>NW_028288703.1:2405000-3005000 GCF_059628265.1 Tinamus guttatus | reverse complement strand
TTTCTCTCCCTCCTCTACTTAAAATAAGCCAGTTTGCACACATTTTATACCTTTTGAAAACTAAAAAATTGATAGGAAGAGTTGTTAAATATTCCAGGGGGCTTAGGCAAATGCAGCAGTTCTATGAAAAGAATCACAAGATTCCATTTACTATCAAGGATTAAATGAACGTATAAATCTCAATCCTCAACAGCTAAAATCCTCCAGAATTTGTACACACAGCTCAGGAACTATCACCAAACTAAAATCAAGATTAGGCTAGAAGGCAATGTTTGATGCGTCCCCCTGGATTTCTTTACCTGAGAATATACTGCAGAAAAATTTAACTGCAATCAGGAGTATTACTTCAAATTTCAAACGGGCGCCACAGGCAAGGACTGCCCCAACGGCGCGCTCGCGCCCCCTCCCACTAACGGTCGCGCCCCCTCTCCCCCCGCCCCGCTCCCCCACTAACGGTCGCGCCCCTTCTCTCCCCCGACTCCCCCACTAACGGTCGCGCCCCCTCTCCGCTGCTCCCCCACTAACGGTCGCGCGCCCTCTCCCCCCCCCACTCTCCCACTCACGGTAGCGCTCGCGTTTCGACACCGCCTCCCTAGCGGCCGCGCTCCTTTCCCTCCCCTTCCCCCGGGCCACCTCAGAGCCGCGCTCTGCAGAGCGGCGCCTTCGAACTGCGCGCCCAGCACCCGGGCGCTACCACCGCTCCTGCCATAGAGGGATGGATGCCCCGGTCCTCGCTGGGCAGCAGCGCTGCTTGAAGCGGCCTGAAAGCGAGTATATTTCCAAGCTATTGTAGTGGTTAGGTCGCCTTTTTTTTTTCTCTTGCAGGAGCTCCCCCTACATTTCTGCCTTCTTGGTTCGGACCAAGACATGTGCTCCTGCTACACTTGACCGGCTGCAACAGGAGCCGGAGAGAGAGGCCGGGCCGCGGGGGCGGAACCTTCTTCTTCGAGAGTGCGCTAGGAGGACAGAAGAGGGGGATGCACCGCGCGGAGCGCACATGGAGGCGGTGAGGGGGTATCGCGGCGCTTTCTGAGCGGGGGTGACGCGTTGGCGGCTCCGTGGCCTCGTTCCTTTGCTGCCAGGCAGTAGGAGGGAGGCCCGTTGGAGGGGGTGGGCGGCCGTTGGGGGCGCGCGGGCTTCCGTGAAGATCCCGGGGAAGCCTCAGACGGCTCCTGCTTCCCTGAGGAAGAGAGGCCTTTCAGATAATGCGTGCCTTAGACGACTTTCGTCTTAAGAAGGCCTTCTGGTTGGAAGAATTTTTAAGTATTCGGGCTTTTAAACACTGTCATTCCTTTAATGATGATAGAAAGATTATATTAAGTGTAAGTGGTAGGGGTTTTTTTTTCTGATAATTTATGTTTTATTTAAAGTTGTTCCCTAAAGATTGTGGTCAGAATATACTGGTCTATAGGTTCTGCTGTTTTGTGTATGTAGTATGATTTAAAGGCAGGTGCTTTTTTTTTTTTTTTTCCTTCCCCTCTCATAATTATTGTACATTTTCATATCTCATGTTTTAGGTTTACAGATGTCTGTCTTTTGTTTGGGTGCCCTTTTACCCATGCTTAGGGAAGCCTAGTTGGTTTGGATTAAGTAGTTTTATGAAGGGAAGAATACAACTTCCACACATGGAACTTAATTGAAGTTTTATACCTGGTAACTCTTCTGTGTTTAGTTTTCTGGTGTAACATGTAGCACTTGTTCATTGCTCAAATTAAAATTAATAATCACTGGAGCCCGATATTATTGGATAGAAATAACATTCTTGCAACCTTCTGGCCATTTAAATATTGCAATAAAGTGAAGTGAAGAAAAAGCCATTTAAATATTCTGCCATGCACGCAGCCTTATGTCTTAAACTAAATGCACGTTAATCCCTAGTTAATCGTAACAATTTTCTATTTACTAATACTACTATTGGAGCAAAGCATGATATCTAGTGTAAAGCAGGAGAGCAGCTTTCTCTCTTTTTTTTTTTTTTTTTTTTTTTTTTTGTGGGGAGGACATTCTTATAAAATTATTTGTCCCATAATTTGATGCTATGATTGTGTTAACCACTGTGGAGTGAGTAATAGTGATTTTTTTTTTTTAACAGAAAAACAGCATAATTACAGATGTAACAGCTTGACACTTTGAAATGGAGAAGAAACAAGTTTTAAAACGTTTGTATGTTGGAGGACTTGGCCATACGATTTCTAAGGCTGAACTGCAAGAGAGATTTGGCATATTTGGACATGTTTTAGATACAGAAATTATTACTAGGAGAGATGAACAGGGTAACGGCTTTGCTTTTTTTGGTCTGTTGTGTGAAGTGGAATTTTTGCTTCAGAGACACTTTATTTTCAGGAATGTTTATATTGCAGTTTTAAATAATGCATTGAAATTACACAGAAGTTAACTGAATGTTTGTTTTGAGCAGGGAATCCTACAAAAACTTTTGCTTATATCACTGTCAGCATTTCTGAAACAGATTTTAGAAAATGTAAGTATATTTTTTATGGTTTCTTTAGTAACTTATATTCCTGAGTCAAATTATATCACTGATAATGTATGTTTCTTTTTGTCGGGTCAGGATATAGTCAAGGTAGAAATTAGCAGTTTCATTCTGCAATCCTATAAATTTCACTTGCTTTAGCTCTAATTTTTATGAAAGTTTACTTAGAATACTTGTAAGAAGATTTAAGTAAATTAAAAAGCTGCTTTGCGATTGGAGCAGGTGGTTTACGAAACAGTTAATTGGAGGACGTGGAGCTGGCTTGCTGCTTTTATGAAAAGTGGTAAGACTTATGCTTGAAATAGTTTAACCAGATCTATAATGCATTTAAAAACATTAAAAAGCATATCGAGTTACTAATAATATTTTATACGAAAGGACCCGCAGAAAGAGAGTTTATATAAAGTGTGCTTTGCGTATGGTAAAGAAATTTTACAGATTCAAATATAGTGGGATTGCAAAGTTACTTGCAGGATTATACACAGAGTTTTATAATCTGCAGCAGCAAAAAGTCAGGTAGCGATACCTCTACCCTAAGGCAGGAATTGGTAGTATTTAGTATTTAGAAAGCCATGAGGAAAAAGAAGGCCGTTTCAGAGTGACTAAATGCACAACACCATGATACTTAACTTCCTTAAGTTCTTAGTATAATAAGTTTCCTTCTGATTCTCCGATCTGCTAATATATTCCTTTATTTAAGCATACAAGAATTTAAGTAGAGAAGAACATGTCTTACTGTAGAAACATCTGAGCCCATATATATGAATTTTCAGATTGCTATTTGAACTAAAGCATGCAAACTTGAATTATGCTTTTGCAAGTTTTTTTTTCTTTCTCTTTTTCATTCAACCTAGCTTCTTTAGGTTAAGATGTTTGACCTTTTATCTGCAGGCTTGTGAATATTCAGTTGTGAGATCATATTAAAGTAATTTCAAACCATCATAAAGATTTAGTTTAGTCCAACATGAATATGTGTGTGTTTTTGTGTTTTTTAACATATAAATGCTAATTTTCAGTCTTCTGGTCTTACAGGCGTGTCAACTTTAAATAAAACAAAATGGAAGGGGGGGACGCTGCAGATCGAGTTGGCCAAAGAAAGTTTTTTACACAGGTATAATCAAGAACCAAATGTGTCTGTTTATTGTTACTAACGTTTACATTTTTTGCTTCTTGTTTGTAGCACTTTGGCTGGACTTTCTTCATAGGCTGTACTCTCATTTTTTTTTTCCATTTTTTTAATGATACTGGTGGACCACAGTGCAGATTAGGTGTTGCATCATGTTTTTCATCACTGTTTTGTGAAGGAATTAGTCTAATTTTTATTATAATTGATCTGCTCTTGTTAAGTGAACAGTTACTGGTGTGTGGGAAAGAGTCACTGCTGCTTGCACAGATGAAACTTATCACATATGATGTGCTCTTTGATAGACTTGCTGTGGAGAGAGAGGAAGCAAAGATGCAGAAGGAAAAACTGCAAAGAGATGACAAAAGAAACCTAGTAGAATCGCTGAAAGAGGCTGGAATTGTAGATTTTCACATGAAAGCAGTACCAGGTACAGAGGTGCCGGGTCATAAGGTATGGTGAGGTAGCTGCGCACAGAACTGAAACAAAACAAAAGCAGTATCGGGTACAAGCTTACCGCTTGTGGCTGCTGGGCTGTCAGGGTCTAATACGTTTGTCTGGTTAGTCAAGATACCCTTGCAGAAATAAGACTTTGAGTGAAACTGCCATTGGAGTTTAGGCAAGTAAAAAGATGTTAATTACAACAATTAAAGTTATTTCCTGAGCACAAAACACTTTTGGAAGGTTGATAGGTAATTTGGGCTTTGGTGGAGAAGGGGACAGGGCGAAAGAATGGTGATACGATATATGCAGTTGCTACTATTAATTCATAAGCTAGGAACTTTATATTAAAAGTTGTGTTTATGAAGCACAGAAATGGTGTTTATTTTCATTGTTTGCAAGTTGCAGAATAAGTTTTTTTTTTTTTTTAAAGGAATCTGGCTAAATCATACAGTAGAAAAATATATAACTTAATAAAGAATAGCTAGTTGCAGACTATTCTTTATTAGTGTTCCTGTTATCAAAGAATATTTACTTCATTTTATTCCAGGATTACTTTTCTGCTTATTGTGACTTATTTTTCACTGTATTGTAACTTATTTTTCACTATATGCTCCCCATTCCTTTTTTTTAATCTCTAATTGTTTTTATTTTTCTTTCAGAATTGGGTTGTTGGTAAATTTGGCAGAGTCTTACCTGTTCTTCGTCTTAAGAGTCAACAAAAAAATAAAATATCCTTTTCTTATTCCTAGAGCATAGATACAGTTCCCTTCTTTCTTTCTACATATAAGGAAAAAAGGCTTTTTATTATTTTTTTTTTTAAGTTTTCCTGTTATTAACTCTAATGTTGTATTTAATTTACTGAGTCCTGGAACAAGTCATGCACTGAATTTGTGTGATTTGAAAGATTTTTTTCAGGTTGCCTGTCACTAGTTAAAGATTTAGGGTCATAATGCAAAAAAAATACACTTTCACTTAGGCTATCTGTAAAGACTGGAGGTCTGCTTGGTGAAAGAACGATGTTTTTATTCCTTAACCTAGACCAACATCGTGAAATATGATCCATCAAAATACTGCCATAACCTTAGAAAGCTGGAGCAAGACTTAACACATGTAGTTCCTGTATCTGAACTCACTTGGCATTTGGAAGGGGGAGATGACAGTATAAGCAAAAAGCGACAGGGAGAGTTTCCTGTAACACCCAAGTTACCCAAAAAACTGAGACAACTGGGCAGTGAGGATCTAAATGGCACAATAGGTCTCCCTTCTGGGTGCCCGTCACAGTTAAACATAAGCTCATCACAAAGATCAACCAAATCCAATGAGTTGTGTAAATTATTTCCATCAATCAGTAAAACATCAGGAAGAGATTTACCATTAGGTAAAAGCAGTGTTCATAGAGATATATATCAGAAAAGTATGAATGTTTTTGATGGTAACTCTGATTCTGAAGAGGAAATCAGAGCAGTGATAAAGAAAGAGATGGAGAGACAGAAAGCTGAAAAAAGTGTTGAGACTGAAAGTGACCTCTTGGAAATTGTTGGAGATGACTTTAAGCTAAAATACAATACTCACTGGTCTTTACACAATACAGATACCATGAAGAAACTCCACAAAGGAAGTAGTAGAGAGCAAGAGTCTATGGAATGTGACAATGGTTATGATTCAGCAGATACAGATGAAATTATTGCTGTGAGTAGATCTCCTGAGCTAAGTAGTAGGAAAACCACAATTTTAGAGGATTGTAAACAAGTACAGCTGAGAAAAAATAATGATCAAGAAATATTAAGTAATAAAAAATATGATTTGGTAAATGATTCTTCACTGAAAACACATAATTTAAAAGAAGAAAAGATTAGAAGAGAAGGGAAAAAAAGAAAATCTAAAATTCCTGCTTCCCAAAGTATCACAGTTAACAGTACAAATAAGACACGTGCCTCTGAAAATTCTTATTCAGAGTCTGAAGAATTGGAATCTGATACAAGTTCTGTATATGAGTCTATGATGCAAAACTGCTACCGTTTAGAGCTCACTCTAGATGACTTAAAAGCATTAGCTGCTGAAAATGCCGATACTTCAGTGGAGGGTGCAGATAATACACAGAGTTCTAGTGAGTGCAGTGTTGAAGAAAATGCTAAGGGCACTGTCACATATAACAGAAAACATTCTAAAATTCTCCCTGCACTTAAAAAATGTATCTGTCCAGATGATATAGTTGCTGCCCTTTTAGAGGGGGAGGAAAATGCTGAGGAAGAAAGTGCCAAGGAACAAAATAATCCAAGTTTGAAGTATCAACCCTTCAGAGGAATGGCATCCCTTTGTGAAAAAGAGCTAACTAAGGACAGCTTGGGTTTGAAGAAGTCGTCTTTGGGAAACTTAGATTTTGAATCTTGTTTTTCTCGGTCTGCGGAAGAGTCATCTGCATCAAAGAACACTCCATTGCGCTCACTTGGAGTCAGTGCTGAGAAGAGGCACAATGTGCATGGTGGCCAACTCGAGGAACTGTCAGATGCTGCCGTCTTGGCATGTAACAGTAAACAGCCTATTTGCAGGCCACCCTTGGAAGAAAAGAGCAAATATGTGAATTCTCAGCAAGAAGACGGAAAGGCAGAATGGGGAGATACTGTTCCTAGTGTCGATGAAAGTGAGGATGAGAGCAGTAACATGGACAATAATGCTCCCGTGTCTCAGGAACATCTTAAAGGACAGTTGAAGGGTCCAAGATTGCAGTCAAAAAAACTGAAAAGAGATGTAGGCAATGAAAATGGGAAGATAAGTGTTTCGGAAAGTAAGGAGCTTTGCTGTCATGTTACTGCTTCCAAAGAACCCGATACAAGTAAGAAACAATTGCAGGATAACCAGAGGAGACTTGCGGCTCTGGAAGAGAGGCAAAAAGAGAGACAATTACAGAAAAAGCTCATACAAGGAGCTCTCTCAAATCTGGTAATTACTTTTTACTTTGTTTGTTTTTGGTTTTCTCTGAACAGAAGATTAAGAAAACATAGTCATATATTTAGATTTAAGAGTTATGTTTTGGAATTTCTGATGACATTGCCATTTACCATTTTAGAGTATATGCAAACTGCAGCATACTTGATTCCTGGGGTGTCTTTAGATTTGCCGCAGGCATCAGTGCTGTGACAGTCTTTTACTTGCATCTTTGTGACTAGTATTTAATATGTTTAACTTTCCAGTTTTATTCTTATTAGGATAGCAAGCCAGCAAGTGTGAAAAAACACATCATTTTTGATTCAGATGTTGAAAGTGAATCTGAAATAACTGAGATGTCTGAGAAAGATGCAACTTCGGGATATACCCTTGAAAGAGTAAGTATAGCACAGTATTTTTAAAGGCATTTCTATGTGTATATGATTTTTATTCTGAAGAATACTCTTCATAGTAGCATGACAGAAAAAAAGTAAATGCTAAATATTTGACCTTTTTTAAGCTAAAAATGTGTTCTCATGACTGCATTTAATAGAGCTGGAGAACTTAGCATTTGTAGAAAACTGTTATCTAATTTCATGATATATTAACTTTAAAAAGGAAAGTGCATTTGCTTTATAGGACTTGCACGTAATTAATTTTGTATTCCAGTCGTTCTGGTTAAAGGAAGAAGGAAAGATCTGACTTCAGTAGTATAGAGACACCCATAGATTTAAGAGAATCCAGGTTGTTACACTACTACTACCCTGTGCTGTTTTCAACAGTGAATAATTGAAAACCTTTAACATTTGCACATGCACAAACTAATCTGCTGCTAAATTGTTTGTGCAATAACTAAATATCTGTGCAATCCTAACAGTAGTTGGGTTTGTTACTGGCTTGGTAATTTGGTAATATTCAAGTTTTGCCTGTATATTCACGGAATGTTCTTTTGCTGCATCTGTGCATTGTGCTCGTGATGTGAATTAAGAAAGTGTTAAATTAAGATTTATTGTAGATAATCCATGTTATCTGCTACTAGACAAAGAATATGCGTTAGTGTCATATCTTTATGATGTTAGCATCTATAGAAGTTGTGTGGAATTTTCTCTCTAGGCCTTAACAAATCAAGATATGATTTACCGGACTCCTCAGGATTTTACCACCATACCTGAAGCACAATTAAGTGCTTCCCCCCCGCCCCGCCCCCCCCCCCCCTCCCCCAAAAAAAAAATAAAGCTTGTTGTATCATCACATCTTTTGTTTTCCTTTCGGTTTATTCTATAGCTTTACCATGTTTGTTTTGCTTTTGTCTTTTTTATTATTATTTAAATTATTATATAAATTGTACAAGGTAGATACGCAGAGTAAGATGTGAAGCACAGATCAATAGAAATGAGGTTGTTGTGGAAGAAATGTGTTTTTTTCAGATAAATTAGAAAACTGATTAAGAAAATTGATCATTGCTGTTTTTCAAATTAAAAGAATGGCTGCTTTTCCATAACTTCTGTGTTTTAACCAAAAGGAATATGCTCCCAAGACTTCTGGAAAACTATTTGAAAGCAGTGAGGATGAGCAAGATGGTACAGATGATGAATCGAGATTCAAAATTAAACCTCAGTTTGAAGGCAAAGCCGGTGAAAAAGTGAGTGAACCTGTTTAATGTGATTTACAGTTCTCCTGAATCTCTGTAATGCCACATCTTATGTATATAACATCATGTAGGTTTACATACTTGCTGGATATGAAAATTTTGACAAGCTTAAAACAAAATTCCTTGTTTAAATAGAAGGAAACAGTGGCCATACTGTTTCCTGTGGAGAAAATACTATGGCAGGGAGGGGGATGAAAGGATTCTCTGATGTTGTCATTTTTAAATACAGGGAAACTTCTGGGGAAGGCAATGAGACCTAAAAGTTGTTAGCATGTTGCAATCATTACAGTAATTCTCCAGCAACTTATTCTATTTAATCATCTTTAGCTCTTGCATTTGCAATCACGATTTGGCACAGATGAAAGATTTCGTTTGGATGCTCGATTCATTGAAAGTGACAGTGAAGAAGAAGGAGGAGGAGAAGGAGGTAAGCCTGGTCTTTTTTCCTGGTTAATCACAGTAGTGGTGATGTAGAGCCTTAGTTTTGGGTATTTGAAATAGCTCATGAACTCCTTGCTTTTCTGGTAGTTCAAAAGAGAGAAAAAATAAATAGCCCAACCCTATAGTGGCTATGCTTATTATATAGTGGTAGTTGTGTTTTCTTAAATCTGTATGTTGCAAAAGTAATAGATGATGGAGGCATTATTTGCTTGATAAATCAATGTTTGATTTTTTTTTTAATATAGGATAGGTGATATTTTTAGGATACTAGAATGTATTTATTCATGTTTTTCACAGGATAAATGATGACTTAAAAATAGTTTTTGATTTCTTTCACTTCAATTATATGTTTTGTAATTATCCTGGAGTCTACTTAAGTTTCAGCAACCCTAGGGAGGAACGATACCCTAAAATGGCAAAAGGCAGAAAAGCTGAAAAAGGCAAAGAAGGCTCATTTTCTTCTTTATTTTTTTTCCTACCAAAACCAAAATTGTTAACCTATTTTTCAAGGCTCAATTTTTTTTTCTCAAGCCCAACTTTTTCCCAGTTTTATTACTCCCTTTACTGTTCAATGTGATCTTAAGCGTGTTTCTGTACAGCATTCTTGGTGGCAGAGAGGTTACAGAGTTAGTGATGTGAGGAGTGAACAAGCTTTTTAACTGATTTTCATGTGAAGTAAATGTTCTTGATGCTTCTAATCAAAGATTAGATCCTGAACGTCAGGGAAGAAACCCTCTCATTGCTTTAGAGGAAACCTGCCAAGCCACATCACCTACTATTGTGGTGATGTTATGTATCAAATATTACATGCTTAATTAGGTCATGATGGAGAAAAAAAAAAAAAAGTAAATACTATCTTTTTCTTTGCAGAGACAAAGATACTGGAGGCAGAGGAAGAAGAGCTGGCTGCAGAGAAGAAAAAAAATCTGCAAATACTGGGAAACCTCTTGAATATCAACCTAGAACATTCTAAGCCAACTAAAACGGCCACAAATGCTAAGAAATTCAAGTAGGAATCATGCATTGTCAGAAGGAATTTTAAGAAGACTTAATTTTTTTATCAGTGTTATGCAACTGAAATTTCTCTTTAGTCAGTTGTTGAAAAAGCATTTTTCTGTCACATGCACCTGAAGTTAGCCTCTCATTCAATTTATCAACTTCACTGTCCCAGTACATTATGCTACTGTATTCATTATTCTAGGGAAGAGGTAATTAGATGGCCCCTGGAGCTTTTTTTGTATAATTAGGTTGTTGATTATGAGAATTAGTATTTTAGTAAGTCTTTGCATATGTGAGAGAGATTTCTGCTCTCTGCAGAGACCATTTAGAATAGCTCAACAAAAAGCACTTAAATTGACCCATAGGTCAGTAAGCTAGACTCCAACTTCCATAGAAGTTAACAAGGTGGTGGTTTTCTGCGCCTTGCAGATGAAAATAAGCAGAGGTGAAAATTGTGTGTGGTGCCCTAGAGATAATTCAGGAGATTTTATGAGATAGTGTTCTGTAAAATCCAAATAAAGGATACAGTGTAGATGCAATTAGGAATAGTTAATTTATCCATTCAACATTAAATAGTTCTATTTGCTTTGCAAAATACAACATGGGCTTTGCTACATTAGTATTAGGGTCAGTCTAAACCTTAAAGTATTATAGCTGAAAGTCTCAATGTTTTAAGAGTTGCATATGGTGGTTGGACAAGGTGATCTCTAAAGGTCCTTTCCAACTTCAACCATTCTGTGATAAACAGATGCACATGTAAACTCACTTTATTTTATAACATATGTAACTTGAGGTTTATGTTTTATATAGTATGACATTCTGACTAAAGGAATTTTGTTTATAACTGTTCTTGGCAAAGACTCGGACTAAACAATACTTTTAAAGTACCTATTAGATTTTGATTTTATCCAAGACTCTTTGGTAAAGAAGTACCAGTTCACATTGGTGAACATGAATGTCAGTCTGACTATAAATGCTTAGGATAATTTTGATGTGGGATTTCAGAGTGTCTCATGCTTTTTTGTTTCATTTCTTTCCCCTAGAGATATTAATGCCCTTCGCTATGATCCGACACGACAGGACCATGCAGTTTTTGAAAGGAAGCCAAATGCTACAGAAAAAGAGAGGTAGTATTGTATCTTAGTATTATGACTGTGATTTCCCACTTCTGCCCTCCCTTCCCCTCTCTGAAAAGCTGAATTTAAAAAAGTGGGACTGAATCTGAAACTATGCAAACACCTATACAAATTGCTCCTTTTCTCAATTATTATTGCTAAAATAGAGAAGTGAAAAATGTGATGGCTAAAGGCACCAAGTGGCGTTACCTTTTTCTGTTCACTCAGCCCTCTGAATGCTGACTTTGTGTCCTCCTTTTTCACATTCGAAGATGGTGTCATCACTGAAGTACAGCACACTGTTAATCGTGGATCAGAATTGTTGCTGCCCTTTGATAGAATTATATATGAGAGTCTTTCCCCTTCTCACCCTCAAAGAGTGGGTAACTTGCATGAGGGAAAAAGAGATGGGGGAAAAGCCTAACTGCAAAGGCAGTTATATGGTGCTTTGAACTTTGGAATATCCTGAACCTGCAATGACTAGGAAAGCAAAACAAAAGGCAAAACAGGGAAGGAAGAAAAAATTGCGAAGTGAAATTGTTCATTGATTTAGAAAGGCAATAATATAAATATTGCCACTTTAATCTTTAAATGCGTCGTTAAGCAGAAAGGCAATAAAACAACAGTATTAACGGAAAGGGGGCCTTTCTTTCAAGAATGTTTGCTGTGCCATTAACCTTAAACTGCTTGATTTCAGTAAAGCTAAAAGGAAGAAGAAGAGGGAAGAGAGTGAGAAGCTACCTGAAGTGTCTAAGGAAACGTACTATGATATTTCTGTGGACTTAAAGGAGTTGTTTGGATCTTCAAAGAGTGAAGCAAAAAAAAGTGAAGAAATACCCTGGGACAAAGATGATGCAGAGGAATCCACTTCACTTGAGCATCAGACTTTGGGAATTAATGTTGGCAGTAACGTAACTCAGGAGTCTAGTGATTTCACATTTTCCTTCTTTAGTGACACAGAGGAGTCAGCCGTAAAAGAAGGTACTTAATAGTGTAATTTTTACTGATAAGTTTGTCAATCACTGTAGAGTTATATAAAATGTTTCAAGTTCAGCACCCATCAATTTTTATAGGCTAAACTCAGTGCTTAAGCAATGTCATTATGATCTCCTCTTATACTTGCAAAGGCCTTAGTAGTTTAAATCAGTTAATTGTATTTCCATTCCAATAATTTTGCAAGGGCAATGGTTTCAGAAAAATTCTAATTTTCTTGAATGGTCGTGCGAAAACATGTTGACGTACATTAAAGCTCTCAAATCAAAGGCAAACCACGATTTACACACAAAAAAACAAGATTTATAAATACGGTATATGCTAATTAAGGTAAGATTATGAGCAAAAGAAGATCTTAGAGCAGAGCACAAGATCCTAAACATTTTAGTATGTACTTAATTTTATGTTTATAACTGAAGGACATGATTATTGGGTCTAGGTAACAAAAAGTATCCTCACCTAACAAAATGTTATGAAGCAAACCAAGTTGTCAAATCCTGTAACATCTTCTCAATTGCTATATTACTACTTATGTGCGAAGCTAACAAATAAAAAGAGCTAATTTCTGATGGCTTCAGAAAAAGATGAGTATCTTCTCGATACTGCAATATGGAGTTTGGTATAGAAAACATCTAAGTGGAGGCGTAGTCCAAAGTTCACTAAGTAAGGTTTTAACCAACAAGAGTTGTTGTTGTTGCCATTTTTTTGCAGCACAGCTGTGGGTGTGTTTTTTTTTTTTCTTTTTGATGACTTCAACTTTGTATTTTCCCCCTGCAAATGCTTGTTTGTTTGTTTTTTTTCGAAAGCAGAATATTCTAATTGTTGTCTTTAAAGTATTTGATTTTCATACTTCATTTACTGTTGGGGTTGGCAACTACTTTGTATTGTCAGAGAGAGAAAGAATATACCTTGGCTGGACACGCCAAGGAGGAAGGATTAGGCTAAGCAATCGTGAGTTTAGTTTGTGAGCTCATTATTAAGATAGTTCACAGTGGAAGAAAGCTTATATTCTATCTTCTGCAAGCTACAAATATGAATACCTGCCGTTATCCCAAGTCAGTTGTCAATGACTTGTTAGGTTGCAGTGACCTGGTCAGAACCCTGGATGCCAACAGTGAGCTTTAAAAGGATTCACTACTATTCCTCCCCCGCTGCCCCAAGCTGTGATGATGATAGTTGTGGGTTTGAAGAATTTGTATGTAGCACATGAGAAGGTCAACTAAATTTATACCTATGTCCAAATGATCATAGGAAAATATTGGATGGAAGGCTTCTGTCCAGTTTAAATTTGTCCCCCTTCTAAGTTAGATATTTCATTCTTAGGTAGCAGTTTTTATTTTCAGATAGGGGAGTAATGTCTTTTTCTGATGGTATTACTGCAGAGCCCTACATCCTTGAAACCATAAAACCTGTAAAAGTTGCATGGCAAGAAGATCCACGTTTCCAAGACAGCAGCTCTGAGGATGACGAAGAGCCAGA
Source organism: Tinamus guttatus (assembly GCF_059628265.1). Lineage (NCBI taxonomy): Eukaryota > Metazoa > Chordata > Aves > Tinamiformes > Tinamidae > Tinamus > Tinamus guttatus. The sequence continues at coordinate 2,991,339 of NW_028288703.1, read as the reverse complement.
GGCATCCAAAAATGAAGAGGACAAAGAGGTGTAAGTTTAGTTGTATTTATTGTCTGCTACATGGCAGCAGTTTGAGACTGTGGAGGTTTTAATGGCAGCACTCCCATGGAAATACAAGGAAACTCATCACATGGAAAGATTAAATGATTATTCTACATCTCTGAATAATATAAGTCCTTTTATTAGGAAGCTAATCCTTGCTATGCAGAACATACTGGTCAAAAATCCTTCTACCACACCTGGTTTGAAGTTGAATATGGACATTGAGTTTCCAGCTGAATGCATGATAATGTAATTAGGTAGTTGTTTTGGCCAAAAGCCAAATATACTTTAGGCTTCCTTTTATTGTATTTATTATTAGAAGGCTACTTTTGGTTAATAGAGTAATGTTGTTCTTATGCATTCTGTTTCTCTGAAGCATTTTAACTTTGTATGAATACAAATTGATGGTATATTTTTTCCTAGGTTTTTATCTTTACCACCAGCAGGAAGTGCCAGACTCTTCTTTTTCTCCAAAGATGATGAACGATTAAGAGGTATTACACTTTCTTTTTCTTCCTCTCTCTACTGAAATTTAATTAGGGTAACTAAATGCCAAGTTATGATGTTTTCTGCTTGAAGCATAGATGAGGTCTTAAAATAAAATTCCATTTCTATCGTTACCTATAGTATGAATTGTAGCAGCATATCTCAACAGAATTTATGTACCTTCCTGGTATAATAAATATAAAGCTGTTTTCCCCTCTAGATCGTTCTTTAATAGGTAGCTTGTGGATTTTTTTTTTTTAGGCTTACAAAAATCATTTGGTGAGCTATTTCAGACATTTTGGATGCTTTCAGGCATATATATGATCTTCATTTTTTCTATACTTCTGGTCTTAAGAGGTTTGAATAGGTTCTCCAGAACCCATATGCCTGTATAGTTTTTGATCGTAAGTTATTGGGGTGGGATGATTATGTAGATATGGTGTTTATAGTTTAAATATATATTTGCTTTTGATAAGGCTATCTTGTTAGTTATTTATCGTATAAATAATGCTTGTTTCCTGAGACAAGTTAAAAATTCAATGAGTGAGTCAATGTATATGTAAAAGCTACCGTGTAGCTAATACAGTTCCTGTACTGTAATCTTTCAGTCTAAATGTCTGATTTACAGAGCTCAATAAAGTCTAGAGCTCTGAATTCAGAGCAGGCACAAATTTTCTTGGGAGATCTGTAAAATCATGCTCCTGAGTTCTTAATGGACAGAGGCTGCTTCACTACAATTTATATTTCAGCATATTAAGAAAAACTGGCATTTCTTTCCTTTTTCCTTAGTATGCCAGCGTATAATCCTGTTTCTGATTGAGCCATATTGTAGGGGTGAAAGAGTGATATGCAGAAAAGGCATGCCTTTTGACTCTGCTGTTAGAGTTTTGTTCATGAGGTTTATACAGGACAGCATATTGCCAAACCATATTAAATTGTTTTTTGTTTTGTGCAGAGGGCCCTAAATTATTCTGTAGATCAGTAAACCTCAACGAAGAAAAAGAAACCTGGGAAGATAGACGTAGATTATTGCTTGAGGTGAGTATTTTAATTTTTGTTACTTGATAACTGCAGCTGGAGGGGGAAAAAAAAAAAAAAAAAGGTCGGCATCAGGATGGGAGCAGAACTTATTTAGTTTTCATTAAGAATGAATCAAGGAGCTATAGAAAGGCTTGAAGCTTTGTTACTACCAGGGATTTATCCAAATTCTTAATACAGTAGTGAATATAACATCATGTTATGATGTCCAGTCAGGTAAGTTATCAAGCCTTCATAGTGCACAGGAGCAATTACCATATGAAAGAAATGTATTTAAAAAACAGACATAATTTATATATTTCTCATAATATTGTTTTGAAATTTAAATATTTTCAGGAATGCCGGAAGAAACATAAGGATGCAAGAAGGAAAGTGAGAGCAAAACAATAAGTCTTCCTTATGTTCCTGTCAGGAATATTCTTTGTTTCTTCTTTCAAGAAAGTGTGGGGAAAAAAAACCTCTTTCAAAATTCTAGTCATTAAAAGAGCGGGTGAGAACAATATTGGAAAGGGTTGTTAAACTGTGTTTTTAAGAAGCAACATACTAAATGATTATGTCAATTTGACAGTTGTAACTAGTTTACTGTTTTTTGTGCGTGTGCGCATGTATAAACACATTGTTAAAATGTGACTTGCTCCTTTGCAAACTTCTTGAGGATTTGATCATGTAATGAAGAATACTGGAATACCTTGCTGTGTTTTCAGGCCCCAGTGCTGCATGGGGTTGATAGAGAGCAGGGCAGGCACCTGCACATGTAAGATGATGTAACCTCTATTTGGTTCAATGCAATAAGGATCCTGTCCAAAATTCTTTTGCAAATATTCAGAATGCTTTTTTTCCTACATTAAAAGTTTACCAGAATTTTTTGAAAATAATGTAAATATTAGAAAGGCTTATTCCATAAGTTAGATTTATATTTCTTCATAGAATTGAATTCTCCACTTTTTTAATACAGTATATCATTAATAAATATTAAGAACAAATGTGGATGTTGCGTGCTTGTTGTTGCATACTACTTTTACATATAAGGTCATATTTTTTTTATCCATACAGCACATGTGCTGCAGAGGGTCATGGCAGTATCAGGGAATACATAGTATTATGAAAGTATTGGCTTCTTGGCTGTATATGTGCTGAAATGTGATAAAGCTTCTGCATGATCTTCCTCGAGACAGTTTTTGATGTAAATTCCTTCTCTTCCTGGACTGGCAGAAGGTAAGGAGCAATGGAAGATTATCCATCCTTTTTGGATGTAGAAAGGCTCAGTCCTCTGTGCCATATTGAGCAATAAGTGAAGATCCGTGTGAATTCATTCTTTGCGGAAGACTACAGGCCAAGAAGACTACAGGCCAAGAAATACAGCTAGTTCAGGCAGTCAGAAATCAGCAGTCTTGTCAGATATGCCTTCAGATGCCTCAGCATAACCACAGGTACAGCACTGGATGCCTGTTTTTGTAAGGTAGAACCAAGTAACGTCTCTAGAAGCTGTAATAAAAGGAAAAAAGAAATTTCCAGCTGAGGAAATTCAGTATGCATAATAATAGCATTATGAGATAGAACATTTTGTAATTTATTTCCAGGGTATGTGAAACTAGCAATTCAGAATAGTGGCTTCCAAATAAGATTTGTGAGAGATTCCATAACTAGCATTTATTTGCAAAATAATTAAACATTCTGTTGCCCTTTTCTCTTGTTCCTTTACATCATGTGAGAGACACACACACACAAATATATATGTGTATAAAATATGCACAAAGAATTAATATTAAGTCATACTGCAAGATAGACATAATATATTCCCTCTACTTGGAATTTTTATAGCACATTTTTTTCAAACCACATCTAGCAAAAAAGAAAAAATGTTTTATTGATGTTTGAAGGTAAGTTTTGGTAGCAGACACACAAATTCATTTGTATGCTTCCATTAAATTTACTGTCAATTTAACAGCTAGCAATGTGTTTGTTTTCTGGTATTCTTTGAAAGCTACATCTTTCAGCCTGGAAAACACATATCAACAAATAATAGTACTAGAAATCTGATGGAAACAAAAGAAATCACTTTAAGCAGTATTTTTCAAGTAATTTTCAAGCAAATTTTTGAGTTCAAAAGATGTGTTAAAGGGATTATATCATTGTAGTATGTGCTTCTTTTATTCTTGGTAGAAAATATTCTTTGATTCAAAAATACTAAGTATTAATAGTAATCTCTTCACAATTGTGTGTAGATCCTTGAGCGTACTGGAATGATGACGAGTAGGATTAGAACCCTTTTCCATAGTAGATTGGCGCAACTTCTTGTGGGAACTAAATATCACAACATTAATCATCATCTTGCAAGGATCCAAGATCCGCTCTGTCGTTTGTCTTTTCATCATCTTAGAATTGCTCAGCCTGTTATTGCAGGGGAATAAGGATGGTAGCTGCCTATCTCGGGATTTAAAAGGCAAACCAATGAATGAGGAATAAACAGCTGAGATAAGGAAACTGAAAATCATCTGGTCTTAGACTAGAGGACAGAAATTCATAAAGGATATTCCCTGTTAAAATGCAGGTCAGCAGTCGTTTTATCCTACAATACGTTATCACTTAAATGGACAGTTGGTGAAGAATTAGGCATTTTTCCCAAAGTAATATTGATTATTTTCTCTGTTTGCATTCTGAAGTTTGTCTGAATGGTGGGGTGTCGGTTTTGGTGTGTGGGGCATTTTTTGTTTATTTTTCCAGTTTTCAGAATTAATTTTACATTATGTCTATTCTCAACCTTCTTTAAAAAAAATATATATTTTTGTTAACAGTGCTTCAGTCCTGTATATTCTTAACCAAACATAAAAACAGAGCCTGGTCTTATGGCCTTCAACGACATATCCCTGTTGGGATACCTTGGTCTATGATAGTGCTTTCTGAGCAAAGTTCTGTTACATTCTATGTTACTGTGGCACTGTCTTTTCTTTCCCTGAGGCTAGGAGTTGTAGTATTTAAGTACCCTGCTTTATTGTACCCTACATCAAGTTACTTCCTCCTGAGAAGGATACCCATACAGTTGCAAGTTTTAATGCAGTGCATCTTTTCATGAAGAGATCTAATGACATATTATTTATAGCAGTATATATTTTGATCAAGACATTTTGAAGGCGGGGGGGGATGACACTTTTATAGGCATTAAGGAACACATACATTAAAGCCACAAAATCAAAATAAGGAATAAGGTACTAGGCACATGCCAGGAGCCTTTCTGACTTCACTAAAGTTCATACAACAGGTTTCAACCTGTGTGGATTTTCTTGCAGAATACCTGGAGAAGGAAAAGGACCAATAAGTTAAACTCTTCTGATTGTTGTCTTGCCAAGGAATATTTCCATTCTGCTTGTATCAGTTTGCGAGGAAAGATTGTGTTATGCAGTGGTATACTTGGCATTTGCACTTTTGCATAGATGAGCATTGATGCTTACGTAAAACCGTTGACTTTTATCTTACAGTCTCTGCTTTCCTGGAATCTAGTTACTTGGATTGTTCAGATCTGTGGAATACCTTAAGATTAAAGACTGCTTTATCATATCACTTCTTGTATAATTAAAAATGCTGACTGAAGAAATACCTTACTGCTTTTTTTAAAAGGATTTGTACGTATATTCACAATGAGGAAGGTAGCATGTTTCAGCATCTTAAGGCTTGGCAACTATTTTTCTGTGACAATCCTTTTGAATTAACCGTCTGTCATGTTTGAGAGTATTGCAAGCGAGGATGTTTAGTAACTTTATTCAATTTCTTCTTTCATTCCCTTTGTCTTCTGACATGTTTTTTGTTTGTTTGTTTTCTGTCCATTTTGTGGTTTCTCTTGAGGTGTTTGGAAGTCAGATGTTTGGAATATTTTGTCCGGTTATGCTCCTGGCTTGAAAGTTTGAAATGTTTCACTGGAAACACATGATCCGTCAATGATAATTTCAATACTGCATGCCCTAAGTGGAGGGCATGTTACTTCATAATAGCTATCACATAAGTGACTATAACAGTTTCTTCCTGAGGGTGGCATCAGTTGTACTAACTTGCCTTTGCAACTGGGGTGTTGCAGACAGCAAACAGCTGGCAAAGGATCAGAGTGGTGCACAACCCCATGAAAGAAGATTGGTGGAGCAAAAGGAAGGAAAAACAAAAGTAGCATTATATATTATCCCAGTAGTTCTGTCATTGCCTCACATTTGAGCTATGTTCAGTGATCATTTGGCATCTACTTAGGCTGGTATTGCTGGAGGTTTCATCACCCAGTTCTGCTGCTTCTCTTTCAGGGTTAGGTGACTTTGCAGAGTTGCAATCTGCTCGCATTTTGTAGGTAAAATTCTACTTCTAGCAAGCTCGGTATTTGTTAGGTTTGAATGCACATAAAGTGATGAACTAATATGCTTAGACTTACTATTTTTATATTTCTCAGCCTGAGATTAATTATATTAGTTGTCTAAATGCATCAGGACCTGAAAGATGCTGCTACCTTCTTCCCTGCTGTTTTTTCATGGAGTCGGTAGTGAGGTCTGCCTGCTTTCAGTCTGGGTAGTGCAAGGGAGAAGAGTACACAACAGGATGAAGATAAAACAGAGTGGAAAAAAAGTCCAATTGCTTCTTGAAATAAAACAAAACAGCTTGTTAAATAATAGTTTTATGTTTTCTTCTCCTCCCCTCCTAATGTCACTCTTCCCTGTGCATGCTCTCTCCTGTTTCCCAGGTAGCTTTATGCATGAAACACCTCTGAAAATTATTTAAGCAGCGTAACATTTTAGGAAAAACTGTAGAAGCTCTCGCTAACAATGTCCTTGCTGAAGACAGATGGTGTTTTAATACTGGCATTTCACTGCTGCAGGTATATTAACATCCATTTTCCATAATCCCAAAATAGCTTGTTTAGTTTGAGAGTGTGCTTATTGAACATTCTCTATGAAAGTCCTAAGAACTCGAGGATGCAACTTGTGCTACTGTGAACAGCAGTACTCAACTAGTAATGCAAAATTCAGCGTGGGCTAGCTGGCTGAGAAAGCCAACAGGCTTCTAAAATTTAAAGCAGTGAAAACTGGCTCTATCCTGGAAGTTAAAGGCGTTTTACTGCAATGTAGCACGGTAATATATGGCTTTCCATTGAAATTGCAGAGTGAAAATACTGTTCAGATCGTTAGGACATAAATTCTTGAGGGCTTGGTCATGCTGCTGAGTTACTTGTTGCTTAAACTTTTGTGCATTCAGCGCAGTAGCTGTGCCTCTCATTTTATTTCCTTGGAAACAGATAAAATGCATTAACCTAAAACCCCAGTGAAAGCTTATTTTTAAGCCCATAAAAGCTGGATTGCCTTTTCTTAATACAGAGCAGCTATTTAGGATGGTTTAGGATACTTAATTAGATACTGGTAAGTACTTAATTGTAGTGATGCAGTTTTTTGTCCATGCCCTGGATATGTAAATCAACTTTAAAAAGAGAAAAGAATCCAGCTGCTTATGATGATGATATTGTAATTGAAGGAACGGATAATTGTATTTGAAGGAATAGCTATTTGTCTGCAGAGATACAAAAAGCATGTATATATTGCTAGCCTATGTCTAATGCAAACTAACGGGTAAATCTTACCCACGGAAGTGGTTTAACAACTCATGTTACCTTGCACCTTCCCTTTCCAAGATTTGGCTGACAAGTGGTATTTCTGTTTAACTGCTTAAAACATTTTTTTTAAAAGGTATGAACTTCTTGTTTATTTTCGTTTCATTTTTAAGAACAACCTCTAACAAATACTAAAAACAGTCCCTGTTTCTTCTAGTGGTGGTTAACATTTGTTATCTGCAAGATCTGTTGGTACTGTAGCTTGCATTAAAAAGACTGCAGTTGTCTTTTCAGTGGCATGTTTTTATGCTATGTTTGAGATACTACTGAGAAAAATGAAGAATCTTTCTTGACTGATTGCTTATATGTTGATGTTATCTTTGGATTCCAGCCATTTGCCTTAGAAACAAGCAGTCTCAGGCTCAGATCTAGCACAGGATTCCTAAAAAAAACCCTACAGGGAGACTTTAGCTTTGTTTACAGAAAGCCAAATATTTTCTGAATGCAAATGTCTAAAATCTGAGTGTAGATGATGACTGTGTAGGAGAGGGTCCTTGCTTTACACTTCTGATTGCTGTAGTGATGTACTCAATCTGGGGTTTACCATGACAAAGTTAATATATTAAAACTTCATTTACTCATTTTCTGTAGCAAGTTTTGGCATGTTGGCATGTAGTTTGTTCCATGGGACTTGATTTTTGAGGAATAGTATGAAAGAAAAAACTAAAAGCTAACTTGGAAGACAAGACAGAAAAGTTAACTGCAGTAACGTGTCTAAGAGCACTCTGTGGTGTGTTAAAAGTCAGGAATGGAGGAGCATGAGAGAAGCAGCTGATCCCTGGCCCAGGGTGGCAGATACTCAAGGTGCAGGTATGTCTGTCTAGTGCCACTTCTGCTCAGGTTTCACAATGTGCTTGCCAGCCAGAACTTGGGCAGGGAGGCAAAGATCCAGCTGCCCGATTTCTACCCGCCCCCTGCACCCACCCACACACACTCACGCACTCTGCTTGTAACAGCAACAAGGAACTAAGCACAAAATAGGCTTTGAGAGAAACGATGATTTACTGCTGCTTGGTGTTCAAAAAAAGAGTGCGACCGTGTGACCCACAGGGTTAGTTCATATTCCGTGTTCCTGCGTTTGCTTCCCGTGCTGCTGGTGGGGCTGCTCCCCGTGCCTGCCCGCACACGCTCCTCGCCAGCACGGCCTTCACTGCCCCTTCTTCCTTGGCTGCTGTGTCAATAAGGAAAAACAGTTGTATTAAGCCTGCGTAGTACTTTAATAAGAACGTTCTGTTGGATGCAGAGTGATTTCAGGGCCTGGCGTAATTGCAAGCACAACTTGCCAGTGGGTAGGTTACACCAAGTGATTTATTTGTGAGGAAAGAAGCCAAAGGATTTTCTTTTCTACCAACCAGTGATACCTTCAAAGGAGTCTCTGTTCTTCCCTGGCATGGAAGGTTTTATAACTTCACAGCCACGCTGTATGCCTTCTATTTTATGTGTCTGTGGTTTGCCTTTTCTGTTCGTAGTTTTGATATGGTATTACTGGAGCAGCAGATGATAAACTTTTCATGTGCCGTTTTCATCCCTATTAAGGAATTTCCCTATTCAGATGATGCTTTGACAAATTCGTCAATATTTCAGACTATCTTTCTGCCTCAAGTTTTGGGTTTTTTGTTTGTTTTTTTTCTCCCCATGTTTTTTAAAACATTTGCAGTCTTTGAAAAGGTTCTGCTGCAAATTAATCCAAGGTCAGTTCTATAACACAGGAATATGGTATTCTTGTTCTTCAACTCCTGAGTTCAGAAGCATGTATTAACAGTTTACTTTTACCAAACGATATTCTTCAACAAATCTCACACTTTCCCCCAACCATCTTTATCTCTCTAGCCCCAGAACATATATTGTTTAACTTTGAAAATGCAAACAGAAGATAGTACAATCTGACTTTGTTATTGTTCTCTCATTTCATCTTGTGCTTCACTGTGTTAAGTGAGAGGTTAGTACTCACAGAACAAGCTAAAAGGAGTAAATACAGAAAAAAAAAATTATGTGCCACTGTGCGCAAGTCTTTCCCAGACAGCAGGAAAGCAGTGCTGAAGTAATGACAAGGTGGTACCTCACTGTCCACAACGTGGATTCCCTGCCAATGTGAGTGTGTTCTTACCACAGCCTTAGAGGGCAATAGGAACAGGCAGAGCAGCTTTCTGCTTGCAGCCAGGTCCTATCCCTCTGTCAGAGATGGGATGTGGGGGGAAACTCTTCTCATGGAGGTGTCTGAACAAGAATATTCACGCTTGGAACTTGTATCAGTTGCCCTGATTTGGCTGCTTCTACATCCTCGCTGTAAGGACTCCCATGTGATATGTTGTTCAGGTTAGCAAACTATCTCTGCAGCTAAGTGAATGTTGTAGCTGCTTTCCACAGTGACGTGCTTCAGAATTCATTTCCCATGGAAGATGAGCTATTCTCTGATTGAATAAATAATATATATAAAAATATAGTGATAATTTATAAAAAGAGAAAGGGAGGCCAGTCCCTTACAAGTGTTCCTGAAGCATATTGTCAGTTTCAAAGCAAAAATTTTTCTTGGGTGGTTCTACTTTTAAGGAGAAGAGAAAAAAAAAATGTTACAGGCTTAGAGGTGGTGTCCTGCTTTGAAGAGAGAAAGGATGTCGAGAACACGTGTGAGCTGATTTGTTGAAAAGGTAGAAAGGGGGGCTGCATGGCAGAGTGAAGGTCTGGAGCTTGGGTTTGTCTGAAATTTTCAATGCTTTGCCAATTATGCCACCTAACAGAGGAGAAAAAAAAACACTTTCTATGAACTGTTTGTCTTATTTTGCTGCTCATAATTTAACTAAAAATATATTCCCTTTTGAAATTACTTCTTTTGTTTCTTTGAAACAGAATGGGCTTGTACAATATGCATCTTTGCAGTCCAACTGCAAAGTAATTTGAATTAACTTAAAATCTGTATATTTTCAATGCAGATGTTAATACAGGTTGGTAGGTATTAAACTAAGGCATTTGATAGTTGATTACAGCAGTTCAGAATACACAGAAGTCCTTCCTAAAGTTAATGTTTAATTGGGTAACCTATTTGTTTTGCTTGCAGTTTGTACTAAGAAATTACAGAGCGGCTCTTTAACAATTTTAGCTATCAGGAGCCACAAGGTAAAACAGACTGTACCTTTGAAAACTCAGAATCAACAAGGCAAAAAGCCTCAGCAAGCAGCTGATGGCAGATCATTTTGTGAAAAAAACAGATTTTTATGAGGCCAAACATTGTACTAAATGCCCAGACTGTGTGTAAAGGGATGAACTTGACTGCTGCAGAGATGGGCTCTTCTGGGCTTAAAGCAGCCTGCAGCCCATAAATACCTTTGTGGAAGGAAACAGGAGTTCTTGAATTCAAGAAGACTGTTTTCTTTTCTGCTTTTTAAGGCAGTTGGGCATTGATTTTTATGTGTAAGTTACTGTGAATATGTGAACTATTTGTGAATGGGCTCCCTTTCCCTCTAAGAAATATCCCTTCCTCTTTTAGTTCTGCCCTGTTTTCTTTTCCCTCCCACCCCGAAAGCACAGGGCTCTTATCATAAATGTAAATGGTGTAAATGATGGGGTGTGGCTGTGCTCTGAACTCTTTAACTAAAAGTGTTATTGACATTTAAAAAAAAAAAAAGGGGGGGGGGGCAATTTAATTCCCAGTGCTCCTTATCCAGACAAACCCTGGTCTAAGACATTATAGCCCAGACTGGAAAGATGATAAAATTACTTGGTCAAAACAGTAGGAAAGCTAATTTTTCATACATCTATCAGAATCTTCTAAAGCAATTATTTGATATGGAATCTCCATCCAAAACAAATAATTAGCAGAAATGCTAATGTGATTAAACAACAAGAATGTTGTTTTGTGAGCAGGGAATTTTAGGCAGTGCCCAAATTAAATAGCTCCGTATATTGTTGTTGAAATGCAGTACCGTTGGGAAGCACGTGCGATTCCGGGTGGCGCAGGGGCTGTTGCTTGGCCCTGCTCCGACTGCGACTGCGGTGGGGAAGCACGAGGGTTACAGCCCATCTCCTCCCGGGTTTGCTGTTCCAGCAGGTCCCACCCTTTCATTTTTAAGCATTGGTGGAGTTCGAATCATGCTTTATGTCCAGGTGCATCTTCTAAGGTAATAAAGTTCTGCTGGGTATTTTGCACAGGCAAAGCCATAGAATTTAGCTTACTCATAGCATTGTGGTTATTTACAGATGAAATTACTTTATAAAGTAAATATTTTGGCTCTAAGTGATTTTTTTGCAAAAGGAAAAGGGTGCATTTGATCTATACATATATTTATATATACATATATACATATATTTGCTATATTTTACAGTGACACCAGTGTCAAAGGAGTTGTGTCTTCTTGGTTGGCCAATTGCTCTTTTGTTTCTGGCTTAGGTGATGAAAACTGTGGGAAGAGTTTTCCCATTCACCACAAGTGTATTAGCCTTTAGTGCTGGAGGTTGTCTCACTTGATGCTGAAGCCTGAATACAGGGTCTTGCTCACATTTAATGCTGCTTTTGAAGCTAGCACATAAAGCTGTTTCAATTGCACTATTGATGGGCCTCAATTATTCAGACATCCTTACTAATTTTCTCTTTGTAATTTGCTGGGAGGAATTTTCCAGCAGTTTGTCCCATTATTTGAGATCATTCACTTTCTTTCTTTTTTTCTTTTTCTTTTTCTTTTTTTTTTTTTTTTTTAATGATCAGAGCATATTAGTGAATCCCATAGCTCCCTCAGGCCTGCTCAGACATGCCCATTCTCAGACCATAAAGTTAATCATTTTTTAGTCTTTTTTTTGTTGTTGTTGTTGTTGCAAATTCAACACTGACTTGTACAAGAATAGGGGCAGAAGAGGAAGTGTGTTAGTTTTTCCATTTCATATCTTAAGCAGCAGGCACTTTTGCATCACTTCTCCCTGGACTACGATCCACCCTTGACTTCCAAGAAGGAAAAAAAAGTGAAAAAAGTAACCCTCAGGTTCAGTCTTGGAAGTGCTGATTTTGATACACAGATCATGCACAAGGGGAAGCATTTTTGTGTGTGTTTAAAAAAGCAGATTTAAAGGTATTCTAACAGTAAACTTGTGGTTTATTTTTTCTTTTGCTTTTAGTTTTCAGTTCAGTACATTTTGATACTGACTCACTGCGGTCTTTTTGCCCCCTCCTTTTTTTTCCCTTCTTTTACACTGATCATTCAGTTTTAAAAGACGTTTTTATCAGACAATACATGAGCAGGATTTTGAAGCATGTTACTCCGTTGCTTCGGCAACAGCAACTGCTAGAACTTTGCAAGGCTTCACACAAGAGATCTGACTGCTAAAGTTACTAAGGTTTCCTGCTCATACACAGATAAATCTTGATTTCCTGGAGCTGCACATGCTCAGGCACGCTTGTTGCCTTTTCTCTTAACCTGGGGAGAAGGCGGTCATAATTCTGACTCTGTAGAGCTTGCAATACTCTGACTTTAACAGAGGGAGCGTCTGCAGCAGCATGTCAGCGAGTGCATTTTACTACTTGCCATAGGAGCAGGCAGAGTTTGCCTGTGTAGCAACAGCTCCCGAACCAATCAGCGGGGCCGGGCGCTGCGGAGAGTGGAAGCATTTTTAACACTTCCCCTCCTTTAATATTTAACACGTTCTTTCCTGCTCCCCTGCCTCCTCCACTGCAGGCTCACAGTGACACCCTGGAGCTTTCGCTGTTTTTTGCTGAATAGAGCTTGGATGTTAGGCAAAGGCAATTACCAAGTTTAACTCGGCGCCTTCTGAAATCTTCTAATTTTGGCCCATATATTCCAGGAAAAGGTTCCAGTGTGGTGTTTTGTTCTGCCTTTCCTTAAATGCTGTGCCAGCTGTGTGCTTTAGCAAAGATGTCTGAATTTCTGAGTGTGTGTATTTCAAGAGGCCTTAAGAGATGATGAGCATGTTTTATGGAGATCTATTGCATTTTCCCCAACTTCCATTCCCTTTTAATCTTCCAAATAAAAACACTACAGTAAAGGGAGTATCAGAAAGCTACTGCATCCAAGAGAACTAATGCCGAATCCCATACGGCCGAGACGCGAGCAGTTAATGCTGCCATTAGGGAGTTTCCTCTAGCCAGCCGCGGGGAGGTAGACAGGGAATGCAGCTGATACTGGCAAGTGCCATTATATCCTAAGGAAGTGGAATGCGTGGAGAATTAATGCAGGTTAGAAAACCTAGTAAGGAAGAAATTAATTTTATTCCAACCTTTCAGGTATTTATGCCAGTTGACTGCACCGGATAGTAGAAAAACAAAATGAAAAGGATATCTGACTCTTCCCCAGTCCCTCTGTTTTGGTGCAGGAAAGGAGTGGTTTTTTACTTAAATGGTTTTAAAGGGTGAACTGCTCATTCTTCACTATTCCTTCCATCCATTCCTTCCAATTTCATTATCAGGATTGTTTGACAGATCAGGGTAACTATGGTAGCAAGCAGCGTCTTTGGTAACCAAGTCCAAGCTACACTAACAGCAATTTGATTTCAGGGAAAATTTATATGGTGTTTCCTGAAACAGCAGGTGGTTAAACTCACAGGCTATGTATGCTTGCAGAGTAACATGACCACCTGATTTTGACAAGCCCCTGAATTTAGCTTTGTGTGATTTTTTTATCCCACAGTCATGTTGGGAAATTAGCAGCCCTCTTTCCAAAAAAGAATCTCAATGAAAATCGTGTAAGGTGTTTGCAGCGCTCTTCTAAAGAAACATAGAACTTTCTCTTCTCTTGTGTAGTCAGCATTAAATCTTCTTATTGGGTGTTTTGACTTAAGAATGAAAAGTATCATCAATCAGAAGGCCTTTGCCTTTGATTTGGGAGTTGTTTTTTTAAGGCATTCATGCATTAATTTTATGTATAATTTTCATTGATATAAGATTCACTTTTTTCACCCATGTATGAATGGTTTTGTGGAAAGCTAAAGTTTTATCTATGCTATGTCAGGTCTCAAAGCAAGTCAGGAAATGGGCTGTATGCTGAGCACTCATTAAATGATCCTCTGTATTTGCATTGTGTCGAAAGGCACCATATAGTCTATTTTAAATGATGTCATCAAGTGGGGAGCTGTAACAGCGTGTGATATATGCATGCTGCATGGTGTGCAAGGCCACAGAACACACCTAGAAAGGCAGCTGCTAGACTCATGGGTTTTCTAGACCAGTCTTTTAATTAATAGAGTCTATTAATTAAAAACAACATTAAGATGAAGTAGTTACCACTTTGGGGTGCCACGTAATAGCAATCATACACCAGGGAGCTATGCAAATGTGCTGTTTTACATTTGCAGTATGGTAAAAAGGAACTCTCTGAAACTAGTTTTTACCTTAGCATTAAAACGGGACAGTGTAATATTTCAGTAGTGTTTAGTTGTAAGGATAAGATATAATAAGCTCTTGGATCTGCTGTTCCAGTTGACATACATCTGCGACTGCTGTGTGTATTACTAAGACGTGTACGTGAGTGAGGATGAGACATTTTGCGTTTTATGAGGTGCAACAGGCACCTGGATGTATAGAAAAGATCACTTAGTTCTTCCTTCTGCCTTTGTTTTGTCCACAGAAAAACTTCCAAGACACTCAACATTTTAGTGTAATTGAGGAACTGACTTTGTTGTTCTGTTCCTATTTGCAAATGACTATTCTGTAATTAACCAAACAAATCTTGGGAAGTTAACCTGAGATTTTGTAGGCAGCCCATAGTCTGTGAGATGCGGGGTGCTAGGACCCTGTAACTGTCTAGCTGCTGCTTCCCACTTAGTTGTGGAGGTGGGAGGGACTCCTGTGGTTCTCCGGGGAAAAGTCCCCTGCAGTTTACATGGACTTGCTGTTTGGCCTGTTCCTGTGCTTTGCTAATGACTGAGGGGGAGTAGTTGTCTTGTGATTAAGGAGGGATGGGAGTGGAGGAAGAGGCCTCTCCTTCCTAGTCTCTTATGCCGTATCCTACGCCTCTAAGCCAGCCACATGATTGTTCTAGTCTCACTTGCTCTGTCTAGAAAATAATGTTTTGTTCCCCACAGGTTGCTCCCCTAACAAGCAAGTCAATCATACAGAGGTACCCGAAAACATAATGCATGTCTTCTAACGAGTCTTTCAAGCTAGTAAAGGCATTTGAGCCAGTTATACAAGAACTGAGTAGTGGCAGCTGAGCCCATGCTGATTTTTTTCCAACAGAGAGGACTGTGGAGGTCAGGATGCTGCCTAAGTTTTCCTTTAGTGCCAGTATTGAGTACTTAGAGCCTGGTAGCAATGAAATCTGATGTGTAGGAAGATTTGTTTTGAGTGGCGTAGTCATGCTGACGTAATGGGAATACAAACCTGTTACCTCTTCATGGTATAAGAGAAGAGAGTGGAGAATGGTGAATTATGGCACTGTACAGTAGTTTTAATGTAAACTTAGGTAGATCAAGCTTTTAAGCCATTTTTTTCAGGTAACCTCTTCCTTTCTCTTCTATGCTTTACAGTTCAGCAGAATCTGTTTGGTTATATCCCTTCTGCCTCTAATCTGTATTTGAATCTCTTCAATGAATCTTTGCTGCTCAGTTTGCTTCAAATAAATGATGTGAATTCTTACACTACAGAGCCAAGATAAGTTTTGACAAGCTGCAGAAATTGGGTGAGCGGAGGTTTGTTAGCTGTCTAAAAATGTCTTAGCTGTGTTTCAGAGCCAGCCTTAAAAATGGTACATATAATTACTGTATATCATTTTGTTACAAGAAAAAAATAGAGATTGTATCTAGTCTATTTTATGTCAAGATTTTATGTATTCAGATAGTACTGTTAAGTGCATCTTGTTATCTTTATTCCTTATTAAGAATTATTTTGCCTTCTGTGAAGATGACTTTTCTTTCCATTTTCTTCTGGCAAACCTTAGTAATAAGAAATCACTAAACAGACCTTAATGCAGTGGACTTTTAAAGCTCAAATCAGGTTGTCTGTCTCTCAGTTTTCCTTCTACAACAGGAAAATAGAACTCTCTATTTAATTACTTCAGCTGAAAGCTAGGTAGTTCTGTGTAATCATAATCATGAAACCTGTGGCTTGGAGAGAGTGACACATCTTGATGATTCAGCAGCAAAGCTTTATTTTACCCCAGATAGAATTAGCTTCTTATTGTAAAAAGTTACAAGATGTTTAGTATGTTCAATGATGCGAGCTTCTCGTCATGTTTCCCTGTTCATCTTTAAAAAGCAAGTAAAAAGCCTAACTTTTGTTTGGTTTCTGAACACACCTTGGGATCTTTTTTCTCTGTGGCAAATTGCTGCGTACCCGATGCATTAGTGATTCAGACCACATATTTTCATGCCTAGGTTTTCCTAAGTGTATATAAGTGAACACCAGCTTCTGAGTACTTCAAGCTACTTGTTAAGAAGAGTATTATATTGCTCAAAATATTGTCCTGTGTCCCTGCACATGCTTGCATTTGCGCGTTCTGATTTTGTGGTTCCCGAGGTGGCTGGCTAGCAGTGAAGCAAGTGTAGAGTGTCACTGTGTTTTGCTTTTTCCTGGCAGCATGTCTGAGACAGCTGCAGAAAAACAAATTCACACTCAAGTTTGGTACACGGCTGAATTAGCTTCCCAAAACACATCAAAATACAGCTAAGGAAGTTCTGATCTCACCAGTACTTAGCAGCTATCCCTTAGCTGCTGCTAAGTATACATTTAATGAGAAGGCCTTATTTTCCTTTACTGTTCCAGAACCATAACTAAGGCAAATAGCCATATACCTTTAGGTGTTATCTGGCTGCTAAAAGCACTTTGTCCAAGAAAAAGGCACCTAGTTTAGGTGTCTGGAGGCCAAATTACTTCTATCCTTGTTTGTCATGTGCAGTATTTTCTGTGTTTATGCTAAATAATGATCCATTTATGTCTTAATGCAGATAACTGAATGCTGCCCTATTCTACTGGGCAGCAGTTTCACTGGCATATACTAGATCCATGTACATGCCCTGTGTTTTGTACTGTTAAGGATGAACAGATAGCAAAACATAAGGAGTAAGATTGTATGATGCAGTTAGTGGTTTTAGTTGTAAATGACAAGAAATATTGGGATGTTGACTTGGCAGTTAACATTAGTCTTAGTTTTTGTTATCAGGTTGAAACTGTTGGATGCAGAAAAAGTTTTGTCAAATGAAATACTCTGATTTGTCTCTAACAAATGACAGTCTTGCTGTTACACAGGCAATAGTAGATAGAGAAAGGAAAGATTTAAGTTGTTGCTTTGCTCACACTGATACCTAGTAAATGTATCAAATACTATTATAGAAAAAATAGATGGAAGACGTGCATGTTTCTGGAGACCAACAAGAACACGTTTGTTTATATAAAAGTATTTGTGAAACTCTAGGGGGTAATGCACTTAAAAAAAAATTCTTCTCTATTGGAAGAATCTATGTATTGCTTTGAACCTAAAAACTATAGCTTCTCTATTATACAAGAGAAAATGGAATAAAAAATAGCTTATAAAGAAACAATCAACATCAATAGCTACTAAATTAATTAGAACAGTGTTTAAAAAAAAGAATTAAAAGTCACCTTTACAGCTATGGTTATTTTGAACCTCTCAGGCCTCTGTGGAAACGTTAATGTATGATAGAGCAACTGAGGAAACAGTAGTCACCCTTCCAGACAGGGTGGCACCTTGATTTCCATTTCTGTAGCTGTGGGATAGTGCTGATAGACGTAGTTAAAGGGGGAGCTCTTCTAGCAGATCTTCACCTCAGATCTTGTCAAAGAATCAAAGACAAAATGACAAAGAACCCTATTTATTTTACAAAGTTTGCCTTTATTTTGGAAAGAAGCTCAACTTTCCCTTTTCCCCTCCCTCCCCCAAATTTTTTGCTCTTCATAAATAACCTTCTAGCACATGAATAATAGTTACTGTCTTTATTCCAAAAGATGTCTGTATTTAATATAAGCATTAGTCTGGAAGTCTTTTGTTCTGACCTAAGATGAAAGTCTTAGTGTATGACAGTGGGAAATAAATTAAATCCTTGTTATGGGACTATTTTTAGATTAAACGACTGCACAAGGCATTATTATTTTAGGTTTCTGATTGCTTTTATAATGAAATGCTCAAACTGAGGCATTGCCAGATGTGGAAGTGGGGTGCAAGTATTACATTAAGGTTGGTCTCCTTTGGGGACTTAGGATGGTTATGTGAACATGCCTTGTGTTTACTCGGAGTTAGGTTTGCTTGTTTGCTTTTTAGGAAAACGGGCTGTTATCTAGCATGCCAGATCCGGCTGTTGTGCTTGCATTGCTACCTGGCTTCCAGTAGCTGCAAGCAGAGCAAACCAACATTGCAGCCTTGAGAGCAGGAGCAGTTTTTAGGGATACGAATGGAAATTAGGTGTCCAGCTGCTGCTGACTGTAGCCTTTGCACTGTTTGGTGCATAGCTGCCCTTGCTGTTTGTTTGATTGTTTGTTTTGTTCTGTTCTGTTTTTTTTTTTTTTTTTTTGGGAGGGGGAGGGGGCTGCTCTTGATTCATATTATCATATTTCATATTGTTTAGGGCTAGAAAATAATTATTAGGGGTATTTCATCCACCCCCTGCAATCTCAGGCCTGTTATTTCTAGCTTATTCTTCAGCTGACTGCTTTTTATCTCAGATTAGGAAGTGAAAATTTTCTTGCACAAGCAGAGCTGGCACCAGCTATGACCTTTTAAAAGTAGCAGAGAATTTGCAGCTCTGCTCCTCAGATGAATTAGCAAGTAAGCCATTTCATAGCAGATCTCTCCTCACTTATATTAATTGCATGGGGCTAAAAGCTAGGTTTGGTGGGAGCTGATTATAAAAACAGGGCTTGGAGTCAATTTACTGAAAGTACTCTCCCAAACTAGGTCAGGATCAACAGTTCACTGCTATAGCGTCAAGGCCAAGAGAATAAGAGAATATAGAAAATGAGCAGACTTCTTGTATGAATAGGTTGTTCTATCAGTGTAGTTATTAAAGTGTGATAACCTGAAAGAAGAAGGGTTATTCTATTTCACAGATAAATAGACTAAATTCTGATCAGCTGGAACTGATGGCTGCTGGCATTTAAGAGTCATTGGCATTTAGAACTCATCAAAAACGTTTGGAGAGGGTAATCCCTTCCTATAGGGATATATCCAAATGCTGTCACAGTACATTTCAGAGGCCGAGTTCTCTTTGACAGTATGTAAAGCTTTAAAATGTCCTGTGAAGTCATCAGCTGTAAAGTTCATTAGGCCCTTGTTCTCAATGGTTTTGTGGAATACCAGTTGTTCTAGATCTGGCCCTCTGATAGCAACAAACACCATTATTGCCCTGTGATTGTATCTAAAGCCACATTTGGGCAGGAAGACACAATATTTGTCAAAATGTTCACTTACGTGCTGCTGATAAAAGATAACAAATCAAAATTAAACATCTGACAGTATTGCTACTGGTCTCCCAGCTAAATTAGGTTATTGGAGAAGCCTAGAGGAAGAAAAAAAAAAAAACAAAAAAAACCTTGTGATTGTGTGAAAGCAGGAGAGATGAACTAAGCTGATGATTTGCTCTTGCTGTAAGGAGTGAGTGTGCGCTCCTCTCGTGTTCCTCTGCAAGGCCTGGCACTCATCTCGTCACATGATCAACAAGCCAATTGCAGACTCCTAATGCAGCAGAAAATGTTTGGTTTTGGTTCGTTTTTGTGCCGTTACAGTTGATTTGGCTCACAGTTGATTTGGCTCATGATGTAGTCAACTGCCAGAGCCAACTCCAGAGTTGCTGGAAAAGGGGAGGAATTGGAAGTGCAAAAGGACAGGAGAAAGAAGACAGGCTGTTTTGCAGTTTCTAATATGTAACAGATAACTTCCAGATGTTTGCAAGTGTTTTTTTTTTTCTTTCCCCTTCTTTTTATTGCATACTGCTCTATCAGTATACAGTACAAGTAGAAGGAGCTGTGTAGAATTAGTGCTGTTCCCCTGGCATCTTCCCTACTTCCTTTCCCTCAGCCTCAATAGTGCACACGGGAAATTTAGGAACTACTTTGGTGCACTAAAACTTTGTCCTTTATTCAGAAAAGAGTAACTTGATTTGCATGATTAGAAATTGATTGAAATACTGAACTTAATAACATGAAAGCTAGTATTTCAAAACCTCATGTTCTTATTTTGAAAGAAGATAGAGTGATACATAACAGTTAATATACAGTCCATTCACTGTCACCAGGACGAACTGTGAGGCTGAAATTCCAGGTTAAGGATCTGGACAGCACAGGTATTGTGGGTAGTAAACATATGCCTGAGGCAAGCCAAGGCAGTGCAGCTCCCTGGAATGCCAAATGCCGGGATAGCAGCCCATGGTAGGTACAGGTCATGTCCAGAGGAACCAGCACCGAGCTCCAGCTGAGGAGCTGTGCTGGGCTTCAGGCGCTCGTTGTGTCTGTCCCTTGGGCTGCCAGTTCTAAGAAGCCAGGGAAGCAGCCCTGGCTTCTGCGTGCAGCTGGTCCGGCTTCTTTCCTTCGTCCGGCGCTGTGTTTCTGGGCGGGAGCCAGCCGGGGAACAGCAGAGCTCTGTGTGCAGCCTCGTGCCCCGGCTGCCAAGTCCGCTCCGCAGCCTGGTTAACCCGCAGCCTGGATTAACTGGCAATGGATAAGTATAAGCTCGAGTTTGGATGAGTTCTTGTTAGTGAGCTCGTCTATATGGTGAGAAGGAAGGGGATCGCGTATATTTTAATTATATGAGGCTTATTCATTCCTGGTGTCTAATAATAATAATGAGCCTGGAAAGAATGAGAGAAAATAGATGGTTGAAAACTTTTTTTTTTTTTTTTTTTGAGGGAATTCACTGTTGTGTTTTTATAACTTGCCCTTTTCTTCACTGAAGAGGTGTTTGACTAGATCAGGTAGAATTTGCTTTCACTCTTTAGTACAAGCATAAAAAGGAACAAATCTAGACCCACATTATATAGAGAAATGCACACAAATTTAATCTGCTATAGTTCATGTCATGTATGGACAATCAGCTTTTTAAACAGTCATTAATTACCTTTTGTCACAGGCACAAATTAACATCCTAATGAATTCAAAGCATTCTTTTTTTTTTTTTTTTTTTGGCCATATGTTTATAATCTTCCCTGCCCATATTTGGGATTGAAGGTAGATTCCCTAAGTTGTGATGAATAATGTAAAATCCATGCCAAAGCTACTGAGGAGAAGTTCTGTTTGTACAATTCCACGCAGAAAAGACAAGTAACAGAATGCACCTCATTGTTGGACACTCAAAGAATATTTTTTTATTGACTGGGATGTGCCCTTCAGAATAAACATTATATGTTTTATGATGCTCTTCGGTAATGGACAGGATTTTTTCTTAGTTGCAGTCTTAATTGGCACAGCTGAAACCTTTTGCATTGATAAAATACCTTTGGGCACAGAATTGATAATGTACCTTTAGAAAACATAGCGCTAACATTACAGTCTCAGGAAAGGAAAAATCTGTTTCTGTTTGTAACATTACTTAATGGGGTTTGTGTTCTTAAGAAGTAATATGTGTTACATAGTCTCTGAGCTTGGTAGTTACCAACTGTTATTCATTTTGAGTATTAAAATTTGAGATTTAAGCCAGCGCCTCATTAAAATATTTAACAAGTTTTTCAAAGCTCATGGCTTCCAAGTGGAAATTTAAAAACTTGTGATAAGTGAAGGTCAATAGAGACATTGTCAGCAGTCTGTATGTGCATTGTAAAGTACTTATTTTAAAAATACAATAGTCACCAGAGCTGTCGAAATGTACTAGGAGTTGTTAAAACCCTTAATTTAGTTTTACTTTACAATAATGGGTGTCTGTGTTGATTTGGATATTTAGAATCTAATCCATGATCTTACTGAACGATAGGCAACACTAGTTATCCCAAGGCCCCCTTACATAGGAGGGCTGTTGTTTGAAGTTCCGCTACATGGACTGGGTAATTTGGGATGGAATGGTCATGCTCTGTCGAATGGGAGCTCGAGCAGTCTCTCAGCTCCTCCTTGAAGTGTGCCCTGTGGTCAGTTCGTCCTTTGCAGGATTGAGTTCATTTTACTCCTGGAGAATTCTTTTCTTCTCTGAATTCCCTAAAATCGATTTTGGGCAGACTTCATCAGACAAGAGTGATTCTGCAGGACTGTAGACCTTGAGGAGTTAGGGAAATGAGCTAGCTGTCTCTCTTTAAGTCTGAGTGAAAGCCCTGAAGACAAATAAATGGACTTAGGCACTGACTACGTTTTCTGTCGTTCCCAACTGTGCTTGCAAGAACTCAATAACTTAGCAGAGTGCTCAACTCGTTTATTTGCTGAGCCCTTAAAAACTTAAATGCTATCAGTTAGTGTAGTAAAGTTGTACTAACCTTCCTTGTAATGTAGCTATCCAAAAAGATAATATTTTGTAGTCACTAGTAATCTGATTCCTCTTACTAGTCCTGAAATATGGGGGCGGGGGGAGAAGTAATATGCTTTTAAAAATTTTAAGGAAACACATTGGATGCGGAGAAAGAAGTCTGAAGAGGTTTTTCTTTTTTTTTTTTTTTTTTTTTTCTCCTTTAGAGAGCACCAATATTTTCCGTTTTGGGTGAAGGTTGTACAGCTGTTTTTATCCCTGTGTTAACATATTTGGTTACAGAAATCATTCTACTTAATTGAGCAAACACAGGAGAATATTTATGTAACTGAAGATCTGCAACCGCCAGTCAAATTAATTGGGAAAGGAATAATTAGGCAAATGGTAGTGTCCAAATGGTCCCAGTAGAAAAATGTACGACAATCCCAATAGAATCTCATTAACGTTACTTGTGATGAGCTGTGCAAATGTGGAAGGATCTCAGTGGGATGTCGCTTGGATATGAAGCAGAAACAATATCAAGGTTTTAAGCTGTCTGATCCCATTATTGTCACATAGTCAAGGCTGCAGCTCTGCTATCTGCTTAAAAACCTTTCTTGATTGAATGAGCTGCTCTGAAATACCTGCACAACTTGTGATTTTAGTGCTCATTCAAGAATTGTTGCTTCGTGCATCAGAAACAGGTTCTCTTACACCAAGCAGGTGCTATTTGTCTCATTTTTATATTTGGTCAACCTTATTTCAAATGCTTTTACTTGAAGTTAACAGCTTACTATGTCAAAGAACAGACACATTAGCAAGCATATTATCTGTACTTTCCACTGTAATGTTACCAGGTATTGAAATAAGGGAAAAAAGGGCATCTTGTTCCGGTTGTGAAATTGTGGCCAGGATACAGATCTACTTTCATAGGAAACCTGTAAGAAAGCTAGCTAACATTTTAAGCTACATCATGAAGAGATATATTTGTACACATGTAAGAAAGCACTTGTGTCTTTTGGTTCTGTCAGGCAAAAACATATTAGAAGAGACTGTATCTGAGCTTAATAACATCACTCCTTCCACCTTTACCAGCGTCCACTTTGCTGACTCTTTTGAGTCCAGGACCTGGGTGGGTTGGACTACTGCAGCAGAGAGGTTATTAACTTGGTGTTTATCGTATTTATAGTAGTTGTCATAGGAAGTATTCTCCTTGGTTTCTGCTTTGTGGTAGCAAGGTCTCTCATTTGGTCAATGAAGGAAACTATCCTAGAGGGGAGAGAAAAAAAAAAAAAAAAAGAAAAGAAAATTAAATGTTTGTAGGTCAGGTTTTCAGTGTGTGCAAAGTCAAACACAGCCTGGATGCCATAACTGGGAAGCTGAGGCTCTGTTAAAAATTACTGTGTTTCATTTCTCTGGGTAATTATGTATTTTAACATTACAGTTTGCATTTTTGCAGCTTATTTCTGAGGTACATTTGAGTGGTATATATGACTGTAAATACTATATACAATGAAAATATCAGAATATCAAAACTAAACCATAACAATAAAGCATTTCATAGATAATCACTCAGAGCTTCAAACCTTGGGGAAAAAAGGATTAGTATTTCCTCATTTCAGAAGAAGTAACTGAGGCGTGGAGAGGTTAAGGGAGCTGCTTAGGGTTGTGAAGAACACCTGTAACATCACTAGTGAAATAAATTGTCTCATACAACTCCAGTTTCTAATAGAAGAATGGCTTTCATTTGTCTAGCAGTGCCTCCTCATTTGAAATCCTAACAGGATTTGGGGGTTGTTTTTTATCCAAACAAGCTAACAGCCGAGTATTACACCATGTAGTGAATTGATTTTATGTTTATTGAAGAGTAAATTAGTCCCTGTCATGATGGTCTAGACTGAGCGCCCTGGAAACCAAGAGCCTTTCTTTATCACAGTGAAAGTTTACAATAAGCTGTGTGTGATGTATTTATCAGCTTCACTTCCCATGTTACCTTTAGCTGCTGATGTTTCTAATTAACTTAGCTTTCTATTAAAGTAGTGGCTGTGGATAAATTCCAGTAAGGCAGACCTCTTCTTTGTATGTGCTTTTTTAATGTGAGTGCAAAATATTTGCCCATTTTAGATTCCTGGGGCCGCACCGGGCCACATCTCTTGCGAAGCTGCTGAAAGGAGACAGAATTTAAATAAGATTCTGGGATCCGTCCTGTACACAGCCCTCATGGAAAGGTGTCTGGGAGCACAGCGAAAGGCAGTGCTGTGTATTTTACTATCCAGTCCAGGTGGATGGAGAGGTGGGATTCTGGTTTCCTCTCACAGATGGTCATGCACACCTAATTTGGTGCAATTAAGCTAGGCACTTGTAGTTTAATGACAAAAGCTTCCTTTTTGTGCTTGCTAAACACAGCCCTCGTGTTGCCTGCAGTCTGCAGCAGAGAGGATATGAGCGCGCCGTGCAGGGGAAGCGCCACGAGGCCGCTGCCCCCGAAGGGAGCTGGCTTTGCCGTCCCCACCACAGCAATCGGCCGCGTGCGTCGTGCAGCAGTTGCAGCCGGGACGTGCGGGGGGCGCCGGCTCGCAGCAGCTGGGCCAGATGTGCAGCAGCTCTGCTGCACGTGGGCTGCCAGTCGCTGCCAAACGCGGGGAGGCTCCAGGAGGGCCGTTTCGCTCTGTGGTGCTCTTGGACTGGGCGTGCGAATGCGGCGTGACGGAGGCCACTGCTTTCAGGAAGGCTGAGATTAGGACAGGGCATTTGGAAGAACAGAGAAGGACCCCCTGGGAGTCTGATTCAGAAATGAGCAGGCATTAGAATATTGGTGCTACGGAGTATCTGGGATTACTGATTTCCCAGGGCTCCAAGGAAGTTAAACAGCTCAGGTGACACACAGATATGAATAGGGGTTAACTTTTTTCCAGTCGTGTCTCAGGTAATAAAACTCCCCCTTGTATCCTTCCTGACTCTATGTCCTTCCTTGTCTTTCTCACAACCAATCAGAGTAGAAAAATGAAGCCTACTTTGTTGAACCGTTTCTGCTCTTACGCACTGACTGTGATTATTCCACAAACAGAAAGAAAGGAAGAAAGTTGCAAGGATAATGTTTGAACAGGAAGGGAAAAGAAATGAAAGTGAGAAGAGGAAAACATTCTGGGTTACTGCAGCAGCAGAGAAGGAAAGTGAAGGGGTGCTGGTCAGCAGCACCGGGGCTTTCACGGGACTGCCAACCATTCCCAGTCTGGTCATGTTGATGTATAGATGGAGACACTGGGTTGAGGGTTAGCTGCTGTATAACTCTTGGCTCTTAAGTTGTTTTAGGTAAAGCTGTAGGTGTTGTTATCAATCTGAGCCCTTAATATTTGACAGGCACAGCACTTCTTAATCCCTTGTGCTGTTCAACCCCCTTCCAGGCTCCTGACTGCTTTCATAGCTGAGCTTCACGGAGCTCCTGCTTGGGGAGCTGCTGTGCTAGAGGGAATCTGCTCAGAAAGCAGTCTTAATTATCCCACTAAATGGAGTCTCAGTAGCGTGGTTTTTGTCAAGTTCAGAGCTGCTGCAATGTGTCCTGTCTTCCCAGTCCTCTTTTTAAAGCACAGACAATTCATTTACAATTTACTCATGTCAGATTAGAAATAGAAAAGGGAATGACCGGGCCCTGGCCGGGCGCTGCTGGCTCGTTGTTCTGGAGGGCACGGGGGAGCTGCAAGGCAGCCAGCCTGGAACCGCAGGCTTCTACGGTGGTTTTTATTAAGTTAGAATTCAAAAACAGCTGAAAGCCAAACTCGCTCCTAGTTCCGATTAGAATCCTATTTTCCTCTATGGATTGCTATTGTTTACTAGATTGTTGTTAGAGTTGTATTCTAGCGTGGGGATTTTTCTTTCTTTAATTTTCCTGCAGTGAAAAAACTTTGAGGATGGGAGTCAACACCGGGACCACGCTGACTCGGGACATTGCTCCCCCTCTGCTCGGCTCTGCGCTGGGTCCCGGGGCTGAGCTGGCTCTCGTGTCTTCTCATCTCACCTTAGTAGATGCTGGAACTCAAAATTCTTCAAAGTTACAGCTAACAAGTTAGATCCAGCAAATAAGCAGTAAGTCACCTCTCAGAATCACATGTGAACCCCCTGCAAGCAGTTTTCTAAAGCTGTAGGCTGTGCAAGTCTTGCATTTGTGTTGCATGGGTTTTGTTTCCATAAGTAGACATTGATTCTGAGCTGAAATGGGGCTTTGATGCATGTGGCCACCACTGTGACTAGGCAAGTGGTCGCTGTGCGTGGCCAGTGCTCACAGAAGAACAAAACCTGCTCCATGCAAATGCTGCCCTCTGTTTCCTAGAGCTCTCCAGCGCTGTGCAGGCAGCAATGGGTATCGAGCAGACCTAAAATTAGAGATGTGCTGGTAACGGTGCTTGTTCCAGATTCACTCCTTTTCTAGCCCAGCCAATGGAAGCTGTATTACATGTTTAAGCCTTGTTTAGGACATGTTACATTTTGATGTGTGTAGCCTTTAGCTTATCTTGTTTTTTGTCAAAGGAAAACAGTTAAAGATCAATAAGGTTGGGGCTCAAATGTGTCTGCTCTAGATATTTATTTGTGAGGATCTCTTCTGTAATTCTAACCAGCATCTCTTCAAGATTCTGCTGTGCTACATAAGCTATTATAAACTATCATGAATAATAATAAAAAAAGCTAACCTAACAGATTTTATTTTATTTTAAGAGGCTGGTCCATGCAAGGCTATTGGTTTAAAGAAGTTCTTCACAGAGATGGTACATTTTCCTGTACTGGACAGTAAGATTGGCTCAGCAGGTTTACTGAACCCCTGAGCGCTTGAATACAGATTCCTGACCCTCCTTCCCTGTTACACCACTTGACACGAAGACTGGTCTTTTTGTCAGTTTTCATATTTCCTGAATCGGAGAGCAATAATATTCCATTATGAAAAATATGCTGGAGTAGACACTGAGGGGTTGGAAATCAATGTAGGTATCGATTTATTTTGAAAAGGGAAAAAAAAAACAAAACACACAACTATAGCAATAAAAAAAGATATTATGGTAACTGACAGCAGGCAGTGTTGATGTCACTGGTTTAAAAAAAATGTGTATGTTTATTTTTCTCATTGAAAAATGTTTGTGGGATAAAAATAAGCTCAGATAGGACCTAAAACTGAATGTTTATAATCACCCTAATCCACTGTGCTCTATTTAACTTTTTGTATAATTAGATGGTAACATTTTCAGTTAGAATACTAAAACTATTCCAATACCCTTTCACATCAGTTATAGAAGTATACCACCCTCGTTTTCCAAAAGGAGTGATCAGGCTAAATGAATTCATGGTCAATGCTAATGCTGTATTCACATACAGTTTTCAGGAGGAAAACATTTTTTTGCATTTGTAGAATTTAACACTTGCAGTACTTTAATACAACTGCAGAATAATAGCATTTATTTGTTCAAAAGTCAAACCATTAGGTGTCAAAAAAACGGTCTCTGGCATCTACTAATATAGTATGTGAGAGGGCAGTAGTGATTTTATTTTTCCTCCTGTTTTGTCACATTTGGGAGCAAGCACCTGTGTGGTCAGGTAAGTAGGAAAAGGGTCCTTGGGCGAGTCAGTCACTGCTCTGGGAGACGGACTCAGGTCCTCATCATCGCGCACAGCCCGGGGTTATGGTACCTGCAGAGCTGTGTGGTTATGGTACCTTGCAGACAAGGGCTCCCCTGCAGTCGGGAACTCTGGCTCTGTGTCATTTAGCTTCTGTATCGCTGAGACAGACACTGCGCAGTCACCAGGTGGGAAGATCACTGCCTTTGCAGGAGTGACCTCTCCCCAGCCTCATCCAAGGCTCTGCTGAGCATCTCGTGGACAGAAATTGTACAAATGCAGGAATGGAAGATTCTTCTGTCCGTTATTACACCAAATGCAGGCATACTACTCCAAAAAGGGTGCAATAAGTGTTCAGAAAAGGCATGGGAAGCAGCTCTAGGTTTGGTAGTGCTGCTGAAGTGACTCATTTGTTAAGGATAAAGTACACTGCTGATGGGTAGTAAACTTCTAACCACTGACAACTCTTACAAGAGTACTTGAAATAGCAAAATTAGCAAATTGCTTTGATATATTGGGAGCTGCTGCTCTTCCTGAAGGACAGCTCAGTGGCTCAGTCTGTAGCTGCATGGGGCTCTCAAGCGAGTGCGCAGGGACACTGGAAAGACGGTTCTTTCCTGATGCTTCCCTGCTCGAGACACAGCACACTTCAACCTGGTGGAGATGCTTGGGCATGCCAGAAGGAGGCTTATTTTCTTTTCTTTGGCAGAAGTTGTTGGCTTATGTTTAAAAGGCCTGCTGTGGAGCTTGGAATTTTAATTATTTTGAACCAACTTCTAGATTTGTTGAAATTAAGGATTTATCTTCCAGAAAAGACATTTAACTGGCTGTGGGTAATTGTGCTAGACAGTGTGTGTTCAACTATGCTAAAATCTGCTTGTTGCTAGGCTTTGGTTTTCTTTTCCCAAGGTAGCACTAGGAGGAGGAATGGGAGAATAATATAAATTAAATTTTTATTTTGAAACCCTTGCCTCCTCCTGAATTGCATAAAGCATTCAATTCTTTTCACAACAAAATGTTGTGATAAAAGGATCATTTATAGTAAAGATAGTACGAAATCCAGAAGTATTTGTCATGAGTACGAAATCCAGAAGTATTTGTCATGGCAACATAGGATGTATAGCTCTTGCAAAAAATCTTGCAATTCCCTAATAAAGATTGTAGTCAAAAAAAAAAAAAAAAAAGCATTTGTACTTAACCTAATTACACCTGATGGATTGACAGCCTGAAATTGGCTCTTGTCAAGTTTTCTTTTTTTTATTTCACTCTAGCTTTCTCTTTACTTCTCAGGATGGAAGCCTGTGTGCAGGTGTAAGATGAACCAGAGGAATTAGGTGCTGTCCCTTGAAGCCCCAGCCTGCCATGTAGGAGAAGCTGCACCACGAAGGGCGACACCAGTCTAGCGCCCAGGATTGCAATAGAATTCATATGTACATGCTGCATTTGTCTACCGTTTTTCAGTTTCACAAACATGTGTTCTTAATTTTGAAAACACTGTTCAGCATAATGTTATTTTTGTAGTCTTTGAGGTATCAGAAAAATCTCCCCACAATAACTTTCCTTGATTTCCTTAAGGCCAGGCAAGAGTTGCATAATCATATCGTAGCCCTAACAGAACCGCATGTTTGTGGAAAGTGGTGAGGAAAGTGCAAGAAAAGAGATGGATTAAAGATGGACCAGGATAAATTTCTCAAAGTAACACTATATATGTTACCATTTTGCTTGTAAGTTAATGTTGTTTTAATTTTTTTTCTTGTAGGTGAGGGAAACCAGATCGACGTGGGAAGGTTACAGAATTAAGAAATGCTCAAGATACTGTGTTGGGTTTTGAGGGGGAAAAAAAAATTCTAAAGGATCATCTGCAGGAGATGCCAGAGCTTTCAAAACAAATATGAAGTTATGCAAAGAGCTTGTCTTACGTGCTCAACAGAGTGTTCTGCAATTTTACTAATGGAAAAGAGAATTTTGATATTGCCAGTGCCTTTTTTCATCAGGTGACCTAACCAAATCCTAAGTGCTCCCATGCATGGGCTGGCAGTAGAAATAAGTTAGGCAGGTGACAAAAGCCCTGTTGTTGTGTTAGTGCAGGCTCCGTGTCACAGACCTTTGTCTCCCCTCTTGTTTCACTATGGACTTGTAAGTAGTTTGTGCATGCAGCGCATAGACATGTGTCTTATAAATGATTTCCAACCCTACTCCTACCAACATGTCATGGCTTATTGACTTGATTTATAACATAGCGGACCACATTCTGGTTCTGTTAAAAACCTTTTTTTACTTAATGTTTTTTGCAAAAGGCCAATCCAGCAGTGATGGTGTGACTCATAGCATGGGCACACATTTCCCAGCTGATAATACTTTTCATTTATGTCGTCTTCCACAGAAGTTAGCGTTAAGTGTGCCATTGTAGATTACAATGACAATCAAGCCAATAACGTAGAAGTCACCTATTGAAGCAACAGGTATGAAATACAGTGAGTCCAAAGATATCCCTGGTCAATTTGAGAACTGTTCCTGTAGTTTTGCCATCTCCTTCAACATCAGAGAATTGGGATGGGGGCACAAAAAACGTGCTGGGGCACATGGTGCACGTGTAAAGCCTGTCGCCGAGATGAGTGTGTTCAGCTGCTAGACCTGATCTTCTGAAGTCAAAGCTTTCGGTTTCTATTCCCAGCTTTCATGTTGATTTAACTTTGTTCAGTTTTGAATTTCAACTTTGTGTAGTACTTTCAGACTTAGTATTAAGGTGTTGTTTGTGGTTCCACACATTACAAGGTAGGTGCTTTCCAAGTGCTTAAGAAATACAGTTTGTGCTTAAAGCGATAAAGAATGGAAATAGGAGAGAATTTACATACAAGCTGGATTTAACTAGTGAATGTCCTTAAATGGACGGAACGAGGACTCCCTGGTCAGACTAGGGTGGACAGAGTGCAGTGAGATCGTGACTATGCAAACAAAAAGATGGTGGCCAAAACATGAAGATTTCTCACTGAAAGTGTTGATACAGATTTTGCTACTTAATTCTTCATTTGCACTGCTATTTTGAGCTGATGATTGCTTCTTCTATTAGCGATAACCAAAGGAATAATAAAAGTGATATAACATGGAGAAAATCCCCACCTACTTGGTCATCTCGGATCTTTAATGTAAAGCGAAATGCAGTGTTTACTGAAGAAAAGAGATGAATCAGATGGGTGAAGGTCCCAAGACAGATCATCTGCAAAGGGAGAGAAAGGCCATATCATATGAGAAGGTTCCCCTTGGTGCATCGTCAAACACCGTAACAGTCTGGCTCCATATGGGCTTGAGGACTTCCTGGCTTCCATCACCTGAGGAATATGTGGGATTTGTGGCCACTGGGATCCTGTTTTTGCAGCACTCTTGTCTGAACAGCAGCAGGGGGTTCATGGGGAGAAAAGGGAGATCCCATTTGTTGCCACCCTCTTTCCCTCCTTCCTCTATAGTGTCATTTCGTAACTGATGGACTCGTTTGCCATCTGATACTGTTGTCCAGGATGCAGCACAGCTCTCTGAGCAGGTGGAAGAAGATGATGGAGAAGGATACTGGGAGGAAGGGGAAGACTCAGTGCCCGGATGTCCTCTGTGGCTTGAACATGAATGGATCCTTCATGGCAAACTGCTTTGTCTAGTGGTGAGAACATAGAGCTTGCTTTCAAAATACAGGGTATTTCTGTTGTTCTGGCAGGCAGTATGTGGCCTCTAATTATTTCCTTATGCTGTTCTATTAATTCACACTCCTGCTACACTTTGCTTGCAGATCTGCATTATGATGCAAATACACCAGCACTGTAATATGAGAGCCAAGTTTCAAGTAAGTGTTCCTAAATGAGTTTTTGCTCTACCTATTCAAAAAGCAAGTCAGAAAAAAGACGTGCACACAAACCAGTAATTTAACATGTTACTACAGAGCTAGATTCGTTAATAAAATATCAGCTTATTGAAAATCAAATCTTTGCAGTTTCTCTGGGTTCAAACTACTGCTTCATAAGCCTGTGATAGAAGCTTGCCCCGCTGCAATACTAGAATACTGGAATGACTATTGCAGAGTAAAATTCCCAATATATGCACAGTTCTTTTACCAAGTAAGTGCTGTCAGTAAGGGTTATATTTTGACTGTATTGTCTCAAGTTTGTATGCGTAGCCACTATGGCTGTTTCCAAATAACCAGCATGTTAGTCTTCATTTCTTGTGTTCGGTGGCCTTGTTTCACTGGAAAAGCAAAGCACATGGTGGTTTTGGACATGGTCTTTCAGAGGTCACAGCTGAGGTAGCGGACATCCCCAATGCTTTGCATTTTCCCTTATAAAGACGGAGATTGGGTCTGTAATTGCAGAAGGGCCTCATCTCTAACTGAGGAACCTTCAGCCTTGCGCGTGGCCTCCGGCCATGGGGGCAGAGATGCTCTCTGACTGAATTCATACCCGTGAGGAGGAGGAGGAGGAGGAGAGGTTCCCTTCCTCAGCTCCACAAAGGACATCCACTGCAGCGGGGAGAAGAACAAGCTGGGGCTGCAGCCGCCTCCTGCGCTTCATTCCCTTCCTTTGCCCGCCCCATCTGCCCCGGGTCTCCTGCCTGCTCCCTTTCAGTACCCGTCTGTCCGTGCCAATCCTGTTCTGAACCTGCGGATCCAATGGGCCCCTCTTGTCGCCCGTGGTGCCAGGAAGGCTCTACCTCTTGGGACATGTGCCTTCTCTTAGGCGTTTCAAGCTGCCCTCCTTGCAGGTTGGGTTTGTGCCCTCTTGTTCTGCTCCCTGGGCAAGTTCTGCTGTTGCTTTTTTTGCTGCCTTGGTGATTTAGGAAACCTCCCTCCTCCCGTTTCCCCTCTTCCTCCTGCAAGTGAAGAGTCCTGGAGTTGCCCCTTTGTGCTGGGGCTGCTGCTGGCTCTACAGGCTGTGAACGCCAACCCGTCCTGCCCTGGCAGAGCCCGTATTGGGGAGCAGCCCTCCGTGGGGCTGTAACAGGGTGGTGGGAGCCAGGATGCTCCCTGCAGCTCCAGGAGCAGCGGCGGCACCCTGCAAAATGGAGCAGCGGGCACCCAGGCAGCCATTTTAATGCCTCTTGCTTAGCTGTGTTAGAGGTTGGTTTTGTTTTTATTTACTTGGCAGTAGATGTGCCTCTTTCTCAGGGCTACACTGGTAGATATCAATTAAGAATATATTTTGCCTTTTAAAAGGGGGCAGAAGGGAAGAAACCAAATCCTAATGCACTCGGGCCAACCTTACTCGGGGGTGGGTAGCCACTTACACCCTTAACGATGTAGAGCCCCTTTAACTTTCCTTCTAGGCATCTCTTTCCTGAACGGGGCAAGGTCTCAGCGACTGAGCACACCCGAGCCCGCCCCCCGGCCGAGGCCGCCCCCCTGGGGCCCCGCCGAGGAGCCGCTGCTCCCGGCGCGGGGCCCGCGCTCCTTCCCGCCGCCCTGCCCGTGGCCGCGGGCCCGGCCCGCCCCGCCCGGCCTCCCCCCGCGCCGCTCGCTCAACTTCTCCGCAGGAAACTCGGCCAAAACCGCCCCGCGCGCGGCCGCCCCGCCCCGCCACCGCCCCCGGCCCGTCCCACCACGCCGGAGCCGCGACGCCTCCACGGTCACTTTATTTACAGCGCGCAGCGGCCCGGCCCGACCCCCCCGACAAGAACGCGAGGGGCGGCCGGGGAATAAATAACCGCGCGGCCCCGGCTCAGGCGATCCGGCTGCAGAAGTCGTCGAAGTCGCGCTCCATGAAGCGCTCGCTCTGCATCACATCGTCCTCGGAGGGGAAGTAGGGCTGGCTCTCGTCCTGCGGCGGCCCCGGGGCCGCGGTCCCGGCCGGGGGGCAGGCGGCGGCGCAGTCCATGAGCGCCCCGCGGGCGTTCTCCAGCACGCCCAGGTACGAGTCCATGTCGAGCGGCTCCATCTCGCAGTCCGAGCCGCCGCTGCTGCTCTCGGTGCCCAGCGAGTCGGAGCGCAGGTGCAGGAGCTGGTACTTCTCGCGCATGAGGAACTGGTTGGTGTTGCGCGGCGCCCGCATGCCCGGCGCCCGCCGCCCCAGCACGTTCACGGGCCGCAGCGAGAGCAGCACCCGCGGCCGCGCGGGCCGCCAGCAGCGCCGGTAGCCGCGGCCCTGCAGCAGCACCAGGGGCTCGGGGCTGCGCGCGCGCCCGCCCCGCACCTTCCCGGAGCCGCCGGCGGGGCGGCCGCGCCGGCAGCGCGAGCGGCCGCCGCCTCCGCGCCGCGTCTCGGCGCTCTTGAGCGGCGGCGGCCCCGCCGCCTCGGGCGGCGCTTCCCGGCGGCCGCGTCGCCACATGGCCGCGCCGCTCACATGCTCCGCGCAGCCCCCCGCGCCGCGCTCGCCCGCCGTGGCCGCGCTGCTGCTCCGCAGGCCCGCGGCGTGTGTGTGTGTGTCCTTCCCTGGCGCCTCCGCTGGCGCCTCTACCTCTTCACGATCCGCTCCGTTTTCTTCTTGAGCGGAGCGCTTTTAGCGCGCATAGCCTGACCGCGCCGCTGCGCGCTGACGGGCAGCTTGGCCGCCTTCGCGCCGCCGCCCCCGCGGGATGGTCTCGCCGCCGGCTGCCCGCGCTGCTGCCGCCGCCGCTGCTCCGGGCGCTCCACGGGTGCTGCCGGGCGGCGCTGGGCGGTGCTGCGGGGAGGGCGCCGAGCGCGGGCCGCTCCGCCTGCCTCGCTGCTGCACGCGCCGCCGCCCCTCGCCGACTGACGGCGCTCGCCCCCGCGACCCCTATTTATAGCCTGTGGAGCGGCCCACGCGTGGCCGAGCAGGGAGGGACGGCGCCTCTCCCAAAACAGCCTTTTCTACCCCAAACTGTCGCTTCCCCGCGCCTCGCGTTCTGAGCGCGGGAGAAGCCCCGTAGGGAGGCCGTGGCCGTTCCATTCTTGCCGCCGGCGCCTGGCCGGGGCTCTGCGCGTCCCCCCGCCGAGATTTGGTTTGGCCCGAGGCGCCGGGGGAGTCATTTTGTTCGGCCCCTATTCACCAACCGCTCCTGCGTTACGGCCTTTGCGTAGTGGCTGCTGTCTCCACTTCCCTCGCAGCAGCGATACGCAAGCTGCGTAAGCCTCCAGCAAGGCGCGTGTAATGGCCGTGAGGAGGCGGGGAGGGGGGAGACATGGCGGCACGAGCGGGTCGGGGCTGAGGCCGGAGCGCCGCGGCCCCCTGTGAGGCGCGGCCGGGAGCGGGGCCTGGCGCTGGGAACCGCTCCGGCCCGGCCTCGAGCCGCGTGAGGCAGCCGCGCGGCCCGCGGGAAATGGCTCTGCGCCGGCCTGGGGCGCACAAAATGGTGCCCGTGCCCGCGCGCGCCTCGCCCGCCCCCCCCGCCCGGGGCGGGGGGAGCCCCGTGGAACATTTTATTTTATTTTATTTTATTTTATTTTATTTTATTTTATCTCATTTTTTAAAGATATCTCCTGCCCTGGGTGGGAGTCCTGAGCCAGGGAATGGGAGCGAGGAGCTGTTGGGAGGGGGCGCTGGACGAAGGAGGGAGCCTCCTGCTGAGCCCTGGGCTTAATTGCTGCCCTTTGCCCTCTTTCCAGGATGAACCTCTGTGTTTTAGCAGAATTTGGTGAGAAAATTAGAGCAGAACCATTCCTCTGGTCTGGTGAGTGCCCTGGTTATCATTGCTAGGCCTTGATTCCTCTGGCACAAATATTCTCTATTTTTAAAACTCTTTTTTAATTTCTTTTTTTTTTATGTAGTGCACTACTAAATATGATGCAACTTCCCAGCTCTGTCTTCATAGGTAATTTGTTCATGAAACACTGGAACTCCCGGTTGTGGCCCAAACTGTTCCAAGTAAAGGCATTGCCTGAGTAAGAACAGTAAAAATTCACACATATACTGTTTATTATTGTAGTGGAGGATGGAAAAGTACAGAATATTTGGGACAAACAAGATGAAAATCCATGTGATAACAATGGAATCCTTTCTGTCAACATCTAATTGCCTATATTCTTGTTGCTTCAGAATATAAATTTTAAGCAGGGTTTATTTTATGTTCCCTTCAGAAAACAATGAATGCTCCTTCATTTTAAAGTAACCTACGTGTTTTACAGTCTAAGTTCTAAAAGGAAAAAAAGGTAGCGGGAGTGGTTACAGTTGCCTGAAATGTGCAACCTCTGGAACCTGAAGGTGAAACAAGGGGGAGGCTGTCCTGCTCCTTCCAGATCTCTTAAGAGCCTTGATAATAAGTATGTGTATAAAGAAACAGCTTATGAAGTGGTTCAAAGATGTTTAGGATTTTCCTTCAGCTAAGTTTTGAGAAAAGTTCAAATTAAATCAACAAGAGTCACTTTTAAGCTAAACTAAAGGCTGGTGAAAGTATCACCAGTGTATCTGTGCACAGATACATTGTAAGCTTGATGGTGTAGAAAGGCCTGCAGCAGGCAGATGAGCAAACTCTCAGAATCACTTATTCCGTTCCACGTTTCTTCCTTTTTCTGGCTACATTTGCAATTTTGAATCACACTTCACATTCTCTTATCTGAAACCATGGCAAAATAAAGTGCTCAGCTGAGGCTGTAGTGCAGTTAGAGTCCAAGGCCTGCTCGCCTGTATTTCAGGAGTTGCGCCAGGCCTTTCCTCAGCTTTGCGATGTGCTAGATGCCATGGGGGCGGAGCGGGTTTTCTCTCTGCTGTGGGAGCGCAGAGCCGCCGGGAACAACGTGTGTGTTGTTGTCGCGGCTGTGTCATGGCGGCCCAAGCAGCCCCGGCCACCATGGCGCCGTTCCTCCCGGCAGCGCACGGGGCGCGCGGCCCCGCCCTTCAGACCTCGCTGGCCAATGAGGATTCGCAGAGCGGGTTGGTGCCCGCCCACCGCCCGCTGGCCCCGCCCTTCCCATCGCTGCACGCCGCCGCGCCCTGGTGGCTCCCCTGTTGCCAGGAGACCGGACGCAGCCAATAGGCGAGTGGCTTATTGCCCGTGCTGGCGGCCCTCTGATTGGCTGCGGCGGCCGGGCGCGGCGGTGTCACTTCCTGCCATACTGCCGCGCGCGGGGTTGCGTCACGCGCGGCCGCGTGCGCCGGGCGCGCTGAGGTGAGGGGGACCGGGGGGCCCCGCGACCCGGGTACCCCCGCGACGGCTCCTGCCCCGAGACCGGAGGCTGGAGGCGCCGCGCGGGGCCACTCGGTAACGCGTTTCCGTGCCGCAGAGGCTAATGCTTTGTAGGTTTTCTCTCTCTCTCTCTCTTTTTTTTTTTTTTTTTTTTAAATTCCCTAAAGAAGCCAAAACGCCTGGCAGAGCATCCCAATTCAGCAGCTTCTTAATGGAGGGCAACTTCTGAGGGAGTCACACGTTTGTTACTCTAATGGTGATAGACTTGGTATTTCTGTGTAGAAGAAGTGTTGCCCCCATGTCTTCCTAAAACCAAAGAAAGCGCATTTGCTTTATTTTTTTTCCTTAAAGTTTAAGAAGTGGCTGTTGGATAGTAGTAAAAGTTATTAAAAAGGAGCATTTTACTGACTTAATAGTAGACTCTTATATTTATTAAGTGCATAAAATCCAAGTTATTTCATGTCAGTTTTTGCACAAAGGAAGACTATGTTTTTAATCAGGGTAATATGATGATTAAAGAAAAATTTCTTAAGCAGTAATAAGCTACATGGTAAAACTGACTGCTTGCTGGATGTATACTTGTATCAAAACGTAGCATTAGTTCATGAGTCAGCTCGCTCTTTCTGCATTCATTTGACATTGCAGCATGAAAAGGAGGACTCCTTTCTAGGAAACAAAAGTGGACTTTTGTCTATCTTAGCTGCTGATTATCGCACCTTGGGTGATTTATTCAGATGAATTGATTTTGAAATCCCTCCAATCTATCCTCAGGTGTCAGGCTTGCTTTGAATGGATTTAATTTACTTGCTTATATATCTGAAACTCTTATGTCCTATGTTAGGTTTTAAAGTATGTCTTTGTTTATTTATGTAGCTTCATTGTTTCTATCTGCTCTAGAAAGGTTTGCCCCAGGACTATAAGATGATAATCTCAAAATGTCCCTATTCCAGAAGCTGTTGTGCATTAAAGCTCAGTGCCTAAAAAAAGGCAGAAATAGGGAGTGTGATTTTGTGTGCGAAAGACTGTCGTGTTGCCTTTTGGGAGGGTACATGCAGGTGGGGAACAGAGACTCTTCCCAGCCTTTGGAGAAGAAAATTCCTGTTTACCTAGGTCTTATACAGACTAAGACAAAGAAGAGTTTGTGAAATGATTCTGAGACTCCCTGTAAACCTTCTGAGGTCTGGAACTCCGGATCATATCACCCTGGTTGTTAGGTCCTGAAGGATCTTTTGTATATGGTATGGTGTACGCATTTGCTTTTTACTGCTCATCGTGCTACTATTAGATACGCTTTTAGTTCATATTGCTGCTTAGTCTTTTCTGGTTTTCAACGAACGAAATTAGTATTTTGTAATCCAATTTCCTTTTGAACAGTCCCCACACATGTACCACATGTTAAGTTTTCTGCAATTTTGAAATATGGATTCACTTCATTGTTAACTTGCTAAAACATATTGCAACTTGCTTTCATGATTTTAATCACTTTTGCATTTTTTTCTTCTAGACAAGAAAGTCAGCATTAGTGCAAGACTGTAATTCAGCCTGTGAAATTTGACGACTTTCTTATTGGATGTTACTGTCTTTTAGAAAAAGTGAGTGTCGTTAAAAAACACAAATATTCTCCAAAAGTGCATTGCCTTAAACTCAAATACTTTTTCTCAACAGAATATGAGCAGAGAGACTTCTCTTTGCCTGACCAAAAAAATCTTTGTGTTCACTAAATTAAGTGGAGTCTTGTGTGGAAATGTTATCTCATCAGCTACATTTGTACAATGTTTAATTTCTCATGTTTTCACTTGCTGAGCTCAAATGATAAGTTGTTTGTGATTCTTTTTCAAAATACTTGAATTGATTGTAGTGAATTCTGTCTGTTGTGGATATGCCAAATTATTCATGCATCAGTACAGAAACTGGTTATGGTTTGCCCGAATGTGTTTCTTCATCTCACTTTTTCCTCAGCTACGGCTGAGATATAGATGAGCTCTGAACTTGTCTTGCCTTTTTTGTTATTCTGTTTTGTAACTTCAAAAAAATGACCTGTGACAATCAGCTGGTATGTATTAAGTCTCATAATTATTTTTGTTTTCTCATTTCTGACATTCTTCTATTCTGTGTTTGGAAAGAATATGCATGAATTTGTGCCCTGTGGTTGCTGAACACTGGTTTCTGTGTGCAGTGCTTCAGTTAGTAGAAATGGGCCAAAAGTGACACTGTGGTTTTACGCATGGAATCTGTGATACATGAGCAGCCTCCATAGCCCGGTCACAGTCACAGACCAAAACTTAAATATGTATTTAATCTGCCAGATTTTGGGGAGTTTACAGCTGTGAATTAGCTGAATTGTGAAATATGGATTTGTGGTAGGAAAGATGTGCAGATCTTTAGTCCCATTTATTTATTTATGATTAGGAGAAATGAGCGAGTATACTGGCTGGCTTCTGGTAAATAAACTTGAGGGCTGAATTTTTTTGTCAGCTCAGTTGTCTCTGTCCTGTGACCTTAGAGTTGTTAGCAATGAGAAATGGTACAGGCCTAATTAGTGCTATCTTGAGTGCTTTGAATGTGGTGATGGGGACTCTTGCACAGATAGTGTATTGTGGCTTTCTGTGTTGGGACTAGTTATTATTTTTCTAAGAATACACCAGTACACCTTTTCTGTGCTGTTTCATGTCAGACCATGATTCTCTCCCTTCTGCCACCTCACCTGTGTAGCAAATAGTGAATTTCTTGTATTTTTTGATAATTTGGGGTTATTAGTGGGGGCAAATGACATGGTTAACATGAAAAAAGTAGAAGAGGATTTTTTCTGCTTAAATTTTATTGTGGGGAACACTCTTCTATTGCCTCAAGTGTTAAGATAGCAGATTTCTATGGTGTATGTGCTTTTGTTTAAGGATGTGATGCTTGCTTCCATGCTGTACTGAAATAGGCTCCCTAAAAGAATAGGATGTGACTTGGTGACATGGAACTGTAGGATACTAAGTTGCATTCTGATTTTTCTCACTTCCGTTCAATCTTTTTTTTTTCTTTCTCCTCTTTCTGTTCGGTTGTTCCTGTGGGAAAGAATGGTTCATCAAGTTCCAGAAAACATAAGCTTTCCAAATGAAGAAGAGAAGATCTTGCAGCTCTGGAAGAATCTTAATTGCTTCCAGGAATGCCTGAAGCAATCAAAGAACAGACCTAGGTAAGAATCTGATGAAAGTTCCAGCAATTGTTTGTAACAATTCAAGATTTTGGTGGTGTGTGTGTGTTTTGGCCTTCCTCTCAGGTTAGATAACTGCTGTTTGCTTTGTAAGTAGCAGCCTTGGCTAATGTTGCCATCATATCAGTTGCTATTTATATTTCCCTTCATAAAGTCTTAAAAAGTGTAGGAACAGTCACAACAAAACTCATTTCCTGGTTGGTGGGTTTATGAAAAAACTCGCAGTTAAGAAAGAGCAGCTCTTACCTTGGTTTGTAAATTATGGAGCAGCGAGCTGGCATTTTGAGCAGTTCAGGAGAAGTGGTATGTGTAAGTTGTAGTGTTCGGTTTGACTTTTTCGTTCTGTTAGTGGTTTGTTTTGCCTCAGCTATACCCAGTTCATGCACTTCCACTTAAGGCTAAAGTGGCCTAGTAGTGTTATGGTGAACTTCCATAAAATCTTGCCAGAACTTGCTAGCAGGAACTCTGCGGGTTGAAATATTCCTTTTATTCCCATGACACTTGTGCCAAGGTGACGCCTGTGCTGACTGATAGAGGAAGAAATTGATGTTATTCGAGCAAGATATGAGAACCGCAGGTGCACAGATGTACCTATCATTTTTGAGGATTTGATGCTTAATTTTAATTAAGAATGTTTTCCTGTACGTTAGGTTTAACTTCTATGATGGCCCACCATTTGCTACCGGGCTTCCACACTACGGACATATTCTTGCAGGAACTGTTAAAGACATAGTAACCAGATTCGCCCATCAGAGTGGTTTTCATGTCGACAGAAGATTTGGATGGGATTGCCATGGTTTACCTGTGGTATGTGAAAAAATTGACCTACAAATATTTCTGTTGCTTCCTCTTTCCATTTTGTTATGTACTCATCAGTCATGTTTCTCTTCTTACATGTGCATTCTCTGCTGAAAGGAAAATTGCAAGTTCTTCACCCACTATGTTGCTCTTTGTATGTAGTGATTTCAGATGCTTCCTCCTGATCATGTGCCCTACTCACTTACTCTATCCACTACTTTAACTGTTTCATCAAAATGTGTTTCAAGTAGTGGGTGTTCAGTTTGTTTGATAGTATACCAGGATTTTCCTTTGAAACCTCTCCTTATTTCAGGTGCAATGCTCGTAAAATTTCAAAAGGGTTAAGGAGGCCATTTGGCTTTGATGTGAGAATGCAGAGAGATGCAAAGAAACTATCTGGAGAAATACTGGAAGTTTTTGATGTTGTTGTTGTTGTTGGTTTTTAATGCTCTCAGGAGTATGAAATCGACAAAACCTTAGGCATCAAGGGACCGGAGGATGTGGCGAAGATGGGGATTGCTGAATACAATGCCCAGTGCAGAGGAATTGTGATGAGATACTCTAAAGAGTGGGAGGTAAGTAAAATGGCTGTATATGTATCTGGAGGAACCCACAGCAGAACTTAATCTTTTGATGGTGAATAGATTTTGTTTGTGTGTTTATGTGTATGTTTCCATGCATTTTGGATTACTAATTAAAATATGAATACTGGCTACTAATAGTGGGCAAGCCAGCACTGTGAAATACCAGGTACTAAAAGCATAGTAAATTAAAGTTAGCAGGTACAGAAAGCAAAATATTAACCAAAAGTTTAACCTTTTAAAACATTTTTAAAGCAAAGAAAAAATCTCTTAATTCTCAAAAAGCAAGTAATTGCTTTGAAATAGGTTTCAGAGTATAAATGAAATTTGTTTCAGTATCTGGTTTGTGACTTGGCAGTAATAAATTCAAATATTTTGGGATTGTGTTAGGAGGGAGTTCTGGCATTCCTTTTGGCAGTGGTGTCTGTTTTCTGTCTGGAGTGACTAACATGTGTGCATGTTTCTTGAATGCATGAGACTTCTTAATTCTGAGACCAAATGGAATAACCTAAGTTCTTAACTGCTACTAGTGATTAGTACAGCTATTGAGATCTTAATAGTAGAATACCAGAGTGACTGAAAGGATAGGAGCACAACTGATGCATCTCAGGAGCTCGGCAACTGTGTGAGAATATTGAGACAGAAGAACTCGCTTGTTTCGTTCTCAGTTTAGTAGTTTGACTGTCTAGTTGCTCTATGTGTAACTATATCAGGACAGGTGCCTCCAGGCTTGGTTATTTGCAGAGCTGACAGTTCCTATAGTTGGAAAATTAGCAAGAGAGTACCACTTGTCCAAGGGAATTGCATAGCTAACTCATTAGTTTTCATATTCAGTGCCAATGGGCATAAATATAAGCTATCCTTGGATAGGGACAAACACCTGTCAGTTCAGTTCATATCTCTGAGAAGTCAAACAAGGTAGTTTGCCCTGAAATAACTTTCATACATTGTCGTAATGTACCAAATTCTCCCAGTATTTCTTTGTCTTCAGCTTTGATTGTGTTCTGATATAAACCAGATTAGCTTTCCAAGTGAGTTTTAGCCGAGTTGGTATGCTGTTCTGTGCTCTGGATTTTGACTGTCTTTGACCAGTAGGTTTAAAAATAGAAAATAAGGCCACAGCAATCACAAGCAAATTTCAGGCTGTTGAACTTCAGCTGAACTCTAAGAAATTGTCTTTGCTCCGCCATTTCTATTTAGTAGTGTTGTACACATTTATGTGATCTACATTTTATTGTATGTTCGTGACTTCCTTTGCTTATTTTTGTCTGCTTAAAGATGCTAGTTTAAACTCTTGTCAGGCTTAAATATAGATCCATTTCAGTGATGTGGTGCAAACACTGTTCTCTTTAACTCAAGCTGTTGTTGTAGGATAAATATTGGAAATGCACCGTGATTTTTTTATATTAGGATGTCTTTCAAGTCACTTTATTTGTTTCTTAACAGTTCAATGTTACCAGGTTAGGACGCTGGATTGACTTTGAAAATGACTATAAAACTCTTTATCCTGAGTTCATGGAATCTGTGTGGTAAGTTAACTTAAATACATTGCATATGCTTTATCAATTTAGTTGAAAATGTTAAATGTTAAAAATATTTCAGTTATTGCCAACATATATTGATCCTGCATCACTAGAATTATTTTAGAGTGTGCCTAATTAAGTGTTTTGTCCACTGTTTATTGAAAGGTGATGTGAAATAATAGGGAAATAGCAGGATGTTTTGTTTTGATTTAGAAAAATATGGGCAAACGTGTCTTATTCTACCCTGAAGTCTTACTATTCTGTGTCAACTTAAAAACAGTTCTGCTCATCTCATAATACTTTATTTGCTCTCTTTAAGAAATGATGTTACATTTCTACCTTCTTGTTGCTCTTA
Organism: Tinamus guttatus; assembly: GCF_059628265.1. Lineage (NCBI taxonomy): Eukaryota > Metazoa > Chordata > Aves > Tinamiformes > Tinamidae > Tinamus > Tinamus guttatus. The sequence continues at coordinate 2,947,713 of NW_028288703.1, read as the reverse complement.
GCACTCTTATCCTGGCTGCCCAAGAAATCAAATTATCTAGGCTATCATCACACTGAAAATCTCCCCCTGTTCCTAAAGCTACATAAAGTTTATATCCATTAGAAGTGTTTATTTTGATGGTGATCTGGGGTATTTCTCTTAGAATTTCCTTATTTTTCTATTTTTGAATACCTTTTCTTATTCTTTTAATTTAAATTTAAGCTGCAACATTTTAACGTCCAGGTAAGTAAGAAGACAAAACTGCAAATTAACTTCTTCAGTGACTGTAATCTGGTGACTGTATTGAACTGTCTAACATCTTTCTTGTATATTGATGATGTTTCTAGCAGTGGCTATCATATTATCATGTTTTTTAGCCTTGAAATAGTTTAGGCTTCAGACATCAGAAATATATTAATATTGTCCTGTTCTGCAGCTATTGTACAAGTCAAGGCTGCTAGAGAACTTTTTTTAATGTTTTATAATGGAGTTTGTTGAAAATGGCGGCTTTTGCGGTATTTTGGCTCTGTGCAACATGGTGACTGACTAAACTATAATGCAAGTTTGGTCTGGTAAATCTTGACTGAGAACAAAACTTCATTCTGTTATGGATCAAAAGCCACAGCATTTTGGCAGTTTCTCTTCAGGAGAGCATTGGTGCTTAGTGCCTGTAGTACTGAAGTATTCATGTGCAGTATTAAGCAGCAATACGTGATGGGTATCGTGGGTTCTGCCTGTTTTTAAAACACTTGGGGTTGATCTTTTAAGTTTTAATGATGTAGAACTTGGATATCTGCTCATCATCTAAATGATTTTTACAGTGGTCTCTACCTATGGCTGCTTGTCTGCAGTTCTGAGGCCAGCTGAGAGCTGCATCTGGAGGCCGTGGGGCACCCTGCTGCGTTGTGCTGAGGGTGGAAGCAGAGCCGAGGGGTTTGCTCCCTGTGCCCAGCGGCAGCCCCCGTTTGCGTAGCTTCTCGGCACCATCTAGTGTCCAGTGCACCAGCTGCATTCCCAACATGGAGGAATTTTTAACTTAGTGCAAAGCTTGGGGTGCCTGATCTTCAGCAAATGTCAGCAAGTCTTCACGACAGTGCAGACACGCTTCACTTCCAGATTCTCTTCTCTGGTGTTTTCCTAACCTTATCTTGAGTTTTGTAATTAGTAACAGTAGTAATCAAGTTTGCAATTCGTTTTTTAAGCCCCTCATGTGAGTTAAAGAATTATTTTCTGATATTAGGAAGGATTTTCATTTTCTTGAAAGTTAGGAGTTTGCAGACCCTGAGCAAATTCTTAAATATTGAGCCACTCTGAAGAGTGCCAAATCTAAAATCACTCGATACCCTAAGAGTAGAGAATTAAGAACTTTGGAAGCTTTAAAATTAAATCCTCCTCTTTGAAGTGAATATACACATGTGAAGAGGGCAGCCTGATTTAGCATCTAATAGAGGATGCTACTCTAGCATCTTTTTGGTATCCTTTGGAAACAGAAACACCCTAGGAGTTTTATTAATATCCTTGTGGTGTTCACATTATGCCAATGTGATTTGGGTCACTTTACAGAAAAGAAAAATTAGAAATTAAACTTTTTTCTATTTATCAATATAAATAGCGAGAAAGGGCTTTTGTGGTTTTATTATTTATCTTTTCAGAAAGACTTGCAGTTTATGTTTGGCTTACAAGCTCAGAATCTTTTTTTTTTTTTTTTTTTTTTTTTCCCCCCCCGGAAATTTTCAAAGCTTTCCAAGCATAGAAATTTCAGCAGGTTTTAGGAGGCCATTTTCCAAAGTCTCATATGTTGAACTGTTACACTAAGCAAGATATCCATCTATAGACAGTCAAGTGACTCTTACTGCTAGAAATAGGTTAATATTTGGCAATTGCTTTGTTTTTTAGGTGGGCAATGCTGCTAGCAGAAAGGTCTTTGAGAGTTGTTCTCCGTACCCCTCTGGTGCTGTGCAGGAACTTATCTCGGATGTCTGCCCCCTGGCCCTCCTCCTTTTTTATTTTTCCTAATGAACCAGTTTCTCTGAAGCGGGCTTCTTTTGACTTGATTATAATTCTCATTATTATGTTGCAGTGGTTTCCTGAAGGCAGCAGTTACGATGATAAAATACAAATGGGTAGTAATTATAAAATGCAAGGAGAGCTCAGAAGTGTTTTGAAAGCTTATCTGTTTGCTCAGCAGTGGGAAAAACTGGGAGTTCTTGCTTTGAAGTAGGGTGGAATTACCACAAGAGGGAGATGCTGGCTTGGAATTTTATCTTGGTAGCTCCATCTAGTGGTTCCCTTTTCTGAAATTTGCAGTTATATTTATAGCCAAATATTCACTGTTTCATTGAGTAGTTTCCTTCTACACTGACAGTAGGCAGTGTTCTTTAGAAAGCCGAGACACTGGAGCTTTCTTGTCTAAAGATATTTTAATTAATGGTCTTTGAAAAAAGTTGAACAACTTCACTGTGGATGCCATCAGTGTTATGGTCTGTGTTCTTATATTGAGTTGGTAAGTGTACATTTAAAATATCTTTTTATTAACTTTCATTAGTCTGCTGACATGGATATGCTGAAAGTTGATGAAGTCATATTCACTAATCATTGTTTTATTTTTTCAATAAAATATGGATTTATATCTATGTAGATTTAAGTGAATATAGTCCCTGTTGTAATAACTGAGATACAATCATTGCTATGTTTTGAGTTTGGGTTGGGGTCAGGCAACCACAGCTTGGCAGCAGTCACACTTAGTACTTCATCAGTGGTACCTCTAGCTTCTGCCTGCAAAATAAGCCACCTTCATTAGAGTGCACAGCTCTGCAAGGCCTCTGGGTTTGGCCTCTCTGTGCAGAACTTGCTGCTGCTGGGGCCTCTTGCACTTTATCCCTCTGAGACCGGTCTCTGATTATGTAACTTTCTCAAGTCAGTGACTGCTCCTAGGAAATTTTGGATTTAATCAAAGGTCCATTGATGAGCTTCAGTAGACTGAATGTCTGCATTTTTGCCAGCTGTCTGATCTACAGCCATTCCAATTAAGATACTGTGTGACTTTCCATGACAGCAGCCAGTGCTTATCTTCTGCTGTTGCGTCTCAGGCTGCAGATAGATATCAGTGTAATGGTCTGCTTTCATTTCGTGCCTTGAAGATTAGGCGTTCAAAAGTAAAAGACAAGACACTCAAGTATAGGCCTGGCTCTCAAGCACAAAATGACAGCCTGCAGAAAAGTGCTGCTTGCCAGGATGGGGTTGTTTGCCTACCAATGAGCTGCTCATCTGGAAGGGGACACAGAAAAGCAAACAGGATGGTTTAAAACCATATTTGGAGTAAAAAAGGGTTTTAACACAAGTGGTATTTAACAATTTGCCTATGCATTTTGAAATGACCAGACTCTGCAGAACATGAAATTCAGTCAACTTTTGGTATGGTTATTTAAGGCTTATTTCTCCCACCTTTTTCTTCAGGGTAGCCAACCTGGGTTCTATAGTACTGACAGTACAAGTCTGATTGATTGCCTTTGGTGAAAGGTCACAATGTGGTGGTAGATGATGTTTTAGCAGGTCATCAGATGACCATGTGATGGGCAAACCCCAACATTTCTCTGTATCTGACTGCTGCAGTGTTTGCTGCGTAAACTACATTTCACTTTATGCTACTGTTCACTGTGAACATCTGTCATACTGTAATATAATACACTGTGCTGATAATTTCAAGGAGAGATTAGGATTCAAAGATAGTACATGCTGTGCTGAAGATTGCGTAAATAGAATTAAAGCTTGATGCAAGAATCTGATCTTGGATGAGAACTGAGTCCGGATTCTTGTTTTGCGTGCTTAGCTGTGCCCTCTTGTGCAGAAATGCTCTTCAGATTGAGGCATGGGTATGCCCTGAGTCGAGTGCAAGTATCTCTAGTCCGTCCCTTTCCCTTTTTAGCACTGGTTGCTGGAACTTGTCCTCCAGGTAGTGTGATAAGTAAGCACCTGTATCTCTATATATTTCTGTCTTTTCTTTAAATTATGGCTAACTTTAGCCTTGTTATTTAAATTAAAGATTTTCTTTTTCCTTGTACCTAAACAATTTGAGGATTGATCAGCAATATTGATTTGTTTCACCTACATATTGTTCTGTGCTGTTCAGTTAGTGCATGGAAAATCAAACTGCAGAATCCCCTAATGCTAAAAATTAACGAGAAAAGTGATCACATTCATTTTATAAGAACCGCGCTAAAAATGAACACTAGTGTAAGATTGTTATTCTCTGTATGTGCTGATTATTTGAATGTTTTCCCTCTTGACTTACAGATGTTGTCCTTACTTGATCATTGATAGCTTAAAAACAAACAATACAGAACAGGTCCTTGCTTTGCAATTGGTTTATTGAGTTTGAAACCCCAAGTGCTATTCTGTGTTCCTGTTTACTTCCAGGTGGGTTTTCAAGCAGCTATATGACAAAGGCCTGGTGTACAGAGGGGTTAAAGTCATGCCTTTTTCAACTGCATGCAACACTCCACTATCAAACTTCGAGTCTCATCAGAATTACAAGGTACGTCAGTGTACACATGCATTATGCTTAACAGATTCCTCTACTTTCTTGTATTTGGGTTTGGAAGACTCTCCTACTTTGTGCTTGGTAGAAGCATCGTTGTACACTCCAAGCTGACAGGAAAAATTTAGATAAATCAGCTACTTTTTATTATGTTTTGCTGTTTGTTTGCATCAGTTCATCTCACCCTCCTTCCCCGTTCTTTTTGATCATTAGTTACAGATGTATAATTATAGTTTGCTTTATTCTAGTTAATTGCTCTTGTTTCTTCTCTAGGCTCCTAAGAGGAGCATTGCACTGTTGGTTTTCATGGTAAATATCTATTAAGAGAGCTGCAGTTGTCCATTTTTGTGCGGATCTGCACAAACGTGATCTTCAACAAAGTTGAAGTTTCTTGTGAGGGGATAACCAGGCGTTGTTCAAGGTTGTGTTTGGTTGTAGCAAAGTGGTGTAGTAATAGCTCTTCTAAGAATCACTGATTTCAGTTGTAAATATTTTAGGTAAGACGTTTCCTAAAGACTATAAGTATAAAGATAGAATAGCATGAATTATAAGATGATCTCCAAATAATGAACAACTGGATGCAGCTTCTCATTTGCAGCAGAGTTGTGTTAAAACTTGAGAAGGCAGATCTTGTGCCTCAATCTTCCAAAATTTGCGTTAGTGGACAGAAGGTTTGTATCCTTTCCAGTCCCTATTCAGTCCTCTATGTTGTAAATCTTCTGCTTTTGTTATGGCAGAAAGTTAGCACAAATTGCACATCTGGTCCTTTTCATGTTGTGCTTACAAAGGTTAATATGTTAAAACTGGTATTTTTAAAAATAAATATTTAAATAGACTTGTAATAGAATGCAGTCCACAGATACAGAGCTTTTTATATTGCTGACAGATACTTGACTGAAAAATAAACAGTGTTTTTGTGATTTAGAAAAGTGGGACAAAGATATCTTGATGCTCGTGACCCCTTTGAAAAGGCACAGCTGAAATAACTCCTTGGCTTGTATTTATTAACTGGCACTTCATATAGACTCAAACTACTGAACTTTCTTTAAACCAAAAAGGTTGCTTTTTTATGCATCTTTTTTCATGAAATAAAGCTCTCTTCCCCTTTTAAATCTTTTATAAAATATTTTGATACTATTTCTTATTTTAGAACTGGTAGAGATATTTACTCTTGTAGCATTTGATGCAGAAGTTGTCTTTTTGTTTTTCAGAGGTGGTATTTTGGAGAAGAGATATAAGGGTTTGTGAGCTAATAACATTTATTCTTGGCAAGGCCAGTTATGAGCGTAAGGGAGCTGTTAGTTTTCTAGATGTAAAAAGCAGGCTTTGACTTTTGTTTGCTGATCATATGGGGAATAAGACACATTAAAGGAGCATGATAAGAAACTGAATTAGATGTCTAAAGTTGAGAAATCTGTGCCACATCTTATTACTGAAGAGATATAGTCTTCAAATTGAGGCAAGTGTAACTGTGTGAGCAGATAACTTGAACAGCTATGTTGTTTGGTGGTCCAGAGGTGTTAATTTTTATGATTTTCCAGATTTTTTTTTTTTCTCTACCTGGTCAAGTTAGTGCTTCAGAAAATGAAGCACTGTCGTGTAGTAACTGGTAGAGACAGAATTGCAGTGATGGGTTAATCTTCCCTTGGCATTGAGCACAGTTCAAGAGTTATGTAATATTTATGTTTTTACTGTTGACTGCACCAGATGTTCACAGAATATTCCCTCTGGAACAGCCCTTAGCTCAGACATAAATAGCTGCTTGTTCCATGATGCAATTAACTGTTGCATGATGCTGGACCGAAACCAAAGCGCCTTGTACTATGAAATGCCAAGGTAACCTATTTGGGTGTTCAGCCTTTATGTATGAGAGAGTCATTTTTGTTAGGTGTAAAAAATTCTTAATTTAGGTGAAAAATTCTTAATTTGGAGCTTCCACATTTGCAGAACTAGATTTCCTTTCTGAATCTGTTTTTTATAGTATTTGAAAAGACTGAATAGGGTTGTACTTGCTTAAAGGAGTTCTTTTAGGCGTGTTCAGAGGTAAGATTTTACAGGGTAGCTAATGAAGATCTCCTTCCCAGATCCTTTGCTGTTTTAAGTACTGATATACTCTAATTACCCAGACCTCCTATTTTTTGTCGTTAACTATTGTTTCTTACTAAAGGATTGCACTAACAATATTTTTTTATGAACAGAATGCATCTTTAAGGGACAGCTATTCTTCCTCCTCCCTGGAGGAAAGACAGGAAAAAGCTTTGTGCAGCAGTAGCTGAGGAATTGCTGCTGATCTCTTGTCAGTTTAGGTTATTTTCACTTTTTAGAATGGGGTTAATAAGAGATACCTGAGGGAACTGGCACCCATTTCTCTGGTTTTGGGCATCTAATTCCCCAAAATTTCATCCTTAATCCTAACTTTCTAAAAATAAACTGTGGCCCTGTCAGACCGACAGCTTGCACTGGTATCATGTATGACAGTAACTCAATGAGAGAGCACAAATCAAAGAAATATTAATACACACAGCAAACTCCTGGGCTCTTTTCTGGTTTGTTTCCTTTGACTTTGTTCTGTCTAATTTAAGGATGTTCAAGATCCTTCTGTGATTGTGAGCTTCCCACTGGATGAAGATGAAAGTGCATCTCTAGTTGCTTGGACCACAACTCCTTGGACTTTACCTAGTAATCTGGCCCTTTGTGTTAATCCAGAATTACAATATATAAAATTGAGAGGCAAGTGTTAACATAAGGTGAAATATAATGAATGCTTTTTATTATGGTACCTGTGTTGATGTGCTTTTGTTCTTTTATTTGATAGATTGTTTTATGCTAAGTGTCCAGGATTTTGCTGGGGTTGGATTAAGTATTATTCTACAGGATGAGATCCTCGCTGTACTGCAGCTTTTTCCCCCCCCCCCTTTTTTTTTTTTTTTTTTTTTTAACCTGTGTTACCTGCATTTAAGAATTGTTGCATAATATAATGAGCAAGAGCAGCTCTTGTAACTGCTTTTTGAGACACGCTTCTCTGTCTGCAAAATAATGTGACTTTAGCTGCCCATGACTTTTTTGCGGGGGAAGGAAAGGCTCAAGACCCACGAGCAGGTAAGTGCTGTGTGGCAGTTTGGTTAAGTAACTGAGCAGCTTTATGCTCTTGACACAGTGTTTCATGTCTGTCTCCAGCTGACAAAATGTATTTATTCACACCGTAGTGTAAGTCCCAAATAATTCCAAAGTGATTTCCAGTGCAAGAGTACATGTGCCCAAATATGTCAATAGCACTGTAAGTGATGCAGCAAGGTGAGCTCTCATGAGTCTCCAGCTGAAGAAATGTATATAGCCACATGGGGTGCCTAAAAAAAAAAAAAAAAAAAAAAAAAAAAAGACTTTTTCTTTTATTACTGTTTAAAATAGTTTTCCAGGGTTTGCACACCCAGTCTTTTAATTGGCAAAGGAATATATTATGATGTCTTCATTTTCACTTGGGAGGCACACACACGCACACATATGTCTGTATTTAGTTAAATATATATATATAAAGAAATAGGAATTTGGAAAAAAAATACTTCCTGCATTGTTATTGTTATTTTCATGTTCTTCCAAACTCCTGACCTGCTCTGTCTTTGTACTATAAGTAAGTAAAAATGGAGATTCAAGTTAACTACAGCATTTACTTTAGATTTGAGGGGGAAAAAAAAAAAGAGCTGTTGAGGAGTTTGAGTTTTTCTTTTTCCTTTATTCTGAGATTGACTGGTGACCAAAGGAAAATGGAAGTTAGGGTGCCTCTAAGCATTCATAGAGTTTATATATGAAATGATTTAAGGGGTGTTACCTTGATGTAACTGTTCTTAGATTCCTAGAATATGGTGCATGTAAACTAGTTACTGCTTGAGCAGATTTTGTGCTTACTGGTTTGTTGCATGAGGTTTGCTTAACCCATCCGTAGAATTCTCTTCCCTGTTTTAATAATTTGTTTAATGTTCTCAAAATGCCACTAGCATTCTTCAAAACTGCTCATTTTTGTCATGACAATATATTTTAGCTCCACTATTTATAGGAGGAAATAAGAGCATAGTGTCTTGGTAGCCAACTGGTGGTCTGTGATAATGAGCAAATGCAAATATGAAGCTGATGTGAGGAAGGTTGTCATTAGGTAGCCCGTACACAAACGTGCTCATAAGAGATCCTGAAATTGATAGAGTAGGGTCTGAATACTATTCGTGGTTGAAGTGAAGAGATGAGGGAGGTAGAAAAAGGCTTTTCTTTCTAACATGTTACTTTTGTTTTGTACTAATTTCTCTTAAAAAAGAGAGCCAACCATAAAAAAGAAGGAAATATTATATCACGGGGAACAAAAGGGAGGGCAGGCATTAAAACAGGTGTCAACTTAGTTAATTTATGTGATAACTATCCATTTTATTATAACTTTTTGAATTGTTTTCTTATTTGATTATTCTGGGTGAAACTTCTGAATTGCTTTTCTTTGGATACACGTTAGTAGTCAAAATAAGGCAGTTATGGCATTTGAACATTAAAAAAATGCTGAATATCAAGGCACTGGATTTGATCCTATGGTATCTGTTTGCACTTAACTTTTGTATACTGTTTATATAGAATGCCCGTAGGATTTTTGTGGGGGAAGAAATCCCAGGTAAATAAATTCTCATTTATCAGCAGGATTATTCTGAGTAGTGTTATAGCTAATGTGATATCATCTTGCATGAATTGAAAAGTGCAGTGGTGCAAATTGGGGTATTAAATTTAGATTTAGGCAACTTTGTTTTATTTATATTTTAGATAACGCCACAGGAAAGATCTACATATTGATGGAAGCCAGGCTGATAGCCCTGTACAAATCTGACACTGAATATGAGGTACTTGACAGGCAAGTACATAAATTACTGTACATCTGTTAACTTCCTGTATTTCTATCCATCAGAAATGAAATGTTTTTAGAAGGTGCGTTTTGCAGTTACGTGAAGATGACTTTCCATGTATGGTGATTCTTTTTGTTTATGTCTTCCAAAAATCTGTAAAAAGAATTGAAACTTACGATCTTTGATAAAACAAAGCTTCAGATAAAGCATAAGGTGTGTGTGGCATATTGTTGTTGTTCAGAAAATGTTGAAAAGGTCTGAAAACTAGACATGTTATTCCAAATGTAGAATGTTTTCTGAGCATTTTCAAAGCATTTAGGAGGAAATAGGAAAGAAAAACAAAACATCGTCTCCAGCAAGCAGATGTGGTTTCTCTGTTTGACTACCCAGTTTAACTAGCTAGTTGCATTTATTGCTTCTTGAAGACTGCTTATTCATCTTTGCTCAGTGGAAAATAATGAAATACTTAATTTCAGATTGGATAGCTGCTATGTGTTAAATGTATACCTCTTTTTACCAAGCAGTTTGAAGCTTCATAACTTCAGAAACTTAAACAGAGATATAGCCTGTCTGACACTCTTTAGGTGTTCTGTATGTCCAAGTGCTTTAATCTTCCGTTTAAAAGAAACATGACACTGACACACAACATCCCCCACCAGCAACCTAGTTAGAACACAACTTAAGAAGGGCCAACCTCCATATCTTCATTTTTATTCTCAGAATGGTTAGGCATATGTGACACCCCAGTCGTCTGTGGAGAGTTTAGATTCCTAGTTTCAGGACAAGAAATGACCCAAGCTTTAGATGCCGTAATACCCAATGTCACGATCCTTTGTGCTGAATTCTTTTGAACATACCGAGCTATAAGAAATAGCTCCACTGGAAATTACATTTTTTAAATCCTCAAGCTCCTAGTTCAACTTTACCACAAATATATTTTATTAATGCTTTGTGTATGTATTTAATTTAAAATGGTTGCTTGATTGAAAGACATGATACACCCATTGGCTGTTACTAGAGATGCATTAGCATGTTAGGTTTTTCATCTTACTTTTGAGTTCTGAGGTATAAAAATGGACAAAACCACTTTAGAAAATACTCTTTTAACCTGATGAAGTAAAATGCTGTTACAGAGGGGGAAAAGGAGAATAGGAAAAACAGTGTTCTAAACTAAGCAGTTGGCCAGTTGTTAATTTGTGTGTCCTTCTCTTTAGGTTTCCTGGCATTGCTCTTAAAGGCAAGAAATATAAACCACTCTTTGAATATTTTATTAAGGTAAGTTAATTCAGTTTGGTGTTTAGACATAGGATACAAATACAGAAGTAGAACCAACTCTGTATTTCTTGTTACGTGTGCGTGTATATATGTGTGTATATGTGATAACACACATGCACATATATAGTGTATATACTATATATATTCTATGTATACATATATACTATACTACTATCCATATATATTATACATATATATGTGTAGTGTGTGTATATATCTTAAATCATGTTTCTAATAACAAATCTTATGCTGTGTTAAGGTAGCTTTTAACTCATAGTGAAAGGTTAAACAGATGGTTGGCTGTGTGGGGGTTTTGTTTGTTTGTTTCTGTCTGTCTGCCTTTCTCTTAGATGTATCCAGAGTAAGAATTCAATGATGAACACTGGCATGACTTCAGGACTTCAGGTTACAGGGAAATTTTCCCCAAACATAAATAAATAGACATTGTTCTTTCAACTTTTTGTCTGATGAGCTTGTCTTCTGCTTTTTAAGTGCACAAATTAGGAGAAGGACTTGACTGTGGACAAGGGAAAAGACTGCAAGTCTGTGATTATCAAAGAATTAAAGGCTTTTGCTAGAATAAATGTTAGTGTTTCTGGTCTTTATGGATATCATTCTGTGCAGCAATTAACTGCTGCATAAATCTAGCGTAGTTAATGATAGCAATGCAGATGATATTAAAATAAGCATAATAAGAGAAGAGGTAACAAAATGATGTATTTAAGTATATATATATATATTTATTTATTTAGAAAATCAGTTTATTCCAAGACTTTAAATGGATTACAGTAGTGCTAGCCAAGCATCTGGGGATTTATTCATTTGCAGTCACCTGTATAGGAAGCAGAACCTACGATTTCTAGAAGAAGGTCAAACAGGTAGCTGAATCCAGTAAACTAGACTGCTTGTGCAATGGCTGGGAATACATGACAATTTTTTTGGAATAGCTGTAGAGGAGCTGATTGGCATATGCTTTTTCTCAGAATGTATTTTTTATTTTCAAAATCTTTCTCTTCAGAAGAAGTCAAATCTGATATTCTGTAACAAATCTGATTTGACTGTGATTGCTTGCAATAATTCTTGCTACTTTTGTATTAATTGAGCAACAGAAAATAGCTTCTTGTTCCTAATAATGTCCATACTAAACACACTGCAGTTTTTCAGATTAGTTCTTCCTTTTTCTTTCTTTTTTTCTCTTTTATTTGATACTTACCATCTTCTCTGGAGGAAATAAAGGAAATCTAAAAGTAATTGGAAGGTATGGTAGACATAAAGAACTCTTAGTATAGAATGCCTGCAACTTGATTATATCCTCATTTATAGGAGCCTTTTGATTTGTATTTTGTTAAACGCTGAACCATGTGTTGATTCCAGGCTTGAAGATTAGCTGACTCCAGGAGGCTTCCTAGGGAGGTCTTAGGTTTAAATGTAATTGATGCCATTTAAATGACACAGACAACCTGGGTGCCTCAGCTATGGGAAACGGTTACATAACATTAGGTTTATCACTCTCTAATGTGTGTAATTTATTTCTAATGCAGCTAATGACTCTTGAAGATGGACAATTGTATGTAGCTCCTCTGTGTTCTCAGAATGCATCTTTTTGTGTTACAGTGCAAAGATAATGGCGCTTTTACTGTGGTGGTAGACAGTTATGTGAAGGAGGAGGAAGGCACAGGTGTTGTACATCAGGCCCCCTATTTTGGTGCTGTGAGTATGAACTATATACTTATTATGCTAATTTTCTTCTCAAGTCTTTTATGCTACTGTGAACTATGTGTCAAGGTGACAGGGATATTAAAAATTATATAAATATATATATAAAATACAGAATTGTATTTCCATAGCCACTTCTTTGTATGTGCTCTTGTCTTGTGTGCTATATTAGAGACATTAGGTGTCTGTTGTTTTGGTTGTTCTTGTCATGTGTGAAGTGAACTCCACACGATATCTTCTGAATGTCATTGCTCTTAGCTTTTTAAAAGCCTAAATTTACATCTTTAAGAAGAAATGACCTGTTGCACTGCTACTGAAACTTTGCTGTGCTGAGTCATAATTCTGGATGATAACTGTGCTCAGCACATTGCTCCTTTAGAGCTTCTGTTTCAACACTCTGTGCATTTGGAAAGCCAGAAGAGAGTCTGAGTCTTTCGTACTGAGACTTTATATCTTGGTGTAAAAGGATTTTGTTGTGCTCTGTTCTTTTTTTTTGTCTACTAAGATACTCTGTTGCCCTTTCCTTCTGTCTCTTCTTTTGAAGGTTGAGGGGAATAACTTTTCATGGATTTTATCATCTCAGTTTTTAGGTACTGGTGTCATAGCAGTAATTCAGACTCATTGTCCTTGTCACAGGATCCTGTCTTCAGCCATAATCAAAAAATGCCCTCAAAAAAATTTCAAGACTTGCCAATTGCTAGCAATTGGTGATCTCTGAAGCAGTTGCTCTGTCGTTATTTCCAGAAACTGCTGGCATTAATTGTACATCCTTTTTGTATTCATATGAAATACCCTATTCTTTTTCTGTGTCATTTTGATGTATTTTTCCTGAAGGATGAACCCATTTTAATGTTTCATTTCCCTTATCGAGATGGAAATTGGTATAAAAAGATGTCCCTTTTATAATACAAGCTTTTGCCAAATATAAGCTATCCCACAATATCAGGTAGCGTGCAATTATTTCAGTTGGAAAGAAATCAAAATGAAAAAGAAAGCTCACAGAACAAGACAACTCATTCAAAAATAACCCCAAACCTCTTTGTAAAGCCTTTGTATCTACAGATTAATATGACACTAAAACTCAGCAGCTAAGGCACTTTATATGAATGGTTTGTCTGCAATTAATTTTAGTAGTATTTTAGTTTTCATCAAGCCCTATTAGATGTGAATGCTCTGAGTGTGAGTCGCAGAAATTTCATAGTCATGTTGCATTCTTTCCAATAATGAAAAAATACTCTAATTTGTTATAAAAGCTCTCAAGTCAACCTAGTCACTTCAGTTTCTCGCTTTTTATTTTTTCAAATAGAAAAGGTTTGAGTTATTCTTGTCCATGAGCTCTCAATCACTTTTGTATCAATAATTCTGTGGTGAATGTGTGTGTGTGTGTAATCTTTTGAAAGATCTGTGCAATTGTGACAGTCTTACAGAAGTGAATGCTGTTTTCTGTCCTAGAAAGAACTGGAATTAGTCTTTTTTAGCAGTAGAACTTAGCAGTTGTGGGTTTAGATACATGCCTGAATGTATTTCTCACTTGTGTTTACTGAAGCAAACCTTCATTAAAACAAGTGGCAGGTCAGTCTAGAAGACTTTTATTTTTAAGTTTGAGCTCTTCAAAAGAAAAAAACTAATCGTAGAAAGCGGAAATAGTAGAGCCCTTCGTATATCATTGACCACATCAGCAATGCAAATCAAACAGTCCCACATCTTGATGCAGGTCCTCTGGAGTAGAAGGTATGTTATTATGGCTTAGTTCAGTTGTCAGTGTGCCAGGCTTTGATGTGCCCTATGCTGGCTGCTTCTTCAAAGGCTGTTAATCAGGGTTGATGCTAGTCCTGTCATCTGGTCTACATATTAGCACTGCAATCTGCTTGCTGTATCTCTGCACTAATAGCTGCTGAAAACTCGACTGATGACTGGCTTATCTCAGTTCATCTGTTGACTGCAGTAGCTGGTTGACCAAAGGGAGGCTCAATAGGCACCGTGGCTGCCCACAGCGCCTGAGAAGTGGGAAGGGGTTGTGGTCTGAAGAGCAGTTGAGTTGAAGTGGTTTTTAATTTCTACATCTAATGCCTTAGCACTCGTGACAACGAACTTCGCTATCTCTGCAAAGGAGTCTTGATGACATGTGGAGTGTAATGTGGGTCAGCTGGCAATGTCTGCCAGATCCAGCTTGAAGGAGGGGGGAAGCACTGGAAACTGTGGGTAGTGTGGGCTAGGTCTAGCATGTAATTGAGAAATTATCATTGCTACCACCACAGAGAGGGTCTAGAAACCCTGCTTTGCCATTCAGAAGGTTGTAATCAGCATTATTTGTCAGACTTAGGGAAGGAAAATTCTGCTACCAAAACATTTAAGCACTTGCTTAAATGATCTCCTTGATCAAGCTGGAAAAAATGCTTTAGAGTGCAACTCTGTCAAATAGCTGCTGTGTCCTTGTTTTACAAAAGGTAAATGAGCCCTAAGCGTGGAGGAGGCTGACTGTTCAGCTGCAGCCAGGTTTGGCAGACAAGGTCACAGCAGCTTCCATTTTACACAGCCAAAAGTACAGCTTTTGTGCCCAAAGTCTTTCTTCCTGTCTGGTCAAATCAGCAATATAAGGATATCTAAAGTTCAAAAAGCCACCTAGCTCAATGCAGCCTGAGGACCTTTTTTTGAGGTGAATGCAGCAATTGTGTGAATGTTGAGCGCAGTTGTTCTGCTACTGCTTCCCTGCTCATCGCCCCCCACCCAGACACCCAGGAAAGTTCTAGCCCCTTCAGGGCAACAAAGTGGGAACCCTGGAGTCATACTTGCAGTCATGCACTTACCTTAACCTCAGACTTCATCACTCAAAATCAAAATCTAAACCTTTCTATTCCCTTAAAATTTTGTTTAGCTCTTTTCCTTCCTGCAGTTCCAGTGTTGCTTACTTTTGTTCAAAGAAGTTTAAAGCAACTGCTTTACTGTTACAGGAAATCAAAAATTAAAGCTAAGTTTGAGATGATGTCCATATGTGGTGTTTATTCAGCATTGTTGTGTATAGGCCAAGAAAGACTGAGAAGCATACATTTAAAGACATTATATTTCTAAAATGTTGAGAAAATGGGATTTTTTAATGTCGAATTCAGGAATTCAATTGATTGAAACTACCTGCCTTATGAAAAATGCCGCCCAGGCTTGTGCATTATGCAGTCTTTATTGCCTGGAATAATAGTATGGCATAGAGAATTGTCAGTTCTCTTACTGTGCAGTAATAGCCTGAAGTTGTTGACTACCTGTGTGTGTGTTTGTCTAGATATATGCACAGAGGCACACGTGCCCTCTACACTGTGGGAGAAAGTGCATGTATCCAGAATAAGAAGTCTTTGTCATGAATAAAAGTACTATCCTTTAAAAATCTCGCTTTTCCTGTGCATGTTTTGGAATAGTGATGAGCGAGTATTTTGCTATTCTTGTCCAGTGATTGCATTTAATATTTAATTTCTCTTTCCAGGCATGAGTATTTTAACTCATGTTTTAGATTTCTGTAACTTTGTACTTTTCTCTTTTGCAGGATGATTACAGAGTCTGCATGGATTTTAATATCATTCAGAAAGATTCTGTGCCTGTTTGTCCTGTTGATGCATCGGGCTGCTTCACAGCAGAAGTGGCTGACTTTGTTGGACAGTATGTGAAGGTTGGTGATTTTGCAGCTGTATATTATTACTTTATTTAAAATAATATTTATGAGGGGTAGAAGCATTTGTTTGTTTACTTGAATGGCTTTGTCTTCAATATTTCCTTGGTATTTGGAAAAAACAAAACGTCTTTTGATACTTTGTCAGGTTGAACTTATTCATCACAATATTTGATAAATAAGGGTTTTGAAACATAAGTGATATTATAAATCAATTAATGAAAGGGAGAAGAAAAGAAATGTATGTGGTTTGTATCTGTTGTAGTACAAATTGGAATGTTTTGCTTGGCTCTTAAAAAAAGTTATATATGTAGTCTGTAGACTTGCGTACACCAGAGGGTATTCCCTTGGCCTTCAGATAATGTCTGAATTCACGGGTGTCAGGGAAAGGTCTCCAGAGTGATTTAGTTTACACAAGTCTTATTGTACTGGTTAGAGGAGAAAGAACAAGTCTTCACAGTCTTTATCCCCACCTCAGAATATCAATGTCTGCAGTTAGTAGGTAGCTATAAAAGTTAGAACATCAACTTCTTAACTGGGGTCACGTGTTAGAGGAATATGCTGGTGTGAAGCCTAAATATTAGGTAGGAGGCACCTATATGGCTTCTTTTATCAAGTCTTCTGATTTTTGGGGGGCAAGATTTAAAATACTACTTGATGTGAGTTCTGGTTAGTATTAGTGCTGAAGATAGTTTGTATTTTGCAGTTCTGTCCTGTTGAAACACAGTGAAGGATAAGATGGGGATTCATGTTATATACCAGGATATCGGGGGCAAGTAATTTCTCTAGTTTAAACGTTTTTGTTATGCCAAAATATGAAATAATGAAAGTTTTGTATTCCAAGGAAATCTTTTTATTCTGTCTTTCTAGGATGCAGATAAGAACATCATTAAGTTACTGAAAGAGAAAGGCAGACTGGTTCACAGCAGTAGTTTTAAGCACAGCTATCCTTTCTGCTGGAGGTAAGGAGAGAAATGCACATAGCTTTCAGATGGAAGGCTGTAACTGAGTAGTTTCTTCTCTTGTCCATTTGTTTAACCTCCCAATACATTTAAAAAAAAAAAAAAAAAAAAAAGCAACAAGACTGGAAATACCACAAGTCAAGACCACTGACTTAAGAGGTGCTCTGTTTTTGAGTTAAATCCAAATTAATACAAAGTTCTATAAAAGTCGAGTAAATTTTAAAAAGTTATCAGGTTTAGTTAGTGTACTGTGTTGAAAGCTTTTGGTTAAGTTTTAAGAAACACTTTAAAATCTAGTTGAATTTTTGTAGTCACTTGCAAGTTTTGATAGATGTCTGATACATTCAGCCCTTGCATTGATAGAGATAAAAGGTTTTCTCTATACTGAGCTTTAATGCTACCAGGTGAAGTGCTTTAGCAGTGAGCATTTCTCTTTGCTTTATAGCAAGAGTAACCTTTACTTGCCTTTCAGGAGTGTGATTGTGTGTGTTGGGGGGCGGTTCTTCCCCAAGAGCTATCTAGAGAAGGGAGGGGAAGTGCTCTGCAAGTGTTATGTCCTTGCTGAGGTGGGACACGGTTTGATAGATGGTATTCTGAAACCAAGCTACCGTTTTATTTTTCTTATGTAACAATTCAGATTTACAGTCATGGGCTTTTGAGACAAACCAGTAAGAGAAGTGCTGATTCTGTAGAACATACTTAATCCTGCCACTCTGTTGACATTTTTGTTGATTGATGATAAGTTGCAGGCAGCACCTAGCAGCAAATTATCTGGTGGGAAGAATGGAATAATGGATTCAGCTTGAAAAGCTCATTTCACTGCCATCAGAAATCAAACCATAATTGGAATATGCTAAAAGTAGAAGAGTAGTTCTTGACTTCGAACATCATTATAAGTTATTTTGATTAATGTAGGAAAACTTTGAAATTAGACTCTTCTACTTAATGTGCTATTGTTCATGCTTTTCCCTGAAACTGGGCAGTTTTTAAATCCTGAATATATTGAGAGATGTTCTTCCTTCTATGCACCATAAATAAGAGCCCTTCTGCACTATTGTCTTTTTCTGTGATATGTAGTAATTGTATCAAATTTTAAGTTTAAAGGAAAAGAAAACAGAGACAGCTTGATAAGAACCTAGGGGACAGTTTTCAGTCAGAATTCTTCTTTATTTGGATTGCTGTAAAAGGAGATCATGTATGAAGCTAACACATGTGCATTTGAGGTCATGATAGTCTAAATCCTCATATGATTTAGATCGAAGGCAATCTAGGAACCCTAAAAAGGCAGCTAACAGTCATGATGGCTGTAGTGACCCTTGCAACTGTTGAGTGTTATTCTGTTTGGAAGCAATATTGGGAAGCTCCATTTTTGACAGATACAAAGGTCTGTCTTTTTAAGCCACTGAAACCAAAGCAAAGCAGCATTCTTTTATAACATTTGATCAATATCTTTTTTTTTTCCTTAAATTACAAGCAGATGGAACAAGATGACATTCGTGTGCTTTAAACATGTTTGCAGTCCAAAACAAATATGAAAATAATTTGGGGAAGATGTACTGTTTGTTATTTTTTCCAGCTTCTATTTCACCTCCTGTATAAAAGTCCTGCCCTGTCCCATTCCAGGGAGTGTTTTATGGCCCTGTTAAGGAACAGTGAGCTCGCTTAGGTGCTTTGGTTCCTCTAGTGCAATTCTGAAGGATGCACTTGGAAACAAACGTGGCCACCATTGTCCTTCACCAAAGATGGTGCTGGTCCTGACCTTAAAATTTGTCTCTGTGTGTGATAGGATGATATTCTAAAGCTGAGTGATATTAAACATACATTGTAAAGCTGCATCTCAGAGCAAAACAGCACACACTTAAAGTTGTTGAAATAAGGTGTTCTTGTTATACTTTACCTGTTTTAAAGCCTGTGTCCTTGGATGGTGCTTTTCACTGCATCATCCCAGTATTTTGCCTGAACATTTTGTCTCATCTTTCACATACTTACTTGTTCAGTATGAGCTCGGTGTTAACGTAAGATACAGTGCACAGGTCCATTACTGTAAGTGCTCCTTGAATTCTAGGTAGAAGTACCAGCTCTTACTAGCATATGAAGACTAGTCCTCAGGTCTGGGGATCTAGGGTTTTATTTCCGTGTGTTCCTTTTTTTGTGTGTGTGGTTTTTTTTTTTTTTTTTTCGTTTGTTTCTTTTTTAATTGCCCAAAACATTAAAAAAAAAAAAAAGGGCCGACAAAAGAACTGCAAAAAAGTAATATGGAAGGGAATTATGATGTCTCTTTTTTAATAATTTGTTTTAAATATGTAAGTAGCTGTGTATGTTTTTTTAAAAACTGCACTACATTTTGTCTGTGCTTGAACGTGCTTTCAGTTTTCACATCAGCATTGCAGCTGAGTGCTGTTGGAGACTTGGCTCTGCTTCTGCATCCAGTTTTGTACTGTTAATAAATCGAGTTGGTCGATCTTGGTCCTTTGTGAAGTATTGAGGCCACACAGATCTCAAGTTAGACAGTTGAGTTGAAGTGGGACCTGGACGACTTTATGGCAGCATTAAGAGTTGTACAGAATCTAGCAAAACATCCAGCTATTGCATCATTGTTTAGGGCATCTTAAACAAGATAGTCAGTAAAACTAACATACTCTTGAAGTACCCTGTAATTTGCAGGATACTTGAAGAATCTATGCAGAAAGAGTTTTTATATAGTAGTTCATCTAAGTGTAATGATTTGTGTAGTAATAGTAATAATAACAGTTAAAAAGTGCAGCTTTGCTAAGTATAATAATACTTCAAGTTGAACAGTTAATTCAGTCTGCGGAGAAGAGTTTGAGATGTGCAAAAATATATTTTAAAGAACACTTTATAAATTCCATAGCTCTGAAAATGTTTTTGTTTTGGTGTTTTACCCAACGCTTTCTCTTATAGGTCAGATACTCCGTTAATATACAAAGCTGTGCCAAGTTGGTTTGTGAGAGTGGAGCACATGGTGGAGAAGCTACTAGAGAATAATGCGCAGTGCTACTGGTAATGTCTCTTGCATCTCTCTGCTCTTTAAAGAAACAAACACCACAGACAGACTTTCTCACTGTTGCCGTGCTCATTTGGTACTGTATTTCCATTCGGTCCTTCTGAATCAGTGTTATCAGACTGGATCTAACAACTAGCTGTGGACAGTCTCTTATCTCAGGCTTCCTGAATGGGCCTCGAAATCTTCCTTGCTGCACATGAGCCCAGTGCATGAACAATTGTGCCCCCTTCCTTACTTGCTTCTTAGAAGTCTCTCTTTACTTATGAGAGAGAGGGAAAAAAATATATATATATATATATGTATGTAATTAAGGTGGAGTTTGTACTAATAATTTACAATGAAATACATTGCAAGATTATGAAAAATATCATCAAACCATGTGATGCAAGCCCAGGAAGTTCAGTCTGAGAGGAAAATTGCAAAGGAACCTTGATGTGAGGAAGCGTGGAAATGCAGTTAAGCCACCCAAACAAGTTCAGTAGAGAGGAAGTCGGAGAGCTTAACTCTGGGTACTTAAAGTTTCAAATTAAACAAATATTTAGACAACCTTCTTCATCTCGTTATTACAAGATGAGGTTGATACTTTACCGGGTGCATCTGAATTAAAGCAACCTCCTCTTGCCCTAGATTTTGAAGCATACGTAAATTCATTTTCAGTGGTTTGATTAAAAATACACTACAAGTGGAATAAAAATCTCCATATGCATAGAAGGAAAAGTATTTGTGTGAAACATGCAAGAAGAAATAGAAAACAAATAGTTCTAAATTATTTAAATATATTGAGTCAAAAATGAAATGAAAACAGTTTTGAGATTTGGTGATGGGGTCTGTGCCCCAAGCGCACCATAAATTTGTTTTCCTCCCCTTCATAACCTTTGCTTTTCCCCAGCTTGCCCTGTTGCCTTCCCTCCCCTCCCTGCTGCGTCGTGTCCGGAGCGGTTGCGATGGGTGGTGGACCACGTGGAGGCGATGTCTTTGTTCAGCGGCGCTGGCTGCCCTTTGTCCTTTCGCTACAAGGACTGCAGCAGTCAGCACTCTGCTGCTCTGTGCCTCTGCTCTGCAGCCGTGTTCGTGTTCAAGAAGGTGACTCAACTTGTAGCAATTACAGCTTATGTTGTGTTTCTTGGTGGACAATGCTTGGCAATTAAATTCTCCATGAGCAGCTTCTGCGTAACTCCTTACCTCGTACGAGCACTGTAAATGCTGCAATCTATGGGAAAAGTTTAGTGAACCATGATATAGACTGTTCAAAAATGTTGCAAAGCTGTCCTGCTAATTTGCAATAAGCACATGCTTGATGTGAAGAAAGATTTTATAGATTACTAAGTATTGCTTTCAGTCTTCCATAACACAACATACTGTGATCCTCCTTTTGGGGAAAAATAAGCTGGAGAGGGGGTGAAAGTGTTTGTTCTTAGCTTTAATTAGCTTTCTCAAGATGCTTTTACCATTTTGATGGCTGGCAGTAGACCTGCATACTTAATTTTCACATGAACATAAGAAAAATGTAATGACCCTATGAGGAGAAGAAAATGTTCGAATAGTTAAGCTAGTTCTGCTTTTCCAGAGATACATTTTCAAGAAGAAACTGTCAAGAATGACCTCTATTCATCCAGGAGATACTCATAAGAGTTCATAAATTGCTGCCACCTTCCTTCATCTCCTTTGGGCCCTACATGGGTGTTGATTAGTGGGGTTACACCTGGAACCACACGTGCGAGCTGTCATTGCAAAGATTAGGTGAGAAAAACAGCATTGTTAGTGTACCCCGAGGGTTATATTAATTGGTAATATTCAGCATGCCTAAAATTAAAGCCCCATTGTCTTTCAAGCAGTTCTTTGACTTGCAAGCTAGTACTATAACTGAAGTCAAACTGCTTCCTTGGGAATTCTTGCAAAATAGCACCCTGTTCTATCAGGAATCCTGTTTTAGGAGAGATGGCCACAAATGGATAAATATCATCATCAAATTATTAACAATATCATATTGGTATGTTTTTCCATTGCGTGAATTTATAGTAGTAGTTCAAATGCTTGGTGGCTTTTGCTTAAAGATGGCTTTTTAAAAAAACAGTCTTTAAAGAAAAGACTCTTTGCTTAAGCGTCTCTTTCCATGTTCTTCACTGTGACCAGTTTTGTTTAGGGTTCTTAAGCTAGCAGTCCTTAATATCAAGTTATTTAGATTCTTGGGACTCCATTCTTTCCCAAATCTGCCACTTTTTTTTTTTTTCTTTTCTTTTTTTCCCTCTTTTCATGAGCTGTGGTCTCTTGAAGTGTCATAGGAATAATACCTAGTTTTTCAAAACAATTATTTTTGGACTCTCTGGGGCTTCAGTATGTCCTGAAGGAGAAAAAAAATGGGGATAAATGCTTTTCAGGCCATATTAATCTTTGTAAAATGAGCTTGACTGTGTTGCTTTCCTATTACCTTGAATGACTGATAGGTATATTGTCCCCTAAGAATAGCTCTGCTCTTTTTAGATATTTTTTAATGAAATAGATTAAACTTAGTTGGCCAAGCTTTGCAACCTTATTGCATTTTTAATTAGTTTTTTAATGAATTAACAGGCTGCTAATATATTTTGAGTTTTATTTTGGCTTCAAAGCCAGCAGCTGTATCTTAATTTTTTCAAAATGAACTTAGCTATAGCTTACATGAATTAAATAATGACGTAGCAATATCTTTCTACCATATATTCCTGGAGCAATATAGGACTAATTTGTTATCAATATGGGGTTCAGAGTTTGTATAAGGAATAAATGAAAAACCTGTGTAATTTCTACATACATTTGTAAGTTATTTTAGTTAGGCTTTTTTTAAGTGTGCTGTAGACTGTCTTGTATTTAAATTCTAGGGTCAAGTGCTCGCACTTTTTTCTTTTTCTTTTTTTTTTTTTTCTGATTGGACAGTTTTAATTGCATCCTATATGG
Organism: Tinamus guttatus; assembly: GCF_059628265.1. NCBI lineage: Eukaryota > Metazoa > Chordata > Aves > Tinamiformes > Tinamidae > Tinamus > Tinamus guttatus. Next base: position 2,924,762 of record NW_028288703.1, on the reverse strand, counting down.
GGTTTTACGGTTATTTTTGTCCTTTAAATGACCATGAAATTGTGTGTCTCCTTTTGGAATCACTGGGCTCCTGTGTGGCTCCACATGTGAGTTTGAGCTGGTGCCCTGGGCAGTCACTGGGTGGCAGCATTTCCTGGGGAAAAGCGCAAAGCAGGTGCTGTAGTGCGAGACATGAGAAAATTCTGCTGCAGGGAGAGCCTCCCGTTTGTCCAAGTGCAGCGCAAGGCACAGGGTTTGCTTGCTGTCTGTTACCAGACTAGTTGAGGACTGGAAATGTTAAGGTTTGTTCCAGGTCTTTGCACAGCCGGGGTTCTGCTGCAGCCTGATGGTGCTGTTGCCTCTCGAAGTCTCTTTGGCAGTGGTGGCAATTCGAGATGTCCTTTCAGCCCTGAGCAGCACCTGCCACCAACTTGTTGCTACCAAGTAGGGTAGTGCTTGAACCCTGTCAGTTCTCTAAGCAGTTACAATACCATGTTCTTGGGCAACTCACAAGCTCTGTTTGCAGTATGTTGGATGTCTGCCACCTTTTTAGCATGGCAAACATTTATGTAAGTAGGTTGAAACAAATACTAGGTGGTAGTACTGTGTAAAGGCTTTTCGTAACCAGTGATTTTATGTATGATTCTCCAAGGAAAACTCGTTAGGAGGAACAACAGCATGGAGGATTGATTTGGCATTGATTTGAGAGCACAGGTGGGTTTGCCATCATTGCTGAGATTAAGAGGTTTAATGGCAATGGCATTGGTACCCGAGTCCTCCAAATAACCCAGGTATCGGGATGCGCGTAGCACAAAGCTGGGGGTGAGGGCGTCGCTCGGCGCCGCCGCGGAGCCGCGCTGGCTGCGGCGGGACGCGGCCGTGCTGCAGTCCGCAGCAGCACTGCAGGCGCCGCTGACAGCCTCGTTGCCATGGGGACCGGGAGGAAAGAGCGAGGAAAAGCGCCGCCGCGCCGGCCTGCGTGCGCGGGTGCCGCAGACTGCGCCGGCCTGCGCGCGCGGGTGCCGCAGACTGCGCCGGCCCCGCCGCGGCAGCGGGGACCGCTCTGCTGCGTCGGGAGGCAGCCCTGCCTGCAGACACTGCCCTGCCCTGGGGAGGAAGAGGAGGAGGCCGCTGCAGTGCAGGGACTGTGTCCTTCACCGCAGGCCTCGGCTGTCCCCTGCCCACCCCACCCCAGGGCATTTAATTAGGTCCCCTGTGTAAGTTGGCACTAATCAAAGTGTCAAAAGGGCATGAGTAGTTGCCTGTTTTCTTTCCTGGAATTAACAACTATTAGAAATCAATTTGAGGGCGTTTTGAAGGAGTCCTGTTATTAGAGGAAATTAACATAATGAAGTTTAAACTTTCTGTCTTCTAAGTGTTGGTTCATGTTTGAAAATAGAAGAAAAATTTTGACCTAACTTAAAAAAAAAAAAAAAAATCTTAACAGGTGTTGTGCTGTGATTTCAGACACATCAGTACACATTTAGTTGAATGACTTGGGATAATTATTTAATCAACGTTGTTCTGCTGTTACAACTCGGTTGTATCCTTGAAGAATAACCTCGTTTCCAGATATGTAAATGGCTTCTGGTTTCAGGAGTCACTTAAAGAATTACCAGCTTATCAAAAAGGAGGAGAATTTGAGATGATCCTCTCACTGACACATGTCAAATGCTGGATGCTAGGCTGGTGTTTGAATTCCTGATTTACACTCTCGAGGGTAGTATTTTGTTTACTTGGCATTATGGTCTAACTCTTGTGCAATTATTTCTCAAATAATTGGTAAGCTAAGAGTTTCCTTCAGTTTGTGACGTGAATCTCTCCGTTACCTAAAGTTGTTCTGGTTTTTCAAAGAATGTCATGAGCACAATTAGCTGATGAGGGGAATACTAAAGAGTGGGAAAGAATCAGACTCCGTTTAGTTCAACTGATGATAAAAACGTGAGGTTTTTGCTGTTGCAATATTTGATGAGTATTCCTTCAGCACTGGTGTTAGTGTTCCCAGAAAGGAGGGACAATGTTGCTGTGAGCAGCTTTCGTGTCTCCTGTGAGCGGAGGGACGCGCGCCAGCGCACCCAGTCACGCAGAGCACATCGCAGCTTGGGAGCGGGATAGCAAGGCCGATATTTCCAATTGTCATATGAATGCTAGAGAAACACTTCTGTACAGAATATGTACAGAAAAGGAGCAGACGTTCTTTTTAGCAATTTTTCCTTCTGGTTTATGTAAGGATTTTGTTTATTCCCTTCTGCCTGTTTCTTTTGGGAAGAGAAGAATTGAAAAGGAAATACAGCCTGTTTAGGCAGTGTTGTTCCCTAGGTATAGGTAGCAGTGAGAACTAACTGGGTCAGCAGCAGTGGTAACTTGCCACTAGTCGCCCAGATTCCTGTTCTGGGAATTGGAGACGATCCCTCCTGCTATTTTCAAATGCCTGCTCTGCTTGCGTGACTTGGATTCTCTATGGCAAGCACACTTGGAAGACAAGAAAAGAGGTTTATCTGTTTTAGCTGGCTGGCAGATTTTGTTTAAAGGGCTGGATTTTTTTTCTTCCTGTTTTCTTTGCTGATCAAATGGAATTCTCACTTTAGATTTTTGATTTTTGCAGAGGTGGTGGGAGAAGCTAAGAAAAAACAAAATGCCTAATAAAGTGGTTATTTGTTTTGCATAACACTTAGTTTTTTGCTAGATTTATGCAATACCCCCTGAAAATGGGAGCAAAAGGTCAAAAATGGATATACAAATTTGGACCAGATGACCAATTTTCGTCAATTGTAACTTGTCAAGATAGAGTTTTGAGATTGGGAGAACTTCTCAGTTTCTGAAATGTCCGTGTCTTGAAGTTTGTTTGGTGCAATACCTTGGATGGCAAGATAGTAGAAATGCTTGTTATTCCCCACCACTCCAAAGACATGAATCAAGAGCCTGCAGACCTGCTGAGACAGTAGTTTCCTTAACCTTGCTAAATGTTTGAGAAGGGATATGAAATCCTATCTGTCACTTTGCAGGGGAATTTGAAGGTCAAAAAAAAGATAAGTTGTAGGGCAATTGGGAAATAAATAAAAAGAAACACGTGTGAGACGGCACTGTTTGAGGGGCTCTAGCAGGTTGAAGCAAGTGATCTGATTGCAGTTGCAAACTCTTGGAAAGATCTGAACAGATTCGAACCTCGTGGAAGGCCAAGCTGCAGCCTCAGCACCATTAGCAGTGGGCTGCCCCATGCTCAGTGTGGCACTAGTATCCCTGCTTGTCACCTCAAGCTTGGATGCAGTGGAGTCTTCAGCCTGCAACTCAAATCTGTGCTTTCCAGCTGAAGAAAGCTTGTGACAAATACCTGGTGGAAAAGAATGTTTCATTGTATGTTAAATCACTGTTTTCCTATGTCTTTGTGTGTTGTAAGTATAAATATTTATCTGGGTGGTGTTTTTAAGGTTTTTTTTTTTTTTTTTTTTTTTTTTTTTTTTTTTAAGGGTATGGTGGTGGTAGGGTTTAGTTTTGGGGGATATCCTTCTATTTTGATGCACAGAGGTCGGTGCATTTGGATGAATTGTGCAGCCATTAATTTTAGAACTGTTCTAGCTTTGGGCTTTGGTAAGTAATTTAACACGGCCTGAAATTTCCTGAAAGCCAAGCAACAGCATCCCTACTGATTCCTAGCTTCATCATAGTCTCATCAAAGTCACAGCTCTGCAGTGTACGTGCAAATACAGATGGAAAACTGATGGGGAATTATGTCAGACTGTGGACTGATGGATTAGATAGGATATAGAGCAGTCTCAGGATGAGGCCGACTTTCTTTAGTTAAAGCATGGGAGAAAAGGGAGCAGAATTCACCTGAGCTTCTAAGGAAGCAGGACTCCTCAGTATGTGGGAGCTGGCTTAAAAAAAATCAAAGAAATTAGTTGTTGCTTTGCATTTTTATGCGAGAATAAAAAATGCATATTTAATTCATAGGAAATACCTTTGGAGGAATACTATATTTACTTAAAAGTTAGCAAGAGATGTACCAAGAAAATATCCTAGAGAATAGGGGTATAAAAATAAAAACAAGCAGAAACAGTTTTTTTAAAAAAAAGTCCACTGCAATAACATCAAGTTGGAGCTGCCTAACATAATGGTGAGATGCAGTAATGATATTGCCAAAGTTATTCTCTTTTGTCATCTCAGCCTAGTAAAATACTTACATTAATGTTGTCTTGATATTTTATGATATGTAGATAAGTCAGAAATGTCAGACTGAGCTGTCTGTAGCTAAATCTAGTGAGAAAATAAAAGGGAAGGGCTTTGAGAACAGCATGGTTTAAGGCTGCTCTTCTAGAGGTTTAGAGGGGTCTGCTTAAGCTTGGTCCACACTGTGGATTGTACCTTTATTTCTGAGTGTATATATAAATAGCATCTGTTTGGTGGTCAGAACTCTTGGAGTGGTGAGCTCGAAATGTGTTGGAGATACAGGCTCTTTTTATTCTATTTAATGGCCGTGCAAGTGTTATTTCTGTATTGTACCTCTAAACTGGCAACAAATCGTTGTTGCAGATGTGGTTCATAATCAAGAAGCCACTAAAAATTGGCAGCAGGGTCAGACGATTTCACCAGAAGAGGTAAATTATGGCCTTTTGTAGCTCAGAAGGAGAGAGATAGAGAGATCTTACCGCTTACATTTTCATGGTTAATGTCCACTTTGGGGATAAATTAATTTTTCATGCATGTTTTGAGGAGGCAGAGTCAAAACTCCTAGCATTTTAATGTCATGGGGGGATTGTTTCAGCCTCTAGCTGTGTTAAATGGGACTAATAATTTCAGATAATCGGTGTCTAACAACTTCTGAAAAATGGAAACTAGTTTAGGAGTGATGTAAAGAGAAATTTTCCACATTAGTGGAATGTTAGTCAAATGCTAATCTTCTTAAAACAGTTTCCACTGGTGTTTGGAGAGAGGGTCTCTTAAGGTCAGCAAGGGAAGGTAACAGCAGAGAGTCCTGCTCTAAAACAAATTGTGAAAGCCTGTGTATATTTCTGAATTTCAAAGCAGAAGTACTGATGTCGTGTAAAATATTAGTTTGAATTTCTTTAAAATCATAAGTTTGCTTAAGATCATTATATCTTATTTTCATTAAATGTTACAGAAGATAACTGTGAAGTTTAAACAATTCTAGAAATAAATAGGAAAGCTGGGAAAATTAAGAGTGAGATTTACTATTTCTTAGTAATCTCCTCATATGAAACAACCTGGCACCATGTAGCTTTTAGACCTCCACATGGTGTCATGACGCGTGAAGCTTCAGAGATGGCAGAAATTTCCCATCAGTAGATTTCTGCTGGATACTCACAATTCCTGTTGGTAAACCTAAAAAGCTGGAAGTCAGAAACAATAAGCACCGTGAGAGATACACGCCAGAATCTCTGTGCAAGTGTCATCTTCTCTCTTCCCTCAAGTAATTGTTTTTCAGTATTTCTGGACAATGAAATGTGAAGCATAGTTATAATCTCTTTGCTGAGAGCAGCAGTTGAGGGAGCAGAGTTTTCTATGCGCATCTTTGTAACAAATAGGTTGAGAAGAAGCATTCGTTCTGAAAGACTGATAAAAATGTTGGCCTTCTTGTGGATAACCAAAATTCTTGGCTTCATATTTCTTATTCACCTGCCTGCGGCAATACTGAATATACAGCGCTAGGTTTAGGACGTAAAAGCTTGTTTACACAATATGTAAAAATATATATTTCAGATGAAACATCATGAAGACTTTCTGTTATTTGTAACAGTCTCTGGATTTGAATCTTCAGAATTCTTGTGTAATTCTTACCATGTTACTAAATTTTATCTAGGCCTTTATCTGAACGCCTAATTTAATTGAACTAATGCAAGTAAAAGATTTTCTTTATTAAGCATGTCTATATCATATATCTCAGCTTCTGTACATGCAAAAACTCTAAATTTCATGGCATCTTGAAAGAGTGCAAGCTCTGGATCCCATCTGTAATATTATGTCTCTGGATGAGAGTATTACAAGTGTATATTTACCACTAGTGGTTTGAGGAGCCTATGTACAATCAGTGCAGGTACAGTCCTCCAAAATAAAATAGACCTACTTTCAAGAAAAACACCATTGTCTGAATTTTCAAGAGCGATGTTAAAATAGCAGCTTCAAAATAACACAAGTACTTCTGGAAAAAAATATATAAGTCTTTATTTCATTCGTATTTGTTGTTAACTGTTCATTCCTAGCTTTTGTGCCTCTGTGACAGTGTTCTAACATACCCCAGCTTCACTGCAGCTCTATGGCTAAGCTGGGGGTGAGAGAATCTTAGTGCACTGATGGGACCCCTTAGTGAATCCTTGCCATAAGCCCCAAAGTTCCCGCCGTTGCTTCCTGTGAGCCACAGCTTCATTTGAATGTGGTTTGTGTAGATGCATCTTTAGACATGAACAGGATCTGCTGTTGACCTCATCCCATTGCTTCTCCTCATTGAGCATATAATCATTGTGTAAGCAATTAAATGCTTGTTTTCATCATAAGGGAAAATAAATAATCAGCTCCTAATCAAGCCATCAGGTATACCCAAGAAACTTGCTAGGCATCAGACTGGGATGTTACCTTTGGGCTCCAAGACACTTCCATATGCTGAATATTTGTTATTAAAACCTCTCCGGATCTACTGGTGCTCAAGAAGAGGGTTTTTTTTTTTCAGTAAGCACTGACACTATCTATGTAATCATTGTTATTTTAACTGAGGATTAAGAGTGGAGTTGAAATAGGCAAAAAAAAAAATTGCAGAATATATCAAACTGGGATTTTTCTTACTCAAAATCTAAAAGCATTATAAAGATAATGTCTGTACACAATGCAAGGCATTTCTTTGGTGCTGCCATGCAACACTTGTGCAACTTTTGTAACTTGATTCCAGGTCAAAATTGGTAACTGTTATTTTTGCTGTGTGTAAGTTAAAGTAGTAGTATTGTTATCTACACTTAGTCATAATCTTCCAAAGACTTTTAGATATTGTTTCCTCTTTAATGGGCATGTTTTATGTTAGTTGCATCTTTACTGCTTTATTTTAGAGTAAACTGAACATGGTGTTTTTCACTTTTTCCCTATAGCTTAATGAAAGATCAAAAAAGGCAGAAAAAATATTTTTGCTTTACTTGTAGTAAATAAATAAAATGCTTTGCAGTAGCCCATGCATTAAGTTGACTGTGCCCCAAATTGTGCAACATTCAGTAATTACCTTGCAATGTATAAGAAATTAAATATAAATATTGCTATTTTTTCCTTTAGATCAGATGCAGTGAGTAAAGAATACTTGTCTTATTTCCCTAATAGGGTTCCAGATTTTGTGAGGGAAAAGCGTTTTGGGAACTGGCTTAAAGATGCGCGAGACTGGGCTATATCCAGGAACCGGTACTGGGGAACACCCATCCCTCTGTGGGTCAGTGATGATTTCCAAGAGGTAAGAAGACAAAAGCTTCCAGTTGGCAGAAAAGCTTCTCTGAATTATGAATTGAGTGCTTAGTTTGATAGGCTGTTGTTGCATCTTTTGGCTTTTGCAGTTCTTCCGTGCCTACTAATACATCTTGATTGTATGCATGTATCTATAATAAATGATTAGATATATGTATCAGTGTGCAAATGTGTGCACTCAGGCACACTTACCTCACTTTTGTTCAAAAATTGCAAGCTATTTTTCTTTCTTACTTTCATGTTACAATTTATGTGATCTTTCCTGAGTGAATCTGCAATAATTGGGAAACTAATGGAATTAAGAAAGGCAAAGAAGAGATTTGTTATCAGTCTTCCCAGTGTCCTTTGGAAATGCTCAGTTACTTAAAGCCAAACAAATTGCTGAAGACATGAAAAAGCCAGTTGGCCATAGAATGATGAAAATATATAGTAATAGTATTACAAGCGTGAGCGTTGCCAAATATTCCAGAGTGAATATAGTGGAATTAGGAGGATATATAGTTGTAATGGTACAAATTCTGGGAGTTTACGTTGTAATGTCTCTTGCAGTTGGCAGCATAAAGCTAATTTCACAAATGAATATATTAACAGTTTTGGTGATGACTGTTTTCAAAACTTCAAAATATTGAGTTTTCAGACCCTTTCTCAAGGTAAAATGGGCCTTTTTGCCACATGGATTAGTTCCATTAGACACGTGACAAGATTCCTCATGCTGGAAGGAGGAAGTGGAAAGCTAAGCTAGGATCCCTGTGGAGATAGTGCAAAAGGCAGATCTGTACAGATGTGCTTTTTATCTGCTCTGCTTTTAGACAGGTGTTTTGTTTTGCTTTTATTTCATATACCAAATCCCTTCGGTTTAATCAGTTTTTTGTACGTTTTTAAAAATGTTTATAATGTTTACAAATGTATATATTCAAGGCTAGCTATAGGAATTGACTGTTCCCCCAACTGACTTTCAGTACCCTAAGAGAAACTTTGAAAAATACCTTGTGAGAAACGTTTAACCTACTTCCAGCTCTTCTTTTTTGTGTTGCTACATTTAACTGCTCCCCTGTCAGATCTGCATGGCAAAAGCCAGGTAGTTATTTCCAAGGGAACTCTAAATCGGAACGATAGCGCGTGGGATCAGCCCTTCGCGCTCTGGATCAGTTTTGCAGCTTGTGGATCATGACTCCTGCTTGATGAGAGAGGGCTGCAGGGCCCTGGAGTGTTAAGCTTGATTAAGACTTAAAGCAAGCTATAGGAAGCTTTGCTTTCCTTCTCGTCTCCTACATACAGCTTTAGAACTGTATGTTTCATCAACATTACGTGACGTCAATGCAAATCTGTTGCCGAACTTTATTGCTGTTTTGCTAGATAGTGTGTGTTGCTGCAAAAAAGTAAGATAAATCTGTGGATTTTTAAAATCAACCCCCTTTCCTAATTGTGATTTTTTTTTTAATATTGATTTTGAATTAACCTTGAATAAGATGCAATTAATTTGAGCAGTCTAGTGTACCTGAGGAAAAAAAAATGTAGTCAGTCGAGCTATTTAACCTCAGATAAAGCTGGGATCTGAAACTCCTGTCTCTATACAAAAGTCAAGATCACGTTGTTTTCAGAGCTAATAGTTTGTGGTTTATTTTCAAAATAAACGGTCAAAATCTTTGTTTTCTACCTGCCAACAGTTTTTTTTTCCAATTCTCCAGTTAATGGAACAGTAATTGTATTAATTCCAGGGCAGTGGTCTCTAACTTGATGCTTTCTGCTTTGTTGGATTGCATGAGAGATCTGTGTTGACTTTTCAGTTGCTTTGCAAGGTATTACTTGACCTATGATCTGCTTGATTTTCAGCAAAAGAAAGAAAGAAAAAAAATATGAAAAAGCAAATCTGCAAAGTATGCAAATTAATGACTAAATTTCTCAAATGTCTCTTTCAGGTGGTTTGTGTTGGATCCATAGCAGAATTGGAAGAACTGACAGGAACAAAAGTTGCTGATATTCATCGAGAAAGGTCAGTCACAGGGACTGTGAGCCTGTTGTAAAAAATGCGTAAACAAGAGTAAGAAGTTTTGGGTTGTGTTCAAGCCCTGGAAAACCAATTTAGGGAAAATAGAAGATAACTTAAGATTTGTGATTAAAAATTTATATATTTTTTTTCTTTCTGTCTAAGGCTTGGTCAATGTTGTATCTGTAAAATAGTTTTGAATTATAAGAAATGTTGAAATAAGTAATTCTTCCTCTTGTACGAGTTACTAAGATTAAAAACAAATAATTCACCTCTTACCTAATATGCAAGTATAACATGGATTTTTTTTTTTTTGTACTAGTTCTGGTTTGGAACTTACCTGTCGCTTTCTTTCTCGTAGTGTTGATCATCTGCTTATCCCTTCACGCTGCGGCAAGGGCTCCTTGCGTCGCATCGCAGAAGTTTTTGATTGCTGGTTCGAGAGTGGAAGCATGCCTTATGCACAGGTCCATTATCCTTTTGAAAACAAAAGGGAGCTTGAAGATGCCTTCCCTGCTGACTTCATTGGTGAAGGCATTGACCAAACCCGAGGATGGTAATTTTCCTTCACATATTTTTGTCCTTACTCTTATCTGGATGATCTGTTCATCTTGCATAGTGAACAGTGTGATTCCTCCAGCCCCAGTAAAAAAGCAAAATGCTCTAATACTTGATGAGCAATGCTTTGTAGGAAGAAGGTCTGCTAGCAAATGGACTCAAAAACCTTCTGGACAGGGTGTTCTAGGTGAACCTCAACCGTCTGTAATTCTGTGAAGCAGAGAAGCAGTTGAATCAATTGAAATGGAAGCTGACGTTTCAGGAATTCAACATTTCAAGCTAGTATATACACTAGTAATTCTCACCTGACTAAATTTGAGTTTTGGTTTATAGCAGTGGGAAGAAGCCAAGTTTAAGTCAAAGATTGTGTTAGTGGTATCTTGTTATAGTTTATAAAAGCATTTTTTTAGCTGTCACCTTGCTTCTAAATTCTGGATGATTTTACTCACTGATTCCTCTGTGGATAAATGCTTTTTAATCATTAATCATTTTTGTTTAATTTCAGCTGTTCTCTGGGTAATGTTTTCCTTTACCTATACAAAGTATATGTCTGTGTATACACACATGTATAGAATTACATAAAAATAATTTTAGATTTCTGGGATCTGTTCTATTTTTGAAGTTTGTGAGGTTGGCTGTGACGACAGATTTTTTAAGATTAATTCGTATGTTTGTTTTTTCTAGTTTTGGTAGGTTATTCTCAAGTAGAACTTATGTTTCTGTCAGGTAACTTGAATTACTAGTGTCAAGTAAACGAAATTCCTCTAACATGTAGTTAGCACCCCCTCCCCTGCCCAATCTCTAACCAAAGAGTGACAAAACAGTTAATTTTGTACTTTGTTGCTGGAATGAGAGCAAGATTTGTGTGTACCGTCAAAACCAGCAGACTTGAGCAATAATCTGAGCAACACTTAAGCCATAATCTTAAAGTAAGTTTCATGAATATGACGAAAGGCATCTTCATTTCACAACACCTTACGATTGAAAAAAAAGTTACATGGGCAAGTTTGACAGTTAGGAAGCCTTCCAGTCTCGCGGGGTTAAACACAGGTTCCTCGTGGCCTATTAGACACTTTTCCAGAATACAGCTGCATTGTGGCTCTCTGTATAGTGCATGATGTTCATGGTGCATCTCCAGCTTGGTACCTCAAAATTAGGACATCCTGGTAAATCTGTTGTAAATCTTCTATGACTTTTATCATCACAATGGCAAAATACTCTATCTGGGCTTTTACTCATATTTTCTTTTACGTTTTTGTAAAATTAATCTTTGTAAAACCACCTGTTTGCATTGAGCTTGAACTTTGTGCTTCCCACCAGCATATACTGCAGTTCTTGCCGTGGTAGCCTTCAGTGCCAGTGGGAATTGCAGCCTTTGGGCCTTGCTGCCTTCAATTCTATCTGTTTTAATCAGTGTTTTATGCTTGTTGCTTTTCAAGGAGTGGTGTATTCAGTATGTAGAGTGACCTCTGTGTTTCCTCATTTAGTTTCTTAGGTTTTCTTTAATGTTGCATTCACATGTTGATGCAGCATTGTTAATTTGAGGAGAAGTTAGTTTACTGGATGCGTTATATAAAAAATTCAATTTTATATAGTAAATCTTCTCTGTCATCTCCAAGAGAAGTGATAGGTATTTTTTTTCTCAGACTTTCTTGGGAGAAAAATCTGTGTGCTTTGCAGCAGCTGTGCTTTGGGGACTACAGGAAGCTACTGCAGTGTTAAAATAAAGAAGGAATGGAGGAAAATAGCAAAAACATTGTATACTTGTGATTTCATGCACTATTAATATCCTTTTGTGCAACGTGGATCATTTTGCCTATGAAAGCAGAATTCAAACCTTAGAAGAAAGCATTAAAAGAAGAAAAAATATCTTAAGGAATAAAAGTTCACTTGAGAGAAATGACAAATAAAAAATGATAAAGCCACATAAAATGATTAACAGCAGGCAAAAGGCCCAGTCAGAAGCTGATTTTTCTCCCTGCTTCAGACTATAAAGGGGAAATGATTATAATTTAGATGCCAAAAAATAAAAACCAGTAAGAAATATTCTTACAATATGTAATCAAACTTAAAACATGGAGAACTACTAAACTGTAAAAATCAAACGTGATTTAAAATTAACTGGGTATTATTTGGGTAAAAAATCTATTCCTGTTTGCAGTGAAATACAGAAGAGTTGTGGGGTTTTGGGTTTCAGGGTTTATGGCGGGCTCTGAGCCTGGGCTGGCGTGTGGGTCCCGCTGCGATGCCCCTTCCAGCGCCGTGAGGCGGGTGGGACGCGGGGCGGGTGAGGACGGGTCTGATCCCACCTGCTTCCAGGAGGAATCAGGAACCTCTGATTGCCACCAAATAGACCTTTACAGAGGCGTTGTCATGATACTAACCTGAACTGCAGCCACTGCAATATCCAGCTCTGCTAAGCTATCACTTTCCCAGTTTACAAGTTGTTTTTTTCTGTAATAAATAAGAAAAGTAACCTGGGGATTTCAGAGTAGCTGACAGTGACCTGTGAGCTGCTGCTGAGAAAGGCAGCTTTGCATTCCCTTCCTTAGCAAACTGAACTAGACCACTCTCTGATTCAGCTGAAATTTGATTCTGGGAGGGCGGGGGAAAAAAGTGATGATAATGCAAACGGATCCAAACTGATGATAACACAAGCTGAGACCGTGTTGTTGTGGGCGTATGTCCATGGGGCTTTATTACAAGCCCCATGGTTGGGTGCTGTAGGCTGTTCAGAAGTCTCACATTGGCCTAGTTCCTCTGTGATCATAGACTCATCTCTCATTTGTGGGTGAAACATCCAACCCCCTTCTTCAGTACGTGATCCCACTGTGCTCATGTCTGCTAAAGGTGCTGCGTTGGAGGCGTGGGGCTTGCAGGAGAGGTGCCTCTGTGAAAGAGGTCAGGTTGGAGGGTGTGCAGAGAAAAGGAGAGAGAACGAAGAGGAAGAAGAATACAATTAAGCTCACCGCGGCGCTGAGCTAGGAGAGCGGCCTTGCAATGACCGTCCACATGGGTATGAGAAGGGCTGAATTACAGCCCTTCCCTCAGTGCCAGAGGAAGCAGTGGTGTAGTGGTTGCAGTGTGACAATGGCAGCATGAACAGATTGGTTGGAAAGGCCCAAAGGCCCCATCTCTGACTTCAAGCAGGAAGATGCGACAAGATTTATAGCCATGGTGAGGAAGTGATGATGTGCAAGGGATTCGCAGCTGAAGGCTGCTGGTGTGAATCTCAGCATGGTGGTGTTGCCCCGGTGCTTGAGAACAGAGAAGTTTGTGTGGGAGCCCTTCTCCTTGCAGGGACAGGAGGATAAGATGAGAAGTGGATCTCTGTTTGTCTTGCTGATTTTTTTTTTTTTTCTCTCTTGGCTGACAGCTATGGATCTGTGAGGATGTAGCTGAGAGGCAGGCTGAGATACGCTGGAGGAAGATGTAGCAGAAAGATAAATGTAGGAAGTTGTCAGAAACAAATGTGTCTAGGGACAAGATATATGTGAAATTATGTGCCAGGAGTCAACCTATAAAAACGTTAGGGATGAATGAAGTCAATTTTCTGAAGGATGATATGAGAGGAGATCAGAAAAGAGCCATGTAGGCCAGCGGGTCACAGGGTCTCAATTTCAATCCAGTAGTTAGTCATCTTTGAGGTATCTCATAGCTGAGTTTCCCTTATTAGTTATCAGGTTTGACAATGCAAATATAATACAAATTATAAGAGGTTTTTGTATGTATTCTCACAGCATTCTCCGTCTATCTGTAAGAAATACATAATTCAAAAGTTACGCTTTTTTTTTTTTAATAGAAAATCCACCTGTTGCAGTTGTTTGAGAAATGGCAACAGTTTGCAAAAACTGATATGGGTTTGTCAGTGGGTGCTCTCATGTGAAATACGGAAGTAATGCCGATTTGAAGGGGCTGTAAGGCTGTTAGGCTTGACATGTTGATGGTCTGAGAAAAAAAATGAGTTTTCGATGTCTTCTTGAAGGCTAAAAATGAAGATGGGAGTTTTGAGCACATGTGTGTATGTGCGAGGGAAAGATATTGGTTAAAATTCATCAAATTACAAGATAACCTAATAACGGGCAATTGTATCCTGTAGTGTGAATTAAAGTAATTCTGAACGTTGAGATGCATCGGGGCTGCCACGCAAGCTGCTCTGTAAATGCAGAGCTGCTTCCCGGGCTGTGGATTCTCAGGTGGCCGCGAGATGTTTCCAGTTACAGACAGCTTTCTGGTAAAACTACCTTAGATTTTTTTTTTTTTTTTTTAAAAAAAAAAAAGGTTCACCTGCATATTCTTGAGTGGTGTTCCACTACACATGCAACTGAGTAGTTCTGAGGCATAACCTCCCGTGCCTTAAGTCTAAATCAATTAGCTTTCATAAAATCATCTGCTGTTGTAAGATTGCTAAGCAATAGTCAGGGTGATAGCCTTGTTTAACTGAAAAAGCTGTGGCCTGATGCTGGTATTTGCTTTCTTTCTTGAAAATCCTTCTTGCTAGTGTAGCTGCAGAAGCTCCCAGACATCTCCTTTGGGAAGGTTCTTTCTTTGAGCGTGAAATTATCACATCATCTCGCACCTCCACTTAATTTCTCCAAATACAATCAGGTATTGACAGATTGAACAGTAGGCGCCTGTGCTTGTTCCAACACTAAATTCTCAAGTGCCCTAGATAGTTTACAGACTTATGGTAAGCGCATCAAAAGGTCTCCTTTTCTTCTTGTTAAACTACTGCCCCTTGCTGTGGGGAACCTGAGGAAGCAGCCAGTTTAGGCAGCTCAGTTTGATCCAGAGGAGGTGCTGCTCTTCTCTGGTAACTTGCCTCTGCTCTTAGCAGCATCTCTGTCATGTGCTCAGTTGAAAAATACAAGCATAAACAACAACAAAAAGGCCATGACATCCTGTTTTATCTTGTGTGTTATTGCTTGATTGTGTGTCCTGAGCTTTACAGTGAGCAGATAGGGAGCTTGCTTAGGGATAAAATATTCTTTTCTATATTAAAAGCTAAAAATGCTACAAATTTCTTCACAACTTTTCTTAATGCTTACTACTATAATGTATCAGGCATCTTGGGCTGATAGATCAACTTGAGCAAACTGCATGATAAACTACACAGAGGAAAAATATCTACATATAGTAAGATCCTCTTCTGAGTCTTTGCCCACGTAGATGTTCCAAATACTTACAGTTGAAATGTGTTAGAGTAAAACAAAAGAACCAAAATTCCAGTTATAATGAAGGATATGCCATTTTTAAGACATACTTTATATTTGTCCTTGTTTCAGGTTCTACACTTTGTTGGTGCTGTCCACTGCTCTTTTTGGAAAGCCTCCTTTCAAGAATGTAATTGTAAATGGCTTAGTTCTTGCCAGGTTTGTATATTAATCCTTTCCTAAACATGTTTTATGCAAATACGTAAATTGCAAATCAAATCTGTGATGGGCTTTGCATCTGATAAGGGAGGGTACCAGCTTTGCAGCAGGCAAGAGGCATCTGAGAGCATGACATATACATGTCCCAACTACATGATGTACTTGATGCAACAGGCAGGAAGTTCTGCTTACTGAAATAATAATTAAAAAAAAATGGAGTCAGCGTAGGAGGGCACAGAAAATAAATGATACCTGTTACGCAGAGTAAAGGGGGTAATTTATTTAAAGCTGCATCTAAAACAACATTCATAATCCCATATTTTTATTTTCATATTCTGCTTTGACAGCAGGTTGGAGAGAGGGGTTCAAAACAAAGGTGCTTTTCCCCTCTATTGTCTCCTAACTTATCTTGGGAAAAGACTGATTGATTTTGTCGCCTGAGTCTCTAGTGTTCAGGTGCTTTCATGGGTTCAAATCTCATACTGAAATGGTTTACTAGTATGTTATCAGGCCTTTGCTGCCAAGAACAGGTAAGACAGGAAAAGCTGAACTGATTTTGAAGGAGGGATTTTCTTCCTTCCCCATATATTACAAGAATTCTGGGTATTTACTTCTGCACTCTGGTATTTTCTAGTGATGGCCAAAAAATGAGCAAAAGGAAGAAGAATTACCCTGATCCAATGAACGTTGTAAATAGTTATGGAGCTGATGCACTAAGGTAAGATTTTTTTAAAAATTAATGTACAATCTAGTATGTAAGCTTTCTGTTCATAGCAAACACTTCTCAGAAGAACTACTTATGGATTTTCGACAATTAGCAGTAGCAAGAAAGGTAATTTTAGAACCTTCTAGAGCCCAATGGCTGCCAAATACTGAAAGAGTGGATGACTCAGAGAACTGGCAGTAGTCACAGACACTTTGTGTCTTGCTTTCATCTTCCTTCAGCCTGGTTATGAGCAAATTTGAGCACTGCTTTAAGACTGTTTTTTTTTAAACACACACGAAAGAGAGAGAGAGAGAGAGAGAGAGACCAGTTGATGTAGAACAATTCTGCTCAAGCTGGTATTCTCTGGTATTGCAGTTAATAGTTACCAAGTTTGCCCAGTAAAAATTTAAATGAAATCTTTATGAAATCATTAAGTCCCAATCAAGCAGATTTAAGCCACAATTCTTCAGGTGTTTTGGTAAAATTGCAGGAGTGTGTAAATGTAAATATGCAATAGCCTGCTACTTGGGCTAGATGCCAAAAATCAGCATTTCGAGGTAAAGGTACGATACAGACATTAGTAACTGACCATGTGCAGCATTGGTGCCTTTTTGAAAAGCTGTGTAATTCTTACTACAGAAGAAAAACACTGTATGGTTGGGCGTATTTAATAGTATGCTACAATATATGTAGTAATGTTTGGGCTGAGTGAACACTACGTTCATCTTACAAAGATGATACTTGCAGTGCTCTAGATCCTTTTTAAAAACAGAGTCCTTTATTTTTCAGGCCTTAGCATTTAATTGACATAGTAAGTATATCTGCTCATATATGTTTACAGCAGGGATTTGTGTGGACCTTTTATATTTGATCAAGATAGTTCTTTAATAGTAATTTAAGGTGTATTTAAGAGAATATCAGTGAATCTGTGGGTGAAGCAGTATGATTGAAAAGGATTGGAGTATTCTATGATTCATATTTGAGATTTTAAATCACAGGTGACATTTAATTTTAAAAAAAAATTAGATTGTTTGAAAAGGAGGGAAAAAAAAAAACGAACTCAGGCACCAGAGGCTATGCTTCTGTTACTCACATTTTTATGATTAGAAAGTTAATTCATTTTTCTGCCTGTATACTCATTCTTTAATGTCACATTTATTTATACATACACCCACATGGAGAGTAAAAAGCATTACCGACTAGGTTCATTTATGGAAAGAGCTCTGCAATTCAGTTGTCTGTGCTTATTCACTGAAGCGCTTGATGTGTTCTGTTTATAGCAAAAGCTACAATTGAATTTTCTTTCCTTGGCACTGCTTCCCTGCAGAGTTACTTTAGCTTTTGCAGAACCGTTTCTGAAGTATTTTAAAGTATCCTCAGCAGTAACTTGATAAACGGATCAGCAGAAAATCTACATGTAAGCTGCTTAAAGGAATATGTAATTGAATGGAAAGGGCAGACAGAAAAAATAGCTTGATGGTCCAGTGAATTTAATCTCCCCAACTTCAGGCTTCCTCAGACTTGACTCCTGTGTGAGATTTGCGTGCATTTCCAAAAGTGGTTACGCTGTGATGCTCCTGGCGGCAGGGCCTCAGGTTGGGTAGGTGTCCAAGTTGAAGTCTGGTGGAAGGAGAGCCTTTGCCTGTCAGGCTGTTTAACGGGTCTTTCCTTTGCTGTGTTCTGAGCTTAAAAATAAGCGGTGTTAGACTTCTCTCAATGCATTCCTCAAATGCAGAACAAATAACATAATGCCACACGCTACTCACACACTACTGCTTTAGTCAGCTGAAAAGCAGGGATTTCCCTCACACACAAACACTGTATATTGGTATAGGTTGGTGATTCTGGTTTGATCTGAGGAAAATTTTAATTTCTGCTTGATGGGTTATATTACCAGGTTTTAACTGAAATGATAGGAATTTAATTTTATTTCTCTTACTCTCTTTTCAGAGTATTATTTCTCTTTCCATATAATAATTAGTATAAGCATCTTTGCATTGGAATGGTACCGGAATTGAATATGTTTTTAGGAATGGCCTATTTTAAGGCAGTGTATGTTTACTATGTGTTTTTAAGTCCTTGGAGAGCTACAGTTTTCTCTAGTTTCTTCTTAAGAGGTATCTTAGGGAGACTTCTGTTACTGGATTCTCCCGAGAGCTCTGCTGAGATGGCTGTGAGAGGTTTTATGGTTCTGAATATTTCCCACCTCTGCCTCCTGAGGAGGAAAACGACGGGGACAGTTTGAAGTCAGGTCAGGTGTTATGCCAACCCCAAATTTGTAAGAGGCCTGTGGTATCCTTAGTGCCACAACAGCTCTTGTGTTAAGACCATAGTTATGATTTGTTTCAGAAGTCAAACATAAGTAATATCCACATGTACAATTAATTGAACAGGAGGTTTGATTTAAATATGCCATTACAAATCCGGGTTTAATTTAAAGACTTTATAGGTCTATATCATGCCTAGTTGTTCTGTGCTTTTGTACATTTGTAATCTGAAATCAGATGTCATTTTTAAAAATAGAGTTTTGAAGTACCATTCTTAAAATGCTCATTTCTGTGCCATTTGTATTTGTGCATTTCTGTCTTTTTGCCCTGATAGCTGCATTTTTTTGTGCTCATGGCTGCAAGAACACTTTTCTCAAGAACTCATGGTCTCTTTTCCTTGAATGTGCTCTATCAGCCTACCTTGAGGTTTTACAGCTTCTTAAAGATAAAAATACCCATAAAGATATGTTAGCTTAAAAAATGAGTTGTTAAATGAGTTAATCATTTTTATTGAGAAATGCTAAGATATTTAAATGGGAATTTTGTTTTTTTTCATACTTGGAAAGTTAAATCAAGTGTCGCTAAATTCAGTTCTGATTCAAGCTTTATATTATCTAAGATGTGGGATTTTTTGAGTTGACTTGATAGATAGCAGATTTTCTGCAGACAGAATATTTGTTTGAGGAGTAAGATGGGGTAATTTGCAAAGATGAACTTCTCTGTTAACTCAGCTAATTAGAAATAGCTGTGTCACATAAGGTGATACGTATTCATGCCATTACATTGTAGGCTGGTACTGTGTGCAACTTTGCAATGATTTATGCCTTCAAACTCCCGAATCACTTTTGAATTCCCCACTGCTCCCTGGCAGAAGGGGAGGCCTCTGTACCTGTTTTGAACAGACTCTCTCACTTTAGGTCTCAGTGTGTTAGGTCCAGATTTTCTGGAAACGAGCTAAGCCTTAGTAGCTACACTGTGTAGATACAATCAGTATCAGATAGTCAGATACAATCTGTAGGGTTAAGTTTAAGCTCTTATTTTTCTAGAGGGGTAGATGTTCAGGAGAAAACAGCAGATTAGTATGATTTGCCATGGCTCTAAAATTAGATGTATTGAAAAATAGTACTGTTGATCTTAAACAAATGGAATAAAGACCCTTTTTACAGGGAAGGCAAATTCATGTTCAGGGTCAGCCGCGAGGATCCCAGCAGGGATTTAACCCAGCCTGGAACATGTGTTTCAGCAGTTTCTTCTTTTCTTGATGCTGACGGACAAATTTAGATAAGGTCATTTTTAGCCGTGTCCTGGATATGAAGCTGAACAGCGAGTGAGAATACACCTACCCTCGGTGTCCTTCCCGATGGCTTTGCCCCTGTGGCTGCGCTCAAGGACTTCAGCCTATTCCTGTCACCACTGAATCGCATTAGCCATGGCCTGTGCAGCTGGCAGCGCTACCTGTCTTGGACAGGGAAATCAAGTTTTTCAGTCTCTATTAAAACAAGCAAAAGCAACCCAGCCAATTTTGTAAAGAAAAATAACTTTTTTACACTGTGTGGTGGAAGCTGCTAAAACCCAAATCACTAGGGTTCTCTTTCCTAAAGTCATAGAATCACAGAATGCTTAAGGTTGGAAGGGACCTCTAGGGATCATCTAGTCCAACCCCCCTGCACATGCAGGGTCACCTAGAGCACGTGGCACAGGGCTGTGTCCAGGTGGGCCTTGGAGATATCCAGAGACTGAAACTCCACAACCTCTTTGGGCAGCCTGTTCCAGTGCTTTGTCACCCTCACTGCTAATACATTTTTCCTTAAGTTCCTGTGGAACTTTTGGTGTTTCAGTTTCTGGCCATTTCCTTTAGCGTGTCTGTTTTTAGGGAGTAATGTGTATGTTTTTAAGCCCAAAGAATATTACTCCAAGGCATGTTACAGGCTGGAGACGTGCCTCTCATGTGAGAAACTGTTAGTTTCAGGGAACCTGACCTGGGCAGGATCTTGGCACACAAGATGGTGTCAGTGAACACCCTAGGTAGAGGCCTACGTCATTCTGTAGGAGCCTGGTTCTAATAGCTCACGTCACCTGAGTCTTCTGCTTTGCTCTTTTGGAGCTACTTTTGGAGCTGAGGCACATTTGTGTTTGCAGGAGATACATCTGTTTTTTTCTTCTTGAAGAACTTTTCTTAAGAACTTCTGTTTCTTAGAGTTTCACTGCAATTCGCCTTGCTCCTTTAGTCCTGTATTTGCAGTGTGCTTGAGCCTTCATAAAATTTGTGAAAGGAGCTTGATTCAGAAGTGAAGAATCAGTAACTTTGAACTAGCGCTTCAGTTATTAAGGAGTACAAAACATTACCCAAGTAATAGGTGCCATTCCAAAGGTGAACCCTAACTCTTGTGTGTTTGCCACGTGTCCTGTTGCTATAGCATGCGGGCATGTGTTGTCGTGTCAGGCAGCTTTTAGACTAAAAATGAAAATCTACGTTCTGGTTCAACTCTTAACTGTAGTATTATAAAAATAATCCTCTAGTACTAGGTAGCTAACTGTCAAACGCTCGGTGCTACACGCTTGCAATATTGTCGTTTTTAGGATTTATGTCGTGAAACTTCTCCTTTATCATCATCTTCCAGTGCAGCTCTTAATTTGCAGCACTCTTAAGTGTTTTACTATTATATGCACTTTAAGTTTTTAAATGTTATATTGTTATTTTTCAGGTTATACCTTATCAATTCTCCTGTGGTAAGAGCAGAAAACTTGCGATTTAAAGAGGAAGGCGTGAGGGATGTCCTGAAGGATGTCTTCCTGCCCTGGTACAACGCCTACCGCTTCCTGATTCAGAACGTGCAGGTCCTGCAGCACAAGGTAGACGCTTGGGAGTGTCCGCAAGGGAATCGGAAGCTTTTTTGTGCATTGGCCACTGTTGGGGTGAATTGTAATCACAGAGGAGTGCAGGTTTGAAGGGACCTGATCTGTTCGTGTATGCTTGCTGTTGATTTCTGCATTACCTGTGGTTTTCACTCTGCTTGATAGAGCTAATCTTGGTTTTTTTGAACAGCCTTGACAAATACGCAGGGAGGGAGGAGAAGGTAGGAAAGTGTTGAGACAACAAAAACCTACGTTTCCCAGATCTTGCTGCCTGTGATCTTACTGCCTCCTTATTTCAGGCCAACTTGGTGCTAGTGTTCATATAGAGTAAAAGAGTGATTTGAATTTTGGGGCATCAGTAAGCTTGCGGAGCCTTGGTTTTCTTAGCTGCTGCTGGTCACATTTCTGGGAGAGCTGGTGGTGCCCTGGGTTGCTGCACTTCCAGGGCTAGGCATGTGCGAACGTGCATTTCTAATGTAAGAATCATTCTCTCCTATATTACGTAAGTATTGGGTCAAATAATCCAAATATGTTCTTAGTCTGAACTCTGAAGGTTTTTAAAATTGGGGTAGTGTCCAATTAATGCCCTTCTACTTCTCTCCCTCCAAATTGCTTTTCTGCCCTACAGAATCAGCAAAGTAGTATGAAGTTTCTCAGCTGGCTGTGGACTTCACTGTTCCAGCAAGTTACCAAGTGCACAAATTACACTTTGACTACCTAAAAAAATCTGCTGTTTTCTCCTTCATTTGGGATTATTATTTTATTGTTTTGTTTTAACCTAGTTAGTTTTGTTGAAATTGTCATGTGCTCTTAAGAAAATAACTGTATATTCTTTTGCCCTTTCCCCAGATAGAATTGATCTCTTAAAGTCAGTACCTTTCTCAAAAATGCTTCAGATGCTCCTAGATGAAAGGATTATGTGAAATCAGGCACGCTATGCCTGAGATTTGTGCTGCAAGCAGGGAGAGAAATGCTGCATACCCCTGTGTGCTGTGCTGCTTTTTGTCTGCTTTAACAAATGCAAATCACTGGCCTTGCTGTAGTTGAAGGTATGGTGTGATGTGTTCAGGAGCAGCGTGAGACTTTCTCTTGCAGATGTGCTTCTGGAACTTAATATTCTCTCTTAGAAACCAGCACATTAGAGTGAGGGGAGCAAACTGTTACAGTAGATGACATGGTCTGGTATAGAATTTTTCGTATATACCTGTATGACCTGAAAACTTTTTTGTATTTTTTTGTTGATAGGATGAGGGAAGGGAATTCCTTTACAATGAAAACACAGTTAAGGAGAGTAATAACATCATGGATAAATGGATTCTTTCTTTCACCCAATCACTCATTCAGTTCTTCAAAGCTGAAATGGCAGGTATGCGCATATACAAATGTGTGTTTATTGTTTTTTGTTTGTTTTTTAATTAGAGAAATAGGTATTTCATTTATAGATTTGCAGATTTCATGTGAGACTTACAGTTCAGGTAAAAGAAAGGAAAACTGTAACCTTAATACATAGAATACTGTTTTAATGAAGCCCCTGTATTTAGGGGTGAGAATCACCACTCATCTGGTGTGCTCAGTGGTGTAGCTTGTTGCTGTAGTAACATTTTCTGCAGTGCTTAAGACAACTTATGTCATTATTATAAAAGTAACTGAAAGAGAGCGGTAAAAATAAAGCCAAATGAGATTGAGGAAACCTGTAAAAGGGAGAAAATGTGGTGATCATAGCTAAATGAAGAATACAGAGAAGTGCACGGGCATAGGGAATGAGTGTTCACTTACACAGTTCCATGGAGAGAGTTTCTTTATAGTTATATTGGAACTGTGAGCAGCAGGATGGGACATCATTAGGATATTGGCCAGTTTTAGAAGGATACTTTAATGGTATATTTTCCTGCATGCTTTGCCTTTTCATATTTTGTTACCTCTCAATACTCACATTAGGATAATTTAAGTTGTGAAATAGGAGGTGCAAGAGAAGAAGCCCCCTACTACTTAGTCTAGTCCATAGAGCTTACAAGGTGAGATCATTTAAAAGCATCTCATTGAAGAGAAAGAATCATCAAGCTACCAGCAGGCATGTAGTGAGAACGGTCCCTTGTCAAAAGACACAGCTTCTTCCTAGGAGTTTGGAAGTTTGGAGTTGCGTGTTGAGTTTCATGTGTTGCCAACCAGAACTTTGTACGGCCTGTCCAGGGCAAAGCTAGATTCCTCATGAGGAGAAAAATAGTCTGGAGGAAAGTGGAAGAATAATTTGTGAATTTGTGCATGAGTGTGGGGTTTAAACAGAAATAGTCTTCATAGCATTCATCAAATGAGTGACACATCTCACTTTGCAGTGAACAATATACGGAACTTTTTTTTTTTTCAGTTTATCTTTCTCTATAAACTCTCTGAATAGTCAGGCAGGTGTTCAGGCAGTCAGGCAAGTATTAATGAGATACAGTCATTTAATGTATTGCCTCGTGATAGTCTGCTATGCTAATTTAAAAAAAAAAAGTTTAGATTTGGATATATGTGTATCTATTTTGAACACAATTTCTACTTCATGTGACTTAAAGTAGGGAGAATGTCCTTTCCAGAAAGAGGCAAGGGAAGCTCACAGTGGCCACTGACAACCTCAAGAGCTGCACAGAGGAGATAATTAAATACAATGCACAAGCTTCATTTCAGAAGCTGAGATTTTTGCAAAGGCTGAATAAATGAATGCAGAAGCTGTTGTGGATGTGGCATGATGGAGGCAAAGCTCGATGACTGAGTGCCCTGAGCTAATGCCAGGCAACACTATCACCTGCAGGATGCATGAAATAGTTTGTTCTGTGCCGCGTTGGCAAGGCCTGAGCTGGAGCATCACTGGTGGGGTTTGGGCACTGTCCCCCCAGCAAATGGCTCCGTTTGTAACGATGTGCTGTGCGTGTACCCATGTGTATGATCAGGGCAAGAACATACAGGCCTGAAACCTGCAGTGCTGAGGAGGGATCAGGCAAGAAAATGTTGCAACTCAGCCTGACTTCTTCCTCCTTCCTAAAGTGCCTGTTATAATTCGATTCAATTTCACACCAATTGGTTGTCTCCAGAAAGATGTTCACAAGTCTATTATTGCCAAGTTTGTTTCTGTTATGTCAAATTTATGTTAATTCTGCCCAGTTTCTACAAGCGGCTGAAATACCAGCAATATTTCAGTCTAAACAGAGTCCTTGAAGATTCCTGATGGTTTGTTTTAGTTCTCCCATAAAAAGGGTGATCTTAGCATGCTCCAACTTCTGGACACTTCAGGCAGCCTAGAATAACATTGTAAAAGGTAGCTGTGTACCAAGACCTCTCTTGCGGTGGCTTGGGGGAAACTTCCCAGAACATGGGCAGTTAGAGGATGCGAGCCAGTTGAGATGATGCTCCTTTCTGTTACACGCTGTTCCTGGAAATTTGGCAAAACTTAAAACGTGTTTATATGCACAAACGTGTATGGTTTAAGAGAGGTTGGCTCGTTTTGCTATCATGTAGGTATCACCTGGTTTAACAGGTGCTGAATACTGCAGTGTAGAAACAGTCCCTTTAGAAGAGCTTGTATCTAGGTAGATGTGTGTGCACAAGTTTTTAAGCAGCATCTGATGCAGCTGACTTAGCTTTAGTGGATGTTAACATCCTTATTCAAATAGAATATTATTTCTTGAACAGTAGTACTGTGTATTTTCTCCTCGAAACCTCAGCTTTCATGTTGGAAACATGAGTTGGGGGTGTTAATATTAAATAGAGTGGTAAAATAATGGAGTTCTATTATGGAAAAATATGATGATAAACCATTCTTTATGCTTTGAAGAGGTGAAAATTTGTGAAAATTTAGAAACAGTAAGTCTTGCTATCGACCTTTTCCTACCTTACAGTATCTGCTATAGCATATAGTTTTACAAAAGCACATCTTGTAAATTGTGCACATTTTCCCATACATGCATGCCTCCTTCTCAAGTCAAAGCTACGATTTTTTAGTTTGGTTTATAAACTAGGAATTGAATGGAAAAAGTCATGTTTTCAGGCTATCTTGATCTCCTGTAAAAATATACTACTTTTACTTCTTGAGTGTTTTTTTTTTTTTTTTTAACCATCCTTGTAACTAGATAATTCTTGACTAGAACAGGCTTGGGAATCTTGCAGGAATACAGATTTCCACATGAATAATGTCTTTCCTACCGTAACGTAGATATTTTGACTTTCCTTTTTAGATTTAAATACTAGTGCTCTACATTTAAAGGTATTTCTTTTTTATAAAATGCAGTGAAAAGTGTAATGAAACTTCGAAGACATACCTCACTTTTCAGTAGCTGACTTAAGTGAGGAACTTGATGCAGAAAGAAAGTGTTACCTACACTAAAGTGTTTTTCCTTCTAGCCTACAGGCTGTACACTGTAGTCCCTCGACTAGTGAAGTTTGTTGATATTCTGACCAACTGGTATGTTAGAATGAATCGCAGAAGGTTAAAGGTATGTATCTAATTCTATGGTGTGCTGTAAACAAAATCTAAGTCATCTGTGCCAATTTAAACCATAGCAGCTACATGGTGCTATTTAAAATCTTTATGCTGTGTTTTTTCAGATGATCAGTTTGTAAGTGGTTGCAGAGATGAAATGAACCTATGTGTGTGCAAAGCGTTTTTTTTCTTTGGTTTTCTTCATAAACAAAATGCAGAATTGCTCAGTTTCAGTTGCTTGATGGGACTGAGCAATAAAGGATGCAGTTCAGAAAACCAGTTTATTGAATTGAGATGTGATATCTTGAATGTTTATGAAAGTACAAATGTTTGAGTGCATTTAAAAAAAAATGTAGTTAACTTTTTTTTCTCCTTCATCTTCTGTAATGCGGTGAATGTTTTGAAAAGGGTGAGAATGGGACTGAAGACTGCATTATGGCTTTGGAAACATTGTTTAGTGTCTTATACTCCATGTGCAGACTTATGGTAAGGAATTTACAGTAAATCGCAATTATTTGACATTTTTAGCATAGTGAATCTAAAAGCATGCATCTCTGTTTCCTACATAAACTAGGAACCCAGAGGCTGGATGGGGAGGATGGATGTGCCATTATTGCTCTGTGCAGCATAATTCACTTTTCCACTCCTTTATTTGCTTGTCCATGGTACTGTAAAGAATGCAGATAGTACCTCACTTAAAAAGAGATATTGGGATTTCTTATCTGATGCCCAGAGTACAGGTGAAGCTCCCAAAGAAGGTGAATAAGTAGTACCAGTTTCACCACATATTGTAGTCAACATTTTGGCTAAAATCAGCTCTGTGTTGAGGACCTTGTGTAGGCATTTCGTTCTTCCTGACCTGTCCTCACGCAGTTCATAAGCGTTGCTAGTTCATAGTGTACAAACAATAAAGAAACACTAGTGAATGAATGACTGCAATGTTGCAGGCACCATATACTCCATTCATCACTGAACTGATGTATCAGAATCTGAGGACGCTCATTGATCCAGGCTCAGTTCAGGAAAAGAACACCGAAAGCATCCACTACCTCATGCTTCCCCAAGTGAGGTAAGAAACAACTGCTGCATGGCAAAATTGTTTCTTTTTCTTGAATTTGTTTCTTTTCTGTTTTGTTTTGTTTTCTTTGACAAGTCCTCTGTCCAGTCAGGGGAGACTTCAGTATTACAATAGTCGCTTGATCAAGCTGCTCTTTTAAATTAAGTTCGTGTGTGCATTTAAGTCTGCTATTAGTCACTAAATACAAGGAAAGCATGTTTTTTTCCTTTTTGCATTTCCAGTCAATCTGAAAACCCTCAAGGACAAGAGCTAACCTTGATATTTCAGATGTCAGGCTAAGAATTTAAGCATTCTAGTAATGTTTCTTTCATGGATACTATATCCTTTGAGCACAGTGTATGTTCTTTCAGATGACTGCAAAATGTAGTTAGCGGAGAGGGTTATTGTGATAAGGAGTCTGAGATTGGCATAATGATAGTGCTGATTTTCTGATCCCTAGGAGCATGCTGTAAAGAATATGTAATCAAAGAATGTAAAACACATCAGTTAGTTATCAGAAATGCTTTTGAGCTCCTGTAATATGGACTAATGGAAGATGTTGAGCTCTTTGTGGGAACTCAGTTCAGGCACAAAGTTATCGTAGGGCTTGCAAAGTGGCTTGGGCACTTGCTTGTTCCTGTTAGTGCCGAGTGACTCGCTGCTGCGTCGTGCACGTCGGCTGCATTGGAGTGCCTTTCTGCTCTTTCTGCTACTTAGGTTGGCTTTTTGGTACTACTAGTTTGTGTAAATTACTGGTCCCTTATGTTTCTTTTTTCTTTTTTTTTTTTTTTTTTTTCTCCATCCATCAGGTACGAAAGCATGTTCTCAAAATTAAGTTATTGTTCAAGATTTACAGTTTGACCTTTAGATGCTAAGCACATAATTGCATTTTTTTTCTTTGAATGTTTTTTATGACTGCATGAAGACAGTATTGTTGGTTAATACTAGAGCCATTAGGCTATAGGAAATAGTATTTTAACCTCTAATAATACACACGGAGCTATATATTAGTAGCCATAATTACCAAGCTAACAAACTTTGCCAGTTTTACAGCTACATGTGATTCCATACTTATTTTACAACCCCCGGTGAGGTCTTGTGTGGTTGCCTAGTGTCTGAACAGATTGATTGCATTAAATTCTGTGAATATGCTTGAAATCCAAAAAAGCTGCTCTCGCTTTGTGGTTTCACAATGATGCTGAGTAATGGCAAGGGATATTGAAATGATGCAATGTTGTTATGTGACCTTTTACAAGTGCAAGACTCCCCATAGCACAATTTGCAGACCTCAGGATTCTTCTCAAAGAACCATCTTGGAGACTGGCTTTGAGAAGAATAGAAGCTGAAGATAAGCACTAATATTTTATTGGAAGCCCTGGTGCAGGAGACGTGGGCATTCCAGGTGGTAGTTTTTCTGTACTGCTTTGCCAATTTTGTTTTTCCAGCTAATCCTTGACAGCATTGTTTTCATCCCAATACCATTTCCACTTACAAAACAGCCAACAACTTTGTTTTGTTCATCAGTGTCTTTTAAACCAGTCCATCCTGTCTGGATATGATGCTTGATATATACAGTTTTAAAGGATCTGCCTGAATTATACAATTATTCAAGAAAGCAGGAAAACCTCAGAACCTTTTCAGAACTATTGGCTGCTTGTACATTTGAAGCAAGATGTGCATGTCAGTTTATGTAAAAAATAAAAATAATTTTAAAAAAGGCAAGCTGCCTCAGAATGGAAGGGTGTTAAAATAATGAAGCCAGAAAAAATGATGAAGCCAGGAACGATGACAGGGCTGTCTAAAACATCAAGTTAAAATATGTAGGATTCCTAGAAAAGATTATAAATTGAGATCCAGCAAGTTGGCTGCATATTTTTTATCATTATAAATATCCTATTTATAATCTCTTTTGCATCTCCGCATATTATTAATGTAAATTTTATTTTTCATTAGATATTAATAAAGTAGGTAGTATGACTCAGACCATCATTATCTTGTGTGCAGTGCTAATAAAAGATGATTTAAAAATAGCTCTCCTTTTTGTTTTGGAGCAAATTCATTCTCCATGCTCTTTTTCCCACAGAGAGGAAAAAAACATGTTTGTTCATTTTTCACTTTACCCCAAGCAGGGTGTAATCCAGTCTCTTGGAAATTCCTGTGAGATGGGGCAAAATGCTTTAAATCTGCTTGCAAAGACTCAAAGAAGATGAACCAATGTAATGTTTCCTTTTCAATCTAGGGAGGATCTGATCGACAAAAAAATTGAAAGTGCCGTTTCTTGCTTGCAGTCTGTCATTGAGCTCGGACGAGTAATTCGAGATAGAAAAACCATACCAGTAAAGGTTAGAACTCCTTAACACCACTTCCCAAGACCTTGTGAATGTGCAATAGCTGTGTAACTTTGGGATAAGTCTGGAAAAAAGCTCCTGTTTTCTATTGCAAGCAGAAAACAGCCTCTTTCCTTTCTCTTCCATCCCCAGTATCCTCTGAAAGAAGTAGTTGTTATCCACCAGGATCCAGAGGCTCTGGAAAACATCAGGTCTTTGGAGAAATACATCCTTGAGGTAAGAACATAGTGAAGATGGCACATTATCTATGCAAGTCAGGTACCCTTAGAAGACAAGCAAACAAAAGTCTGTAACCTTCCCTATTGTCTTTATTAATAACTCACTAAGTAAAATTAATTAAAATTTATAATGGAAGGGGTGTGAATGAGAATTATGTGCAGAAATAATGGTGAATGGGCGATGATTTTAAAGTAGTCACTTGTAGTACTAAAAGATAATTAATCTTTCAAAGTGACCATTTGTTAACAACTGAAGACTTTGTTAATAACTGAGAGGTCATTTGAAGTGTTTTTGTCCTTATCGAGAAAAAAGAACATTTTCTGAATGAAAATAAGACAATATTAACTATATGTTTGTCAAAAACAGATAAATTGTGAAACACCTAATCTCTTTTAAAGGGCATTAAAAAATGATCACTTGACTCTAAGCAGAGGAGTTGATTTTTGAGAACTCAAGTAAGGGAGAGAAGGGAACAATTTTTGCAAGTGTTGTTTAGGAAATAACATGTCAACTGGATAAGATCTTAGTCTTTTACTCTCTTTAATGTTTACCCATTAGAGAAATGCAGCCTGCCCTACTTTCAAATCTTTCTCAGCATAAAAGTGCTGCCATTCAAAAGAAAAGTAGCCCTTCTTATTTTCTGAGCTGACTTTCTGTAAACTGATTCAGCGTTCAGCTTTTAGTCAGTCTTTTAAAAATTGGTAGTATTTTAAGTGAGATGAAAAAGGAGTTTGTTTATAAACAAGTTAATTTAATTTATTTATATGTTATAAATCTTTTAAAACTGCAGTACCATCTTGAGGAAGTTGTGTTATGAACATGAAGCCTGTTTTGATTGCTTTAAAATGCTGTTTTTTCTTGGACAAATTTCATTACAAGTACCAGAGCTTTTTTTTCTTTCACATCTGTGATGTACAAGAGGACATCAAACAGTGGTGGAAAAAGGGAACAGTGTTTTAACTACAGTAACAAATATAATAGATGAGCCTGGTGTAAATCCTTAATAAGGGTAGGGCAGAAGCTATGTTAGCCTTTCAATTTTTTATAGTTTTTGGTGCTTTCAAAACATCTTGTAAATCAATGGTTGTTAGTAGTCAAATCTGTCATTTGACTATGGCGTTTGAAATCATGGCCTCTGTATAATTTTCAAGACGCTCCAATGTTTCAGGATGTACCACTGTTGCTTGTGGAGCTGGGCCAAGACTTGCAATGCTGCAGCTGTCAGTCAGTTCTGCAGCACGTTGATGTGACTCTCCGCATCCTTCCAGTGGCTCTGTAAACATTAAGAGCCCCCAGCTCCGGGCAGTGTGACGGACGGAGCCTGTGGGATCGCAGGGGACGGCACTCCGCGCACGTGCTGAGTTTGAGAGTAGAGGGGCTCTGTGCCCATGGCCAGCGCTGGGGTTCAGTGTTACGCAGGTTGCAGGCGATAAACCAAAATGATGTTTCTTTCTGTTACTCATAATGTGCAGTACATTTGCTGTTCAGACAGCATGAAGCATAGGAGTTTGCTGTGTGTTTTCAAGTTTGGCATTGTATGATGGTCAGGGTGAAGGTTATTTATTTGTTTTTAATGATGAATTCTAGTGTTCTTAGGTGATGAGGAATGTTTTGTAACTCAGAGCATCAGAAGCAGCCTTAGTGGTTTAGACTAATGGCTCACCTAGCAGCACACGCTGTGTCCTGCAACAGCAGAGCCTGTTCAGGGAGGGTGTGAGGGCCTGGCTGCTCCTTGCAGTACAGTTCTCTCACAGCTGGCTGTCTGCAGTGACTGCACTCAAAGGTGTTCAAGGGCAAGTCCTTGCCTGCTCCCTGTAATACATTTTTGTGTGCCTGTTATCGTGAGTTTGATTAATTCCTTTTGAACTTGCTGATATGCACTCTCTGCCTCTTGCGGCACTAGCTTCCAAGGAAACTATTTGGGTATCTGTTTTTAAACCAATGTCCTACTGCTTTCACTGCACGCTCCCTAGTTTGGAGTGTATTTAGGGAATTTGGTGGACATTCTTTGCCCACTGCCTTCATAACTTTCCAAACCTCAAACATATTCCCCTACAACCTTCTGCTCACTAAAGAGCATCAACATTTCTGGTCTCCTCTGCTATATCACCGGCTCTTCTATAGCACGGCTGAGTTCACCTTCAATTACGGGGAGAAAAGCAGCATGCGTTGCTGAGATAGGGGTACACCCAGGTTTTGAGGTAGTGGCAAGATGAGGCCTAGGACTCTGGTGAAGATAGTGAAGGGCTTAACCTTGTTTGGCTGCCGCCACAAATTGAATTATCTTCTCAATTCTGGCACGGTGCAGCACGGAATGAGGCTTGTGTTGTATGGGAATCTGACTTGAGTTGGGAGCCAATAACTGTTTACTGATGAATGAGAAATCTTGACCTAAAGGCTGAAGATCAGAATGGGATGTTCTTTTAAAGAAAATTGAAGTGCTGGTTTAGTCTGTGTTGACAAATTACTGTTCATTAGGGCAACCGTATAGAAAACTAGCAGCTTGAGTGTTTTGACTACCCTTTCTTGTACTCTCCAACAGTTGTCACTGTGATGGCTGTTCTTCAGCTTTGTTATTTTTTATTGGTATGTTTACATAGGAGCTTAATGTACGTCAAGTGACATTATCCACTGATAAAGATAAATACGGAATCCGGCTGAGAGCAGAACCGGATCACATGGTGCTCGGGAAGCGTTTGAAAGGTGCCTTTAAGCTGGTCATGGCTGCAATCAAGGAGCTGAAGAGTGAGCAGCTGGAGAAATTCCAGGAGACGGGTAGGTGGTGGCACAAACCACCAAGTGATGGCAATGGTGACCTGACGAAGAGCCAAAGGATTTGGAATCTATAAGAAGAATTCTGTAATTATTCTTAATTTGTGTATGTTAAGCATTTATGGAAACAGATGCAAAATTACTTTTCCATGGACTTCAGGGAACTTGAAGCCTATTTCCCATTTGCCATCCCAATTAAATTTGATGTTAATGAGAATAGAAGAAAAAGGGTTGGTTTCTTTCTTTCTTTTGTAGTTTTCTCAGCAGTAGAATGAAAGTGATCAGATATTGTATACTTCCTCTGTTCTGTTGAGGCACTCTCATAAGTACAAAATGGAATAAAAAATAAGAAGTTCCCTAAGACTAAGTCAAATTCAAACTGAGTATACCTGTGACAGTTTCTGTTCTAGAGGTGTTTTTTCAGTTGCAGTGTTGTGTGGTTGAGGGCATCAATTTTCTAGGTATATCTGTTTGTTAGCTGCTAGAACATAACATTTTGACTTGAATTCAATATGCAGGTTATTTTTATATTTTACTCAGTTTCATTCTGTTGCTTGTGGGTGTATAGCAAATCTGAATTTGGAATAGTTTGGTGTTTCTTACCGGTGTTTAATTGCTGTTTAGCTGTATTGCACATGTAGTGTGTTCCCTATATTTGAAGTTTGTTTCTTGTTTTATGCTTCTTTGGAAAAGTATTTGCGTGTTTGTATAAAGGAAGTTCATCACTTGTTATTTTGCAGGCACCATTGTTGTGGAAGGACATGAGTTGCATGCGGAAGATCTTCGTCTCATGTATACTTTTGATCAGGTTGCTGGAGGATCTGCCCAGTTTGAGGCACATTCTGATGCTCAGGTATTTTACTGGTTGTTTCTCATGTTTTAAGGGAAGTATTTTACTAGAAGCAAAATGAAAACTTCGAAGTGGAAGCTGGGGTAGTTTTCTTTGGTCTTTAAAGACCAAAGAGCAAATATGGTAAGCAAATATGATAAGCCTATCTTTTAGATTTTTGAGTAGTTAAAGCACTCTCTTGCTGTCTTCAATATGACCTAACAAAGTGATTCTATTAAAAACATAACTGTGCCTGGGAGTGAATTAATACGGGCTAATTTAAATTTGTCATCTGTTCAACTGTCTTTTGTCCATTACCTCAGGTTTTAGTTCTGCTAGATGTTACCCCGGACCAGTCGATGGTGGATGAAGGAGTTGCCCGGGAAGTGATTAATCGAATTCAGAAGCTTCGCAAAAAGGTTAGGAAACAATGGAAAAAAACTTTATTTTTAGTGAGTTTTTGGACAATATGTGCAGGGAACTAACCTTAACTGAAACGTGAGACTCTATATCATTTATTCTCATGTGTGGCATTCTGATCTGACATAAATGGCTATTTTCATTATAAACTTCTGTTTTCTTAAGTAGCTAGAGTTGGACCATGAGCTTATGTCATGATTCGACATCATCCATAGTGAATTAACTTTTTTTTTTTTGATGTTTCTTTTGTGCCAAGAACCTCATATTTTCTTTCCGTCCTCATAAGAGTGGTTCAGTCTCAGTTAACCAGCTCTCATGCATGCCTTTCCTCCTGCCAGGTATTATGTTCTGCCTCATTTTCTGTGTGTGGTATCAGCTGGGTTGGTGAGCACACAGACATCTGAACCTATGGCTCTAAAAGCAGCAAACTTCTATGAGGCATTTCTGGCACCACTTGTATGTCAACATTAATGATTTGACTCTTAAGTTTCTCTCATCATGTGTATGAGTGATGCTATTTTATGTTTATGCTAAGGCACCTTGAAGCATTGTAACTTCCTTCTCTCTAAACCAGAACGAGCTGCACTGGGTATCTGCACTTTGCGCCAGTGAAGCAGGGAGGTGATGACAGTTTTGCTGCTCGGTTAACTTGTTGACCGTGATAGGCCAGAACTTGCATCTTATACTTGCCAGAGCTCTTTGTAGTATGTAGAGACAATTTCCTTGGGCCTTGATTTTGGGAAAAGATTTTTTTTTTTTTTAAAACAGTAAAGACTGCATAAATCTTCAGTAAGAGCATGTATAAAAAATTACAAACTCATATCAATACTTGATAGAATAAAAACAGGAAGGTAAATTATGTAATCGCCTGGATGAGAGTGTACCTACGTTACTGGATGAATTAAATTTACTTCTGTGGTGACAGTCAAAATTTATTCTAATTTAAAAAAAAGTCAGAACACAGTTTTCAGTCTTGGCTATTTATTTATTAACTTATGTTGCTAAAATGCATTTATTCTGTTGTTCTTTCTTTCCTGTTCCTGGTAGCTAAGTGTACAAGGCGGGGCGGGGGGAAACAGGTGCTTCATGTGCAATAATAATCGCTGAGATGACATTTGTATAATCAGTATTTTTAGCAGATATGGAAAATAGTTATCTCTGTGCAGTTATTTTGACTTTTTTATCCTTGTAGCCGTTTTCTTGCTAAAGAAGTATTCTGATTTAATTCAGTACCAATAAGTGTACCTTTCAGATTATGACTTTTCTGAAATATTTGTCAGTATATGAGATAAGTAGTATGAAAACAAGAA
Organism: Tinamus guttatus; assembly: GCF_059628265.1. NCBI lineage: Eukaryota > Metazoa > Chordata > Aves > Tinamiformes > Tinamidae > Tinamus > Tinamus guttatus. The sequence goes on along the minus strand of NW_028288703.1, from coordinate 2,890,174 downwards.
AAATCTGGTGACCATCTTCAAAAGTGCCATCAAACTATCTTGAAGACTGTCTTATGTTGAGCAGTTCTTCAATAATGGCCAGAACTGAGGGGTTAATTTTGAGCTAAGAGATTATGAAAATTTTGTTTAAAAAAAAGAGTTTGACTGACTTTCAGTTCTTTAGGGGGGTGAGTTGATAATGAATTTGAAACATCCTCAATACAGTCAGTTTTTCTGTCAATGCCTTTTCAAAAAAAAAACTTGTAACATTTGAAGCCTCTCTTGCTTGTCTGGCAGAGGAATCATCTGTTCTAGCATTCGTATGGAGGCTTGTAACAAATGTCTGGTTCATGTCTTTCTGAGATTCAAAAAAAGCCTGGCAAGTATCTTTCTTGGACTTTGTCTGAGCAGGTTCATCTTATTGTCATTACTAATACTTTTGGTCTGTCCCTCAGCGAAATCTGGTTCCTACAGATGAGATTACCGTGTACTACAGATCGAATCCGGAAGGTGACTACTTGGACACTGTTATTAAGGAGCACACAGATTTCATTTTTGCAACAGTGAAGGCTGCCCTGAAGCCGTACCCAGTGCCTACCTCAAAAGAAGTTCTCATCCAGGAGACAACACAAGTAAGAAAGGGAAATCATTGATTGTATGTTTCATTTTGTCGTCTGCTTTTAACTGAGCAAGACACTTGAATTACAGAAAATGTGTATGCCAGTAATTTATTCATGGGAATATTATCAAATTTATGGTTTTCCATGTTCATCTTTTTGGTTTAAAAAGAAAATAGTTGGGCTCTGTGTCTGTTGTCTTCGTAAGTGAAGACTTAAGGGTGCCAAAATTTTGGTGGCGTTTGGGGACATTGACACAAGCAGTCCCTATCTAAGTTTGAGAGCTTGGATGTTTTTTTGTACTTGATTTGATCCTCTCTTGGACTGCAAAAATAAAGTTGCTTTAGTTTCTATACTTTAATGTACTTCTGTGTTAGAAAAGTTGTTTGATATTTTTTTTAAGCTTGCCTTTTCCTGTATTTCTAAAATTCAATCTTTCGTAATGCTACAGTTTTTTCCCAGATTTTACAGATACCCTTTCAGCACTTTATTTGAATCGTTTTGGTTTTCTTTGGCTGTTCTGATGTTTCGGCAATACTTTTGCCTTCATTTTACATAAACTTGACATATTCAAAAGGCACTTCTATCAGAATCATGGATGAAATGGACTCTCCCCACTAAATGACATGCTAAACCAGGAAGTAATTTGCCAATCTGAATTGCAGAATGGCTTGCCTGGGAATAGCTGAAAAGAAAAGATAGGTGCCACCCATTTTGCTAACAAGTATGTGTAAGGAAATATTTTAAACTTTCTAATGGAGTACAAATTTGATACAAACTGTGCGTGTTTGACCTTTTCCGAGACTAATATTTCACTTGGTGATAATCACATGAGAGAAAAACCTTACATAAAAGTGGAGAACATTATGCTTGAAGGATTGGAGCCAAAATTTTGTTTTTTCTTCTCAGTACTTATCTGAGTGATTGTGAAGAGTATAAACCTAGATGATGCTGGTGGACAGTTTGATGTCAGTGTTAATTCTGCATTAGAATGTAGAACAGCTGGAAAAAAATGAAATTAATGTGGATGAAATCATGTACTTAAGTGATTATCTACAGATGGTTGGGAAAATGAAAGAAGACATTAATTTAAAATGGTTTCTGTAACGTGATTATTTGTCCTTGTTTTTTATTTTTCTTGATTTTTGATTTAAATATATAAATATACAAATATAAACATGTATAACTATATATATTTATACATAAATAAACTATTTGTATGTATATAAATACAAAAGTGCCCAACACACATACGTGTATGCGTGCATATATATATATATTTTTTTAGAGGCAGGAAGTCAGACTTTTTTCCCCTTAGTGCCATACAATGTTGTGAACTTTCCCTAGTGCAGTACCGGGAAAATGCTTGTGTTTATAGCCTGATGCTGACCTAGTTGCATAGTGTATTGAACTGAATGCTCACTGCCTTTTTCTGTGAATACTTTCATATATATGCAAATATGGTTTTCTACCTCTCCTCTGTTTTGAAAACTTAATTAATCAGAATCTAGTGAACAAAATCATTTCGTGCAAAGGTAAGAGATGAGTTGGTTGCGTTTGTTTTAAATGATGCTGTCTGTGTAGTAAGCTCTTCCCCGGACAGATGGTGCTAGTTATTACTGACGTAATTGGTAGCAGTTGTCTGGCTGTCCGCAAACCCAGACATGGGCTCAGGTCGTGGAATTATGAGCTAGTCAGTGACAGGAGCTGTGTGGCTCAGGCCAGGGACTTGCACAAAGGTACGATTTCAGACCGGGCTTTTGCAAATAATGAATAAGTTTATAGTTTAATGTCACAGAGCTCATATGCCTCTGCTGTGTTAGGCAGATATTTAGGATGTAAAATAGAGGTGGCAGATGGAATCAGATCACTGAGGTTTTGGTGCAATTTTCAAGTCTTCCCCTCACTTAGGGGACTGCAGAGATTTAGTGCCGAGGACAGATGTTTGGCTCTGCGTGCTCTGCTCTGATGCAGCTCTCCTGTCACATCAGTGCCAGCTAATACAAACATCTGAAATGAAAAAGCCCTTCTGGAGAAGTCCTTTTGGTGCAGAAATTAGCCATTTGTGGTTCATTAAGCATAGATGCGGTTAGGAACAATTCACTTGTAGCCTGGTGCATCAGACCGGGCGACCGCTCGTCCCCTTCCCTGATCGGCCTCCCAGCTGCAGATGCGCTTCGGTGCTGGCAGCCCTGGCACAAACGCTCTGAACGTGGGGATTGAAGCCGGATTGTGCTCGGGCTCGCTGCGCCGAGGCGGCGCGAGGAGCAGCGTTCACAAGGGAAATGCTTTATGGATGGTGGAGATGTAAAAGCAGGCACAAGATCCAAGTGTGCAATTCCAGCTTGCAGAATCTTTGCACCAAAATTCTGAAAACAATCAAAAGGAAGAAGAGGTCATGGTGATGCTAATACACCTGAACACTGAGGGGAAAACTTTGTCTTGTGGAAATAATTTGAATGTGGTCGGGCTGTATCAATATCTTCATGTGAGTTATTAATCAATGTCATTTAGTAATCAATATCCTCATGCAATTTATTTCAGGAAGGCATTTGGGTTATTTTTAAATAAGAATATTTAAGTAATCAGTGTTTTCCTTAATATTTTTTAGCTGAAAGGATCAGAACTAGAAATAACACTGGTCAGAGGTGGTTTGTGTCACTCTGCTGGTCCAGCCTGCGCCTATGTCAACCTTAAAGTTTGCGTTAACGGAGCAGAGCAAGGTAGGGATGTCATTTTTGGTTTGTCAGTGGTCATCTAGAAATAAGACTTTTCACAAAATTCAGCCATGAAGAATGGAGTCAAGAGATTTCTTGAAAGATGTATGAGCTCCTGTCCAGTAATAGCTTTAAATAGCTCTTTGTAATACATCCATAAAAAAGCAAGAATACATGTTTTCGAGTGCAGACCTGATGAAAATATTGTGTGTGCACTTCTGTTATTTTCCTATATGCCCTCAAAGGGGTTTTGATGTGTATATTTATATATATACTTATGCATTCATCTACGTAGAGTGTATATATGGGGAAAATTTCTAGTATGTAGTGTAATGCTTTCTGGGAATGCTTTTTTGTAAGGGGAAAAAACAAGTGCTGTTTACTGTATAAAACTAAATAGCTAAAGGAGAAAATCTAATTACTTTTTTGAAAACTCAAAAATACTTTCCTTAACTGACCGCAATGATATTCTTAAGTGTATTACATGGTTGTGTTTTACATTAAAAGAAGACGAACATAAATGCACTCTAGCAAGATACTTTTCTAGATGTATTTGCAGTTTGAATGTCAAAAGAAGCATGTTTTGTTTAATATGACTGCAAAGCTATTTACCCAGTTATAGTGAAGTTACCTAAATAATTATGCTTGTGATCTTAGTGCAGTCTGCCATTTTTAAATTGATGCAATACTGGATAATTAACTAAATAAAGTAGTTCAGTGACATAGTAATTTGAGAGCTTTGTTAACAAAACAATTATTATTTCCATTATGCTTAATCTGCAATAATAAGTTTGCTATTTTGCTGTTTTATTCCCTCTTTCCCTTTCCTACTACAGAAATTTCTGGAAATATGTCATATCACCAGTTTTATTTTAACTTAAGTTACTGAAAGTCATTAGAACAACCTGTTAGAAAAACTCAGACATTGCTTTCATGTTGTGTGGTAATTTCTTAATTTTGGTTTTAGATGGCGTTTTGCTGCTGGAGAATCCAAAAGGAGATAATACCTTGAACTTCCCTAGGCTTGTAGATGCCGTGTCCTGTATTTTTGGTCTTCAGAATTCAAAACTGACAATTTTTAATGGAAAAACAGGTAAGTGGGGTATGTTAATAAAAATTGAAAGTCCTTTTAGCAGTAGGTATGAGTTAGGTAATTTAGTGTATATATATTTTTTCTATAGGTATACAAAATTGCCAAGAAAATAGATAAGAAAATACTTTATTTTCTAGTACATGGTTTATTAGAATGTGTTTATAGCCACATAGAAATGTTTTCAAAAGCGGCTGATAAAGGATGCTATCTTCTCTTATTTTATTTCCATCTCAGATCAAGCTGTGTCCTGTTGAGAACTGAACAATTTCAAAAAGCATTTCTACTAGTTCCTGGCCATACTATTTATTAATGGCAAGTTGCCATCAGCTTCTGCATGATTTTTGTTTTTCCTAATGCATCATTGGGCAGGGTAAGAAGTTAAAATTGTATGCAAGCAGATTCCTCTGTGGAAAGCAAAAAATTTTGTTTTTCACTGTAGAGAAGTTTGAGAATTTCTGCAATTCTTCCATTTAGGAAAATCTATCAGAATATTTTTGTGGCATGAGTTTGTGTTCTGCTAATAAATGAAAACATGAACTATGTTCCATGAGTTATATATAGAGTCATAATTTGGGTTCATTACAAAGATAAAATAGCTGATTCAAGAGAAGCAAAATGTTATGAAAAATGCTGCAATTAGTGACCAAGAGACCTTAGCAGCAAGCTGGCTTGCTTTCTTCAAGATGGAGATTCTGGTTTATTATTACATTACATATAATATTCTGATATATTAGCAAAAATGACATCTTAAAAAGCAGTATATTAAGAACAAGATTACCCTAGTAATCAAATGACTTAATGAATACAAAAAGTAGTGACCATGCCATGATGTGACTTCAGAGCTGTTTCAGCAGTGATCATTTTTTGTTGTTAGGGTTATTTACAGGTCCATTTTGAAGCTCAAATATTGTTTGCCTGTTTCCATATATTCTAGTCTAAAATGAGCAACAAAAGCAAAGTGTAAAATAGTGCCAAAAATGGAGTTTTGTGGCTATAGAAGCCTTTGTTAGTGTATTTTCAAAGAAATGTTTCTGAAGCAATATTTAGAAGGGTGGTTACCTTTATTGTTGGGTGTCTGTGCTGGGATGGCTACAGAGCTACCAAGGAGCACCAGTCCATGCCCCTTTATGGTGTGATAGGGGGATTTTTGTTTTTTTTTTGTTTGTGACTTTTCTTTGGTTGTTGGAGGATTTTGTTTTATTTTAAACTTCCTAGCTATATAATGTAGGGAGCTACTAGCAGAGCATTTCCTAACCTGAGACGGAATGAGCGCGGAGACCAAGGAAGGGCCCCCTCAGGCAGGGTAAAGGCAAAGAACGACCCGTGCCTGGTTAGCTTTAAGTGTTGATGGGTGAAAGACAGGAAACCACACTAAGAAAAATAAGACCGTTTGCAAGATAGGCAGTGCTGTAATAGGATGTTATTACAGGAGAAAGGTGACAGATAGCAGATGGTTTATTAACCTATTGGTGAATAAATAAAGTTGTGACTTAGTGAAATTGTATTTGTTGATGTATGCCTTGCAGTTTTCAGGGCAAGGAGTCTCTTACAAGAAGTGAAGCTGTGAATCATTTAGTGTTAAAGAAAGGGGGGAGGAGGCAACTCCCCCCCCTCACCAATCTTCTTTTTATTTTATTTTCTCTTTAACTTTTAGCTGACTCATTTTTAAAATTCTATTCTTAGTACTGTTTTAGTATTATATATTGGATTTTTCAAAGGCCATGAGGCTGCCAGGTACCTTAGGAGAGTATTACCATTTAGAAAGTCTCAGCTGCAATGAGAACTGACTTTAAAAGTGGTTTTAATATTGATGAGCGCTCATAATATCTGCTGCTTTTCAAGTGTATCATATACAGGGGGAAAAAATGGTACATACTGGTTATATGTGAACTGTGAGCAGGGCTGCTTTAAAGAGGTGCTCGGAAAAGCTGCTGCTGCCTCCCTTTCCATATGAGGAAATCTGGTTGGTGTGCTAGTTGCTGTGCTAATTTTTCTTTTATTGCTTTCTTGTAAATGGAACTGGCAGAGCCCTTAGCCCCGCGCGCAGCCGCTCATGTCACTGGGGTGTTCAGGGAGCTGCAAGGAGCAGTCCTAGACTCTCCAGGCTGGAAAACTGCATTTGAGGTACAACAGTGAAGCTCCACCCCCTCCTCCTGCCTTCTTTTTTTCTTTTTAGCTTTGCAATTTAAAAAAAGTTGCTCTTTAAATGCTAGCATTTTTGTGCTGTTCCAGATAAAACACCTGGACATTTTATAACTTATTTCTTAATATGTAGACACTGCAAAAACTGGAAAAATGGGTGTGTGTTTATGGATGTTTTGTTTTTAGCAGCTCGTATAATTCATTTTTGGAAAGCAATCTAAGGGTAGATATGGGAACCTTTCATCCTATCTTAGGCATTGCACTTTACCATCTGTGGGACTTGGCAAATTTTGAGCTTGTAGTCTGATACTTCTCATCCCTTTGTTTTACTTATTTATTTTTTTACTTATTTTTAAAAAATGTTCTTGGAAGAAGGGAGCACTGTTTCTATCCCTCAAAATCAGTCCTTGTGAACGTATGGAAAATAAGCTTTCCAAGGCTTAGCCTCAGCAACCTGCATGCTAGTAGTACTGATGGGTAATGAAGACCTGTTAGAAGGACATGACAGATGTGCCTGCTCCATCTGCCCAGCAAGTACATTATTCTTGCAAGAAATTAAATTTATTAATTCTTCCTGGGCTTGGTATTTGGAGTTCTTTAGCAGCTGCAGTGGCAGAGGGTGATGTTCATTCTCTGTGTCTTTAATTAGCTTGTGTTCTTTTGGTGCTACCGGCGGGGATTTGTTTTTTGTTTTTACCTCTGTGGTAGATGGGGCAGCTGTTCACGTACTTAGCACAGAATGAAACTTTACATGCTTTATTTTATTGCAGAAGCCTTACTAATGTCTGGTCTGGCTGCTTTCAGGGCTTAGTGTAGCACCTTTAAAATCCTTTGAGTCAGGATCCTGTTTTGATCATCTCTTCCACTGTTTTCTCAATACGTGTGGCTGGAGACCTCTACAGAATCATCAGCTAGCATTGACATTAAGCAGTAATAAATCCTAACACTGAGCACTTTACTCAGGATTTGTCCAGCTATTGATTTTGTATTTATTGCCTCCTGGAGTTCACCCAAGCAAAGTCCCTGATGTTGCATGGTAACAAACATCCAGTGGTGCTTCAGCTAATTAAGTTAGGATGGAGGGAAAGATTTGAGGCCTTGATCTAATGAGAGAGAAAGGCTTGGCCTAAGTGAATGATTTCTAGGTTATTTTAATTCATCAAATTGTTTTTATTAACTTTTTTAATTAAATAAGTAATCTATTTGCATAAATATGAGTTTGTAGTTTTGCGTTGACATTAGAACAGATTTCCACATCTGGTCAAGTACCCTGCAGTATTAAAAAAAACAAAGTATTTCTGCCCAAATTCCATTTTCCAAAACAGAGAAATGTACTTTCTTGAGAAAAGAATGCCAAAGAGGGAGGCACTTCCACAGTGAAACGGGTAGTTGGAAAGACTCCTCCCAGCTCATGGCACGAGAGCTGGATGTGAGTGCCCCTGTTCTGGCCTGACTGCTCCCATTTTCTTTTCCAGAACTGATAAGCACAACTGACCTGCTCAGTCTCAGCGGAAAGACTCTCCACGTGACAGCGGGGCCAGCGCCGGCGCTGCCCGGCTCCCCCGGCGCTCTCCTCTGCCAGTATATCAACTTGCAGCTGCTGAATGCGCAGCCACAAGGTGTGTAGGGCTCAAACCACTTCTCGCTTGCACAATGCCCTTCTGGCTTAAGTTTTGGGCCCTCTTGCTTGCTGATGGAGATAGGTGTGTGTATTTTTCATTGGTAGGGGATGACTTTTTTTCTTTTGTGATAGAGAAAGAATAGCTGGTCTGAGATAAGGAATGGCATTTAAACCTGAGCCCTTGAACATTGTTTTTCTGCTTTGGGCCATCAGATCTCTTATGCAGCTTATTCAAAAAGGCTCTGTCTAAAAGTGGTGGGAAAATGAAGAGGACAGTTGAGGAGAAGCAAGTTCTTCTCAGGGAGATTATAAACAGCCTGTGAATCACAAGTCAAGGTTATTTAAAAGCCAAGAGAGACATATTATTAACTTGATCTGAAGTTATAGATATGAGTGTATAAATCTATTTCACAGCTGCTAATCTCCTAATTTTTACTGTGAAACCTCTCATTGGAAAAGATAAAAATATTGTGCCAGCCCAAGCTCTGTTATGCATCTGTTCCAGGCTGTTATTCCGTGGGCAACTTGCTGAAGCTGCTGAGAAGCTAGCTGGACTTATTTATTTATTTATTTAATGATGTAGTTATTGGTGTTCGTATGAGTTTCTTCAGGTAATAGTGGTTTATGTGTTCTGTGGAAAAATTTCACATCTTCCATTGGCATTTTCCAGATCATTCGCTTGACTGTTGTATGGAATGCTGGAAGATTTTCTTTTATTAGTCAAGTTGTTAATAAGTATTTATATTTCTGGACTGATAATTCATGGATTTATTTAATGAATAATTATCTCTAAGTAGTTAGGTATGGTTGATTAATGAACAAGTCCTAGATTTTAATTTACTAAGAACAAATAAAGCTGCTATTTGCCAATAGTAATACAGCTGTTTATTTTGTTAGAATGTCAGAAAGGAACAGTGGGAACTCTTCTAATGGAAAACCCTGTTGGTCAGAATGGATTAACATATCAAGGTCTTCTACATGAAACGGCAAAAGTTTTTGGACTCAGAAGCAGGAGGCTAAAGTTGTTCCTAGATGAAGCACAAACACAGGGTAAGCACAGACTTTTGCTTTGCTTTTTGTAATGTCTGAGAATGCTTGGAAGTTTTTATTGAGAAGCAGCTCCCTAATTCTTTGCCTAAGGTTTAATTTATTAAGTAAATGCATGATATTTTTGTTGGTTTCATATTTTGCCTGATAATATTTTGTTTACTTAATAGAATCCTTTATGCATATGCATCTATGCTTTCAAAGTTTTAATATATTTTCCTCAGGTGACCTTGTCTGTAGATCCGTAAGTATAATTTCCAGAAAATTTGTTACAGCCACAGAATACAGCCCCACAAAATTTAATATAACCACACATATCAAGAGATATGAAATTGGAATGAGTGGTGCAAGGTGGGGATGAGATAACCAAGACCAGTTCTCAAAAAGATTCTTCCTTTTGTAATTGAAAGGTCAGTGAGCAGTGTAAATACTGGTTACTTCCTGATATGACTAATGGTTTCCTAGAAATAAGTGAGTTTAAACAGTGAATATTTTAAGAACCTCCTCAAATTGTTCCTGTAACAACCATGTTGTTGAAGACACATGCACTTGCACTCTAGGTTTTTTGGAGAAAGGGCATGGAGGCAAAACAGTATCAGGTTCTATCCCAGAGCTGTGTAGCTCAGCCCTCCTAGGGTATGACAGCTGCACTGCCTGCAGAGTCCCCGGGAAGCAGAAAGCTTCACCCTGTAGTCAGATATATCCCTACAGAATGAAAATATTCTGAAAACATAGTCTGAAGATGAGGCTTAAAAAGAAGCATTTGTGATGCGTAAGAAAGATAAAAGCTAAAGATCTAGCCTCACAATAAGTGACATGCTCAATGATGTCAACAAATAAAGAGAAGTATAGAGAAACTGAGTATAGCGTTTTTAAGCTACAAAAAGTATAAGAACAAAATATACTAATCACATTTCATAACCTCATAAACAAAAAAGTGTGTGTGCAAAACCTTGCTGAAATTATGTGATTGTATTATACTTGTTCATTTTTGGTTTTTTAATCATAGTTACAGAGCAAAAGGAACTATTCCCCAATCCACCCTTTCTTCCCTTTGTAATATAGGAAAAATGATCTGTAAATAAATGCCAAAGTGATGAGCATCACCCATTCATAAGATTGATAAGATTTATTTGGTGCAAATCTTCCTTTGGAGAAGTTAACACAGAAAAGAGAATGTTTTGACATTAGGTTGGTAAATCAGCCTTCCAATTTAAAAGTAATAGTGATTGTTGCCTTAACTACTGTTGAAAATATTAACTCTATGTAATTTGGAGGTTTGGTTTTTGAAGTTTTGCATTTTATTGTGATTTCACGTATCTGTAACTGCAGAGGGCAATAGTAAAGTCTCAAAATTCCTAAACAAAAGAAAGAAAAGGCATTCAGACCAAATTTGTGAAATTAACACATCAAAATAAGTTTTCTACATACTGAGATTATCTTTTCTTGGAGAAGAAAAGATAATGAGGGTATAAAACTTAACTGTTGATTTGGATTAGGCCTGCAGTTATTTACCTCTGGAGCTTGATAAACAACTGCTCAAAACAGGGTGCTACACTGGAAGAGGACTCTTAAAACCCTATTAGCAGGATCCATAAGGCTGCTTAATCATTTAATTAATAGATCAACTTTAAAATTTCATGCAGACTGTATTTGCTGTCCCTAAAAATGAAGCATCTTTCAAAGCAAGATGGGGACATGCACATCAGAAGGACATACATACTTTTGCATGGGAACAGAGCCCCTTGCTGACGTTTTCAGAATCAACTTTCAGTCTGGACACTGTACTGTGGAAAACTAAGCTGCTTTGCCATTACCTCCGTGGAGGCATTTCACAAATGTACCCCCTCCGTGCGCAGCTTCTTCATTTCTGTGAGCTGGAGGGGAGGCCCCTGAGCCCAGCGTGGATGTCGGTGCTGGGAGGCCAAGCGCTGGGCACAGCAAAGCACCTGACACCTCTCAGTGTTATTAATCTTTCATTTGTACTAACAAGTGCCAGAGTTTTAGATTATCTTTTATTTGCTTTCGCTGTTTACATGGATTTTAGTGCGCAGAGTAACACAGTAAACCTCTGATATCCTTTTGCTTTGCTTTCAGTGGAAGTATTAATGGTTACCGCACTGACGTTGCTTAAGAAAGAGACTTCAGGTGCATTTGGTACTCAGATTGGTTTTGAATTGGAAGGTTGCAGCAAAAATAAGCTGCTCTGGCATTGGTGGGATTTGCCACAGCCCGAGGGCGGTGGGAAAGCATCTAAGGGCTGGGAACGAGCGCTTGGCAGGAAAGAGGCCTCCTGTTAATAGCCTTGGTAGTGGCGACCTTGGTAGTTGTTGGGCTTCTCTTCTGTAGCTGCAAGGCAGGATTACTGTGTGATTGTGTTTAATAAGTAGTTGGAAACTGACTCAGAATTATGGATATATGTTACATTTCTAAAAGGTTTGTTGATGAGATTTTATTGATCCAGACTATGTACAAAGCTATAAAAAAGGAAATTAGGAATTCATCCACTGTGGTGTGAAAGTCTTGAGGCATACTTGACAGGATGGCAGCATTAATTTCTCTGCCAAGCAATTATAAAGTATAAAACTCAAGTTAATATATGCATTTTTCTTATACTCCTTTATCAACTTGTTGCCCTGGCTTCTGTCAGGGGCAGGAGAGGGACAGAGGAGACAGCTCGTTGGTCTGTCCATTGCGGCCGTTCCCACATGGTATTTGTGAAGACCTCTGCTTTTCAGTGCCTTGTGTTGGATTATTAATATTGACATTGTTGCATTACAAAATAATTCTGTGAACTGAATGTCACTCCATATGGATGTGAAGCTGGGAGCTGAAATGTTCTTTGAAAACTTGGGCATCTTAACCTCCAGCAGTATTTTAAACTCTTGCAGTAGGAAGCCCAACATGTGGTGACTTTTCCTTTAGTGCACTGTGTTTTAATATGTGGGAACTGGAGCTCAACATTTCAAGGAAACTGGTAGAACTGCCTGGATAAAGAAATAGATGTATTGATAGCTCTAATATATAAGAAAGTACTAGCTATGTCTCTTGTTTTTCTTTTGTTTCAGAGATTACAAAGGACATCTCAATGAAGATCCTGAATATGAAGACTGTATATGTCTGTGTTATACCCACCACAGCTGAATGCTAAGGATGCCATTTTTACGATTAAGACCATGTAGACTTTTTTCCACAGAAATGAAACCGAATTGAATTAGTATGCTTTCAAATTAACATCCTAGTTGTGTATCGTACTTCTAACATCTCGCATTGAACACGGGATGTTTTCTACCAGTGCATGTGTAATATGCTGCTCTTTGGTTTCAAATACAATGTATTTTCATGATGTTATGATACTGTAAAAGCTGTTCAGAGTCATGTCCGAGCTCCTTAACGCTAGTTATCTATGCAGTAATTTACCTGGCTGAAATGAGACTAGTACCTCAGTGACGCTGTTCTCTGCCTGCGTGTTACGCAGGGAGCATCTTTGCTTTTCTAAACGGTGGGTTATGTGCAAGGCTCTATCATACGTACACTATGTTACAAAAGCTTTGAAAATTATTAAAGGGTTCCCAGCTTTGTTCATTCATGCTAGGTGGGTTTTCCTAAAGTGTGTGGTGGTTGATTTAAGATATTTCCAAATTCCAACAGTTTGAACAATAAATTTGCTTTTTCTCCAAAGTCTCGTTTCCCTGAATTTGGAGTACTTTCGTTTCTTTGCTTTCTAGGGATGACACATAACACCTCATATGGGTTGAAGAAAGCGTAGAGGAAACTTGAAATCTGAGGAGTATCAAACTTTAATGACTAAGTCGTGATATTGTCAGATTTGGAGATTTTCTTGGAGTTAGGGTTTTGGAGCTGCATTGTATGTGTATTTTCTTCAGATTTCAAAACAAGTTTTAGGTTTGAATTAGAGCTAAGTGTTTGTTTTGTTTTGCTTTTTATTTGATATAATCAGTATATTTTGTCAAATTTTTGTGTTAGCTTTTATACCTGTTTAAGTGAAATAGCAGGCAGCCTTTTTTTCAGCTGGAGGATGATGTTTTTGGCTATAATGCTGGATGACTGAAGGGGAATTGGACACAACTTTCACAGAATTTCATAGTGTTAATCATTGTTGAGACATGTCACTGTACAGAATCCCTATGAAGGGATGCAACTGCCTTCACTCCTGTGTCTGTTTAGTAGCTTTCTAAGAACAAGGTTTCATAAACTGCAAACAAGAGTATTAACAAGGAACAATGTGTTGTAAGAATAATGAAGACTTGCTTAGCATATTTTTGCATTGCTGTTTCTCATCTTTCATTTATATTTGCCTAGCTACAAATATAAGAATCAAAGCTTTTATTTTTTTCTGAAATGTGTGGTATTACCAGCATAGACTAAAAATAAATACTCTATGTAGTAGTTATGCTTTAGTGGCCAATGCCAAAGCTATTAAGTGCTCATTTGAAGGAGATCAAGTCTGCTCAGCATTCAGCATAAAAAGCATTTATATATATATATCTATATAAAAATGTCGATGCCTGAAGTTACTGAAAACTGGCCTGTACATTTTAATATAAGTTGATCATTGTTCAGTGCCTTTCCCTTCAAGTAAGCTGGTTTATCTTTTTGCTGGCTTAATGTCATGGAAATCAAGAAGGGTTCCAATGTATGTTGATACATTTTATCACATTAAAAAAAGTTCCTATCAAAAATATACCTTCTGTGAAGGAAAGATTGCTGATCCTGAGTGATTTTGCTTTACTTTTTATAGAGAGTAAACCAAGTTGGTAAAAGACTGCAATATAGCCTTTTTCTTGATGAAACAAGCTCTCTCTTTTCATGATGACTGTCAGAAAGGGAGTGTCTTTTTTTTTTTTTTTTTTTTTTTTTGCCTTTTTAAAGAACTATTTGGGACTTAGGTTTTGGTGTCTGTGTAACTCTGTGGAGTGGTTTGCATTATGTATATGCTCTTCAGGGATTGCAAAGCGAAGATTTCTGAATTCACTCTGAATCAGCAACGAGTAGAAGACGACAAAATATTTATCCTAACCTTTATACTTTCTCAAATGTACTTGTAGCTGCTTAATGTTAAAAAATAGTTTGTCATGCAGAGAAGGGCTGCTTTTTGTGACCTAAATCTGATAATCTCCTACTTTGCATTAGATATAGTGAAATAGGTTTCCTAGATTTTTCTTTAGCTAAATAACTGCTTTATGCTGAAAATGAAAACTGCCTTTCTATTGATTTTATACTTAATCTTTCTCTATGAAGATGCTCTGCAGAAGAAAACCGCCTGTGAAGCACTGTTAAAATAAAGACTGAAACATCCTGATAAAGTTTATCATCAGAGGTAAAAGATTTAAATTATTTACTCCTTGGAAAGGGCTGAATGAGAAATAAAGCTGATAAACTTTTATGTGCAGCATATCCTGGTCAACACCCATACAAACCTGAGGGAGAAAAGCCATTATTCCAGGAAGATGGGATGATAACAGAGTATAAGTTAGATGGGAAACATTGTGTTTTTTCCCTGCAATTTCATTACTACTTCTTTCAACATGGCCTGAGAAAGCCCTTTTCCATGGATTTCTACTCTTATCACAACAATATGAGGCAAAACACAATGTTGTACGGCTCCTACAAAGCCTCTGCGCTGTGTAACAATTGTGTTTGGACACTGCTTTATAGAAGGATGCTGCCTACCCAGCCGTTCAGATTTGAATTTGAAGAGATGTCTCAAGTTTGTCTTAGTGTCTTCTAGCTATATTTCCCACTAGTGGAAGACACGTATACGTATTCCTGTTCCTTGAGCTGGAAGCAAGCACTAGCACCCTTGAAGAGCACAAGGAGGTGCTTCTGCTTTCTCTCAGGGTGCCAGTGGGGACGGCAGTCGGGTCGAAGGTGTCTCCTTTCAGGCGGCAGTGTGGCACATGGGATTGGCTTTCAAAGAAATGCAAAACTCTGGCTTGTCAAGGAGTATGTTCCAGCTGGCCCTGAAGCTGTCTTCAGAGAAGCTGGCTAGATTAATTCTTCAGTAGGATCTGTTTTTCTTTTGCTAATGAGGCTTGAGCTTAAAAATAAGAGAATTTTATCCACCTATATAACTTTATCTACCTTTAAATTAGATGTTTTTAGAGGGCATGCAGTATAAACTAAATTAAACTTATTAGATCTTAATATAACTTGATTGTAATGTAACTTAAGTGTGCTTTTTATATTAAGATATTGATTCTTTACAGTGAAGTGGGTGTTGTATGAACACAAAGTTTCACTTGCCTGTTTCTTTCCAGGGTTATGGACTTAATTTCCAAGGTCAGGAATAGTGCATGATAGTCTGTGCCTCCCTTGGCTGGAACAGAAACTGAGATGTGCTCTTGCTGTCTCCAGTCTGATTATATCACAAGCCCGGAATTGCCTGTAAATGCTGCTTCTGTCTTTGGTAGGAGCAGTAAAGGTTAGTAAAGGGGGAAATTCATTAAGCTTATGACAGGGAATGAAAGAATGAGACCAAAGTTTGTCAGAAGGTACTGCTCAAGTTGACTTCTAGGTTAATTAATTTGCATCAGCCTTGTACATACGTAGCATGCAATTAATAAGATTTTTTGTTGTTGCAGAGTAACAGTTTAATTCTACTTTCAGCTGCTGCTGCTCTGTTAGTCAGATAAGCTATCTCATCTCTAAATCACGGTGACAGAGTATTAGGAACAAGTTGTGACCCAGTAGGGTGAATTTGTGCTTTTTCTACTACCTTCTTTCTCTACATCTGTTTTTAGTATTCCTTTCTTTTCTCCTAGTTAATATCTAATTATTTCTTGAGAGAACTTGCCTCACGGGATCTTAAAGTGAGAAAAGTTTCCTGCTAGTTTTAATTTTTTGCTAATTCACTTCCTTAACTTCATCTAGGTTAAGCTAATAATAGCATTTTGGCTTGATGTGATACTCTTCATGATTTATATACTTCAATTAACTTCTCTCTCAAATAGCTATGCTATGGAAATCAGGTCCTGGTCCTGGACCACTATTGCCTCTTTCTGCATAGAAAAAATGTGAGCACCTAGGTGCTTGCAGCACTTTTATACCGTTTATTGAACTTTCTTCTTGAAACCTGCAGGGAGGTTCCTGACCTTCCCCTGCTCTCTGCAGCAGCGCAGGCAGCTGCAGGAGCTGGGTGCTGCTGAGCAAGCTCTGTGCAGCTTGGGAGCTGCAGGCAGTGGAACCAAATAGATTTGTTTTTGTGTCTAGCAATCACAGTGCTGTGGTTTAAAACAGAAAAACAGACACATCTGTTTTCTTCCACTCCCCGCATCCCCTTTGCAATGTCTCAAATGTTCTCCCTCCCCATTCCTCCTCTCCCATCTGTCCTTTTTCTTCCAGATGGGTATTCAGTGGTTGGTCCGAATTGTCATCCTTGATTTAATGAAAGGACCTGGCCTGGGCAGAGCCTGGTGCCGGGGCTGCGTCCGTGCTCTCTGCTGGGGCTGAGCTGGGTGCAGCAGGGCCAGGCAGCGGCAGCGCCGCTCTTCCCCGCGGGACAGACGTGTTGCCTCCTTCCAGCTGAGTGTGCAGCAGGGCGATACCTGCATCTAGTGCCTTGCTGCCATGCAGAAGTGATAAGGAACATCGGTGTCCTCTTGCTTGCGATGTCCTTGCAGAGAGAAGATAACTTAGAAAAATGAATTTGTAGCTTCTGCTTTTCCTCTTTTGAGCTAACTAGCAGCCAGTGGCTGTTACAGCTCCTTGCAGCTCAGCTTTCTGTAGTTCTTGGGTGAAGGTGGAGTCTGGGTATCCTTGTCATTACTGGCTGAGCACAAAGCTGGGGGAGGGTGGGTCTTCAATGAGCAGGTCTCCAGTTAGTTTTTCTCAGTTAAAATGTTTAAGTAACCAATATAATTACAGCTTGTATGTGATGTTGGGGTGGGGGGTGCTATTTCAGCAGGTCTGGGTACTTCAGTTAAGTGAGCAGAGTTCTAGTAGTTCTAGTTAGGATTACCCCCCTCCTCTGAAGACTTCTAAAATTCCTTGAAGCTGCAATTAGAATAAAACTGCCCCTAAATATCTGTTGAGTTTATAAGATTTTTCTGGGGTTAGAGATCAGGGAGTTCTATAAATTGCCCTCATTTTGCAATTGGTTCTCAGTCCCTAGAATCTCCCAGATATTTAAAATGCCCCCTGGCACTTAATATTTGCTACCTTTGATGGTACATGACAGCCAGACATCTGTGCACAAGGTGTTCCTTAGAACATAATCTGCAGTACCCTTAAAGGACAAATTTCCTTTACTTTTCAAGCCAGTTATTTTGTAGAGGGAAAGGCAGTGCTGTGTCATTAACAGTGCAGGCAACCCTCAGCATTGTGGCCTCTTTCAGCCACTATTGCTTATAAGTGTAATATGCCAGGCATTGCGGACTGCGGGAAGGGAAATTAAGATACATGGCTAATGGAATTTAGGGTATCTTATTCTGCAAACCCTCTTTATGGACGTGAAATAATCTAGACAAGGGCGAAGGATCCTAAATGTTGAAGAGCACTGGGCTTATGAGTTAATTTCATACACTTGCCAAACAAAACAACAAAGAAGCAAATCCTGGGGATGGATAAACAAAACTGTCATCTGTAGCATAATGAAACAATCCTTCCGCTCTAGGACTGATAAGGCTTCAACTGGATCACTGTGTCCCATTTCAGGACCCATGCTAGGAAGATGTTGACCATGTGGAGGGAGTCCAATAAAAAGAAGCAGGAATGAAGTCTGAAAACATGACCTATGAAGAAAGATTGAAAGAATTGACTTGTTTAGTCTACAGAGGGAAGACTGAGGGTGAGATACAATAAGTTCAAATAACTAAGTGGTAGCTGCAAAAAGAATAGTAATGAACTCATCTTCATATTTACCAAAGATAAGGCAAAAAGCCCGCGGTTAAATTGGATGGCAATTTAGGCCACACATCAGGAAAAAACTTTCTGATTATATGAGTAATTAGCCCCAGGAAGGGATGGCCTAGGAGGATGACCAGACTTTTCGAGGGCGAGTATAAGAACAGGGTTTGAGGTGGTCTTCCAGAAACGTGTGTTCTTTGTGGGGAGACCTCTCTAAGCTTTTTGAGACCCATTTTTATCTGTTTTTCCAGCTAGAGAAAAAATAAGGCTTTAAAAAATTCCTGACATTGAGGTTCTGTTCGTCATTATTTATGAAAAGTACTGTAGACAAGAAAATGCATATTAGTTCTGAGATATGTCCAGATCCTTATAATATGCCCTTTGTTCTGTTTTTTATATTTAACTATGTCATGTAATGTCATCTAAAAAATATGCTGGCACAAATGCTGATCGACTCAGAGACCTGCATTTTGAATATCCAGAGCAGGCTGTGCTGCGTTCGGGTTACTGCTATTACATGTACAAGCCAGAGGCACTGGCAGATTTTGCTGTCACTCTTTGGAGACCTTCATGAATCTGTCGTTCACTTAATGCTGAAAAACTGGCATCTGGCTTAAATCATCAGCTCTGTCAGAGGAAAGTGTCTATATGAAAGGTAGGACAACGGAGAGGAGATGAAGTAGAATGTTTAGCTTATAGTGTATGTCGTTAGGAGAGACAGTTACTAAACCTTGACAGGAACTTGGTCCTGATCTTTGTTCTTCAGATGAAACTGTCTGTTTCTCTCTCTCTAATTGAATTAAGAAAAAAGTGATGATCAGTTTGTGAGGAGAAAAAGTCAAAAAGCAGCGGTGTAATGTCTGTTAATTCCAGCACTTCATTAAGATTAATTAATGTGAGCAAGGCTGTATTCTCTGGTGGTGGAAAGGTCTCACTACATCTGTATTTCTGATCTTCCAAGTGTAGTGATGCCCAAAAATGCACGCTTTATTTTTTTTCCCTCGGTGGCCTCTGTTAACTTTCTTACTTTGCTAATGCAGAGGACTGAATCACAGTGTTATGGAAGGTTTCAGTCCGTGCAGCTCCATGGCTGAGTTCAGCCCAGCTCTGTGAATGTGTGCTTAGATATTTTTTATCACTTCTGTATGTTGGCCCAAAAAAAATCAAAAATGCCTGTTTCAGGCTACATGAAACTTAGTGATGCTTTCCTTTCCCTAATGAAAATAACAGATAATCAGTAACAATCATCTTCCGCATTAAAATAGGAATAAATAATGCATAAAAAATTATTTATATTATGTAGCACCAAGTAAAAAGTCTAAACACAAAAAGTGCATGAGAAGGAACAGTCGTTTTACGAAGCTTGAATTTGACAATTTCGTCAAATATTTGCACTGACCTTTATTATTGCAATGCAAATTACTTTCACCTGGACTCTCAGTGGATGTGTAGGCATCCATGACTTTGGCCAGGATAGACTTTCAGCAGATGCACCACCCTAAAGTTGCTCAGCAGGACCCTAAGGATCTCAGAACATTGCCTGGCTTCCTGTGTTTATCTGTAATGTTCTGTTGTGTCGTGCTTGGACCCGGCCACCCTGCACTGGTTTTATGGCTCCCTTTTCATTCCTGCACTGCTGCTCTTGTTTTTCTTCCTACAAATTCAGGAGATTATTAGTCCTGAAGCTACTTTAAGCAGGACCTGACAGGGAGCCTAACCTGAAAGATGGGAGCGTGGTGCCTGCCACTGAGGGCCATGTCTCAAACCTTGTTTCAAAGCGAATATGTTGCTGCAAGAGGTTTTTTTTTTTTTTTTTTTTTTTTTTTTTTCAGCAGATTGCAAAACAAAAAGATGCACAGCTCTAATGGGAAAGTGTTTATAAGTAGTGAGGCTTATCCCAGGTGAAAATGTGTGGAGTATTTTTAGCCATCTCTTGATGAATCCAAGAGCTGGAGACCAGCATTTTTTTTTCAGTCACCAACATACTTTGGACTTTGGATTCGTTATCCTTAAGGATATTTAGTAAAGAAGTACCATCACTACCATTCGTTATCCTTAAGGATAACAAACATTTTGAAGCTAGTAGTGTCTGTGTATATTTTTAAATATTAAGGGCCTTCTTGAAGACTTGGTTTTCAGGCTCTCATGACTTAATTCCAACCCTGATTACTTTCATATTACTTCTGTGATGTGTGGGAGTTGTGAAATGAAAATGTAGCTTTACTAATTAAAAGTACTGATGTTGCATGAATAGAGGGGTTGCTGGGAAAAGAAGGTTAGTAGTGATTTCTTCGGAGGTCAAGAAATCGGCCAGTTGCTCCATAAGTTTGCATTTTTGAACTTAATGCATTAGCTTTCAGCCTGTGGGTATTTTCCTGCTTCCACTTAGCTCCATGGCAAAACATCAGCTCTGTCCAATGTCTTTCTCCCGAAGCCACTATTTAGTGTGAATCCAAAATAATTTTCTATGATATTAAAGCAAACTGACCTAGGAGTCACTAGCTTATTTTTTAATAGCTTCTATCGTAATAGCAGGAGGGAATAGGAGGATAATGATGCCAGAACAAAATAAAAAATATTTTCATGCAAATGTAGATAATAAAAAGAAAGGACAAGGGAAAATGTGTATTGCAAGATTGCCTCCTTAAGTGAATAGTTTTAGGGTTTTGGAGTGACGAGAGGTCAAAATAATTTATACAGGATAATATAATGCCAAGCAGATTTTATATAGCCTTGTAATAATATGCTTAACATATTGCCAGTTTAAAACCATTTTGCACGGAATAAGAATTGCTTTGGAAAAAAAATATACTATTCTTTTTCAAAGAGTCATTAGAAAGCCTTATAGTGGTAGCTAGTAGTGTCTTTGTTACTGATCCGTCAGTGTTTTCATGTGTTATACCAGATTTTCTCATCAGAGGAGTTTGGTGTTTTTTTTTAATCTCTTGGCAAGGGAGGAAGGGGAGAGCTGGTGATATAAAATGAAGATCGTAGTTGATGCCTTTCGAAAACAGGGCTTTTCAAGATCAGCCAGTTAGCACTATTGCTGCTGCTTAAGGAAATGAAGGGCTGTACCCCAGAAGAAGAGCGTTTCTGCAGAGCGCTCTGCCCTGGCACGAGCAGTGGTCCCAGCCCACAGTGTATCATTACCCAGGTTCTTAAGCAGACAAATCTTGGGATGTTAGGGATTTTCCAAAGCAAGTTAGGAAATGCTGTTTTCTTTTGTTGAGCTTAATAGAAAGTCCCTGTAGCTCTGGAAGAATGGCTGTTTGCTTACAGAAAGATGCTTCACTTGATCAGCAGGCTGTTGAATTCTGTATTAAATCCGGTTTTCAAATAGATTTAATGTCATGATTCAATGGCTAATGCCACAGCCATGGAATAGCTGCAGTGCGTTTTTATTAATTCAGAGGTGACAGGGGGGAACATTCCACAAGGGGTGCAGCTGGAAGAATGAATTTTGCAGCTGCTTCTCAGACACATATAAGGAGTTTTTAGGCTGGAAATCAGGAATGTATAAACATATAGGACATACAGACATATAAATCAATGCAATTTAATAAGAAGAATAAATTAAAAGGTTAGACAGGTGGAGATACAGCTGCCATCAAGGAGAGTCAATTTTTAGTTTGAAATGAAGGTATTAACGATTTTTAAAAAATAAAGGCCAATAGCAGATCAGTAAGGATCTAAGGCAAGAGCAGTGGTTGCTGGTTGATGTGAATCCCTTGAGTGCTCTTTATCATTTTCTACTGGATATTTTCCCTAATGGCCATAATATTACAGATGAGCTGTAGGCAGTAAACTTTATTTTCTGTTTTGAGACACAACAGTGTAACATCCTTCATCCGACCTAGTCTGCGGATGAGGCTTAATATTAAATAAAAGCTAGACCTGAAATGCCTCTAACCTGCCTTGCAAAAGAGAGGAACAAACTCTAGTTTCATTCTTAGCCTCTCCTCCGATTTCAAGAGGGGCATTTATGGCCGAAAAGGAAACTTGGTCCAAGAATTCTCAGCACAACAGAGTTAATGAAAAATTTCTTTGCATCTTAAGTACTAAATCCAAACGTCTGCCCTTGAAACTTTCCAGAAATATCATACCAAATATGGCTTTCTCCATCTCCTTGAAATATTGTCTCCATTTCACAAATGGATAAACAGAAGCAGCTCCTACTGCTAGCTTCCTTGGAAGGATGGTGAATCAGGACAGGATGGTATATAAGATCTTAAAGTGTGATGTTCTGCATAGAGGTGTCAAGAAAAAGCTCTTACTCTATTTTTATTTTGCGTACATACTGCTAGGAGTATGGGAATGTGTTCAGCCCGTGGTACCTCTAGTCATTACCAAACAACTTGCTTTCCCCCGTGGTTAAATAATACGGTCAAGGCCTAACTTTAAAATGAATTTTAAAATGAAATGTAGCAAACGATGGAAAAGAGAAGGTGAGATGGATTTTGAAAGAGTTATCTTGGGCTTCTGGGCCTCTAACACTCACATGCAAATCCTGAAATAGCTCAGTTCCTTCCTCTCTGTTTCTTCTTCTTCCCTTCTCTCTCCAACCTTGTTTGCTAAACCACAAAACGTTATGGTGCTTTAGAACTCACTGACAAAAATTGGTATGGGGAAACATTTGCATAGTCTCTGATCATTGCTGTGCAAAACTTGATTTACTGAAGGTTGTAGCTTGACGAGTAAGCACCTGGATATATGAGCACTACTTTTCCACAATAAAAGGAGATTTTACTTTACCCACTTTTAAGTTGAGTCATTTCCTATAAATACCCCGAACATAATGAGGATTTAGGCATGAAACAGTCTGTACTAGCATTTTAGGAACTAATTTTGTGTTTTTTGTACACTGGAAATACATGCCAAGCTAATCTTAGAATGCCTCTTAAAGCTTAGCAAGGTCAAATAAGTGCTTTGTGCAGTCACACACATAAGTTGTATTTAACTTTTCATTAACTTTTCAGTGTGCTAAAAAATATGCATAATTCATTTCCCTGCTGTTTTTACTGTAACTGTATGATAAATGAATAAAAGAGGGAAAAAGATGAGAGACTGGTGAAGCTTTGTCCTGTATGCCTACTACCAAGAAACCACTAAGACTGCCAACTCAAAAAGCATGCCACTGTAGCTTCCTTTTTATTCAGATCCCAGTAAGTTATATAATTCAAAGAGTATTAATCTCTACTAAGTACATTTACTTGAACACCCCCTTGTAATTGTAGAACTTTGTAATAATTACTACTTTAGCTTAGACTTTCTGATTAAGATATGCCATCACAGTTCATTAAAAGTAAGTAATGTGTGTATATATAGTTTTTGAAAAGTTTTAAGGAACAGCTGGTGATTTGCTTGTGCCTTTTTGCTGTACTGTGTAAGATAGTTGCGTTTCGCTTAAGGGTATGCTTCTTGTCCTGTGCAATTCATCAACCTTTTTCCAAATATTGTGTCTTCTTAGCTGGACTTGCTCTTTTTTCATCTTGCATAACTGAATATACAATTTAGTCTAGCTTCTGTGCTTATTTTTAGATTATAAGACTGTTAGACTATCTGGGAAGATACTGCTTTTCACTGCCCTGGTAGATTCACTACATTAATCTCAACCTGTTACATTTGCCTTACTGCAGATATTATGAATTTTCCTTGTTGAAGTTCCCATGAGATTGAATCGAGTATGTATTTTTAATTTTACTTATTGCTGGATGCTAAAGGCAGAAATAACTAATGAGCATTGGTATACTGAGAAATAAACCAGTAACAATAGAAAACTCAGAGGAAGCAACTTCATTCAGCAGATGCATCGCTGTTTGCCTTGCTCCAGTGTCGGTGCAATAGCCCATTTTCGCCCTTCCCACCTGGGAAGATACCTGGTTCCTCTCTGAACCATCAGAGAAAGCAGAGAAACTGTTAAGAGTAACTAGAGAGCACAGAAGTGCTGTGTTGAGGGAGAAAGTCTTAGTAGTCAGCCCTACCTGTTCATTCTCAGAGAAAACCAAGCAACCAAAATGCAGACAAGAGGATTTATGAAAGCTAGTTTTGACCCAATTATGGCTGGGCAATACTGTCAATAAGGTGGCATTTCCAGGACTAGTAAGTTTGGAGAGACTGAAGTCACTCTAGAAAAGCACTTGAAAAGAAAGCTCATTCATATGCTGATCCATCCAAGATGGCTAAAAAGACATGTTAAAGTTAGATTGAGAGAGACTCTGGTATGGATGCTCTTTTATTTTTTTCTTTTCTTCAGAAAATTGTTGCTGACAATAAAAAGTCTTCGAAGTTTGGTGATAGGAATGAGAAAAATCAGGCAAATGAAACAGTGTTTAATCAAAGCGCTAAAGGAAAGGGAAGACTAATTATATTTATCAGTATGGGTTACTCAAACTTTACTAGTACAGAACCTTTTTGCCTTTTTTCCTCCTTTACCTGGTGATCTGTTGACAGTGTTGAAAATTTGTCTGAGGCAGAAACTACAACTAGTTATCCTAGTAAACTGAAGAAATTATTTTACCCAAAAGCCCCCGATCAATATAAACCAGTAAGTTGCCAAAATGTTTGTAGGAAACAAAAAGCTGAATGAAGAACAAGGAAAAAGAGGTAGTTTTTTTTCATCTGTAGTGCATTGCATATCCACATTTTTCCTTCCTGCTATTTGCATTCATCACTAAAATACACATCCACGATTGTTAGCCAGGAGAACAGACCTAATTATAAAATTAAGGAGATTGATCCTAATAGATTCCTAATTTAGGAATGTAGTCATATATAAATAAAGGAAAGATGCAAATGTCTCCAGAAGATGATACTCGAGCTCTTAGGAGACATGGCAAAGAATTTGCAGGTCGCTATTTCTCTGTTGATTCTCCACATGCATGTGCACAGGTGCACACCCCTGCATGCAGGGATGTGTGTATACATGTACATACATTTATATACATATGCGCTTTTACACATACATACAGAGTCCAGGAGGAGTGCTCCAACATTCAGCATCACAGTTAAGGATAATCAGTATAAGTCTGTGTTTGTGCTGATTCGTTGAATGTGCAGGCAAGAGGCTGATAAGAACCATCCCCTTTAAGGATTAGAGACTGCAGATGAAGACTGGCACAGGCTGCCCAGAGAGGTTGTGGAGTCTCCTTCTCTGGAGATCTTCAAACCCGCTTGGACGCAGTCCTGTGCCACGTGCTCTAGGTGACCCTGCGTGTGCAGGGGGGTTGGACTAGATGATCTCTAGAGGTGCCTTCCAACCTTAGTGATTTTCTGATATTACAGAAATGTGAGGGCTGTGCACATCAGGGCTTCCATGTGTAGTCAGCAGTGCACGCCGTGGGCAGCGTATCATGTTAAATACGCAGGTAATTGGGGGATTAATTTGCAAGTGCGCTTGGATGTACCTGAGTCCGTCCATGTCTGACAGGAGTGCTTACATTTGGCTTGCCACAGAGCTCATTTGTAATAATTACTAGGAGACTCGGAGCTGCTATTTTTAGAGTGCTTTGGAGAAATAGGCAGCATGTTAATTAGCAGGAGTTGGCCAGAAGCTGAAAAAGTGAAAGAGCAGCCTTCAATGTCAATAAATTGCAGAGCAGTCGCACGGCAGCACTGGCTTCCTCTAGCAGTGACGTGGATTCTCACAAGTGAAACCAAGGGCTTTGGGGTTGTTTATCCTGGCACCTGGGACTTAAAGCAATCACTTAAAACACGTCGGCAGCTTTGCCTTGCCCATGTGCTATCTGTTTTTTATTAGGAGTTTAAATATAAAAGGTGAGTGAGCTTCCCAGCAGAACAGCATGAGTGCAATTGGCATCCTTCAGTCTAAGGACGATATTTTGAAATGTTGTTATTCACAAAGCAGCTGAATTTTTCTTCCTCAAACAGTAGCATGCAAAGCCTGGTATTTATAAAAGGCTGTTGGGACCCTTTCTGGCTTCTGCAGCTACCCTCTTGAATCAGGCTGTATTCGCAGCAAGACTTTTGTATCATGGATATTTTTTTTTTAAATGGAATGTTATGTAATATTTGTTTTATGAGTTTTCACTGAAACCACAGATGACAACCAGCTTTTACTTCAATGACACTATTTCCCCTTGGGAAATTGCTGTAGAAGGAAAAGGCTGACTTTTAAATTTATGGGAAAGTTGAATCAAGTTAGTGCTAATAGTCAGCTTGTTTTTCCGCATTGACCTTTATATGTTGCTTTTGCATCTTCACAGCTTTTCTGGATTTTACTCTTACTTCTGAGATGGCCTGCATCTCGTGTCCAAAAATGTAATTATCTTCCACATTCAAACTCTTTTTTATTAGCAATAAGGCTTGTGCAAACTGTTGCCATTTTACTCTCTGGGTATTTTCTACAGAACACAAACTCAAATAGGAGGTTGCAGAATCAAACGGAAAGAATGATGTTAGAGGAGGTTATTTGTGCTGATGATTGGCATCTTCAAAATATAGCCAAAAGTTGCCTTTTTTTTTCTGAACTATCAATTGTGTTATTGTGATACCTGCAATACATTCAATAGCACGGTGTCTTTTGTTCCTCGTATTATATTTTCTTCAGCACAGCATCCATTCATGCATTTTGTCTCATATACGTTATTGTGAACAGAAATATTCCTACAAAACATGTAAGTGGTTTTACAAATGATGCTTATTTTTAAAAAAATTTTAATTTTAATAACTGACTTCTGACAGTTGCCAGTAGAGTGGATGTTAACACTGTGCTGCAAAAGGTCTGAATGATGGAGAAAGCTTTCTCAGTTTCCCCCATGCACATAAAAGAACTTCATGATTGGTAATCAGTTGAGGAATAATATATTTTTCAAAAAACTTCTGCTGCTGCCACTTATATAAACATATTTAGCAGATCAATTTAGGAGAGGACAAGTCAAATTATGCATCTGGAAAACTACATTGTGGTCCTTTTCTAGGTGATGCTGCCATAGTATAATGTGCTTGCTATTGGCAATGTTCTTCCAGCCTGCTTTTTTGTTGTGATGTTGGTGCGTGTTTTGTTTTTGTTTGGACTTGTTGCTGTTCAGTGTTTTCTTGGTTTGTTTTTAGATTAGAGGCATTGCAGACCCCTCCACCAGGTTTTAATCTCTGCAGGATTCCTCCTTTTGTGTTGTTTCTAAGTACTTGGCATACAAGATCATCAACTTCTGTCAGGTTTAATAAATTACTTCACAGTGTGAGATTTTGTTTTGTTTTGCTAGGGAAGCATCAGATTTGTTTTATAGAGAAATCAATAGATAACTTTTAATCATGGTTACTTGCAGCCAGGGTTGCTGTTGCCAACAAGGTCAGCAATTCGGAGTGTAATGTGTGGCCTAAGCAATTGCTCCAGACACCGGGTGAGGTCAAGTCCATCTACCATCCACTGAACTGAAGCCTGGCCTTTTCAAGGGCACTTTTTCATGCCTGCACAAGTGCAATGTGTATTTTGCAGTTTGCTGCAGCCATCTTTGTTTTAATGCTGACTTAGAGCTGTATGATAGCAGCTGTGGAGTAGCCCAGTGTGGCCAAGACTCCTCTGGTCAAACAGAGTTTTTACAAAGCAAAGATTTGGTCAGGTTTTAGTTATCTTCTTATCTTCTGCTGCAGTGTATGTGACATTCAAATGTTAAATATAGAAAGCACCTTCATCACACAGAACTTTAACTGGTTGATGGATATACAACCTCTTGGCAGTGTTGAGACTGTGTTAATTTTCAGAGTCTTAGTCTGTCATTACTTGGTCTCTTAGAAGCTATAGAGATTTAGGAGTTTTGGCTCTTGGCTGTGGTGGAAGGATGTGAAATAACTGCACATTATATTGATTATTCACAAGGGTCTGCTTTCTACTGGAGCAGATCCTGGATTTGGGGCACAACTTGGAAGAACAAGATGCCGTGAAAGTTTTCGTAATAGCAAAGTGAGTCTGGGTCTGAATGTTCCAATAATTGAATGTCCAACTTTGTTACAAAAGGGTGGGACTTGATGCCGGTGGGCCAAACGCTCATCTTCTAGATGTTATTCCTAGTCTCTGTGTTTCATGAAGCCATTTACTATTGTGTAATAACTTCTTGCTTCACTGAAAAAGATGACAGATCTTGAGTGCACTTAGCTCTCTCCTACATTTCTGGCAGATACAGGTTGTTCAATCCTTCATATTGCTATTTGGGCAACTTTACAGGTAAACTCTGGGAATGTGTAAGGATTCCTTGGGAAGGTGATATGCCATGTATGATATAAGTCATTGTAGCATAGTTATATGCTTTGGAAACTAACCTCTGTTTCAGAAATTTCATAAAGGATCCTGAAATACAAAGAGTAGCTATTTTGTTCTAATGTAATTCCAGCCAAACTGTAAGATCTTGAATTGACATCCTTTACTCTCTCTCTTTTGAGGTGTCCCTGAAGTTCTTCCTCTTTTTGGTTAGTGTGGAGGTTAAGTTCTAGGTTGTGAACGAACATCATGTGAAGTGGACACCTTGGAAAAACTGTCTGATCCACTCTTAAATTTGAATAATCCAAGACACATGTCATGTTAAAGAGGTGACTGCATGATCTCTGCCCTTTAGGTTCTCCTGACAAAGCAGATTACTGTCCACTACCTCTATGTGCCCTTATTAACCAGGAAAACAAGCAGGAATTTAAAGGAATAGGTAAATCTCCCATATGAGAGATGATGTAATGAATTTAGGGGAAAAAAACTAATGGGTATGGATCCTGAGCTCCAAAGGAAATTAGGAAGTATGTAATTATTGTAGATTAGTTGAAACCTTTATTCTTAAGAGCATGTTAATGAAACTACAGTGACAGTTTCTTCTAGTTTTAAATGTTAGAAATGGTTTTAAAGGATGTGGAGGGGTCGGTACTTAAGCTCTCTTGGCTGCCCTCCTTTTACACAAGTTCATGCCGAGATAAGGCTGAGACTGGAATTTAAATGGTGCTGAGGAAGTGACCATGATAGAGATCAGAATAAAATTATCAGCCTGTCATCTCCAAGGTGGCCTGCGGTGCTAGACACCCAGAAACACGGGGAAGACCTCAGAGTTTCCAAATAAAATGCTCACGGCATTAGCTTTAGCGGCCTGCATGTGCTCTGCGATGTGCAGCAACCCTTTTTGCTGAATAAATCCATCTGCCAGCAACTCTTCTGCCCATAAAGATCCCCTCAGCTCTGTGCCTGGGGCTAACGCTCATGGTGGAGAGTTCTGTGGCATGGCAGAGTGGGTAGGAACTCCGGGGTGGTTTTTAGCCTACACTGCTGATAGGAGCCCTAGTTTCTCTGCACGTTGGGTGTGGGCAGTCTGTATTTCACCCTTCACCCTCAAAGTAAAAATCCTCTTCTATCGCCCCCTCACGTGCGATGTCCATGAGCTGGAGCGAGAGCTCGTCCTTCCCCTGAGGTGTTTGAGAGCACTGACTGAGCGCGAGGAGCTTTGTTACAGAACAGGGCGGCGGGAGCAGCTCCCGGCCGGCCTGGGGGAGGCTCCGCGCTCCCTGCGGGCCCCCGCGCTTCCCGCCGCGGCCTCCGCGCCTCTCCCGCCGCTCCCGCTGCGGGGAGCCCCAGCGCCGCCGGGGGCCGGCGCTCCGCGGGGAGGGGAGAGCAGAGCCGAGGAGAGGGGAGGAAGGCGCTGCCCGCCCGCCCGCCCGCCCCCGAGGCTGCCCGCGGCCCCGCTGAGCGCGAGCGAGCAGCGCCGCCGCCGCCGCGCACGGAGCGAGCGAGGGAGGCGCCGCCGCCGCCGCAGGTAAGAGCGGCGCCCGCCGCAGCGCCGGTCACCTTGGGCATCCCGGGGGAGCCAGCGCGGCGGAGCCCCGGGCCTGCGCTCGCTGCCCTGCGGCACGGCCGGTGCCCTCGCACCCGCTGCGGCACTGGGCAGTCTGGGGAGCGCCGGGGAGCCCTGTTCTCTGCGCCGAGGTTCAGGAGGTGTCGCTGGTCCTAGAGATTCTTTCTTAGCTCTCCAATTTGTCTCTCAGCCCTGTTCCTGAAACTGGGGGTTTGACCCCTGCCAGGGACATGAGCGGAGGCAGAGGGACCTTGGGAGCACCTTCAGCTCCCTTGCACAGGCCCGCGGAGCTCTCCCCTTGCTCGGGGCTGCTCGCCGCTCCGCAGCCTCTCCGCGCCGCGGGCTTGGCGGTCTCAGCAGCAGTCGCTCTCATAGCCCTGCCGTTCGCTGAAGTCCTGCGAGTTATCCGGGCTCAGGGATGAGCTGCAGCATGAGCTCGCTTTCCCGGTCACCTGCTAACCCAGCAGCCGAGGTGCCTGCTGCAGTCCCCAGCGCTGCCACCTCCGCTGGTGTCGTCGAGCTGTGCTTTCGTGCTGTCACTGAGCACCTGGCATTCAATTCCTAAAACTTTGACTGGGAAACCGCGCGATAAACACAAAGCAGGTCCTGTTTGTTGTCTTTTCTGTGCCTTCACAGGACCCGTTTTGTTTTAAATGGAGGAATCCTCACTCTCACCAAATTAAACTGTTGTAAAGTTTACTTCTTTCTGTATATTTCTTGCTCATCAACTTTTGCCTGTTTTTTCTTCACTACTTGTGTTGTTTCTTTACCTTGCACCACTGCATCTTGCCCCGCTTCTGTGCTACAACTTTCTATCACTTTCTCTTTATTATAGTATTTTCGCAGTGAACTTTGGTATTTGAGGAGCAAGATAAGGTAGCGAGAAGATAGGCCACCTAAAAGAACATAGCGCTGGACGTTACTGCTTCCAAAGGGAACTAAAATGCAGGTTTATAAACAGGGGGGTAGTTGACACCACTGTAACTTGATTCTTAAATGGGAAAAAGAGGTAGTTGTTTACAGCAGTCCCTTAAAGAATACTAATGTGTCACTGATGGACACTGGGAGCCCTCGGCTGCTCCCTAAGTAGGTCTTGGAGAGTGGTGCAAGTGCCGTGCATGTGGCAGTGCTCGCAGGAGCGCTTTGTGCCTTGGCCTCCCTGCTCTGTGACTGAGGTAACGTGGCTTCCTGAGGAGAAGTCAACCTTCTATACTTCTTTTTCAAGACATTTATGTGAAGAATACCTGTGGTTGCTTGTGCATGTATGTGTTGCGCTACTAAACTAGCGTGGTGGGTTTTATACTGACTTCAGACTTTAATGCAGAAGCCCTTTTCTAGCATGGGCATTGCTGTAAGTTCCTTCTAAGTAATAGGAAAGTGTGCAATATGTTCAGTATAGCGTCAACATTAACATTTTCAGTTTAACACTGAAGAGAAATAATGTTTTGGTTAATCTTGCAGTGCAAGGTACAGTTAACTTTGCGTCATTTTTGATCTCATCGCTAGTGTTGTCCTTTGTTCATGTGCTGTAAGTCCAATTCTGCTACCTCTTGGTGAGCCAAGCTACTTGGACATAACATTGACACAAATTTATGAAGTGTCTCTCCGCTTGCAATGAGCATCAGTTCTCTGTTTCCTCGCCCTGTTACCTGCTGGGAGTTTGGCAAACCCCATGAGATGACTGTTAATGGGCTCTTCTTGTTTGGAGGTACTGCCCTGTTGATGGGATTCATTTTAGAAGGAGACAAGGGGCCTTCCTGATAATCCTGCGGATAATCCTCCAAGGGTTAGTTTAAAGTTTTTCTCTACTAACAAAAGCTGTATTTTCTGGTTATTTGTCCCCAGGTTAGAATGATGCTCAAAGCATAGAGAGTTAAAAATAAAAATTCTGATAGTCAAAAGTGTCTCGCTATTTGAACCATTATATCTGCAGTATAAGTGCAGGGTCATGAATGGAGTTGGGGAAAAGAAGTCTTTAGCTTATCTGTATTGCCCATTAGGGGAAAACGGGGTAATTATCAGCCCTTAACCGATGGTGCTCCTGGAGGGCCCAGAGAGACCAGAGGCACAGAGGAAGGGAAAAGGGGGAACAGAGTGAACATAGCACTAAAACTGTGCAGCTGTTCAAGACTTCTTTTAAAGTAAACATCTGAATGAAGTTCCAACTTTTGACAAAGCTTATCGCTGGAATTAGTGTCAGATTTGATTAAGTGTTCTGCCTAAAACAAAGATTTATGTATAGTATACTACCGTGCCATAAATATTCACAATTCATAGAACACAGAGGAACATAAATTGTCCTTTAAAAGATAAAATATGTTAAAGTTGAAGTGAAGATTAGTATAACTATAGACTATGTTATTTCTTTTATGATTAAAAGTGGCAAATGCAGGAGGATAGAATAATTTTCATTATTCAAAAAATCAGATCTTTAGAAGAGCGAATGTGAACAGTAAGTTATGTTTAGCAGCTACCAGATGTGACAGTCATGCCTACTAGTATGTAGTGACTGAAATGCATAGAGGTCTTTACATATGCTATATGGAGAATATATAGTCTTTAGTATATGCTATGAAATTATCAGATCAGAAAGGCTTATTCTTTTGTCTGGGTGTATCCTACTTGAAGTTTCTTACTTTTCGTAAATGGAGCTATTTAATGGTGAAGTATTTGAGTTCTACTTTATAGGCATAATGAACTCTTTTTCCACTTATTGGATCTAATATACTACATCTTAATCTAAGTGTTAGAGGCATTTTCCTGGGTGACTGCGTAAGTGTCGACATGGTTTTGTATCTAAAGGTCATCGACGTGGATAGCCTTGGTTTCCTGTACTCTGACTTTTGCCATCACGATTATCAAATGAATAAAAGAAGCAGCATCCTGCAGGGATGTCCTCTGAGCACTGTCCCGTGAGCCCGGAAGGCTCTGAGTGCTGCTTGGAGGCAGTGGTCAATGCGTACAGTGGGAAGGGTATTTGGGAGGCTTCCTCGCTTGTCTCCGTGCAGCTTCCTGAAGTAGATGTGCTTGGAGGGCCCCTTGCTCGGGAAGACAACCTGGCTGCAACGTTTCTACAGAAGAGCTGTGGCGCTGTGGCCCCGTAAGGCAGGAATTGTCACTCGCGCAATGCGTTTATTTATTCTCTGAAGAACTACCTTAAAGAATAATAGCCCTGGGCCCTTGGGGATGGAAAGGCCTTTGCTGAGCGGGTGCCTCTCGTGAGGGAGGGGCTGTGACCTGCCTGGATGTGGCTGCCTGGTGGCGTGCGCGCCGTGTGTGCATACGGGCACCGTCCCGCGTTTGCAAACATGGGTTGAGTTGAACTGGTTGGAGCTGCAGGGCTGAACCGGTCGGGTCTCCCCTTGGGCCAAGCCTGGCAGCGCTTTGGCTCGGCACATGCTTTTTGTTTGAACTGTGCAAAAGCCTGGAGTAGTGAAGCTGTGTCTCTTCAGCATTGAAATTTCTAAGATTAGTAAGTCATTAATTCCATAGTGTTTGGGAGTTACCTTTAGCACAATTCATCTATTAGCACGCCTAAGATAACTTCTGTTAAACTCCATGAAGGAAAGTCCAACGCAAAGTTATCCAGCAGGGATGGAGAGTGCTGAGAGGTGCTGCAATTGCTGATGTCAAGTCCATGCTATAGGCATCTCTTGAAGAACTCTCAGAGTTTCTTGAAGAGTAGGAGATTTCTTTTAGAGGTCCATAGTGAGCTTAACACTAACATATTGATGTCTTCTGGTGAGCAGGAGATGTTTTTCAAGCCTCTGCCTAGTTTAACTGTTCAAAAGCTGCTGTGTAACCCTGGATATATTTGCCCATCATATATATTTTATGCTGCTTATCGAATACTGGCTCTTGATCAGTGAAAGCTATTTCCACTAACAGGAAATCCTATAGCATGGAGTATAGGGTTGCAAGCAGCAAAATATACAAAGCGTGCCCATGTGTTAGAACCTCCCGCCTTTTAGGGTTTGCAGTGCAAGTGAGACCTCCTTTACTGATATTTTAAACTTTTTTGCCTCTCCTAGACAGGCTAATAATTTAAGAGGATTGAAATAATAGGAAGTTTGTTTCAGGTGAATGTTGTTGGTAGCCAATGTATGAAAATCCCCAATAAGTTGATGGTTTCCTATAATTGGAGTTTTGAAAATTTTTCAAGCAGAACTGCAATTCGAGGACATTTAAGAGAATTAAGTGCAGAATAATGTCCTTTGCCATAGTAATTCTACTTAACACTTTTATCGATAGTGACTGCTGAAACTTAAGGTAAATGCAGCTGAACCAAATAACTGAAGATTTTTATTCTTTGTCATCTGAGGAAATTGATGTGGGTGTTATCATGTGGGCCTATAGCAGTAGTAAAAGCAGTGTTGGTTCTGACAAGTTTACTCAGAAAAACTAATTAATGGCAACTTTTAGTATATATGCAGCTATTTTGCTGCATTAAAGTTTTTGCCCAAAGTTCAAATGCAGTTTTAAAGCATTTACAACATTTAAAAAAAAATGTTCATCAGTTTTTTTCTAGCTTGTGTGAAGTAATTTGCCAAGTCTATTTACCCCTATTTTGGTAAACCAAAGATAGAACTGACATTAATTGTAGCCTTTGTGTAGTAGAAAGTAGTTATATTAAGAGAAAACATCACAATTGGATGTGAAAAGCATCTATTCTATATTATTGGGTTCTTCATGACAGTATGTAACTGTAGTGTTCAAAAGGCTTGACAAAACCAGGCCTGTTTCTGGTTCTGTGTGCTGGTACTGTAATCATCTGGAAAGGCGTGGAGTGATTCTTACTGAAAGGTTGAGTGCTGTGAATAGTTAATGTGAGATGTCTTGTCCCCTTCTGATTCTGCGTCCAGTGCTAATGAATTTGCAAGAAATAGAAGAAAATGTCATGGACTGTGAAGTTTTAAGATTTTGTTTTTCTTTTCCCTCTGGTTTCACAAATTTCTTGAGTGGAGAAAAAGAGGAAAGATTGCCTAATGTTACTTATGCACAGCATTCCTGCCATACATCCTGGCCGTACCTATGGCTTTTTAAAAATAATGCTTATGGTCTTTAATGCCTTCTATATCCTTTCCAGCACAGCTCAACCTATCTCCATTTTATAATGTACTTGATTTCTAGATCTGCATTTCCCCTATTTGAAGCTTGTTTTGACCATATTTTTCAATATATTAAGTTCTATTTTGAATTCTGATCTTATCCACCTGTGGACTAAAGGTGAGATGAACCTTACGTGCATAATTCACAGACATTATCAGATTTTGCTAAAGTCTACACCTGGCTGTGAGATGTTCTTGCAGTATGCCACAGGAAGTTATATTTTATTGACAGTCATCTGTCACTAATCATTTCTAGTTTATTTGGGCTTTTTTTTTTTCTTTTAAGAAAAGCTTGTGCCTGTTGTGCAAGTTGTGAATTCATACCAATCTTTGCTGCCCTGTGTAAACGCCACGTGGGACAGTACTGAAAGCCTTGCTGTAGCCCATATAAATTACCTGCTACTGCTTTTCCTTGCTTCAGTGGGCTGGTTTCCATATCAAAAAGGAGTTTGATGAGTTTGACATTTCGATTATCTTGAAACACTTAGTTCTTCAGCTGCATACGTGGTGATTTAACTTGTTTTAGCAGCATCTCCCTGGTATACTAGTGAGGTGGGCTGGTGCGCAGCTTCTTCCATGAGGCTCCTTTTTTCTTCTGAAGTTGCACGCTATTCTATTTCTGCATCTTCTCAGTCCTTCGGGACCTTCATCCTCCCTTCGTGCATTATTGAAAATATAGCTAATGTTTGGGAATGGCTTTAGATAATTCCTTAAGCACTCTGCAGTGAGCTTCGCTGGGTCTTGTCAATATACATAGCTTCCCTAGAAGAGGTTTTAGCCTATTTCTCTTTCTTCAGGCCTGTAGTCCTCTCCTTTTGCTATAACTGCTTGTGCAAACTTTTTGTTCTTCTTTCTCCTTTTGATGAAGACATTCAAAGAATGTGAAGGAGATACTAAATGCTTCAGCTGTCTTTTAAACATATATTATTTTCTCTCCTTTCCCATTAAACCCAGAACCTGTGCTTACCTTTGTTGCCTGCTTGCTTCTGCTGTAATTATAGATCCTTTTCTTGTTGCCTTTTTATGCACCTCGTTAGTTGTTGATCCTTTTGTGCATTGGCTCATGTGAATCATACCCAACACATTTGCACTATTCTTTTCTACACTCTTATTTCACCTTTTATACAATCTCTTCTGACAGTCAAAACCTTCAAAGACTCTGGGTATATAATAGTCTCTTATAATGCTTCCTGGGTTTCCTCTGCATGGAAATAATTTGTTGCACCTTTTTATCCAGCCTTTTTTGTAACCTTAGTTTTCTGGCACCTCTCAGTTCTCAGCCCATCTCTTCAAGAGCCTTTACCCAGCCATTTGGCTGCATTTGCTGAAGGTGCTTTCCTGAATCCTCTTTCTTTTTTGTGCTGCTTTCACGTGTTTCTTTTAGTAGGTAGTGAATTTTGATAACTTGTGATAATGCTCACTTGAAATTAATATCTCTGCCCTTAAAACCTCGGTCAAGTCTTTCCTATTAATCATAGAATCATAGAATGCTTAGGGTTGGAAGGGACCTCTAGAGATCATCTAGTCCAACCCCCCTGCATACGCAGGGTCACCTAGAGCACATGGCACAGGACTGCATCCAAGCGGGTTTGAAGATCTCCAGAGAAGGAGACTCCACAACCTCTCTGGGCAGCCTGTTCCAGTGCTCTGGCACCCTCACTGTTAAGAATTTTTTCCTTAAGTTCCTATGGAATTTTTGATGTTTCAGTTTCCGGCCATTTCCTCTAGTCCTATCAGTGGCCACCACTGAAAAGAGACCATCACCGTCCTCTGCACTCCATCCCTTGAGGTACTTATAGACACTGATTAGATCCCCTCTCAGCCTTCTCTTCTCCAGGCTGAACAGGCCCAGCTCCCTCAGCCTCTCCTCATAGGGCAGATGTTCCAGGCCCCTGATCATCCTTGTAGCCCTGCGCTGGACTCTCTCCAGCAGCTCCACATCCCTCTTGTACTGTGGGGCCCAGAACTGGACACAATACTCCAGATGCGGCCTCACCAGGGCTGAGTAGAGGGGCAGGATCACCTCCCTCGACCTGCTGGAGACGCTCTTCTTAATGCAGCCCAGGATTCCATTTGCCTTCTTGGCCACGAGGGCACACTGCTGCCTCATGGTCAACTTGTCGTCCACCATGACACCCAGGTCTTTCTCTGCAGAGCTGCTCTCCAGAAGGTCGGTCCCCAGCCTGTATAGGTGTCTGGGGTTATTCCTCCCCAGGTGCAGGACCTTGCACTTGGCCTTGTTGAATTGCATGAGGTTTTTCACCGCCCAGTTGTCCAGTCTTTCCAGGTCCCTCTGGATGGCAGCACAGCCCTCTGGGGTATCGGCTACTCCTCCCAGTTTCGTGTCATCAGCAAACTTGCTGAGGGAGCACTCTGTGCCTTCATCCAGGTCATTGATGAATAAATTGAACAGGACTGGACCAAGGACTGACCCCTGGGGGACCCCACTAGCCACAGACCTCCAACTAGACTCTGCACTGCTGATCACCACCCTCTGAGCTCTGCCATCCAGCCAGTTCCTAATCCATCTCACTGTCCACTCATCTATCCCACACTTCCGGAGCTTGCCCAGGAGGATGTTGTGAGGGACGGTGTCAAAAGCCTTGGTGAAGTCAAGATAGACGACATCCACCGCTCTCCCCTCGTCTATCCAGCCGGTCATTTCATCATAAAAGGCTATCAGGTTAGTCAGGCAAGATTTTCCCTTGGTGAATCCATGCTGACTACTCTTGAGCACCTTCTTGTCCTCCATGTGCCTGGAGACAACGGCCAGTATGAGCCGTTCCATCACTTTTCCGGGGACGGAGGTGAGGCTGACTGGCCTGTAGTTGCCTGGGTCCTCCTTCTTGCCTTTTTTGAAGACTGGCGTGACATTGGCCTTCTTCCAGTCTTCCGGCACAAAATAATCAAAAAATACAGAGTGAGTGCAACTTCAGTAACTTCCTCCATGTTCATGCCTTTACCTTCTTTTCCAACTGCCCCTGGACACTGTGCTTCCTAATCAACGGAGCAGCATGAAAAGCTTGAGGAAAAGGTGCATGTGATGGCTGGGGCATGCGATGGGAAGCCGAGACCATGCTGTTTCTTGCTTGGGCAGGGATGCTTCTTGACTTCCTACAAGTTGCTTACATTTGCCGGGCTATTGCTTTAGATTAATAATTAAATAGCTACCGTATGTGCTTAACCTGCGTGTTTCAAGGGTTAATTCATCACTACTTGTAGAGCTACTGGGAATTTTGGATGGAAAGTGCTGTGCAAGTACAAAGGACTGTTTGTATCTGCAAGATATCCCTCATGTTATTTGGAAAGATTATTAAAGTCACTCACTCAAACAGCAGAGAAGCGTGGTAGCTTCTGCCTGTACCCACACAACAAACCACGGCTCCTGGCTTGTGGGAACACCGCTTTGCTCTGGGTTTCCCATCCAGGCAAAGTGCTGAGGATCTGAGTGAGCAGAACCTTCTCCCAACAGAAGAGCATTTCAGTTAAAATCCCTTCCTGCTCCAAGGAAGAATATCACATTTGTAAACTTAGCACTGAGTGTGCTTTCTCATCAAGAGACCATTTCCAAGTCATGCTTGTGGCCTGTTTGTCAAATAGTCTGCAGATAACACAGTAGAAATCCTTAATGTATCAAGGGCAGAGCCTTTAAAAAGGAGAGAGCCAAATGAATTCAAGTCTTCCTGGCTCATCACTGGTATTTCTGTGTCTGTATCTGCTAGATGTTTCTGAAAATTGCCCTCTAAATTGGTGACTAATAGAGATCTTCCCATGATAGTGATATAAAAAGCTTAAAAGTTACCATTAATAATTCAGCTGAAGAATATTGGCATCTGATGCAGGATCTCCTGACTGTTATGTTGTTAGGCTTCTGGCATGGAATAATATGCTTTGGGGAATAACACTGTGCCTTTGGATGCATCAGGAGGAACGGATGGTGGAGTCCTCTTTGCTGCCTGTTTATGTGCAGATCTGCAGGGGCTGCCCGTGCTCCTGAACGCGGGAAGGGTCGGGCAGAGCGTTCCCCTCTGCAGCCCTGGGGCAGAAGCTCCAAGCTGGTTAACCTGGCAAGGCCCAAGCGGGAGGTTTTGTGGCCTTTCAGCACATGCTCTGCCTCAAACGAAAAGCAGCAGCGCTCGTCCTTCCCTGCAGCCTCCTGGGCTGTAAAATCAAAAAACAGAAGCCCCGTGTATGTGTGTTAGACTTCATAAAATCTGTGATGGAACAACTACGTATCACTGACAGTAAGTTTTCAGTGAAGCGGATATGAGAAATACTGAAAGATTTTTGAGTTGACTGGGGATTTTGGTAATCAATTGGTATTGTGGTTAGTCAAAACAAAAATGAAAATATGTTTGTTAGCACTCAAAGATGAGCTGGTCAGGCCAGATTGCTCTGCAAAGGAGAGATGGAGGTTTCTCAGTGAACACACAGCAGACATCACAGTTGAGCAGTAAGTCATTGGGGAGTCATTTTGTCCCCGCTGCCCCTGTTGGTGCCTGTTAGCAGCGTTGGTGTCTTTCCAATTTGAACAAAGTTCTGCTTCAGATGTGGCCCTGCCTGAAGTTATCTCTTGGTGGAACCAAGGGGCTTGAGGGGCTTTTGGAGAAGGTGACATGAACCCTTGTAGGTTCATAAGTCAGAGTTTAATTCCTGTGCGTGTGCTTTCTTCAAAGAGGGCATAAAGGGCCTTTTCAACCTGTTGTTATATATGACTTCTGGCTTCATATGTTTTATGAATCAAGTGTTTTGCGCTTGTTTGTTGGTTTTCATGCCCCTCTAAATATGGCCAAAGAAAGATGAGGTCAGAGGAGCTTCTGCGATCCTCCTGCTCTGATTTTAAGCCTCAGTCTTCTTGAAGAAGTTTCCTTAAGTGCTTTCCTGTAGCAGGGGAAGGTATACAGAAGGCAAAGCCATAGGATGACTATAAGCATTGAACAATAAAACCAGAACAAAAAGCTTTCTATATATAGCAGCATGGTCCTAGTTTAGCAAAGTACTTAAGCATATGCCTAAATCCCTCCTTGTTCAGCAAAGCACTTACATGTGCTTTTGAATTCTGCTGAAATAAAGCATTAAACATCAGGCTTAAGTGCTTTGGGGAATCAGGGACCACATCCTTGCAAGTGGACCTGGGAAGAAGGATGATTCTTCATGGGGAAATGGTGGAGATGGTGTGAAACTTCCTATGAAACTTCCAGCGTTGTACATGGACCAATTTCCTCAGAGAGCTTCTGCACAGCAAAGTGTCGGAGAGTTCTGATGTTCTTTTTTTTTTGCTTGAAAATCAGTCACACTTAACAATATGAGCTGTCTTTAATGATAGTGGGACATTTAGAATCTGCTAAAGTGAATTTCCATTTTCTTAGAAAAACTAATTTAAAGATGTGTTTCCTTTGATGTCGGTGGGTATTGGTCCATAGTCAGGAATACAAAGCGTGAGCTTATTGATCCAGGTATCCAGCTGGGTGTCCTGTCAGTTAATTTCCAAATAATTGAAGTCCATTTAAATCTCTTGATTTTTTGAATTACCTACTTAAGCGCTCTTAAAAAGGCTATTTTGTCAGAAAATGCTTAACACATATTTTCTTCAAGGAAAATGTATTTTAAAAGGTTTTGAAAGTATTAATCACTTTTGAAAATATGCCACAGGAATCCTAACTCCTGACAGCTATTTTTGGTAAATTTGGCTTTGAGGAGACTTTACTGCCTGTAATTCCCATAATGTTAAAAGTGGTTGTGATAGCTGCCTGCGCTGATGTGAGGGTGATATTTAAAAAGTTCCCTCGATGAGGCTGGAGTAATGAAAATACGGCTCGTCCTGCTTTTTTGTGGATAATAACACATGTGACAAGCGGCCCTGGAAGAACATTTCCCGAAAGAGCCTTTGCACTCCTGGGAGCCGTCGTGAAGCCCAGCTCAGGTGTCCCGGCTGCAGCGCGTCCATCGCAGGGCCGGAACGCGCCTTCTTCACCTCCCTGTTTGTCTGCTGAGCAAATCCGTATACAGTTTGGTTTGTGTTAAATCCCTATCAAGAGAAGCACACTGTAAGAGTGGTTAATTCAAGCATTATACGTCTGAGCTGATTAAAGGAATTCTAATCTGGATCTTTATATAGGAAGCTATAAAGCAGTTTCATAATTTAAACCAGATCAAGTCTATAGAATCAAAATAAGCTCATGGAAATCTCCCTAGTGTAATAAGGTTGAAATATTTGATTTGTTCAATTAAAAATAAATAAATAAATAAATCTTCGTAAACATTTGAGCGCAAGTCCTTTGCGGCTCTATGATATATTTGATTAGAGGGGACAGAGCTTCGAAGTAGCCCCATTTTGATCTGAATCTAAAGGTCAGCTGTTACAAATCACAGTTAATGTCAATGCTTTTATTTCTTGCGCTGGGTTTGGTACTTGGAGCTCCACAGAATGAGCTCTGTCTGTTTTCAACCTCAGACCGCACAAACAGCCACCGAGTGGAGCAAATAGCGAAGTATCGATTCGCAACGGGATTGAAATACCAAAATGGGGATGTGGAATGCCATACAACTTCTGTTAAAATTAACCAAGTTAAATTACATGATGTAATTAAGTAGGTGTGTGGGTAGGAAACAACTGAGAACGAATAGCTGCCAGCAGGCTACGTGCTGGGAATGGGCTGCTGCGGCTTGACGGGCTCGGGCCTGAGCGGGCCTGGAAGGAGCAAAGCCCATCTGCGCAGCCCAAGTCCCTGCTCTGCTTTATTTTCAAAACACTGAAAAAGCGCCCAGTGTTTCTAATGAAAGCTGGCAAAGCATGACCAAAAGTGTTTTAAATTATCTAGTCCCCTGATGCTACATGGGCATTTGAATGTTGCTTCCAGAAAGGAAAATGTTTTTCAGCTAAATATCAAGTACCATTGCTGACTTCCATGAACAAAAAAAAGTCTTACAATTATTTGCTTAAGAAAAAAAAAAAAAAAAAAAAACACGAGGCTGAATGACCTTCTGGTCCCATTAGGAAAGAGAATTCAGTTTTCCTACATAGGATTTTGCTGTGTGTTTGAGGATAGCGTGGGTCAAGCTGAGCAGTGTGATCCTGATGATCGAATATTTCTCTTGACTAAATGAAGGAGGAGGTAGCGGGGAAGCATGAGCAACCTCTGCTGGTTTAGGGACCCTGCAAAGGGCTTTCGAGGGGCTCTCCCTTCCATGGGGCATCCTCTCCCCAGCTGCTGCATCCTTGGGAGACTGCAATCAAACTACACGGAGCCACGAATGAGTTGTGAGCTGAGGAATCGCTTTGCAGAGGCAGAGATGAAATGGAAGGTTGGGGGTTTTTCCTCCTTTTTTTCTTTCCTCATACTGTGGCTTTTTGCTGAATTCTTCCTTTTCATTTGAAATGAACAGGGTGAAATGAGTGACAAGTGAATGGGGAAACATATGTACAAGTGTATGCATAGGGATATGAGCATGAGAGTTTAAGAGGGAGGAAAGATACATGTGTCAGTTCAGAGAGATCTGTATTCCTGTTGCAGCTTCCTCGTGGCGCTGGAAGGCACCTTTCCTTCAGCTGTGCCTGTCACCTCCAGGGTGCCTGTGCAATGCTCGTGCCTTGGCAGGATGGGGCCAATGGCATCTTTTCAGTTTTGTAATCCTTTTGCAGCAAGACTGTAGGCATTTGAGGTGTGTTAAACTGGACAAAATACTTCTGTCCTGAGCATAATTTTATTTTGCTTAAGAAAAAAGAAAATGTCTTTTTCAGTCTGTAGTCCAAGCTACTTTTTAGTACCAGTAGAGTTTGACAGGAATTGAAGCTCTTTTCAAATGAGACCAGATAGTCTGTGCGAGGCTTCAACTTCTCATAGTCTTGTATGCTGTTAGCTAAACATTTTACATTATTATTATTATTTTAAACGATGTTTATAGAAGTTGTTACAGTTTTTCTTCAACCTGACTCCTGGTTAC
Organism: Tinamus guttatus; assembly: GCF_059628265.1. Lineage (NCBI taxonomy): Eukaryota > Metazoa > Chordata > Aves > Tinamiformes > Tinamidae > Tinamus > Tinamus guttatus. The sequence goes on along the minus strand of NW_028288703.1, from coordinate 2,847,258 downwards.
TAAGTATTTTGTAAGTGTGTTGTTAGATAGCGAGTTTCCCAATGTTTGTTAAATGGCTTCTTATATTAGTAACAATTTAAGTCACTAAGTAGCTTTGCTATATTTGGACATAGAAGGTTTTGTTATTTCTATGAATAGCTGTTTGGGACCACTCTGAGGTAAAGGCTTGTGTTTAAATACAACATACCTTAAAATATATGCTTTGGGAGATGCTTATAATATTTCACCTCTCTGAGGAATGAGAAACTTTTTAAATATGTGGAACTAGAAGTTAGAAGGAACCAGTATTTTCTGTGCAATATTGCTGTGCGATTTTCTGTGCCCTTTCTAGCTATAAATATTTGTGCAACCATAAATATAGAGGAAGGCTGCAGGTCGAATATCTGAATATTGAAAATAGAGTAGTCGAGGCGAGGAGAGCTCGATAGCTGCAGCAAGTGGAGCAGCACCGCGATGGGCTTGTTATGGCTGAGTATGTGGCAGCGATGAAACATAAGGAACGTTAACCCCATTTTGAACTATCTGGGCTAAGATGCATCTTTACTCCCTTTTACACTGCAAGATGTTTCTCCTAAAAATGAGAAGTGTCCTGTAGTTGTTCTCTGAAGGCAGTGATCTCCATAAAGTCAGAGTAAATCCTGCCCAGACTTTAGCTCCTCTGTTTGGATCCGAGCCCCTGCTGCACGGGCGGCTGCCGCCTTCCTGCCCCGGCTGCGGCTGCTCCAGCCCTTCTGTTACGGGCCGGGCCGAGCTGGAGGGCAGCGCGGGCACCAGCGTCGGAGGCTGCGCGTGCCGCGCACCCCGGCCCGCTCCTGCAGGGCTGGAGCGCTGACTGCTAGCTGTGCTCAGAGCCCGGGTATTTGTGTCACTCAGAGAGCTAATTCTGTTCCGTTATACTTTTATTTAAATTTTATTTCCCCCAAAATGGCATCTTTCAACTAGCCTTTTGAGAGCTTCATCTTAAGCAGAAAATGAGTAAGTGATATGAGTAAGCATAGGTGATATGAGTAAGCATTGGTGGGTCCTATGCTAGGAAGGGTATATCCAAAAATACAACATTAGTAATGTAAGGTTTTAATATTAACAAGTGAATTTGTCATTTTTGACTGTACAGAATGTAATTAAGGAATTGCATATAATTTTCTGTTCCCTGGTGCAAGTCTTTCTGCATGTCTTCTTGATATTTGATAGCTTCCTTAAAAGTCTTTGTTCCTAGAGTCAGAAAATACTGCACCACCACCTTGGATTTCTATTTCTCCTCTTCTTTAGAAAACACCAACTATCTTGAAGACTGTACAGAAGAAAAAAAATATGTATTATATATATATATGTATATATATAATGATAAAAAACTCTAATGTTACTGTGACTGTACAGATTGCATTTAAGCCCAGATAGGCTAGAAATACATATACACTTGTAGAGAAACAGAATAGTAGCAATTGGCATTTTTCTATGCTTTATTTATTTTTAAAGCTGCTTAGGATTTAAATCCAAGTTCTGTCAGATAAGCTCAGTCTTCATATCAAAGCGCCAGGATGGAGGCATTTTTGTGAGCTACACCGTGTTGAACTCCAGCATGGCTAGAAAAAATCCCTTAAGGAATAACTGCAATTGTAGATCTAAATGTAAGACAATTCACCTTTGCTGGTAGGCCAATTAAAATATATATATATATGTGTGTGTGTGTGTGTCTGTATTTATTTATATATATATATATATATATATATATATATATATATGCTATATAAGCTATATGCTTAGATTTTCAAAGGAACAGTAAGGCTGTAAAAGCAAGCAGTCCCAGGCAGATGCAGCTGATGAGGTACAATCTTCCTGGGGCTTTATGCCTAAAACTCCATCAGAAGCCACTGCAGAAGCAGGGGAGAGCAGGGGCAGTAGTGATTTATCTACAGGGTGTTTTTTTTCCCTTTGGAATTCACTCAAAATCCACTGCAAAAGAAAATGCAAAGGCTGCCCCTTGCGCTGCACTCAGCAGCCTGTTGCCTTGCCGAGCTCGCGGGGCGGGGAGTTCTCCCTCCACCAAGGGTCTCCTGGAGGCCAGTGCAGACAAGGACGCGGCTGCCCACGCCTGGGGCGGGAGGGCACCCGTGCTTTGCGTTTCCTCCCTCTTAATTCAGGGGTTTATTTCAGCAGAAGTGTTTTTCTTATATCACCAACGGATCAGTGGAATATGCAAGATAAATTAAAAATCTATTGCTTTATTACTTGAGAGAAAAGTTAATATTTATTCATATTAATGTTATCTTTTGCAGATAATTAATGCCTAAAACATATAACAAAGTACTCATCTGCAAATAAATGCTGTTACCGAAGGCAATAATACTGTCAAATGGAGTTGTTGGTAGCATGTGTCAAAAACACATTTTAATTTCAAAAGTCCTTCAGGAAAACATCAGTGTGTTTTTATCCCTTTGCCTTCCCTCCTGATGACGTGACCTTTTGTAGTTCTCATACAGAAGCAAAGAAGAACACAGTTGTTCAAGAATAAAAGGGTAGAAACATGGCAATTAAGACCAAGTGCATTGCAAGATGTGAATTAAAAAAAAAAAAAAAAAAAAGCCTGTACATCTTAGATTTAAGGGTGGTCTAATCTCTCAGTGCCTAGCTGACATTTAGGATACAATCTGCATGACTTGCTTGGGATTACTCTGTTGGGAGATGAAAAACATACCATTTGGATGGCAATCACTATTCCCCCTCCCTAACAAACCTTCCCAAATAGAAACATGCCTTTCAGTTTCTGCATTTCATTGTGCAATAACTACCCTTAATTTTCAGTTAAAATCCTTTTTATTTAACTATTTTGAAAGGTAAGCTCTAAACGTTTCTAAACTGTAATTATTGCTGCAGTATAAATAAATGCTTTGGAACATAGGCAGAATAATTCTCAGTGGAGTCGCTCAGTTGTATGCATTAACTATAAAATTCATTCTGCGGTGTTTGTAACTGACTCAGAAGTTCGACTAACACAAGATTAGAGTAGTTTTACAGCAGTTGTTTTAAAACTGTTGATGACTTTTAGTGAAAATTGGAACTTTAATTTTATTTGTTATTGATCCTGTCCCATTGTTAACTTCACATTAGCAAATCCAAATGCTTCACGGTGCCACAGCAAAATAAAGAAATGTCAAGTTATAAGGTAAATTATGTGAATGAGAGGAATAATAATTTATATGAACAGCAAAGGTAAATGTTTATGAGTGTATTCAAACAAGTCTTAGGAATAACCGCAGCCAGGAGAGGGCTGTGCTTTTCAGACCTACCATATATTAACTATTAATTAATTTAATTAATGCCTAAAAGATTTAGGAAAGCCTAAAAAGGATGCTTTTTTTCTGTCTCTCAGCTTATTTTTTGTGTAGTTTGATCTGTTTGTCTATACTGTCTGATTTGCCAAAGGTGAGTGTCCGCATACACAACGCCCTTTAATTACAGTTCACAGTAAAGAGTGAATGTGCCCGTGTACATAAACACACACACACACACTGTCCTCAGTGGCATTTAATTACAATCCAGAGCAAACAAGCCTTGTTTTCTCTTTTGTGGGGCACAAAATAAATGTTTTACTCTGTTGTTGTTGTTGTTTTAGGGGCAATATGCTAAATACTCTTCTGAAACATGTCATTTCGTACCTGAATACTAAAGAGTCCACAGAAACATAGTAGAGATGACTGCAAAAATTAGAAATACATCACAGTTTCTTGACAATTTGAATTGTATGAAATTTTCTGTACCTTCCTTGCATCTTGCTAGTATATTTGATGTTTATGTTTATATTGTTAAAAATCTAATTTGGCCTAAATGTTTGGGGGTTTTTGCATACATAATTAAAATAATTTGCATATTCATTCTGTGCACATGGACATATACTTTCATAGACATATATTCCATTTTCTATTTTTTATTTGTTTTGGGTTCCCATCTTTTTCTTATAAAAGCATTAACTGTAAGTATAAATAACTTCTAGCTTTTCTGGATTGTAATTAACAGATTGCCTTGGCTGAAAGAAATAACTTGGAAACATTTTAAAACTTTTTTTTTCCCTTGTTTTCTTTTGTCCTCAATGTGCTCATATCTAACTCGTACTTACTACCTTTAATAATTAATATAAATTAAACTGTTGGAAGGTAGTGCACAGGCTGAATTTTCACATTCATACGACAAGTTTATAGCAGGCTCATCTGTTTACCAGTTCCTGAGGTGTAAATTTCCTTAATGGTTTAAGTTATTCATCTTAATTTTAATGTTTATCTTAAGCTTAATTGAATACTATATCTTTACAACTGGTTGTAGAAAATAAAGATTGAAAATATATGCTAAAATATTAAACTACAAGGGAATGTTGTACTTCTGAATGGAGTGTTTTGCTATCTGGCATCACATGCATAGGAGGGTGTAAAAAACAAGGTATAGCTTAATAATTCTCTTATAAGACTTCATTATTTTAGCTGCATCTAATCAGGCTGCTGATTCAGCTTCAGCTGAGTGTTGTTTGGACCATTCATGTAAGCTGAGAGACCTTAGTCATTTTACTAGCAGACAGATGTTTGAAGCAGAAAACTAAAAATAAGATTAAAAAATTATCACTAATTGGCATCCTGTTGGTTAGCTCAGCAAGAGACTACTGAGACAGAAATAATATTTATGCAGTGCTTGGGTACCACTGTAATAAAAATGAATAATAGCGGGGCTGCTCTCATCCTTGGAAGTGGTGTCTCCAGTTCTGGGCTGGAGGCCTGCTTGTGCAGCAGCTGCCTCGAGGGTAAACCGCCCCTGTAAGCAAGTAATAGACTTCGAGCTGCATAACCTTTTATCCTTGCTAAAATATTAATTATTCGTAGCATTCCAAACTAAGCACAAAGGCGTTGAAGTACAAATGGTTATTGTTGAGGAAGGGAGGAGGTTTGGAGAGAAGACCTTAGAAGTCACTATGCAAAGCAAACTGACCCTAATTCTGACCCTAATTCCTCTGATTTTTTTTTTCTTTTTTTTTCGTCTCTTAGCTATTTCCTTGGTCTATGTTTTTTCTCAGGACTGAAGTAAAAGTTTAGGTGAAGTTTGCTGTCTATGGCAACAGGGAATCAATTGCCCAGCTTTTCCCAGAGGAAAGTGCAAAATCTTTTGCCCTTTTAGTAGTGTCAGCCTTTTGAGGAGAGCACTTTGCACTCGCCTTAGAGAAAGCAAATGCCTCGAGTCCATAATGGGATTTATTTTTATTAGTCATGTGGGCACCTGTATCGTAAGAGTGTGACCAATGATTTTACCTGGCTGCGAGCAGTGCTCTTCCATCCCACTCTGCACTAGCAGCACTGCGAGATTCTGCTGAGCTAAAGCTGGGAATCTTTGTCTGCTCTGGTTTCTTTAGGGGCCGAATGAAATGTCTTGCAAGTAGCTAAAACCAGAACTGATCTAAAACAGCAATTAGGGAGTTGTTGACAAGCAACATTTAATGCTTTACTTTTCAGCCTAAAATATTTACAGCACAATTAATAGCAAACATTTTCCGAAATATCTTAAATCAGATGAATTTGGGAATTAAAACATAAAATTCTTGACATGAAACATTAAATTGTCCAAAAGAAATATTTTGATTTGAAAAAAGGAAATGTTTTATGTTCTAAAACTTGTGCCCTGACTTTTTTTCCCTCATTTTCAAATAAGATCTAAACTAATAATTAGTTTCCCAACTTCTTTACCCTCCTCCTTAGATATAGCCAAGACGTGGTCAATTTTTCCTGTACCTGCAGCTACATTCCTTGCTGGAGGTAATACACATCATATTATTACCAGTCCCATTCACTTTCCCAGAATGTTTCTTTGCTAACCAAATGCCATTTGCAGGAGTGACACACTCTTTACTTGGGTTTTTCAGTTGTTAAAAATTCTGCATTTGCAAATCTGGATTGAAACTGTTGCCTTTAAAAAGAAATATTTAATGAAGAATTACTGAAATTAAATTTCAAGCAAGGAGATAACAGTATAAAGGATGAGAAAAGGTGCAATATAAAGCTGTTAGTCATACATCATGTACATCAGTGACTATGTTGCTCAGTGGCATTTCTGTCATCTGCTCTGAAGACTTTTATATATCTGTTAATGATCATTCTTGCTTTTAAATGTAAAGTCTCTCTGCTTTGATCTCCTTGCTCTCCTGCAGTCCTGTCTAACATAGCTGTTAGGCATTTCACAGGCCAAGTATTAATTGTCAAAATTCCTGAGAAAATGTCTGCCCAATTTTTTTTTTTTTAATTTGCATATGCATTTCAGCAGTTCCTGCCTCAAACTTGGCTTATCTTTCTTTTCCCTCTGTAAAAATCTTCTGCTGAGCAACGAATTCATTGCAGCATTTTTCCCCTTTCCATTTCTTCTGGAGAAGCCTCGCCTGTGTAAATCACGGAAATGGCATCCCTGAGTGCCATAGCCTGGTAATGTAGTTGGAAATCTAACAGTGATTCATCTTTGGATCTGCTCAGGGTCCCCAGATATGAAAGGAAGGAGAAATAGTTGGAATTATATAGAGGAAGTTTTGCTGCAAATGCCCAACACTGCCTGAAATCCTCTGACCAAATGTTGTAGAGGATCAGTCTCATCTATCTTATTTTCCCTGTGCCGGGAGGCAAAGCCCAGGGGTCTTCTGGTGCGTTCAGACCTGACGCGTGTTTTACCAATATCTGTAAGAAAGGGATTTTTTTTTTCCTCTCTTGGATATTTTGCAAAACCGCACAACGCAGGCTCACACAAAAAGAACACCTAAGGATAAGTGACTGACTTGGAGGACTGAAATAGGATTTTCTCGATTGCAATGCGTTCCTCTGTTTGCAAACAACTCCTCCCCTAACATGCTGTCCAATACCATGTTACCCAGGCCAGGGGAGGAATAAATAGCAACGTGCTCTCACAGGTGAAACACAAAATGTTTTGGCAAAATGCGGTGTGATTGTGTCTGTGTTGGAAGCCAATGACAAGCTGAGAGAAGGGGGCAGCTGTACCGGCCGTGCAGCAAGGACCGTGTAATTCTGCAGCTGGACCCGAGTGCTTGAGAGCCCTTGCTCCGAGTGTGGTGGGTAATGTGTACCCAAACTGCGGTAGCATTAGCTCTAAAAAATGTTAATATACTTTTAGTACTGTAAGCTTTAGATACAATCTTCTAACACACCAAATGTTTGAAGTAAGTTATTTTCAAAACAGAGCTCCTAAGAGACAGACTTAAAGACTTAATGTTCTCATAAGAGCTATAACCAGCATCCTTTATAGAAATTACTCTTTTTTTTTAATATATTATATATAAATGTTTTCCTCCATGTTTCTGTGCCTGCTAACTGAAAAGACTCCAAACTCTCTGACTGCCAATAAAGGGGAAGGGGGAACTGGATCTGAGGCAAACAAAAATGTTTTGGTGAAATAGGATTAGTTCTTAAATCTCAAAAAAACTTGTGGAGTCATGCAAAACAGAAAAGAGAGGTTTAGCCTGCATAGAAACAGAATCACATGAGTACAATATCATTCAGACTCTCACTCATGTGACGTTTGGTTGTTGTTGGAGACAAATCTTTGAGAAAAGGAGTACAGTAGTTTTTATAGCTAAGGAGCTCAATTTCCTTAGCTTTCTGCAGTGCATAGAATACAATTATTGCTAGAGGGATGAAGGAGGAATATGAAAAATACTCTTCTTGTCTGCAAGTGGTTTTTTGTTGTTGTTGTGGGGTGTTTTTTTTTTTTTTAAACAGTTATTTATTTAGCTGATTATGTCGTGTGATTTGTGGGCTGTGATGCCAGGTGCAGCATGTCATTGCTGCAGTTTCACAAGGAGCTATGAGAGAATGACAAGGCACGGAGAATACTGTGAGGACCTCCAATAGGGAAGATGCAGTTAAGGCAGGCAGGTCCTGGGGATGCTCGCTAGAGAGAATGAGGTTTATTTGCTTATCTGCAGGGATTCAGCAATTCCCTCCTTCATTTCCTCGTGGTCCTCTTTGAACGATTGCCCGTATCTGCAGCGTGTGCCCAGGGGCAGGGTTTTAGTGGCCATCAGCACCCGCAGAGCGCTCCCCATTTATTCAGCTCCGCATGGAGGGCAGGATGAATATAGTGTCCTTGCCAGGGCTTAAATCCTCCCACTTGATTCGTTCTCAGAACAAGCGCTGTTTGCCTTTCAACTGCAGGAATATTTTGCCTTAGTGCATTGCTTGTTAATTTTCTTAGTGTTTCCAAAAACCTTGTGTTTGCTTGGGATAACGTTTGCTGCTTTGACTCATTCAAAGGAGCCATAAAAAACTAGCATTGCATTTCCTGGGGGATGCAGTAAAGCCCTGAAAGTGGGCTAGAAAATCCATTGAGCCACAACCAGAGTCTAAGGGAGCTCAAGTGACATTCCCCAGGGAGAGGCTCCTTTGGGAAGATAACTCCCATCCTCTTCTTCACCGCCTCTCTGCTGAGGTTTGTGATGGATGTTAGAGCCCCTCGTGCTGCACACAGGGTCCGAATCAGGTGAAACAGGGGGTCAGTGTTGCAGGGGTGAGACCAAGATTTTTGTCCCTTTGGCACTTTCAATTTAAACTTTTTTCCAGCATAATCTGCCTACACTACCTGCCCATGGTTTGTGTGCCATATCTCATTTACTTCAAAACGGAGATGAAAAGATACCTTTATATAGCTCAGTTCTTGCACTTATTCAGAAGTGCATCATTAAATGACTTTTATTTAAATGAAGAAATGCCAGCAGCCATAAATCGCATGGTGACTCTGTGTGGGCAGTTTTTCTCTTTGGGTAGGTATGACCAACGTCCAAAGGCAGAAAAGTTGACTTGCATCGATGCCAGTACTGACTTCAGGCTGTGTGCCATTGGCTTAAAGCTTAGTCACATTTATTTAGATGGATTGTATATAACTGATGGGAAACATTTTCATAATTTATAAATAATGAGGCTTTTCCTACTCATCTTAGTAAGAACTAGGCCTGTCATTTTCTTTCCCTTCCTTCCCTTCCTTCCCTTCCTTCCCTTCCTTCCCTTCTTTCAATATATATGAATGACAGGCAGAACCTCCACTAAAAATGCTGCATTTATTTGCAGGCGTGTGTCAATGAAGCAGCATTAAATTTCCAGTCAGAAATTTGTGAATTTTTTGGTCTTTTTGTTGTTATTTTGGAGGGCTTGCCTCTTTTTGTGTTTCTTTTTTGTTTTTTCTAGGTTTTTTTTTTGCTTTGTTTCTCTTTCCATTTACTTTCTTCTTTTTTCCTTTTTATTCTCCTCTCCTTTTCTATTCCTTCTCTCCTTTCTTTTCTCTTCGTCTTTCCTTTTTATTTTGTTTCACTTTTTCCCCATTCTTTCATTTTTTCCTTTCTTTGCTTTTTTATTTTTTTTCCTTTTTCTCTTTTTTCTTTTGCTTCTTTATTTTTCTCCCTTTTTGTTTCTTTTTTACTTTATTTTTCTCCTTTTTGGTTTTTTTTTCTTTCGCTTTTTTCCTCATTTTTTTCTCTTCTGCTTTCTTTTTTATTCTTTTTTCTTTCCTTTTTTATTTTTCTCCCTTTTTGTTTCATTTTTTTTCTCTTTTTGCTTTTTTATTTTTCTCCTTTTTGTTTTCCTTTTTCTTTTTCTCTTTTCTTTTTTATTTTTCTCCCTTTTTCCTTTTTCTTTTTTCCTCTCTTTTCTCTCCTTCCTGCATGCTCACACACTCGCCTGTGTTGGTCGCACTGGAGGTTCCAGAAGGTTCCTCGGCGGCTCCGCCCCTTGCAGGTGCCGCTCGCAGCAGGTGCCCTGTGATGGCTACCAGAGCACAGCGGCTTCCCTCCCCTCACCCTGCGTTACAGAGATGTTGGGCCAGGAGCCATGGGAGCTGGGCAGCCTTTTGGGGGAGCTTGCAAAGCTCCCTGGGGCAACCCCCAGGAAGCTGGAATATCCCAAATATTCCAGTTCAAAGACATAAAGGGCTCGAAGAGCGACGCTTCCTCCCGTTGAGCTGAGCACCAGCGGCAAAATGCAGCAGTCGAGCAGGTGGGCTTCCCCAGGAAACCTCTGGCCATCCTCGTTGCTACCCTTCTGCTCTTCTAGTCTCGTGCTTTATGTCCTCTGTTCCTCTTTTCTCTCGTTTCATTTTTTTTTCTCTGTTTTTCTCTGCTGGTTTGTTGTAATTCCTAACCGCTCGCGTAGTACATCCAGCGTCCTCCCGTCACAAGGTGCCAGCGAGGGTGGCCAGAGGCAAGCTGGCAAGATTAATACTTGACCTGCTGTGTAAATAAAGCTCAGGCTCTCCGGGTAAATGGCGGTAAGTTGTGTGTGTGGTTTTGATTTTCTGTTTTTGGGCTCTTCCCTTCTCGATCTCAGAGTTTCTCTGTTTCTCCATTTTGAGGTAGGGTCTGAGGCGATGCTCTTTGTCCTGGGCAGGCATTAGGGCGTGGCAGGCTCTGTGCTGTGCTGCTGACTAAAAAAATGTTTTATTCAGTAAATGCTTTTGATTTTTGGACTGTTAAAGCTTTTTCAGAAGCTTCTAATGCAAGCCCCTTGCTGATACTTTATAGCACTTCTTTAATTTGGCAAAAATGTAAATGTGCGGAAAATCTTGCTGTCAAGAACTGAATGTCCAAAAGGAGACAGAGGAGTCCTAAAACTTTATTCGAATAAAGGGAGAGTCCACCGGGCATATCCCTGTGGGGTCTCTCAAATTGCTGGGGGACGCAGCCCCCCTTTTATCCTAATTTCCCGACCGAGGGACGCCCTCTCCTTTTCCCCCTTGGCCAAGGTACTCAGAAGTTACAGCCTTCCCGGCTCGCCTACACCGAACTCCGGCCTCCCGCCATCTGTTCTCACCTGAGCTCACCAACTCCTTTGTCCCCCTTGCTGAAGAATGTGGGGGAATTGCCCTATTTCCCTCCTTTGTAAAGGCCCCCATCTCCTTGCAGATGGCCCTTTTTGTCGCACTCAGCTCATGGCTCCACTCAGTCTCCCCTCCCTTTGTCCTGCTCTTCAGCCAAACTGTGGAGAAACCCCCTTATAGATGAATACAGAAACTTGAGCATTCCGCTCATAAAGATGATTAAATGAGGCCTGTAGGGAATGAAAAGGGCAATGGGTTGGTATTTTGTGGTATCTCTCAGGATCTTGCTACAGACCAGTTTAGGGTTTTGAAAGAAAAAAAAATATTAAAATGCCACACTTTGCTCTTGGTTTTAAACAAGTATTATTTCAAATTCATTTAAAATTTAGCTCATATTTTGCAATGAAAACTCAAAAAACTGCCTGCTGGTGTGCTCTTTGGCCAGTAGCATGACTCCTCGCGGAGCCTTGCTCAGGCTGAGGAGGAGCACAGCCAGAAGGGCAAATAAAAACTTTTTTTCTCCTTGCTTCCTTCCCTCTTCTCCTGTGAAATATGTATATATATATTTTAAATGCTTAAATACTTCCCTGCAGTCCATAGGACATGGGATTTCTTGCCATGTGTGCAGGCTGGCGTCATACTCCCGTGGAGAAAAAGTTAATCTTGCTGCTGTGAAATCCTACTCAAATAGGAAAGACTGCTCTAACAGTGGGGAGGGGTGGGAGGGAAATAGTTATCTTTCTGAGTATATCAACTCTTTAATTTATTGTTCCATACCCTTGAAAACGTTGCCCAAAGCACACTGCATTTTCTGACGAGGCATCTTCATGTGGTTACTGCACCGTTTTCTGGGATGCACTGGCGTTTTTAGCTATGGGAGAGCAGGAATTCAAAATGTCGAATCTTCAGAACTGTTTCTGGGTGGAATCACTTGCAGCTTTTCTTTTTTCTTTTATGATGATTATCTGCTTTAAATCCTGAAGTTTTTGCGTCTTCACAGTGGACTTAAATACATGTGTGTCAGTTGGTAGTGATAGTCTTGTGGTAGCTGCAGTGGCTGGGAGTTAAGGCAACAAAGTTTGCTGGGAGAAATGCTAAATTTTATTATACCAGTTGATATCCCTGGAACTTGTAATTTTTAAATGTTGTGTTTGAGTCAGAAGGATTCGGAATATGCGTCTGACCTTAAAAATTAAACACGGGCAAAATTTAACTCTGAAAAGGCTGCAGCCTCAGACACTTCTTGATTCAGTTCCTTTTTACTTATAGGAGCATGGCACCCTCACACATTTACATGGCTTTGAGATTGCTTTAAGAGTGTGTATGTGTTTGTTTTTGACATTTTAGCGTTACACTTCGATGAAAAAAATCTACTTAGGCTGCAGTTCTGTCCCTCAGAAGGCCAGACAAGAAGGGGGAAGTGGCTGTTGGGAGGGAGCGGAGCTGCTGTGTACACAGTTCTCAGTTCTTTGGTAGCAGGCACGTGGCTAGCTGGGATTTCTGCAGAAGTCTGTGAATTTTCCTGGCCAGTAAGAACATACCAGTTTTGCAGACGTAATGTGTAATTAGAGGCTCTTTTTTTTTCCTCAGTGTTTTTGCAAATGCGGCAAAGTTACTCCAAGTCACATTCTGATGTTAAATGTTGTCATGGCTCAGGGCATTTAATTTACTGCTTTTCCAGTAGTTCCTATGGTGCCCAGTGAAGGTATAGAGTGAGCAGGAGAGAATGAGCAACCATCTTTACCAATGCGCTAAAAGTCCCTGGAAAGTAAATGGTATTTAACCTTTTTTAATATACGATGCTATCGTTGTATTTGCACACAAGTACTTCTGTCAGCAATCACTGCCTGTCTCATGGTGGATATAAAATGAAGTCAGCTGTTTGGGGATTTTGTTTGTTTTTTGTTTGCTTGAGTTAAAATATTTGACTTGATTGCTAGCCCCTTGGTACCACCGACTGGCAATGCACTCGGTGCCTTGAGAGGTTGACTTCAGTGCAATTGTTACTATAAAATATTAATGAGTGGTAATACCTAGAGGTTAAGATAGCAGTAAAATAAGCTGATATTGTGGCATGTATCAAAGAAATTCTTTATGTCCATGCACAGAATTTTGTCAGCTGAGCTTTTTCCACGTTGGAGCTTGGCAGGTACCTGGGCGCTCATTTTCCTGCCGGAGGTGCCTGTGTTTGTGTGATGTCACTCTCCCCAGTGCCAAGGCACTGCCTGCCATGCAGCTTTCAGTCCTGCTCCTTCGCTACTGGACCCTCCTGCTCCGCCGAGGCCCAAAAAATAAGTGTGCGCGCAGGGAGGTAAGCACATGTGGAGGCAAGCGCGCGCTTGCAGGGCCGCGGCAGCGATGCGGAGCTGCGCACTGAACGCTGCGGCTCTGCAGGTGTCGTTCGCCCTGGAGCGCCAGCGGCACGAGCTCTTGTTTTGCTAAATATGCCATTTGGAGACCCTCAAAATGCCTGCAGTAGCTCTGGCCATTCAGCAGTGCATGTTCTCTTTCTGTCTCTTCTCTTTGTTCACTCGAGCTAAGGGCATCCTCCTCCTGCAATAGGAAAGTAATAAATAAAACTGCTGCGTTTTCTGAGTTAAAAAAAAAAAAAAAAAAAAAGGATGTCTATTCCAAGCAGTCATTTGAAATTCCTTTTAGTGCTATTCCAATCTTGGCCCTTCTTTAAGAACCTTCACCTCTCAGTGAGAGAGTTAATGTGTCTACCCCTTGCTATATGGCTTATGCCACGTGCATGACTCTTGGTTCCATATTTTTCCTAAACTTTTGAACAGAAAGTATGGACTTCAGGTGCTTAAAAGGCTTGTCATGGAGGCTAGCAGCTTGATTTTTTTGATAATTTCTTCTTTAACTATTTTTTTCTTCTTTTTTAATATATGTGTGCTTTAAAATACATATATATTATCTGCTTCACCCATTTCTGTTCTGCTGAAAGCTTGAGCAGTTATATGTTATACTGCGTATGCCTAGCTGATTTTGTGGGCTTTCAATTTTGTTAGCTTGTGATAAGGTACTTGCAATGGGGGAGGGACACACATATTTCAGGTGTCTCTAAATGGCATATTCTAACAAAATGAGAGGTCGCAGTGTGCCTTTTTCTTATCACTTCAATTCATCTTCTATAGACAATTGTATTCAAACTTAAAATTTTCACTTGACATCTATTTAAGATGCAAAGAATAGTTATGTTCTCGTTTTTTTTTAACTATTATTATTGAAAAGGGTCTTAAAGATCTGGAACAAAAGACTCAATGTTAGGCCTTTTCTCTATGCAGGGAACTCATTCAGCAGCTGATAATGCAATCTTCCCGGGGTAAACGAAGATAAAATGTCCAGACTCTGTCATCAGTCTTTGATACTATTGACTGTAGAGATGCTTTTTTAAACACTGCCAGGGCTCGCGGTGCTTATCTGATCTGCTTGGTGTATTTTTCCCTTTTCTCCCGTTTAGCTCCTTGCGAGGGCCGGTGCCGCGCGACCGGCAGGGGGCTCTGGGGAAGCGCCGCGTTTCAGCGTTTGGCACCATCTCCGCAGCGTTTCAGGCTCCTGCGCTCCAGGCCCAGCTGCCTGTTTGCCTGGTGCTGAGCGCGGGACGAGTAGTTGCTCCCTCTTTTTCAATGCTGGGCTGTTGCGCCTGTTTAACAGCAAACTCTATGCAGCTGCGCGTGCGTTGCCATTCAGCTAATGCCATAGGGAAGGAAGAATTTGGACCTACCCGCTTGGTACGTGGTCTCCCTGAACCGATCTGAGAAACCAAGTAAATGTACAACATTTCTCCCTTAGTCTCTCAGGTTTTCAGCATAAAATTGCAAGTGAAGGCAGCTAATTGTGTTAGGTCAATTACAACTTAATAGCTTGATATTCTAATTATACAATTATTTAAAAATCTATGCATTCAAAACATATGTTCAGCTTGGTGATTCTGTGTAACTGCTGCTGCTGTTCTGTGTGAGGGACATCAGACTCTCAACTATGAATAACTTTGAAGCACTCTGACTTGTTGACGTATCTGAAACAGAGCCTCCAGAGCAGATGCACATTTCTAAAATCCTGGGCTGTTCAGCACTACAATATGGCTGCTTTTTCCAATTTAGCTGCAATCTATCTGCTGGGCATGCTTAAATTGCTCCCTCATTATATGACAATTAATAACTTTGTAAACACATGCTGATATTTTCCTCAGTATTGTCAACCTCATATGCACATCGATGAAATAAAATTTCCTATCGTCCCATCCTGCATTTTGACTGCAGCGGATACAGCAGTTTGCTGAGTCCCTCGCCTAAATACAGACTCGTCTGCTTTCACTGAGCACTGCATCAGTAAAAATGAGAGGAGAATCTGGCCTCAAAAATGCAAGTTACATAACTGTGAGAAATCCTCTTTGGCTGTAAAATATTTAGTCGGCATTATGTAAGAAAATGGAAAAGCTCAGAGGTAGAGAAAGAAGAAAAAGAAATAGCTGAAGATTAGAGTGGGAACCTGAAGCAGATAAAAACTAGGGATACCACCTCCAGTTGTGTTGGAAACAGCCTATTTGCTGCTTCCTTCACTACTTCCTTAATTCCCAAACATTGCAGGCTGAGGATAAATGGCAAGTGCTCGGCTCCGAGTCTGCAGATGGGCAGTTTTCACTTGTACTTAAACATGAGGTCTCCAGCTGCACCAGACAAGTTATTTTAGAAATGAGATTCATGCTGTTTTTCTCAAATTTTAGAAGCCCTATGTATTCTTTGATCTAAATCTATGGGGAGGGAGGAAGTACAGGTATAGTGTGTGTGTGTGTGTATTCTCCTCTCTCCTTAAATATGGTTCACCTTTATCTTTGTACATGCCTGCTTCCAATTGCCTGGCCAGGGAGGTGGGGACAAGCACAACGGGATGGCTCCTTGCTTGGTGTTAATGTATGAGCAGAGAATTCTCACCGGGGAAGAGCTCCGATTCTCTTACCTTGCTGTCAAAGCACATGATGATAGAAATGAAATGAACTTGTCAGAAGCCAAGTTTGGTGAGAACTCATCTGCGTGCAGAATAATTTGGCTAAGCATGACATCTTCATTTAAAGATGCTTCTGACACGGCACAGAGAATTTGTCATGCAAATGAGATCCTCATTAGGAAATAATATTTTTAGAATAGTTGAAGCAAAAAGAAACATGCCCCTGTAAAGGCTTTCTGCACACAGAGAGCAATTTTATAAAAAGTAAAACTAGGCTGGACATGGTTGTATTAATGCGAGACAATGTTTTCCCAGATCATCTCATTAGGAAATCTAAATCTGGAGTTCTTACATTACATGATCTACCTTTCATAAAATGTTATGCTTTAAAGGCCTAGATTTTTGTCCTGGATTTAACCTACTTATCCAAGGTGAGAAGGGAGTGCTGCGGTGCTGCAGTGCACTGCAGGATGTCCTTTCCAAAGAAGAAATGGGACTGTTTGGCTGCTCTTGGGTCAGGTGAAATGCAGGAAGTCAGTTGCACTGTGACATTTATGTAAGTGAGACAACAGCGGTGTTTCTTGGAGGCAGGGAGAAGTGACAGCATTGACATTGTGTAACATTTAAGTCCTCTGTCTTAAAGCATGTGATGAAGTTCTGCATCTGTGCAGCTCACACAGGTACAAACCTGCAGGTAGGCAAGACTAGGACTCACGTGCTGGTGGTCAGGACCACAGAGGAGGGAAGTGCACTGTGGTTTCAGCCCTCACTTTGTGGTCTCTCACAGCTCCGTATGTGCAAAATCCAGCCCCTCTCCTGCATTAGCATGGGAGGGCTTGGAGCCCCCAGTACCTGGCTCTGTTCTGCCCAAAACTCCTGCCCTCTGATGGGACCATTTTAGATGGGAATGAGTCAGCCTCAGATGTCCCATGGGACTGCTGCTGCCTAGATTGGGAGGGCCCTTAGGTTCATTTTTAATGTGTCTGTTTGCCTTGTGTTTTGCAACACAGCTACTGTTGGAAGCAAATTCTGATGGATTCCAGAAGACCAGGAGGGTCTCCAGGGATTGCTGCAGGAACTGTACTGATTTCTGACAACATGAAATACCTGATTTCTACGCAGTCCCTATGGTGCAAGAGGCAAAGAGCAGGAGGTGATAGGAAATTGCTCAGTGAGCTCTCCTGCCACTACCTCTGCCTTGCTCATGTGCTGCAGTGCCAGTGGCTAAATTAGTTGGCAGAGGGAATGCCAGGTCGTCGTTAGAGAAAGAGTAAGGTGCTCCAGGCAGAAAGCGTGCTCTGCTCTCTTGCAGTCAGAATTATTTAGGCTGGTGCAGCCAGCGCTCTGCTGCAGGAGCTAGAGAAGCCCCTTGCTTTATATAGTGCTGTGAGAGTTGCTACCTGGACAGAAATGCTGAAGGCAGATAGGAAGGGTTGTGCTGGAAACAAGCACTTCTGGTCCCTGCATGGTGGGAGTGAAGAAGAGCCAATAAATTAGCACTTGCATCACGTTTGTTGCTTTGGCTCTTTTGCCTCCAAGACCACACAACTGTTGTTGAAGCAGCATGGTTTGTATGAGCTTCTTGAAGTCGTGAAGGGGACAACTGACGAGTGGAGTAGCATTGGGGTTGGTGTCCTGTGGAAACGGGTGTGCTCTCAGGAACAGAGACATCTCCCATGGCAGCAGCCAGCCTGGCACCTACACAGCAAAGCGTGTACTCTCTCCTATGCCGTGCGCGGAGATGAGGCATTATTGATGAATGTGGACACTTGTACCGAGGCAAACCTAACTTCTGCCACGTTAGGCAAATTTGGGTTCTGTTCTGATCTCAGGGAGTCCTTGGAAGGCTTTTGAGGTGAAGCTTGGAAAAGCAAGTGTTCATGGCCAGAATGCCAGGCAAAGGCAGATTATACAAATTCCACTGCTCTCTATCAGCACTGAGATGCAGTACAAATATTTTCGTCTAATATAGGTTCTGAAATTGTTTAGGTTCTTAAGTAACTGGCTTTCACTGCATTGTAGTCATATCTCAGAAAAGCCATCTGTGGAATTTGTGGTGTACATAGTTCTCTTAATACTTTTAAAGTCAGTTGTGTCAGGTTTTAAGTTTACTATGAAATATATTTGAAATAAGTTTTAGTTTTGAATGTGTGATTTACTAAATGAAGCTGTGTTTTCTCTAGCTGCTTAGACTGCAAGCTACTTAGGCAGAAAAAACATGCAAGAAAGCTGTTCCCCCTCCTCCCCCGGAAAACTGAGTTTATGTACATGCTTAAAATAATTTAAAATAATCACTTTTTTCTTTAGTAAATACCTGATTCGATTTTTATTTCACGCTCCCAACAGAATCAAGCACTTGGTAGCCAATAGAAACAGAAATTTCATCATCCTGCTATTTTTTTTCCAATGGAGAAAACCACTTGCAAACATTTATTTCTAAACACAGTGTATTATTGTTGAATTAAGTAAACAATACATGGATCTGTGGGACTCTGCAGATAAGTGGCAGAGAGATGAGCTGCGTACAGATACAGGTTCAGTGAGATGAAGCCTTAATGTGAAGCTGGGCTCTTCAAGGAAGGAGGGTGGATCTGGCGTATAAAGGCTGGCTAGGAAACCTAGCAGGAAGCACAACACAATGCAGGGCGGTGTGAGAGCATATCCCGACGTGCAGGTTCCTGGGGCGCAGCTCTGTGTCACCTCTGTGCTGGCTTCATGCCTCCTGCTTGTGGCCTGGGACGTGAAGACCTCGTGGAGCACGTGCTCATGGTTTCAGGGCGGTTTAAGTGAGGGGAGGCCTTGCTCAAGGGTGTGGGCACCGTGTGCCAAGCGGGGCAGCTGCTAGCCGAGCCGCTCAAGGAGCGGCAAGCTTGAGGCCCCTTAGGGGCCATATGGGGGTTAACCGTTCTGGTTTAGCTTCTGTGATCCATTTTCTTGGAAGGGCAAAACAAAAGCATGCTTCTACTGAAGGGAGACCGAGAAGGAGTATGATGCCTTTTGGGGTGCCGTGTTTATGAGGACAAACATGCTCTGAAGAGCGTCCAGCTCTGTTCTGGTGGTCTTCTGTAAGCCACGAGGTGCTAGTGCAACCCAAGTGGAAACGTGTTAAAAACAAGGAACTTATCTTCTCTGTTGCTACACAGAGCAGCTTCACTTATAAAAGTGTAGCAGCAGGGTGAACAACAGGGCATCCAAACATATGCATATTTGAGGCAGAGTAATTTCTGCAAGGTCAATGAGTATCTCGTGTTATGGACCTAAATCTGGTATTCTTCCAGGCTTGCTTCCTTACTTGCTGTTTGTGATGTTTTACTCCAGTGATTTTTGTATTTGGAATAAACAACGTTTTAAATTGTGAGGTAGAAATGGCAGAAGTTGATTTTTGTTGTGCAAGCGGCAGATACTGCTATGAGTACACAGAAATGGCTCCCCCTTGCTATCAACTCCTGTTTGTGTGAATTAGAAATGCTGCTGGTTATGATTAATTCAGTAGCTTGTGCAGGAGACCACTATGTTATATTTGAATATGGGACTGTCTAATAAAAAATTAGCAATTGCTTTCACTCCTTTAGTAAAATTAATAATTCTTTGGCAGGCTCAATCAAACAATATCTTAATGATACCATAATTAACAGTGATCATGAACTCTAATTTGTAAATACTGTGAAACATTGCATATGGGCATAGTCCTAGTAAGCACTAGTTTGTTACAGAAGTGTGTCCAGGCTACACTAGAGTTTATGATTACTTTGGTACTTGCCTTTTTCTCCTCAGGCAGTAAATATTTTGGGAACAGCAACACTCAGGTGTATCTTTGAGGACCGGAACTTTCCCATAGCTGCTCATTCTTTGAATTCTGTTACCAAATCTCATCTGGGAAGCTGTACTTTTTTATATATATCAAGACTGATTTCCCATGACCCTTGACTATAAATAAAACAAGATTATTATTTCTGCAGGCTGACTCTTTTAATACTTTTCAAGTAGTTTTTTCATGGATGTCGTCTTAAAAAGAAAAAAAAAATCAGAAGGTTTTTGTTTCCTCAGACTTCACCCATTCATATTTTTCCTGTTAACCATGTCTTAGCCCTGCAGCTGGGTTGGTTTCACACAAAGTATATCTGGTTCTGAGTTTGACCTTGTTTGCTCTTAGGAAGAGGTGATAGTCAATAGGAGGAGGGAGAAGAACATGCAAAGTTGTAAATGAAGGTGTATGCACATGCTTTGGTAACCTACTACTAAGAAATAGTGTGATTAAAATACTGCCTTTCCTGGAGCAAAGGACTTGGGTATATAGGTGTACATATATTTTTGCTGTTGTTGGGCTTCAAAGGAGCAGAAAGTGGCCAAGAGAGAGGGGACTTGACCAGCTGTGGTTGTTGCTGACTTCAGTGACCTGGGATGTGGTATCTTGGTGTGGGCTGGAAGAAATGACTTTTGTGTGCAAGCAATGCCTACGGTTACAGAAAGCTGGGGAGTAGGCTTCTGGCTTTAGAGAAGTCTACAGGATATCTGCTCCCTACCTTGTAGGGCACAAATACTTTTCAGGACCACCTAGTCTGAAAAGTGAGGTCTGTAACAGGTAACCAAGAAGCTTTAGCTCTAGGGAGTCTCCGGAAGAAATCGGCAAAGCCCAAGAGCGGTGTTTGTGTTGCAGGTCCTTCCACGCTAGGACATGTAGCACAAGTCTGTCCCAGCGACCACGGCGCTCTGCCCTCTGCGGGTCTGGGAAGGGGTGGACGAAGAGACCAAACTGTCCTTGACCATCCTATCTGGGCACATGATGGAGAGGACCCTTCCTGACCCAAGACTTCCTGTGTTGTCCTTGCAGTGGTGAGCAGGGCACCAAACTTAGGTGAAATGAGAAGCCAAGGCATTTTTCTTCTCAGGGCATTGCTTCTGGCAATAAGCAAACATATCCTTAGATTGATTGCAGCTTCCAATGATATCTTTTGCTTGGCACCACTCATATAACTCAAGTCCAGCTTGTTCAGCCCCAAGGCTGAGCAGTGTATTCTAGCAAGGTCAGTAAGTCGCAGCTATTGCTTCAGGAAGGCGCCCAGTTCTCGTCTGTTGGCATCGCGTTGCTTTGCTGTAGACATGAGTTTGGAACATTCCTGTTGTTCCCTTCGCAGGCACTTCCTTTGTGGGGCTTTGGGGCATGGAAGGAAAAGGACGAGCAGTACAACAGACCCTTACCTTCCTTCTTGGTGACATCTGCCTCCAGGAGGATGAGGAGCGGTTGTGTTGTGGTGACCCGCCTGTTTACAGCAGTAAATCCCTGAGGTGGGAAGCTGGCCAGCCTGGAGCAAATGGGAGCAGCTCCTGTGCTTGTCTGGCCTGCAGTAGGAAAAGAACGAGGAAAGGAGCTTTTTCTGTAGCGGCATTAACGGGAGGCAGGTGGTGCAAGGTGTGCGCAGATTTGCTGCTCCTCAAAATTGAGTTAGAAAAGTTGTAGGGCAAGAACCACAAGCAGTTCAAGATCCCAGTTTGGACACTGTTGCCGCGCACAAATGAGCTGTTTGGGGCTTGCAGCGTTTGCTAGCTAAGCATTTTTCTTGTTGCTTTCCTGGTCCGTAATCTGCTTAGTCTATGTTTGATCGCACTGATTGCTTTCAATTTACATAAGTTGTCAGTCATTCGGTGGCAGGTGCACAGGCAGTCAGGTCTTGGAGGTAAAATTCTGTGAGAAAGTGGTTTTTCTGTTTGGTTTTGTTTTTTTTTTCTCTTCCCCCTTTCTTGTTAAAATTAGGGGAAGGGAATTCTCCTGCAATCTTTCTCTTCATGCTGAAAGAAAATGAAACAACAGGTTTTGTGTTGCTAGGTGGCCACCATAAATATTTTTTTTAATTCCACATTTGAAGGAATAATTGTAACTTTATTTGCTTTATTAAATTGAATCTTTTTTCCCCCGTCCTGGAATGAATCCAACAGTATCTCAAAGCCTTTTTGTTACTTATTTAAGGTATGATTAATGTTCTTGTGTTTTTCCACTTATGTTCTCAGGTTTGGATTTAAAGGTAGAACTGGTCCGCTAATGAAAGTTGTTGGATAAGGTCCTTCACTAGTTCTGGATACTTTTTGTTATGGAGATCATGGCAAGGCTGCTGTATCTACAGTGCCTTGCTGTGTATAAACCACATTCCTGTCGTGCTATGTGAACTTGAGGCAGAAAGTGAGGGCTTGGAAGGGAAGCCCAGGGTGCAGGGCACTGCTTGGCAGCACGTCACCAGTATGAGAAACTCCCGTTCCCTGCTCCCCTTGAAACATGGGTGGAAAGAGCACGTTGGAGGGAGGGCCCCATCCCTGGCCCTGTCCCGTCTGGGGGTTTAGGTCACCCCTGGAGCCTTAAGCAGGAGCAGGAACGTGGTAGATGTTCTCTGCTCCTCTGCGTGGTTCAGGAGCTGGACTGCGACGCACAGCCTGTCCGTGTCCGTCACAGGCAGCGCCGCCCTGGCTTCCCCAGCCTGCGGCATCTGGGCATGGGGACGCAGGGGAAGTGCTGAGAGAGCGTCTGGCTTTCCTTCTTAGAAGGAAGGTACTTACGGGAAAATGAGAAACGAGGAAAAGTATGAACTTGGAGTAGCCAGGGGATTTGAAACAGCGCAAAAAGACAAATTGACCTTGGGCTATTCACATGTGAATACCTCATGTAGACAAAGTGCAGAAGGACAGAACCTAGTTTGCTTTATGTCTGACCGGACAGATCTTTTGGTCCCCATTTAAATAAGGTGTTCAGTGCTTGAACGTAGGCATTTGTGCTTGAAGGTCAGAGGGGCAGAGGTGCTCCAGCCTTGCTCCAGCAAGGAGCTGAAGGAGAGGAGCTCCTGCCAGCTGCGTGTGCCCTTGGGTGCAGGCACATGAGACAGCAGCTCCTGGAGTTGCAGCTCTGCGTCCCACAGCCCACGCTTTCCAGAGAAGTGTTTTCCTAGGTGCAGGCCTAAAATGCTACAAAATATTGTTTGTGCCTTTTAATTTCTGTTAAGAGGATTTATAGATTTATTTTTGTAACACAATTATGTGACCTCATTATTCTGAGCTTTGGCTGAGTTCCAGGTTTAAGGTTGTCAGAGCTGGCTTTTGTTTTTAATTCATAATGAATCGCAGGTATATGAAAGAAATTTCATTAAGTGTTTTGGTTTTGATACACCTGATTATTTCTCACTACTCATCCTATCTCACTACTTCTCAAGCATCCTGCTGTTTTTTGTCTTATGTCTGGTAAATTAGATTTTCTAAAAAGAAAATATTTCAAAGTATAATTATAAAGCATTAAGTTTTCATGAAAATCAAAACTTGCTACATATTGTTATATTGGATCTTGCACAAACTTTACAAGGAGTTTGTAGCATTTTTTAGTTTCTTTTTTTGAGAGAGAGTCTTTCTATTAGAAGAAGAATGAACTATTTGTGTACTTGATTTTCCTGATTGCCATATTCATTTAATCTATTACAAATAAGTTCATTTGGAGGAAAAATAACAATTATTAAAATGTTATATTAGAAGCCGACTTTGGCAATTAAATTGTCTTTTTTTAAAGGATCTTTTTTTTTTTAATTTAATTCGCTTTCCTTTGCCTTAGGCTAGAGAATTAATTGTGTTATGATGGGGTGAGGAGTCGTTTGCTTCGGCTGTCATTCTTTTGGAAGAGGTTGTGAAGCAATGAAGGATAGTCAATTTGGAGCAAGGGGAAAATTAAAAGTTGTGCCACATCTCAGAGTCTCTATGATGTAAAGCTCTGTAACATAAAATACCAATAACGTGAAAATTAAAAATGTAGAGTTTAAGATAAGTCTTTGGTTTTAATGGAAGAATCCACCATGCTTTCGATGCATTAAATATTCTTGGTAGCTTGGTCTCCTATAGTTATTAGTAATTTTGACAGGTGACCGCATGATCAAAGATAGTAGAACATCTTTCTCAGAGAGAGAGAAGTTTTTATAGCTAAAGCCTATAATGACAGACATTATGCTATCATTTACTCTTTATGTTCCTGTTTAAATGCTAATTTTGTAATATTGCATCCGAAAATCGTTTAAATTCATTTTTACTTTTAAGAGCGACTCATAAAAGAAACTTTTTTTTCCAGTGAAGCTTATCCTTTGGGGAAAAACAGAGCTTCTGAGGTTTCCCCAAGAGGAACTAGCACTGATGCTGTGTGGATGCATGGTGGTTCTTTTGCTAAATACCAGCAGACATCATTGTGCTAAATCAGAAATGTAGATTTACATCAATACACAGTTCTTTTGTCATGCTTATTTTCCATGGAGGTGTGTGATTTTTACAAAGTGTTTTCTGATTTTTTTTCTGAATAATTTCCTTATGCTTTTTTCTTTTCCATTTAATCTTAGTGTACAAAAACTGAGAATTTTCAGACGCCATTAAAGCTTCTGACTCCATGAAATTTTAACAGATGCGATACTTGAGAGGTGCTGTAGTGGGGAGTGATCATTTATCAGGCAATACTTTGAGACCTGCATTATTATTCGGTAATTAAAAATTCACAGGGGTGAAAAGATACCATTGTAAATATTTTATTCTGTCTTCTCCCTCTCTACCCCCTTTCCCCACCCCCCCAGAAGAATTTTTAAGACAGAAATACCTTTTAATGTAAGGCTGCTAGCAACTGTGGAATACTTTTCTGTGGGTAATACTTGAGAAGAGGTAGGCAGGAAGACATTACAGTATTTAAGGAAGTGGTTTATAAAGACTATGTGGATCTTTCAAAGAGGGTAGATATATAATCAGCTTTTTTAGAGGGAAGAAAGGAATGCTGCTAATGTACACATTTGTGATAATCTGGTGTGATACTCGGAAAGGTTTTAATTTTTCCTATGGTATGTGGTTAGAAACTACTAGAAGAAAAAGGTTTAACATTAGCAAAATATCATTGATACGTTGCTAGCACAACATTCTTTTCGAGATTTATTTAGTTAAATTGTGCATGTTTTGCCTTAATTCTACTTTATTTACTCACTCTTATGTTTATTTCCATAACAAAATATTCAGTGTGCTTGAATTGGATGGCTTAAATGATTAAAATAGTTTCCTTTTTTTTCTGTTTTGCTCCACTGACCAGTTTTCCATAATTTGTGTATATGATTAAAAAACTGTTTCAATATACATCCTTTTGGACGAGTGAAGCTAGTACATGTGCTTTGTGTTCAGCACAAAGCTGAACATAGAGCATTCTCGAGGGAAAGAAAACACCAGTGTCCACAGGGGCTCAAACACTGGAGTCCCAACTCACAGGGCAGTAGATTTCCACCTGCTTTACACCGAGTGTGCTGTGTCACTGGAGAAGCTGGATCTTCTTTCTTGCTTGGAGTTTGTGGGTTGTAGTAAATTGAAATGTTGATTATTTCATGTAGTTTGGTCTGGCTTTTCTCTCTTTATTCCCCAAAGACTACTGGTAAATAAATTAAATGATACCAGTAGCATTTTTTGTTTGCTTTTTAAACTGCCTAAGCCAGAAAGCCTATTGCTACTTCTGGGAGGGGTTGTTTTGTCTTTGATCAGAATCTGTATAGAACCTTTATATAAAATAAATACTGGGGGAAGGGAAGGCAATTTCCATGGGAAAATTGTTCAGGTAGATACTAAGGACTCCCAGTTTAGACTCTTTTGATGGTGACTGTGGAAAGCAGTGTTTGCTGTAACCGTGGATTGGAGTCCTCATGGAAGATGTGTGGGGTTGTCCATGTGCTTCTGTTCCTCAAACCTATTTGTGCTTCAGGTAATGGAAAAGGCTTCACATGAGCCAAACACTTTCATGCCATCATAACAGTATTTGAGAAGGAACATCAGAGCTGTTGGTTCTGCTTTACTTCTTTCACCTTGTGCCTGCAATTCAGGTCTTCAGTATGAAGAAAAATGGTGTCTGAAAGGGGTGCTGGGGGGATGCTAGGATAGACGTGGGACTGGAGCACTGATGGGTTTGATTTTTGGTTAGTTGGGCTGTTCTTGTGCGTGCCAAGCAGCCCGTGTGCTGATGCACTACTGTGTGCCACTGCTAGTCTCCTGGGGGCCGTGACTGTCATCTTTAGAAATGAAACATACTTGATGTTTTTGTTTGACATGTTTTGACATGTGAATGTGTGTTTATGTATATTTTTTAAAAAATTGTTTTACTTGGACTTACAGAAAACCTGAGATTACATTTTCTCATTCCAATCCCAACTTCTAAATTAACGATACTCGTGCTTCGTCTGTGACCCAGAGTCATTGCTTGAACAGTGCTTCGATAACAATCAATGAAAGGCTCTGCGAAGCAGCACCAGAAATAGTGTTTGATGGCGAAGAATGCTGAAGTTCTGTTTTGTTGGTCCTTTAGCCTTTCAGTTAGCCCTCAAAATACTAGGTCATATGGTACTTAAAACTATCAATGTATAATGACCAGAGCCTTTGCAGGAACAGGCAAAGAAATAAAGTGTGCTTCTAGGACTGCCCTTCCAGGCCTAACATGTGAGATGCCCCGGAGTTCTTGGAGTATAAGGAAATACAGGGTGTTTCTCTGCTAGTTTAATTTGAGTCTTCCATGAAATTTAAAGCACATTCTTAGAATATAAGAGTTTTCATGATTAGAAGTACCCATAGCAACTGACGACTTGAGTAAAATTTTGCTGGAGTTGGTTTGGCCTTTTAGAGTGGTGTTGCGTTAGTACCTCTCACTCACGGTATGGGACCAGGGACTGTTTTGTGGGAAGAAAGCAGAACACCTGGCTGTACAGCAGCAACCAGCCTAGGAATGTGAGCCTTCCAGCCCCTGAAATGAGGCTTGGAGTGAGGAAACTAAAACATCTGTTTGCTGACCACGTTTTCCATCTGTAGGGCTTATGGACACCTGCGTGCAAAGTTTATAGTACTACAATCAGCACTCATCTGGGAAGATCAAATTACTGAATTTATTCTTTTTAAAAGGTCAGTTTAATTATTCCTGGAAATTAAAAATATTTTTCTTACTGCACTGTGCTTTTCTATTAAAGCGTGCTACGTTATTTCGGTATATAAACCATAGTCTAAAAAAGCAGTGAAAGGCCTCATTAACATTAGATTCTGTTATAATTATATGCTTTACTGGATTGTAGCCAGGCTGTGTGCTATGGTGCAGAAGTGCCCCTCTGCATGGCAAAAGTACCGTATGAGTGTTTGTGTATTTTCATGCTAACAGTCTCCTAATGCTCCTGTCTCTTCAGGAATTTGTGGAAGATTATAGCAGATTTCTGGAAAGCTGGACAAATAACATATGATGTCTTAGTAAATGCCAGTTAATACTTGTGCCATAAACACTTGTTAGCTTAATTTTAACTTCTGATCTCCAACTACCTTGGAAAGGAAATGTGTTACTAATTGTAGCTGAAATTGGTTTCTTAAACTCTTCATTGGACACTGTTCTTATTCACAAGCAAATAACTGAAGCAAAACAGCCTGGCATTAAGACTAAAAATATTGGATGTTTATCTAAGCAAAAACATCTATTATGTTTTTATGCATTTACAGAATTCTTTGTCTAATTGCTCTGAAATGATTCAGACTAATAATGTCACCTTAATGAAATAAATTTAGAGAGTAGGGATAGGAGGGATGAATATTTACCGGCTGCAAACTGTAAAATGGACCAGCTTCCATGCTTAGGATGAGCCAGCAGGGTGAACGCAGCGGAGATGCTGAGAAGGGTTGTGATGGTATTAGAGTATCTGCTGGGTGTATCACCAAGGGCCTTATGCAGACATTTCCACACAAGGCAACAAATTCCAGTCTAGCAGGTTCTTTTTCAATATTTAATACTTAGTTGTTACTTCATACTTCACAAAGTGAAGTGGTAATTCAAGTGTCTTGTTAAAGATGTGTCAAATAATGTATACTGAAAATTCTGAAATGGTAGTTGGAAGGGGAAAAGTGCTAAGTAATAGGAAGTAAATATAATAATTATATAATATTTATTATAGACAGTTATAATTTTAAATATACACAATAAAATGTAGATTGCCTTTTAAGTATAATTAGTATTATAATCATTTATTTGCATATTTATAATATAAAACAAATTAATATGTAAATAGTCATAAATAATAAGTAAAAAAAAAGAGGGTGGTGACATTGTTCTATGTCAAATGGCCATGCATTTTACCACTATTTTTTCTGAAAACAGCATTTAATCTGTTTAACTAAGTAAATTAAATATTTATTTTTTCACATTTTCATGAAATAATTGTGATGCACCACAGGAATAAATGTTATACTAAAACTTAATTTTTAGTTGTGTGATGCTGACTTATCAAAGTCCACCAAAAGACTTTGAAAACAACAGATTGTGTGAAACTATTGACTACTTTTTAAGAAAAAGACAATGTCTCTGGCATCTTTCTCCTTTTGCATTAAGAATAATGTGCAGTATAAAAGTTTTGTATGTAATAGTGCCTTTTTTTTTTTTAATAGCAATGCTATATCGCCTGGCCATAATCTTTCAGGGTTGCTTTTTTCTCTGTGTGTGTGCTGTTCTTCTGCCCTCCAAATTGAACGAGTGCTCAGGCACGCCCCTTCCTCCTCCTGCCCCTGATTTATGCTCTCTGCTGAGCTGTTTTAGGAGCTGACAGGTCCCGTATCCTTGTTAATGTCCTTAGGAGTTTTACTGAGCTGGAAATAGGATGTGCTGTGGCGTGCACTCTTTTCTGAGAGGTGAATTATTGAAAATACGTTACTTTAATACTTTTCTGGGTCTTTCTAAATTGTGGAAACTAAGGACTTGACCTTTCCTAAGTACAAAGCACTGTGGCTTGCATATAACAGATCACATAGCTATGTCTCTATATATGACATCCTATATTATTTATTATATTATGT
Source organism: Tinamus guttatus (assembly GCF_059628265.1). Lineage (NCBI taxonomy): Eukaryota > Metazoa > Chordata > Aves > Tinamiformes > Tinamidae > Tinamus > Tinamus guttatus. The sequence goes on along the minus strand of NW_028288703.1, from coordinate 2,818,623 downwards.
ATTATATCCATAAATTAGAAAAGGGATCAACACTTTTCCTGCAAAATTGTGGGCTAGTTTTCTTCCTGCTGGCGAGGCCACTTGTGGCTCTTCTGGTTGGATATCAAAGCCATTAGTAAGCTGAGTCACCACCTCCAGCCAGGACTCAGCTCTTTCTGCTAAAAAACACTTTGATTCATTTTTATGAGTATTTTTATTTATTTATTTTTAATTTGCTTTGGCAAATCTGTGAGTTTGTGTGTTCTTAAAAGGTCTTAACTGGTATGTTGTTTTGCAATATGCAAAAAGCATATTTTGCATATGCAGAATATGTGAGAATGCAATGTGATGTTCTGTTTTGTTTTTGTTGCTCAGATTAGTACATAATATCTTCTCTTATCTTTATCTCTTTCTGCCAAAAAATATAACACACAAAGGACAAATGTTGCGTTCTCTAGATCTGTATTTGTAGTTGGCTTTTTGACAGAATTTTTGTTATCCTAGGGAGCAAAACATTGGAAAATATAAATAATCAGTGTTCATTTATCATAGAAAATAAAAACTTCATTGATTCTGTGTTGGAACTGCTTGTCTGTAGAACTTCTGTGCCCTTTTGATGCCCACTCATTGAGGGGTTTGGGTAGCTTTGTGGTCTAGAAAAGATGAGAAAATGCACCCATGATGCCAGAGGCCTCAATCTTGCTACTAGCTCTCTTCAGTAACTGTTAAGTATTAATTTTCCTGCATCTGTTTTACACTGCTGTACAGTGGAGCAGGTAATAGGTGAAATAATTTCAAAAGGCCAAATAAAAAGCAAATCAAAACAAAAAGTCCTCTGTTGTTCTGACAAAGCTGCAGTTCATGCATTGTCAGGCTAATGACTCTGCTTATTATAACTATACAATATATGAAGTCAAAAATGCCCTTGTCTTAAGGGGCTGCACCTGACAGAAAGGAACATATGTAGCTGGTTTGCCGCTCCTGAGCGGAGTCTGAGGATTTTGCCCTTGCTAATAATGGTGGGAGAGGAATTTGGCCCCCTCCGTTTTCGCTCACAAAAGGAAGATCATCATCATGGACAATGTCACTTGCATTTCAAATACCTAGTTTTGAGTTGGTAGGATCGGTAGGAGCTGATAAGCAGCTTGGGAGCTGTGCCAGCAAAATGATCTCTAATTTTTCTTTTTTCTTCCCCTCCCATCTGCTGTACTAGAGCTATCTCTGTGACAGATAAGGGCCTTCCCCCACAGATTGATTATCTCCATCCTTGGAGAGAAGCAGCCCGACCCATTAATTATTCCTATTTCCTTTGCCAGTGGGTCAGGAAAGCAGTCCAGGCTTTTTGATGTTTTCCTTTTTCTTTTATTATTTTTATTACTATTATTTAAAATAAACTCATCCTTCATATTATTTTAAGTTGTTTACTTAATGTTCTTTTATTTCAGACTGATCGGACTAAGGTTATCTCCTTTTGAAACACTTGTCAAAATATACATAATGCTATTAAGCAAATATCATTTTCCTTGCTGTACACTTAGAGTCGCTTTTGGGGGATCATAGGTCTTGAAGTTTGACTTTAGGAGGTGTTGCTGTAATCATGCTACCATGCATTTTAGTATGTGTATACTGAGAGAACTTGATGTTAGGAGGCAAGTTCTTTTGAAAAAATTTTAAACAATCTTCCTAGGTGTGTTTAATTATTTTTCCGAAATAAGAGTTATTCTCAGGGAGATGGAGAATAGAGAGAAATATGGTTGGTTGCTTGAGCTTTTTTTTTTTTTTTTTTTTTTTTTTCTTTTGTTGTGGAAGACATAAAGCTGGGGCTCCGTTTCTGTCATATTTTATAAGGTGTTGGAGATAGCACATGATCTTCTTAGCAAAGACTGCTTGCCATTACATTGTGTTGAAGTCCTGTTTCCTGATATGTCTTTGTACTTGGTGGATGAAAATAGAAAATAGAGCTTGCTGTAACTAAATGATGGAAATATTCACTAGTGAAGAAGTTTTCAGTCGCTTTCTGTCAAGAGAACAAAAATATGGCTATAGGAGCCATAATAATGTGATGTTGAACTTGTACTGATCACTGCACTATTACTTCCGTGACCAAAATCAAATCACAGTTCAGTTATGCTGAGAACCTCCATCCTGCTGCCTGCACTGCAGTCTAGATGGAAGAGGCTTCAGAGGCTTGCAGTTAATGTATGGTGTATATTTTTATATATGTATATATACATGCCATTCTTCCAGTAGGAAAAAATATTTTTTTCTTGTTCTTGCATTCATTCTGTCATGATTAAGCTTATCTGTTGGTAGACTGTGTTAAGCCAAAAAATTGTTTGCACTCAGACTTGACAGATGGTTCACTACACATAATGGCTGTTTACTGCAGAAAGAAAGTAGGGGCAGAGGGATTAATCCTTTTGTATTTCATCTTGTTTTGCTTATTTAAATTAATAGTTTTTTAATTTTAGTTCTAAATGAGTCTAAAATGCAAAATTAGTTCTGCCAACAACAACAAAAAAGGCCTTAATGGGAATCTCTGCTTCTTGCCAAATCATAAGAATTTATCAGCTCATCCCTTCGCAAGGTTGTACGTATGTCTCTCCTCCCCCAGAAGAGAGTATAGAGATATCTGAGCAGCCCCCCATAAGGCGGTGACAGCTGTCTGCTAAATCCAAAATGGCACTATGAGGCTCCCAGAAATGGGGCTGGGGACTAATATTAACGTTACTGCTTATGACTAATATTAACATTGCAGCTTATCCTTTCCTCCGGGAGGAGGAGTCCCCAAGGCGTGCGTCAAGGCTCCCAAGGAGCTGCAGTTTCAGTGGAAGTTGAACATGGACCATCCGGGCATTTTCAGTTGACTTCTCGTTATGTGGCGTTGGGAGCGTAAGACTTTCCTAAGGTATGTGAAAAGTAGGACTATGTTAACACAAGAGTTAAGAGTTGCAAGAATTGCAAAGGTGTGTTCGTGGCTTTCCACCTTCCCTTACAGGTTGGATAGATTTTATAATTCGTGTTAGTTCTGCATCCTGCTCAGTCTGTCCAAACAGAGTATGGAAATTTAATGTGGCCTGGTCTTATTTGGTGGATAGAACAGGTGGAATAGAATTCAAGATTGATTTTTCCTGCTTCTGTCTTCCTTGAGGCAGTGTTTGAATATATTTCTTCTCCTCCTATTTGCTTAAACGGATGGTACATACTGTACTGCCTCTGTGTTCAGCAAAACAGGTGACGAGGAACGGCTCATCCTGCCTACACAGGCATTCGTTTTAATTAAAATTCAGCCGACTCTCTGACACTCTCTCTCTCTCTCTCTCTGTCTGTATGATTTGGATAAATGACCAACTTTAATTTGACCTCCTGGAATGTGAAGGGAATTCAGTCTGTGGGTAAATGTTAGAAGTTGCCATCTTCCCTGGAGTACTTGGGGGTAGCAATTGATGGCCCATTGCTACTGGAGAAACACCTGTCTGGGCCCAGGAGAGCATGGGGTGTGACAGGTATCAGCCTCTTCTTTGTGGAGCGTAAAATGAAAGTAACAGTAGATTTATAATACTTGTGAAGAGCTATCTGGAATGAAGACAGCCATTTATTATACCTATACTAATTATAAGTCTGAACTTTGTAATTTTAGCAAATAGTCTCCTACCAAGATCCCCAGGATGTGCCCTCTAGAGACCTGAAGCACTCTGCTGCTTCATAGTTTTTTAGCTGCTGCTTTCAGGGTGCAGACTTCACTACCATGTTTGGCTAAGACATAAATCTGTAGATTTATCCCTTTTGGATTAGAGTGTGGCTGAGGGCAGGAGAAAGCAGTGCCAGCTCTGCAAGGAGAGAGGCAAGGACTTTGCTTTGAGCTGTGGAAAGTGGATGAAAGATGGAGGAGAAGACCTGGAGCAGTTGCCAGTTTGAGCAAGATGGGCAGGATCACTTTCCTTGGTAAGGACTCAGCAGGGCAGCTCTGTCCGCTGAGAGCTGTTTCACATCAAGGCAGCTGGAGATTTTCAAGTGAAGGGGCAAAGGTCAAAGGGATTTTTAGCTCCAGACTGTGAAGTTTACAAGTTGTACGTAGATAGATGCAGGAAACCATGGGAAAGGAGCAAAAGAGACTGTCACTGATGGTTGTGGAGAGGAGAAGGGCACTAAGATATAAACATTGTTCCTTTCTTGTGTTAGAATATTGAATGACTACTGAAAAAATGGGCTTGTAAAAGGATGTATCTCTGTGTGAAAGGACAATGTCTTCTGCTTATTATAGATTTCTTTTGCATGTCGATGTTCCTGCCTCTATTAGAAGACATAATAAAATTGCAAACTGATTTCCATTTTAAAGGGAGAGATGGAGGGCGTAAAAATAAAGGGAAACTCTTGGGAGCTAACTGAAGTTGGAGAACTGAGAAGCAGATTCTATAAAGAGTGAGAAGTTGTGACCTCAGTGACCTAGAAACAGAGCTGGGTGAGAAATAGCGAATGTTGAAGGAATTTCTTTTTTCCCCACAAGAGGTATCTTTCATTAGAAGTTTATATTACTGACAATAAATGAGGTAATTATTTTGAAATTTGATTGGGAGGTTTCAGCCAACTGCCATTAGAAATAAGGAGGTAGATACCTCTATCTCTAACATGATCACAGAACAGAGTGCAACTGTTGATTGCTGTCAAAATACCTAGCACATACTATTTAAAAAAAAAAAAAAAAGTAAAGGTGGAAAATACAGGAAAGGTACATGGGCTTCAGTTCATGTTACCTGTGCAGAGCCAGCTGAGCAGAATTAAACTGTGAAGTTTGCCTAGGAGAAGGTTTGAGAAATCTTTCTTACAGAAAGAGGAAGCAAGTAAAGCTGTTCAGTCCTGATGTAACAGAAACTAGGAACAAAAGAATTTGAGGACATAGCACAGGAGTTTGGAAACTTAAATACCAAGGGAGCCAATGTATAGGGAAAGATCTTAACCCCAATATAATACAGTTGGGCTAATGCAACATCTACAAATGCTTGATGTGGTCAGAAGCAAAAGGTTACTCTCCTCTTTTTTTGACACCTGCTTGATACACGTGTTAATTTGGAAAAGGGATGGGTTGGATAAAAAGCACAGTGTTGCAGAGTGGAGAACTTTTGAGACTGCCTCCACAAAATAAAAATGAGCCCTAATAGTAAAATCCACCTGATAACCTCAGTCTTCTAGTGCATTTGAGCGCTGTTGGAAACATGGGCGTAAATTGAGGTTGGCTTTTAAATTGGGGCCTGGGTGTGCTGAGCTGGACGGTCCCTGCTCTGCCCTCACAATCCAAGCGGTTGGTGACCGGCTGGTGGGACAGTGGGAAGGAGACATTGTGCTACCTCAGCCCTTGCTTGGGCACTCCGGAGCTTCCCGGTCATTCCCCCCGGCAAGAGCCAGTCACAGCGTTTGGAGGTCTTCCCGGGAGAGCTCTGCAGCTGCCGAGGACAAGGGCCGAGGCCACCTCGGAGCCGCCTTCAGCTTCTGCTGCTGCGCGACGATGGTGTCGCTGCTGGGGCTGTGGAGAGCCGCGCTGCGGTGCTGAGGCCGAGCCCGGCTTTCTCGCCATGCAGAGCAGCGAGCGGGGACGCTCCAGGAGCGCCGGCCCAGGCGGATGGCGCGCCTTGCCCAGGCACATCGCCGCCGGGCGCTGCGGGACAGCCCGCCTCACAGGGCACTTGGCTTACCCGGGCGGTAGCCTCGCTCTTCCACTTGGATATGTTTGGCTTATCATTTATTCCAAAATATTTTACTTAGTTATGATGCATTTTAGTTAAGTACAGCACCTCTGCTTTGCTTCTGACTTCTAAGTAGCCAAGAAAAACCCCAACTATATTGACAATCATATAGACATCTGAGGTAGTTGATGTGTTATTATATTATGGGATACTCTTGCCCTAATTTTTATTTGGTTGTGAGTGATGAATAAGTTGAAAATTAACTTGTGGACTACCCACAATATTTGTTGTTGGTGTGTACTGTGGTAAATGTAATGTGGAGAATATTTTAGCGAAATATTATAAAGAGGGTTTTGGAATCTGAAAAGTTTTTTCAAATTTAGTTTGATTCTTTCTTGATTTTTAAAGCAATTGTAAGTAGAGACTATTTTTCTATGTCCCTTTGGTATTTATTCATTGCTTTTAATCGGGTATGTCTTTTCATGCCTTGGGTGTCATTGCTGCTGAACTCTGGGGATATTAATCTGATGGATTGCTTTGTTTTGACTTTCCTAGCTGCAGCGTCTTTCCCAGACTGCTTCAGATTGAGTGAAACATAAATAATATTTAGAAAAGTATACAGGAATGTCAGTTTTGTGAACATAGTGATTTTCCTCTCTGTTTGTCCTGGAGTTTGTCCCACCTGGAGGCTTGTTGACTACCTCCAGCCTCCAGAATGGACCTTTTCATCCATGGAGCTTTTTTCATTTGTCTTCCTTGACTGTTTAAAACCTGCTCACATAAATAATTCAGTATTAATTTGGAGCATCTAAAAAGGAGTTTGGAGATATACTAGATCAGTATGCTGCTTTTCATATTTTCATCAATCCTTTTGTAAAGGATTTAAAAATATCTTGTTAAATAGTGTGTGTGTGTATGTGTATTTATAAATATATATATATATTTTCAAAACAGCTTTCTTTTTGTCCCACACATTTTTAAATTGGGAAATATTTTCCAGACCTGGCAAGTTGTCAAAGTATTTTATTTAAAATAAATAGAATAGGCTTAAATTATTTTCTATAGAGTGTTTATATAAAAGTTAGGGTTTTTTTTTTGTTTTTGTTTTTGTTTTTTCTTCCGTTGATACAGAGAGTGCTGAAAGTGCAATTCCTCAGCATGAAACAAGTCTTTACATTTTTAGAGATAAACGTATCTTATGTACTGGCTTTACTTTAAGAAAAAAAAAAGGCTAATTGGTGGTTGTAATTTTAGCCACTCTTTTATAATAGGCCCTTAGGTATAGTGGTGATGAAGTGTGTATAGTAAATGCATAGACAGATGCCAATGGCAAGGCTGCTGACATTCTTTTCCATTATCTTTTCCACTGTTTTCTGGTGTTAATTTCCTTTGCAGGACATCTTCAGTGAGCTACCACTTACTGCTGTTGTGTTTCAGCTGGAGGAGGTTTGGCTTTAGTGTGCTGGGGAAGGATTATCAGCATCTTATATATTGGCAGAATGAGCAGTAAGAGGGTTAAAGGTGCTGCCGGAGATTGTTCTTCTGTGAGCAATAAACAGAATGAGGTGTCTGGTGCTAGAGAGGAAATGACAGGCTGCTGATTTGTGTCTCTCTCCTTGTACTTCCAGTTATACTGAAGGAAAATGAAAAGTATGTAGATTTTAAATCAAAAGACACTGTAGGAATTGATTTGTTTGAATGTGTTCTTAGTTCTCTGGTTCTAAAGGCTCTTCTTGTGCCATGAAAGACTCCCACCATTGTTGTAAATTAATTTAGTTGAGATGATGCTGAAGATGCCACATACGGATCTTTTTTAATGTGATTTGTTAAAATCACCTGTTTGCTGAGCTTTTTTTTCATGGGCTTATTTAAAAAACAAACAAACAAAAAACTTTCCCATGTTTGCAGCTCTTTTTTGGTAAGGATCCTTGGGTAGTCTTTAGTCTTCCTTCCCAAACACTTGACATCGCAATTATATCATTTTGTGTTGGATAACCCAGAATCATCAGCTGGCATTGTCATATGTGAATGTCCAAAAAACAAATGGGAGAAGAGTGGGAAGGAAACATTAGAAGTCTGTTCCTCACCTGGTTCAGGCCTGGGCTCAGGCTGGCTTAAAATGCCAGTGTTACTGCCTGTGTCTGTGGTCCTCAGTGACTGAGGAGGAGGAGGTTGCTGGGTTTAACCCAGCTTCTCAGGAGCAAGGATGCTCCGACTGCACCCTTTTACCATTGCCTGGGTTCAGTTCCCCTGGCTGCTGGTGAATTGAATGTCTTTTTGGGGTATAGAAAACCCCAGTAATATATAGCCAAGGGGAAAATGAATTCCGGGTAATGAGAAACTTCTGTAGTGTGAGATTCAGTATGTGTTCATGATAATGAATTTCTGTAAAGTCATCTTGTGCATCTTAGAAGGAGAAACCTCATCTTTAAGTTGGATAGGATTATCCAAAAGCTCTCCCTTGGAAAGGGAGATCATGTGTAGACTATTTAATGTCCTGAAAAAAAATACATATATATATATATAGCTATTCATGTAATAAAAGCATAGCATGGACATGTTCACTTACATGTGTGCTCTGCTGTCATGCCGAGCAGTGAAGTGCTGTGGTCCATTGGGCAGTGTCAGAAGCTGCCAGATGCAGCTATAAATTTACGAGCACTGATGGGAAGCTGGGTTAATGTGGAATAAGTTCTGTATGTTCTGTCCCACAAGTTGTGTTTATGTACATGCTATCATGGCATGGACCTGTCACATTACTAAGCTTTTTTGTATATGTTTTAAGACTTCAAGCTATCTGAAGATGCATAACAGAGGCACAGTTTCAGTGAAGTTTGAGGTGGTGACAGTTTCTGCCTTGCTGCCTATGGAGCCTCTGTGGACTGTTGTTGTCTGTGTGAAATGGTGATCATTTGTTACTTTGAGGTACTGTCCTTGTCAGATATGTTTTGGAGATGTTTTTTAGGTCACTTATACTCCAAGATCTTATTCTTCTTGGACAACTACTGTAGAGACTATCAAAAGATACTCATCAGGAAAAAGAAGCTATAAGAATATATTCAAATATGTGTTACTACTACAGTTATTAAAGCTTTTATTTCCAGAGCTACCATAAAAATAAAGAAGGTGTATGAATAGACTGGTATGCATTTTTATCATCTTTTATTACTTGGTACAGCTTTAACAAAGTTAATTCTGGATATTAATGCAATCAGTCATTTGTATGGCAAGTCTTATCAAAAAGAAGAAAGACTTGTCTAGATATTCTTGTTACTCTTTTTTGCTTTATGAAGCTGATCAATTATGCATTTAAAAGTAGATTGTTCTTGGAAGTTGGAACTTCTCTCCTGTTTTAGGAAACCAGTGTTTGATCCACCAAACATTTTCCTATTTAAATTTCATAACATGATCTGATCTTTTTTTCAACTCTAATGTTATGTACTCATTTCCTAAGATGATTCAGACACTACTGTAGTTGATTAAGTAATTTGTCATGTCAGACTTATTTTTAAAAGCAAGTCATTGTGCTTACCCACATAAAGGATGCAACAGCTCCGCTCTGCGCTCCTGTGCTTACAGGGCTTTGCTGCTTGCTGGAGTCCCCTCCTGTCCCTCTTGGAACCTAATTCAGCCCTTTGCTGAGCCGAAAATGAGCGTTGAAGGATTACAGGAATATGTTTATATTCTCTTTTCCTTGCTGCATGGAGAGTGTGTCCCCTTTGCTGTGTTTGGTGTAAGATATACCTATTTCCAGTTCACACATGGTTGTTTCAAAGTGGCAAATATTTATTTACAAATTATGCCATGTTTAACTCTCAGGCCAGAGACACAATTGCTCCTTGAGTTGAATGATGTGCTTTCCTGATGCAAATGATCTCTGAAGTTCACTTAATTCCCTTTCCTAGATTTCCATTTGGTGAATGTTGCTTCTGTCTCCATTTTCAATATTTATAGTCTCAGAATACAGAGCTTTAGTTTGACTTCTCATTTAATTTTCACTTTTGCCACCTGTGTTTTGAGCCTCTGAAAGGATATCATGGCATGGCACTTTGGAAAGAGAGGAAAGCTGCCAAAACTGCTGACTATTGCCCTGCAAAATGGACCCTAGGCAATTACTGCACTTGTGCCTAGTGCTGGCCACCAACACGAGTGGGTGTGATTTTGGCTGTTATACAAATCCTTTATACAAGGCTATGTTATACAAATCCTTTCATGACTCAAACACTAAAGTGTCTTAACTTGCTCCATACCAGCATCTTTATCAGTATAGTGCGTTGTGTAGTGCATTTTATTTCAAAGTATGAAGCTTTGGCAAAAGCACAACAGCCTCCTGATAGATATTGGGTTACAACCAGGGAGGTAGGCACTGGAAAAGGCATCTCTTCCTACAGATTGGTTAGTAGCTGCCCTAGTAGCATATATCACGGATAAATCTACAGATCTTTTTGACTGATATCTGCGAAATGCTGCATCTTTTTTAATCTTTTACCTAGGATGAGATTTCATTTGATTCCAATTATTTCTATTATAAACTCACTGTTTGTGATAAATAATGACTTCCCTTCTCCATGGAAACCCAACTGCACAGACTTAAATGCTCTAAAGCATTTACACTGCCTTTGAAAATGAATTTTATTCTCTTATTAAGTGCTGAGTGATGTTATGCACCGGAACTTGTGCTGCTTGTCCTCTTAGAAAGTCTGCTGAAGTTGGCCAGCACTTTTGCTCATGCAGCAAATCCATAATGAGACCACAAAAGGTTGAATTCATTCTAGCAGATGCAGCTTCCAAACAAAACCCTATCTATCTATATATTTTTTTTTTGAAAGTGATGCATGTGATAAGAAGCCCTAGTTTGTGGCTATGTGTTATATTCACTGTATGTAGACTGGAAATCATTAATGTGTGGTTAGTCTGTAATCCACGCCAAGGGAACCTGTATAAAATACTTCAGTGGATATTCAAAATCTCTATGGGTACTTAGAGTCCAACACGACATAAAAAATCACTTTTATTTTAATGAATTTCAAAGCTTTAGCAGATCCAGGTATTTCAACTGTATTGCTCAGAGGCTCAGGCCTAGAAAAGCCCTTGGCCACTGAACAGGGTTCCAGCCCAATTGCTGAAGGTAACTTGGAAAGGGAGGTTGCTGCCCGAGACAGCTGGGGGTTTGTAGTTGATATTTCACGTAATACCATTTAAGGGAGTAGATGACATCACACCAACCACTCGCAGAAATCTTTGCCTTAAGGTTAACTGGTACTTTAAAAATAATGGTTTGGACTGTCTGTCTCTTTTTCTGGATAAAATTGGAATTTCATCTTCATTTGCAGCAATGGCTATGCTGCCGTTTTCCTGAGGCTGTTTTTCTGAAAATGAGAGCACAGCTTTCCTTTCCTGTTTTGAGGAAGAGCTGATAAAATTAACAAATCTAACATAATCAAAACCACTTTATATTATGTAATAAATGACTTTTAAGTAACATACAAATGATAAGAGTGTGTTCTAGGCTGTAAATTCAGAAGTCAGATGGGTGTGTGCAAGATAGATGGAGGAAACAGATTTCCAGACCAATTTCCATGATTTTTTTCTCCTCTGACCCTCCTCAAAAAAAAAAAAAAAAAAAAAAAGGTTTGAAGACATGAGTGCCAAGCATTGCTGTGGTAGCTACAGCTCTGCCTTATGGCTGCGGAGGTTTAGACGACAGACCCATATCACCTTGATGGATCCCCTTCTAGGTGCTTTTAAATAGGAGCAAACTGCATTGTATTTCCTGAAATTACTGTTCGCAGGTTTTTAAAGTATTAACTTTATTAATTGGCAGTGTACTTGAGCCCAAGTATTTTCAGGTAGTAAATAGGGAAAACAAGTTCTCTGTTGTGAACCACTGATAGCTTGGGTTAATCTTGAAATTTCTGTCTTGGTTTTAGAGATTGAAGATAATTCCAGAGCAAAAGGAGGTAAGCGTATGTTATTCAGAGCTAGTTTGCTGTAGAGCCTAGTGGAGAATTATTGCAGGACAAGGTGTCTACCAAAAGAAATCGGGGGAACCTGCCAAAAGAAGAGGTTAAAGTTCCACATAGTGAAAATAGTCTAAGTAGCTGCTGAGTTTGTAGTGCTGCTAAAAGGCAGAATGACCAAATTATGACACTTAACTGGCAGCATGTGTGTGTGGTGCTAAACAGTGATTTGTTTGCCATTAGGCTCAACCACTCTGGTTCTGTGCAAGGGATTAATCAATTCAGAAAACTATTCTGCCACTAAAACGCCCAAAATGGTAAGTGGGGCTTTTCTGCATGACCGCTGGCTGCTCAAACCAGCATGAGAACTCTGCTCGTGCGCTGAGATATCTCTCCTAGCGAGTGGGAGGGAATAATAGATGATTGAGTGAAAGCTGCAGTGTGGACTATCTTTTCTGTTAGTTTACGCATAAAAGGTTATTTGTGATCAGATGCTTAAATAAATTTCAATAGAGAATAGGCTAGAAGAAGAAAAGAATGTACTAGAAAATAGTTGGGTAATTTAGATAAATTCAATTTGGCCAGGCCCAAAGCAAACACATCCTTTGCTATACAAGGAATTCTTTGAAGTGATCTTGAATTTGCTGCCATTTGACATAGAGAATTTAAAGGAAAGATTCCCAGAGAATGTCTGTGTGAAGCAATATATTTTTTTTCTCTAGAAAGATACGGATCCTTTGATATTTCAAAAACTATTGTGGTACAAGCCTGGTTATAAATGGGTCATCTCCAGCTCCTGGAGCAACCAAAGCTGGGAGAAAGGAAAGCGAGCCTTAACGAGCACTCAAACCTTCTCTGTCATCTAAAAACTTAACAGTTTTGTCTTAGTTTTAAACCATATGCCTCCGAACTGCATAATTTGTGAAGCTTAATTATTTGAAGCTGTCAAAAGATGAACAGTTTATGATACCTGCTGGGGGAAGGGAAAGATATAATTAGGGAGCGCTTAACACACCCAAGAAAAGATGTGCAGCATCAAAGGAAGTGCCCTGCATTTCAGTTATGACAAGTAGTCTGAGGAATGCTTACACATGCTTCTGAAGGAAAAGCAAGCTGAGGAAGTGTGTTTCATGTAAGCGTTCTCCCCTCGTCCCCTACAAATGAGCTCTGCCAACAGCTTATGAGAACTTGGTACTCACCACGCTTTGCTTGGTGCTCTCCTGCACGCAAGCTTCCATACTGCTGCAAATTCTACTTGGGATCCGAGTGGTTTTTTTTCCGTAATTTATTCAGGAATGTTTAATCTAAATAAATATGCTATTCTTTCCATTATCCTGTGCTCATATGTTTTATGATCTGGGTTTAAGCAGCTGCTTAAATCACTGCTTATTGCAATGTACTAATAATGTGTCAAACACAAAATTAATTAGCCTAACATGCCAAAGTAAACTGTTTATCTCAAGTTACCCTTATGTTTACTACATTTGTGTTTGAAATCTCTCATGTTTCTCTGAGCTGGACTCTTGCCTGTGCATGTTTTGCCCCAGGACAAAGTTTAAAATCCATTTTTAGCCATTTTGTTAAATTAAGCATAACCCTGTTTGCGTGTTAATCTAAAGCAAACGAACTCCTGAAGTGAGAGACTCATCTGGCCAACATCAGCGATATTTTGAGTTATTCTTAAGCATTTCAGTTTTGAGTAGCTGACAAAAAGGCAAATTCTTATTCTGTGGTCAGCAAGTTGTATTTAAGACATATCTGAAGAAAACAGTCACCCTTAATGTTGAGATTCTGAGATTTATAAAAACATCTGTCCCTGTTTTTGCATTCCTGACAGCTTTCAAGACTGGAATAGCACTGCTAGAACTGCCCGCTGATCCTTGCTCCTTTGCTTTTGTAATATCTGCAGCAGCTCGCAAAAGATTCTTGCAGCAAAGCGTGACAGAGAGCAGTTTCTCAGGTTGTTGGTTTGGTCTTCCCTCACAGAGGGGAAAAGTCAAGAATAAGGCAACTAATGCTTCCTATGTGGGGGACTCGATTTTAGAAGCCAGGAGCTTTAGATGGGTCATGCTGAGAGCTATGACAATGCTCACAAGAAATAAAATGCAATGCTTCTAAAATAATTAAGCTGTGTAAATATTACATTTCTATTTGTGGTTTCCTTTTGTCCTTTTGAATTCTTGGAAACTGCAATCCTCAAACATTTGAAATTGAATTTCTCATCATCTTTTTAGAAATGAAACTCTCTGTGCTTTCTTTTAGCGTAGCCCTGTATTGAAGACATTATTTACAGCTCTAAATTCATTAAGTTGTCTTTATTTTTTTAAAAATCTTTGTGAAATAATTCCCTTTTTCGGTGTGCTCTCAGAAGTGAATCAAAGATTGGTCCCAAGAGTTCTCACTGACACTTGGGTGAGTGTGTGCCTCTTTCTTTTGGAAAGAGGCCGTTCATACACATCTGACCTCTTTGTGGAGTTGGACAGATAGGTTTTTCTTATCCTGAGCAAAGTTTTCTTGAAAACTGTTACGACTGAAAATGTGTTTGCTTTATTCTTGACAAATACTTGGAGAGCGTCTAAAAACATTTTTAGACTTGCATCTCCTGCCGCTGTGAGGGCTGGGTCTTTGCATGGACACATTTAGAGTAATTCTTGTCCACCTTTTACAGAAGGACCCACTTGATATCTGGATGAAACCTGCCTCTTGTACCTCACTGATACACAGTAGGCTTTAAAGCACATGAAGAGGCCTAGAGATTAGCAGTCCTATGACTCTGGCTTTAACAACTGCAGTTATGAGTTGCTCATTTTACTTTCTTTGCCCGTTAACCTCTCTGAAATGAAGAGCACGCGAGTTCTCTCTGAACCGCTCCGGTAGACAAGAAGGTGCTCAGGAGCAGTCAGCATGGATTCACCAAGGGGAAATCTTTCTTGACTATCCCGACAGCCTTCTATGAGGGAATGACCGGCTGGATAGATGAGGGGAGAGCGGTGGATGTCGTTTATCTTGACTTCACCAAGGCTTTTGACACCGTCCCTCACAACACCCACCTGGGCAAGCTCCAGAAGTGTGGGATAGATGAGTGCACAGTGAGGTGGATTAGGAACTGGCTGGATGGCAGAGCTCAGAGGGTGGTGATCAGCGGTGCAGAGTCTAGTTGGAGGCCTGTAGCTAGCAGGGTCCCCCAGGGGTCAGTCCTTGGTCCAGTCCTGTTCAATTTATTCATCAATGACCTGGATGAAGGCACAGAGTGCTCCCTCAGCAAGTTTGCTGATGACACGAAGCTGGGAGGAGTAGCCGATACCCCAGAGGGCTGCGCTGCCATCCAGAGGGAGCTGGACAGACTGGACAACTGGGCGGTGAAAAACCTCATGCAATTCAACAAGGCCAAGTGCAAGGTCCTGCACCTGGGGAGGAATAACCCCAGACACCTGTACAGGCTGGGGACCGACCTTCTGGAGAGCAGCTCTGCAGAGAGGGACCTGAGTGTCATGGTAGACGACAAGTTGACTATGAGGCAGCAGTTGCCCTCGTGGCCAAGAAGGCCAATGGGATCCTGGGGTGCATTAAGAAGAGCATCTCCAGCAGGTCGAGGGAGGTGATCCTGCCCCTCTACTCAGCCCTGGTGAGGCCGCATCTGGAGTATTGTGTCCAGTTCTGGGCTCCACAGTACAAGAGGGATGTGGAGCTGCTGGAGAGAGTCCAGCGCAGGGCTACGAGGATGATCAGGGGCCTGGAACATCTGCCCTATGAGGAGAGGCTGAGGGAGCTGGGCCTGTTCAGCCTGGAGAAGAGAAGGCTGAGAGGGGACGTGAGCAGTGTCTATAAGTACCTCAAGGAGTAGGGAGGCAGTGAGGAGGATGGTGCTGGCCTCTTTTCACTGGTGGCCACCGTCAGAACTAGAGGAAACGGCCACGAACTGAAGCATCAAAAGTTCCACAGGAACTTAAGGAAAAATTTCTTGACAGTGGAGGTGCCAGAGCACTGGAACAGGCTGCCCAGAGAGGTTGTGGAGTCTCCTTCTCTGGAGATCTTCCAAACCCGCTTGGACACAGCCCTGTGCCACGTGTTCTAGGTGACCCTGCGTGTGCAGGGGGGTTGGATTAGATGACCTCTAGAGGTCCCTTCCAACCTTAAGCATTCTATGATTCCAATAGGAAGCCTTCAGTTTGGAAAGCGAAGTGCAGAGCGTTTATTGCCTTGAAGAGGAAAATACCTCTGAAAGTGATTTGAAAATCCATTTTTAAGAGGGTAGAGCATTAAAATAAATTATGTTCATCAATTCAGGAGATTGCTTAGAAGACAAGCTTTTCTCAGATGTGTTAATGCCATATAATTAAAAAAAAAAAAGATGTAATGCACAATCAGTCTTTGGAACTCACTGATGCTGGATATTGAGGAAATTGTTGAGGAGTATATTCTCAATAGGAATATTAAATCATATCTGGACTTAAACACCTTTACAGAAATTACTCTACCTCAAGATACAAGTCACTTTAGGATTACAACAAAGAAATGTCTGGGTGCGTTTTTTATTTCATGCTTTCCCAAATACATCTTTGGCTTTTGAATTGCCTAGTACTGATGACAGTTATGCCCTGGTGAGAGAGACCCTAGAATAAATACATCACGTGTAATAAATACTCACATGTTTCCATCACCCATCAAAAAATAGTGGAGCCTCCTGTCCGTTTTACCTGAACACAGGAGCACTAGGAATCATCTTAAGCTCTTGTCCTTTGAATTACATTGGAGGGACATGTTGATGATTTCCTGCTGTGACCACATTGCTGCAATGCGTCACATACCTGTCCCCTGTTGGTTAAGTTTGTAGGAGTCTCTGGAAGACAAATGCTTTTCTGCAACTACCTGTCAGAGTGAATATAACTGTAAATTACCCTTTATATGACAGTAAATTCTCGTTCATTGGATGAGAGCAGCTTGGAAAGGGCTATTCTGATGGGAAGGACCTTGGCCTTGTTGCAGGAGAGAGGGGCATATTGCCCTTGAGTGGCCCTTGAGATGAAGGGAGCTATTTCCTCTGGACCTCAGTGTGTTTGCTTCCCCAGCTGAGCAGGAATGTGCAAAATGCACAATAGAATTGATGGTTTTTGGCAAGGAAATATCTGCTGTCTTTCAGACTACACAGCGGGCTCTAGACTCAAGTTTCTTTTCTAGCAATTTGGAGGTATCGAACCAGTCTTGGTCGCTCAGTTGTCCTCACCTTTGGAAAAGAGCTAGAAAAGGGAGTTTGGTTGTATCTTGTATAACCTTAAGTCTTAGAGGCTGTTTCTGTATTTCAGTTAATTACAAGCTAAACCTTGAAAGATGGAATGGATTTATGAAGCTCAGCTGAAGAATGAAATCTGAAATATAACTACTAGAGAACTGAAATATAGCTATTGTAAAGCACTACATCTGGAAGTGCTTTTTTTTAACCGTAATTTCTAAAGCTAAAGGTTTGTCCATCTTCTGCAGAATTAACTGTTGTCTTTATTGAATTAGTTTTAAGTAAGGTTGACCTGGCAGAGATAATATATTCAGAAAGGATGAGTCATGAATAACTGGAAGATCATTTTTACTCTTGCATAAAATCTGGCTCACCTACTAGGTATGTTCTGTGGTTTCTGATCTCCTCTATTTGAAAGTTATATACTTGTCTCCCTGTTAGTCACTCTGGTTTCTGATAAGCAAATTCTTCTAGGTTGTCTTGCTAGTGTTTTTTATTATTATTATTTTCCTAAAAAAAAAAAAAAAAAAACCTTCTCAGTGTGGCTTTTTTTGCTGTATGCTTTCAAAAATTGAAATCACAGTTTTGTGTTCCTGTTCTTCATAGTGACACTCCAGAGGAAGTTTTACTTTTTAAGTTATAAATTTAAAAACAAGCTTTAAAGTCTTTGGTATGTTTTTCTTCCAAAGATAAAGGTGATGATTCTGACATAAAAGTTTAGCCAGTCTTTATTTTAACTTGGGTAACACGTATGCGAACTCTTTTTTAGTGTGATTTATGTGTTCTCTAAACTCTGTAAAACTCTGCCCCTCAAACCTTTAAATGAGCTGAAGGAGAATCTCTGGCATTGAGAAAAACCTGAATCACAACTTGAGAGCTAAGGTTGAAAGCTGAATACTTTTCTGGACAAAGTTGCTTTTCTGGTCCTTTACCTTTTAGAGTGCTTTCTGGAGGGGGACCTTTTGTGTTACTAGATATATTTTCAGTAAAAGCCATTTCGTATTCACCTATATAAATTAGCTCTTTTGCCCATTTGGAGTTGGCTGTGTTTTCCAAAGCAGGGAGCTGTGAGAGACATTAGCGAGGGAAGAGAAGAGGGTTCTTGGGTTAGCTCTGAATGCAAAGAATTACAAACAACTTGAGCTATTTAAACATATTTAATATAATGCAACTTGAGAGTCAGAACATCGCTATGCAAAACAGAAAGCCAAAGGCAGTAATTATCACCTCAGGAAGTCTCATTAGTCTCTGCTTTCTGATAGACCCGGTCTGTTTAATGCTTGCTGCCGCTTCACAGCAACAGGCAGTAAACAGAAAGCTGTCATCTTCTGTCAAATCTGTTTTTAATGGAAAAAAAAAAAAGGTGCTTTTCAGTGCTACTTCTGGTAGTTTAAAATGTGTGAGTCCAAGGGATAGATCTCTTCCAGGTGTTTGATGTATATTACTCCTCTTGCCAGAAATATTTCAAATCCCTATTATAATTTTGGAGTCGGACCTATTGTTTCCTCCTGAGTGGTGGGATCCTCCTCCTGAGTCTGTGGGATCTTTCAGGCAAAATTCACCCTTGTTATGTGGTCCTTCTATAAGTCAATACATGTTTTGACATTAGCATCACTTCTCATCTAAAAAGGTTTTTCAGAAAGAAAATGTTGAATAATCTTGGGAAGAAGAAAAAAAAGAATTACATGCAAGAAATCTCTCCCAATTAAAGCATGCTTTCCTTCATTAGTGAGTTCTGTGGTATAGATTCAAGGATGTTCAGTCTGGTTATTGAGGCCTTAGGTGCCAAGGGACTGCAGAGCTGAGGAATGCCCTGGTAATGATGTTGATCTGCAACAAGTGGGGACACCATACTCAAAATACAGTGCCTATTTTGAAAGCCCATGTTTGCTTCTCACGTGGACAACAATTTATTTTTTTTCCTCTCCTGAGTGATGCATAATTAATTAATTTATTTACCAGCATTTGACTTCTATCTAATTTGACATTTCTTGTTAACTTCTCAAGTGCAAACTTGGGAAAATAGGATCTTTCTCCATAATAGTAGCATTCTGCTCTCTTTATTGCTAGCCAGCAGAATATCTAATATTACTGACACATGATTTAATGATAATACTACTGTTGTGTTGTTTGTTTTTCCTAAGGATATTCAAAAATATTCACTTGGAAAATGAAAGTATTATGTGCACGAGAGTCTGGCCTTCGTGAGTCATTTTCCTTTTAAGATTATTGTATCTAAAATGGTATCTCTGTTTATGTAAAGAACAGACTTTGTGCCTACGTGCTCGGCCACCCTGTCCCGTTAGGCAGACGGTTGGACAGCCTGGCCCGCCAGTTTGGGAAGGGAATTCTCCAGTGGAAGAAACATGTTTATGTGGTGTTTCATAAGTCTGCGGAGTCGTGTGATGTGGGGTCTGGCTTTTCCTATCTGCTCTGAAGATTTAGCAGAGGGATATGTATGCTTGTGTATATGCTTGATCCACGTAAATACACGGGCACACATATACACACACATATGCCTTTAGTTCCCTTCTGGTTCATAACAAATTGTTGATGGTTGTGCTTAAAACTGACCTTTAATCATTGACTTCGCTTTCCTAATAGCATCCCAGTGAAGGAACCAGTATTAGCATCAATAAATTGCTCATACTTGCACTATGCTGGTGACCATAGACCGATAAGTATTTTTGAGAGGTAGAGACCAAAAGTGTTAAAGTAAAGATGGAGTTTCCTGTATGTGGATAAAATTCTACCTGTGAATAAGATGAACTGAAAGTTCTTAATAGGACTCTTATCTATTTTTATTAGCGACTTTTCAGTATATTAGGTATGTGTTGAGCTAAAATTCATCTCAATTCCTAGATTGTGCACATGAGGTTTAGCGAGAGTAAGCTCAATTACCTTAAGAATAAAGACTCTTAGAGTTACCTGAACTGAAGGGGGAAAAAAAAAAAAAGCTTAGTCTGAAGTATGGTTGGTGTCTCAATTAAATTTCCTTTGTTTTTTTTTCTCCCTTTGTTCACTGTAGTTTCCTGCTTGGACTTTTTCTTTTGTTTGCCTTTCTACAACAGAAAGGATAAAAATGTAGTAACCCAATTGGTTGGTTTATAGGTCTTTCTATTAAAATCATTTTTATTTTATAATTGTGTTCTCTATTTGAGAAGGCTGTTGCCCCTGGTCCCCAGTTTTTAATTAGCTTTATTGCTTTAGCTATGGGGCCTGCTGGTCACTTTTAGATAACTTATGTGGGCTTGTGTCCCTAAGAGACTTAGGGACAAGATTTGATTGTGGTCATTTTTCACACATTTTACAATTTGAGAATAAAACTGCTGCAATTGCATGGAGTTCAATTAGAAAGTTAGCATAGAGACCTTGTTAATTTTCTGCAATTAAATTACTGTGTAAAAAACAGAAGTGGAAATGCAAAAGTAGCAAGGAAGCTTTTCTGTTTTCTCCAGTCTCTGGTGGTACTTTTTGCATATTGTCCTGTTTTTCATCCCAGAACTTCAGAACTTGCTATGGTTTCAAACAGGGTGGAGGGAGAAGTAATGCAGTCTTTGCCACCTAAACTGCAAAGCAGGGATGTGAAGCAAGAGAAAGCTGGCCTGAAAGTGAGATTTTAAAGTATATTAGAATTCAGAAGTTATTAATGAAGTATTTTCTCTTCAGGCGAGTACTTGAAGGGGAAAACGAAGCCGAGGTTTATGGTGAAAATGTGAAATTGTGTTGGCCATGGGTTGATCAGTGGAGCGCTCAGATCAGGTCTGGAAACCAGTCAGTCCTCATGTTACTTTCTCCTTTTTTTGGTCTTCCCAGATCTTTCCATGAGGGATGCTGGAGTCTTTTGCTAACCTATGACCAGTTTGGAATGCAGTGCTGCACCTGTGTATGACACAGACCAGAATTATTTAAGGTTGTGGTCCAATTTTTATAGAAAACAAACACACTGTTGTAATCTGGGCTGATTTTGGCTTTGGTTTTTTTTTCAGCCCAGTAGTCCAAGCAAGCGCTGGGCCCCTAGATCATGCGATGCTCCTGTCCTGGTTTAGCTGCTGCTCCGTGGATAGACTAGAGAACGCTGAGAATTCTTTATCACTCTGTGTTTTCACCACCTACTTCTTGCATGGTTTTTCTGTCTTACTCTCTTGAAGGCTAAAACATCTTCATTATAATAACATCTTGAAGCACCAGTGAAGCTTATGATCTTGTCTTTTCAAAAGCTGTTTTTGTGTGTACTGTCATCAGGAATATTAAGCATTGCTTAAAATTATATTAGCTTACTCTATTAGATGTACTCTGTATTCTTCTGCACTTAACTATGAAATTCTTCAAGGCTAGCCAGCAGAACTTGAAAATACAAGGAATATTTTCTGCTTCTTTTGTAGTGTGTATTTCTTTTTCCTTTACCGGAGTATGCTTTTGCAAGATAATAAAGATATTAGTTACTTATTTGGTGATGCTGATGGGAATGTGTTCTGTATTTGTTGCTGAAAGGTTTTCAGTAGTTCTCAAATTTATCACCCCGTATTAAAAGCAGAATTGCAGGAGAACAACTTCCACAGACATACTTTCTGGGTACCCTTCTCAGCCATTGCTACGATACCGGACGCACTTTATCTGACAGCCACTGCTCTGCAACGCAGCGGGAAAGTTAGGGAGATAACGTAACCGGAGAGGAATGATTGTTGTTCCAGAGAACCTTAAAACCTTGGGTCACAAATGGATTTTTCTCTCTATAGGTACAATATTCTTTGAAAATTTTGCATACAATGTACGTTAATGTGTGCAAGATAACTTGAAGTGTGTGCCCTCAGGAAGTAGAGGGGAAGTTGTACTTGCATATGTTGTGGAAAACGTATGCAACTAAATTTAGCCCATACTAGTGGATTATACTTATTTTTGAAAATTGTGTGGGATACTTCCAACCTTGTATGAAAAAGGGCATGGGAAAATTTTTATTTCTATTTGGTCCCTTGCATCTTCCCTTTTCTTTCTCCCTCCCTCAAGGAAAATGTCTCTGTACAGAAGACAAATTATTTCTCTGCCTACACTTGTATCTTAGTCTGATTTTAGCATCGTTTTGTCATGCTGCAAGATTAATCAGTGTGTGTTGGGTTTGCTTTTAGCCTCGCTCAGTTTTGTAGCTAGCTAATGCTTCTCCCATAGGCAGAGACGTTAACCAGGAAAGCTTAGCCTCTTACCCCAAGCAATTCGTTTTCTGTTTCTGTTGAATAAGTCATCCTTGGATGCAATAGTATTAGAAATCGCCTTTCATTGTGAGCAGTATGTTTTTTATACAGTTGATACTGATGTGATGTAATTTAATAAAAGAAAAAATAAAAAAGCATTGGGATTAATCTGCCAGCACTTCAGAGTGCCTTTTAGGCAGATGTACTATCCTGCAAGTGCGGCTCCCAGAAATGCGGGATTGGCCTGACCTCCTGGAGACTCATTTCCAAGGAACTGCCTTTTTTTTTTTTTTTTTTCGTTTTTTGTGTTATCAAGATAATGTAAGACTAGAACAATGGAGGATATATTGTGAACCGAGGCTTGATTTAGTTGGAAAAGTATTGAGTTGTTTTCTCTTCCAAGAAAAAAACACTTTGATATTTTAATTGCTTGTGGCATCCATAGCTGAAAAGAAAAGAATAGTTGTATTCTGATGCTTTTATATTTCAAAATATATTTATTCTTCTGATAAAACACATTTCCTCTCCCTGCAGATTTTGTTTTGCCCATGTTGTTGTGCTGCATTTGACTATCTCAAGCTAAGTAAATATTACTTTGTTTATTAGATGTTAAGGATACTAATTGCTTATAATCTTCTTATGAAGTCAGGGACAATAATATACTCAAGCTTGGGGATTTTGCCTTGGATTTCTGATCAGTAAGAGAGAGATGCAAGCTCACTGCTGTGAAACATTTCCATATATTCAGAGAATTGCTTTTTACGCTGCATTTCGTGGAAGTATTAGTATTTATTTTTTCTGGCAGTGTGTAACTGAAGGTGTTTGTATGCAAAGTTTGGGGCAGTAAAAGGACACTTCAGAAAGTCGCTGCTGGAGGCTGAGTGGCCGTTTTTGAAGGTGACAACCCAGGCGGTCCTTAGAGCTTTTCCTCTGTCTTTGGAGCTTCTTATTTTTCAGCAGAGCCACTGAAGGTTGAGTCAGGTTTGTTCGGAGTGGATCCCATGGAAACGTGTTGGCAGGTGTGACTTAGCAGAGCTTAATCCGGCGCATTCCAGCACGTGGGGAGCGGGCGGCTTCCCCGTGCTCGGCTCCGCGCTCTGCTCTCTGCTCTTACCGTCTGGACAGCAAGGGCATTAAAAAGGCAGTGTGAGATGAGCTCTCCCCTCTTTCTCATCAGAGATATGGTCTTAATAGGCTCTTCTAGAGACATTTAATACCATGTGAAATGCCTGTTGAGTAGAGAAGAATTTTCTGAAGTATTTTAAGCATTAAGAATCAATATGAAACATGGAAATACATGAAAGGCAGTAACTGCTTACAGCACCTTGGAGCTGTCAGGCCATTTGGGAAGTTCATAGCAGTGATAGGTGCACGTACACTTGGTGCACAGATAAGCCTGTTTTAACTTGTTCTGGTAACCACTCCCTTTAGGCAAAAGACCTCTTTATAACCAATCTTGTCTCACAGGGGCAGGCTTCGAAGATGAGTTGAAGGACTTCTAAAATAGAAGTAAAATGCTCAGGAGAGACGAAGAGGACACTTTTAGGCTTGAGTGCCCCAGGAAAGAGGGGCGGATGTGGGGAGCGGCAGAGGCCCTGCTGCCTTCAGTTCTGTTCACTGCGGAGGTCTGCAAATCACTAGTTTATGAGGGTCTAATTTTGAAAATGAGAGTAATGTGCATGTAGTTTGACTTATTAAAAGACTTGGACTTCATTAAGCCTGGCCTGCCCACAGTGGGATGTGGTTATGGCTCCAGTTAAACTCTTGCTTTTATCAGGAAGGTGGAAGAGGTATTGCAGTAATTTAGATATAATTTCCCACAATGGGCCTCTGCAGGAAAACAACAAAAAAATAAAATCCAATCCTTAGGGAGTTCTTGAACGTGGAGCTGGGTGCTTTGGGGAGAGATTAGAGTGTAGCTGTGTGTTACCATTTTGTTGTATTTTATAGTAATTACACTAGTATTTATGATGGTACTACCATAATATTATGACATTTTGTCTTGATAGCTCTGAGAAGTGGTTAAATCACTCCTTTCCACAAAGACAAAATGATACATGCAATAACTTGAGAAATTTCTTGTGATCTATGGGAGTTCTCAAGCAGGATAGGTGTCATTATGTAACGCCTGCAGATTGCGAGCCAGGACTGCTCCAGTTCTGGCAATCTATAGCAGTGTACATGATACAAATTATGTGGCTGTGGGTGCAGCTGTCCTATTTCTAATCCAATGCCTTAACACTGAGGTTAGTTTTATTTTCCATTAAGTAAAAAAAAACTAATCAATCTAATCAATAAAAATGTTATTGCTCAAAATTCTGAACTGGTAAAAGAAAATATCCAAAGCTATTTTTTTTAAGCAGAGAGCAACTGCACTTACATTTAACATGAAGCAAAAGGAGGTAGAGTGTCTGTCCCTACCTCATCTAAAAGGGATTTTTTTTTTTCCCCAAATTCGGAAGTGTTATTAAAGGCCTCAAGGTGAAAATAGCTCTACCATAACCTCATTGCTTTGAGAGCTCCCCACCTGCTGCAGCGAGGAGGAAGCAAGGGCTGGGGAAGGAGGAAGCAGGACCCCGATTGCTGGGCAGGACCTCGAGCGGGAGCAGGATCTGCGTGAGAAGCCGGTCAGCTGGGGTGCTGAGCGCCCACCCAGACCCTGCGGGTGAAACGAAGCCTTTGCAGCTTGCAGCTGTTGCTCGAGTGGCAAAACAGTCTTGAGTGATGCTTTTTGGCAAGAAAAAGAGTGTCTCCCTATAGCCAGTTGGTATCTCTCGGATCTTCGCTAAATAGCCTTTGCTGAGTTTTAGTATTTTCCTTGGTCTTTCACCCCCCCCACTTAGCATCTCAAAGATCCTTTAAGGATGGGAGTCACTGTGCTGGGAAGCGACTGTGGTAGTGGATGCTGGGGAGGTACTGGTTTGGGACTGGGAACCATGTATATATTAAGATGCACTTAGGGATGTGTGTCTGTTTTTAAAATCAAATACTATTTTCAGTGTTCTGAATCGGGGTTTCAGCTCAGAGATTGTAGACATAGCACTAATTCCACTAATTAGTGTTATATACAAATGTGTTCCTAACTGTTCCACAGTCGTGGTTTTACCTCAATTAGGGGAAAGCTAGGGTGGTTAAAGTCTGATTTTTCCAAACTGGAAGATTTGAGGAAGATTTGGGAATGCTTTGGGGAAGCATTCCCAAAAGCTTTCAACCAGATTGTTCTGATTTCAGAGATAGTAAAATACAGTTTTCTATTTTGTTAATGCAGTCAATGAAATTCAAATATACTTCTGTTTCTTTTATTTTCTTAATTGTCCTTACAGGTTTTAATGGCAGTGTCAGTTGTTACGTTATTTTTATGAGAAAGATGAAATTTTAAAAGCCAATCTAATTGATACTTTAATAAATCACGTTGGCTAGAAGGGAGAGATACCTCTGATCCCTACAGAGAGGAGAAGCACCTTGGTTTTGAGCTGTGTTATAGTTGTGTATCTCATCAGTAGCTCCCAAGTGTGGTGTACAGTTAGATTGACAGTACCTCCATGCAGATGAGAATCAAGCTGTCCTTTTAAAATCCCTGTTCCACAAAACTGTTTGTGTGTTGTAATGTTTTATCTTTCCCTTGATGCACCCTCCTGAATGGTGGCAAAGCTGTTTGGGATCAAAGTAAATAATTTGAGATAGGCTGGAATATGTTTTTCTTCAGAGACTTACTGTCTTTTATCTGCTCCCTGTGCTCTTTTTTTTGGGAGATGTTAGATGAAGAAAAGGAGGAAGAGAATAAATTCATTTATTTCCTGTTTGGAGGTCATTCTATGAAGCTTGTTTTAAATAAAATGCACAATATGGAAATGCTCTGCTACCTTAAAACTTAGAAAATAATCAGTCTTTGGAGAGTAAATATGTAGTTAAGCCGTTTCTGTGGCTGCAGGTCTCTTAAGTGATTGGTCACGAGTGACAGCTTGACAGCTACATGCAAGTTAATTGCTCCTGCAAAAATGGTATCAATCGTCTAAAGGAAGGTAATGATTTTGTTTCTGAAATTGCTTAATTCCTTGTAGCAGCGAGGTGATGATTATTATTAGAAATCATTTCCTTTCAGCAACCTTTTCGCTAGCAGAATCCGCAGCGGGGAAATCAGAGCATGCAATTTTTGTGTTAGAAATAACAAATTTTGATGTGTCTCTGCCGCCTGGGTGCTGCCTGACGTCAGAGGAAGAAAATGGGCGCGCTCGGCACTGAGGTGTTGCGAGGTCAGCAGCAATAGCGCTTCTCTCAATCGTTCTGTCGTGTGGTAGCTACAGAAGGGATTAATAACGTGACTCAGAGCACTGGGCAGCATCACCTTGTCAGGGCTTCCCGTGCTGGAGTCTCGTGACTTGTTTCTAGATCCATGTACCTGTGGGCCATCGTGAGAGGGACAGTTGGGGCGGCGCTGCTGACTGAGACCAGGGCCCTTCCCTGGGCTGCTGCAGCCCTGGGGCCTGGCTAGTGAGGTGAGTGCCCAGGGCTGCCCGCATCCCCAGCTCCGGCCTCTGGCTTGCCAACGGCCCCCGCGCTCCTCGGGGCCTTCGGTGGCTGTGTGGACACCGGGGGAGTTACTGCTGACTTGTGGAAACCCTGCCTGCATCACCGAGTCTTTCAAAGTGAGTTATTTAGGGTTTGCCACCTGAGAGAGACCTCCAAATGGCCATTTGCAATTTCGTGGCAAATAAAATACACCACTTTCTTGAATTCTCTCAAGAGCAATGCAGGGAGTCCACAGGTACTACTCACATCTCAGACTGAATTGGTTAACTATATAAAACTCACATGAATCCCAGTTAGCCTCACTTAGTTATAACTTTATAAACTTACTGTTCTTTTAATACAGCTTTTACATGCTAATTCAGTGTTTCTGAACAATCAAACCAAGGGAAAAATCATTGTATGGGACCATTTGGCCACAGCACGTGACGCTTGGCAAGCAGAGAGCGGCCTCCTGGGCAGGAAGCATGCGGGTTGGTTTCCTCGGTGGCTCTGAAGATGCAGAGAGCTTCATGGGACAATGGAAAGAAAGGACTAAATGTGCGGGAATATCACTTGGGCTCGGGTGGGGGCAATGTGGTTATTTAAAACACTGTACTGAAGGTGCTTTCAAGTGGTTTAGCTTCATAACTAAGAGCTAAGGCACAACTTTATGGGCTGTAGTTATGTGCCTTGCAGTGTTTTACCATAAACAAATTCAGTCCAGAGCAAGTCAAAGCTTCTCTCTGTTTGCAGAGACGCTCACTTCTCCCAGTATAATAGCTTTCTATAGCACTCCGTGTATGTGGCAGGCTCAGTGACATAGAAAAAGCCTCCCTGCTCTGATTACTTTATGTTGTTGCCGGGAAAGGTGTAAAGTGCCTATATAACGGTGTGGTTTTGTTGTGTGTGTGTTTTAAGGTACAAGCTATGATGAAAGTGGCCTGCTTGGACTGATGCAGGCAGCGAACAGAAATGTCAGCCCCATCAAAATTCATAGGGTTACGTGCACGAGTTTAAGCTCCTAAATGTTTCAATAGCTTAGGCTTTAAGAGTTTTGTTTTGAGTTTTAATCAAGTGAACAAAGTAGTATTCTACCTTCCTAGTGTGTATCTTCAGTTATGTGTAAAATACTACATAATTTTGTTTCAGGGTTTTCTACATATAGTTTGGAAAATGAGGCTAGATTCATGTGGAAGTAAAGAGGTTTTAATCTGTAGTTTTCCATTAGTAAAGCCTTCCCCGCCCCGCTTTTAATGTTTAGCTTTGTGTCTTTCAAGTCCTGGTCCTGGAAAAGAGAATTCTCTGTTTCTGACTGTTCTCTTTCAGTCTTTTACTAGTTTTCAGAACTATTTATGTTTTATATTTTGGAAGTTCATTTTAGTTCCTCCAAAGTGACTACGGAAATGCTCAAATCTTAGGTCTAGTTACATGTTTTGAAGGAAGCAAAAAAGATTTTAGTGAAAGTGAAGATAATGTGAGTGTGCTTAAGCCTCCTTCCATGCGGAAAAGCTTGAACATCTAAATGACAATTTTGAATACTCTTGGCTTTGTTTAATGATAGAAGAAAATCTCTTTCTACAATTAATTAACTCTTCTGTTGATTCTCTTAAAGAAATACGATTTACCTTTCATTTTAGATAAGTTTTGGATTAAATTCCCTTGTGGCCCTTTAGGATAACCCTCAAGGCTAAAAAAAACAAGATTTCTTCCCTGGTACTGCCCTGCGTCTGGGCTTCTCTTATGCCCGTGGTGTTACTAGAGATTGACAGCGGTGAATCTGGAGTTGCTCTGGGCGAGCTGAGGGGTTGTGTCCACCCTGGGGGCACTACTGATGTTTCCAGGTGCTGTAGTCGCCTCCTGGCCTGTCTTGCACTTGCTAGTTGCTCTGACCTTCCCTTGGGAAGGGTTGGGAGGACCTTTCCCAACTCTTGCTACTGCCGATGGCAGAACTGAGTGGGTAGAAGTGCGTTTGGGAGGAAAACTAAAGAGCTGGTGATGTGAGGAGGGCCTAGCTCAAATCTGCTCTTCCATCCATTTGTCACCATGGCAAAACTGGAGCTGAAATCTTTTCAGACAGCCTAATTGCTCCGTGTCTGTGAACTGCTGAGATGGTTATCACTACATGTTGACAGCAGCTCAGCAGCAGAGAGTTGGACTATGGAGAGGTTTGGCTTTCATTACTCTGCTGCTTCATTCTACTTCTGAAGTCAATTATTTAAATTGTCACACAGCTATTGAGGAGCTGGGGAGTGCTTCAAATCAGCTCTGCAGGAGATAAGGTACAAGGCAGCTAAGCCTAGGACGTTGCTGTGGAGGGGAAGGCTGGGTACACAGTTTTGCTTTGCGCAGGGGAAGCAATTACTCCATAGCTCATTCCAGAGAGGAAGGCAATTGCTTTTTCCCGGCCCTGGCAAAAATACTAAAGCTGAAAGACTGTAAATTCACTTTCCAGTACTCTCTCCCTGTTGCTCTGTCCTGCTCTGAAGATTTCTTTGCTGCAGCCATTTATTGCCTGGCATTCTTACACCCAGATTTTTGTAGAATACGACTAGCAAAGATCACTTGTTTAGGAACCCATTTGGATAAATTATTGTTAAGGTAGAAACATTTACTATTTAAAGTAATTTTAGTTAAATATATATATA
Organism: Tinamus guttatus; assembly: GCF_059628265.1. Lineage (NCBI taxonomy): Eukaryota > Metazoa > Chordata > Aves > Tinamiformes > Tinamidae > Tinamus > Tinamus guttatus. The sequence continues at coordinate 2,789,430 of NW_028288703.1, read as the reverse complement.
TGTGTGTGTATATAGATATAAAGGACAATGAACAATATAGAGTTTCATCCTTTGACAGGGTTTGTCCTCTGAAAAACTAGGATGGATATTTGTGTGTATATATATATTTTTAACAGTTTTCTGTTGCCACAATCTCTTCCATTGCTTTTCCAAGTGTGGCTACAGACCTTTCTTCATAACTTAGACTTGAGCTTGTTATGACTCAATCTGGAGATGTCTTAGATGTTGAAATTTTGCATTTATAATCCAGATTTTATACTGTCATTTATTACAAATACACACAGATTGCCAGACTCATCAGAATGAGGAATGCTCCAGGTTTTGCTGGAAAGAAGTGAAGTCCTCTGCCTCACCACAAAATTACATAATGCTTTTTTCCCTTTTCCATCTCGCTTAGTGTGGGGTACATTTCCATTAAAGAAAACAGGTTTTCAGTTTTCATAGCCCATACAAAAGCTTTTTTTTTTTTTTTTTTTGTAATTTACGGATCAAGTATAAGAGCCAATTTGCAGGTTGTGTTTTCCTGGAAGTTGGGCTCAGACTGGTGTATTTGCTTCACTTAGAATGGCAGATACTCTGGTGGGCATCCAGGGTGGTGGGGGCATGTTGGCTACCAAGGCAGGCGAAGGTGGGTGCCCCCTTGGGTGCTTCTGGGCCACGTGGCTGCTCCTTTGAGGTGCCGTCCTTAGCGAGACGGCCGGGTAACGTGTGTCCAGGTAAGGGGCTGGGGGCTGCAAGCCCCATCCCTGCTGGGGAGACGAGCGCAATCACACTCATAGCATAAGGTACTGTGAGTAGTGCATGCTCCTTGCTAGTTCTGCAACAGACCAATTGTGTGCCAACAGCAAAGGGGAGATTGAGAGCAGAGTGTAATGGTTAGTGTTTGTGCAGTGCCACAGGCTGGCAGGGCTCTGTTGGGCATTAGTGGCAGGAAGGGGGCTGAGCAGCTTGGTAAGTGCTGCCTCTGGTGCAAAGAAATAGAAAGCAGTTAATGGAAAAAAGGTAAAAAGCAGAATCTTTATTTCTAATAACCCTGCACTACCACTAGGTATGAATTAGAGCAGAGTGAAAGCTGTTATTTAATTGTCTTGGATGCAAATTGTTCCATTACAAGTGGACTCTCTGTCTGGGGCTGAGATCTCAGAAGCCAAATCAAATACATACTGATTTGTAGGTGAGCAAGCAAATCTATACCTAGGAGTGAGAGCCTGAAAAATCCCAACCCCATAAACCTGCATTGTGCCTGGTGCCTCCTGAACATTTCAGCACATTGTTTGCTCAGGGCACTTTGATTTTTATTTAATTTTAAACTATATTTAATATTTTCCTGCAAGTAGTAGAAGTGGCAGTTCTGGTTTAGTATTGCCTCCACTGCATTTTCTCTTAACTTTACCAACTGAGCTAGTTCTTTCCTTCACGCATTTTCCATGGGTTTTTGAAAGAAGAGGAACACTTGTGTGTGTTTGTGAAATAGCACTTTACTTGGTTTCTCAGTGGGAAGCACTCTTGGGGGGGGAAAAAAGGAAATAGGTTACCGAAATGACAGTTACCATGTTATTCTCAGATGAGAAGCCATTCCTTCACAGCAATCACTCCCAACTGTGTAGAAAATTGTGCAATGCCGCTGCAGCAGTGTTCAGCACAACAGATCTTCTCCCAGCAAGTGAAGCCAACAAGTGAGGTATTTCTTGCTCTCAAGTTATTTTGACTTGAGCATGGCTGATCAAACTTCCCTGGGACTGCAGCTGCGTGACAGTTGCTGTAGGTAGATGTGTGTTAGTCACAGAAAGGAAACTTCTGTCAGCTTGGAAGAGAAGAGGCTCTGGCAGTAGCAGTACCGTGAAGTTCAGAAGCGATTATGTTGGAGTAACAGACAAGTAACTTCCAAAAAATTCGTCTTGGCCCTTGTCAACAGGCAAGGAGAGTGGAGGAGAGACACTTTCTCCCAGCCTCGTGGTGTAGCGGCACGAGCGGCCTGTGCAACTGCTGTCAGGTTGGCCGCTGCCAGCAACGTGACGCTCGCAAAGTGGCCGTGTGGAATCATCCAGGGATGGTGGCAATTAAGCTACCCAAAGCATATGGTTGTGCATAGGGATGCCTTTTTTTTTTTAATTAACAATGTCGTGGCATATGAAGATAAATAAAAGGTAATGATTACGTCTTTAGCTCAGACTTCTCAAGTGTGCTGGGAGGTTTCTACTCATTTTTTTTTTGTTGGCAGGACAGATGTCTTGAAAGGTGAGTAGTTCGTAACTGGGCTACCCAAGAGATTTTTATTTCTAATATACTTGCTTTGGCTCATGTTAATTATTTGAGGGTTGTTAATGGGTGTTAGGCAAAAGACTGGATTACCTCTTCAACCCTAAACTCCTGGCAAGCCTGAGAGGGAGATGGTGAGAGCGCAAGGGGTCCTGAGCTGTTGTCCTCCAGGCACCTGTCTTCCGTGTCATCTGGCCAGCCTGGTTTGCTGTGCTGTTCGGTGCTCTCCACAAATCAGCACTGGGGGTTAGGCTCTTTCATTTGCCTCTTGCTGCCTGTCTCTTCTTGAAGCACAGTCAGCAAATGAAAGGTCCTTAGCTTTCAGGTAACTAAAATAGCACTGTGTTGTGCTTTGTTTTTTCTGTTTAAGTTGAAAGTGATAGGTAACGTGAGAGGCCGGAGGTGCTGTCTCCTTGCTAGGTGTCCTGTAATGCCCGTTCATCTTCTTTCCTCATCAGGAGAAGTGGGGACGCTGTCACGTTTCGGGAAGAATGACTTAATGTCATCCAACCCCGGCTTTCTCTTTGTGTGCCCTGGGGTGGTGTAGGGTGACTATTGCTAGAAGAAGATGAGAAGGGAAAAATTCTCCACAAGGGATTTTCCACAAATAGAGAAAAAAAAATATCTGCTAGGTGTGTTCTTAATTCCCAGTGGTTCAGATCTTTTTGTTTCTTCCTTTCTGTGTACTTTAAAGGTCAGATAGGAGCTAAGTTAATGATGGTTGCTAAAACAGGAGAAAAACAGCAATGTCTTTTTTTTTTTTTTTTTAATAAAAAGTGTTGTCCTTTAATGTCTTCTGACACCATCGGTGTGCCAAATATGGTGGTTTGTTGTAACAGTGCCCAGAATGTCTTGCAATAATGTTTTAAAACTTTCTGTAGAGCGTAATATAGTAAATGTAATAAATTTGTCAGCTACGCTTGTAGAAAATGTCTGCCGAAATATACTGCATGTTTTAGTAGATATTTCTGAAGTTCTTCAGCTGAATCTTAGAAGCAGTTGGATGGAGAGAGACTGTTAGGGTGAGGAGGAGAAGGGTTAACTCTCTCTGGAGGAAAGTATTACAGATGAATGCCCTAATAGGAGGTGCTATTATGAGAATAAGGCTGAACTGTGATGAATTAGGTAATTCCCTCTCACGCTAGAAGAAGAATGAGTTTTTAATAGCTGAGAATTGGAAGGCCACCTTATTTAACAGGAAGAAGGAAACAGGGAAAAGGGTCTCCTGAAGAGCCCCTGTCACAGAACCGCCTTGCCTGTCAGTAGGAGTGTTTTCTGGAAATGGGAAGCAGTGATCGAGAAGCCTTTTATAGCTAAGAAAGGCCAGCTGTGATTGTTCTTCATTGCAACTCTTAACTCTCTGACCTTTGGTTGTTTTTAAGCACAAATCATAATTGATCCATCATAATGTTTCTTAGAAATTACTCTAATACTTCCAGCAATAAGAAACTTATTGCAGGTAGGTATTCTGCACTGGTTTGTAAGCAGCTGCAGAGGCCACGAGCCCACGGCATGTGTGCAGTGCGCTGCCGAGAGCCATGGCAGAGCGCGAGGGTGTCCTTGGGGACCCGGGGGGCAGCTCCTGGCTGCTCCCAGCCATCGACAGTGAGGCCTGTGTGCAGCAGTCGCTGCTGGTGGGTTGGCCCGTGGTGTTGTGTGGAACATGGTGTCAATGTGACAGAAATGGAGCCAGGAAGAATTTCCCACTGTTGCCTTGTGTGGCTCTTGCCTTGTGTGGCTCTTGCCTCGTGGTTCTCTGTCCTAGTCCTTCAAAAACTCGCAGTTGTTTTTATTGCCACGTGGGATTCCCTTGTGCCCAGTTCAGTGGTGCCTTCTGCTTCACAGGCCCTTGACCTTTTCTTCCTCCCTTTGGAAGCAGCGTAGCCCTCTCAGGAAGGGCCTTTGCCTCGAGCGAGGTTGTGCGTTTGTAGGTGCTGACACAATATAATTAAAGCAGAAGAAGGAAGGGAAGGCTTTTAGAAACAGTAATTGTGGACATGTCTGTAACAAAATTAGCGGGAAGAGAGTATGAAAAGAGGAGTTATCCTTCTGTGAACAGCTCCAGTAGATCTCTTCCTGCCCATGGGCTTAATGTATGAGTCGCAGGACCACACATGTATGTGTAGATGCCACCATCAGTAAAAAGCCTCATGGTTGCAATGAGGCACATTAGCTGACCTTGCTTTCTGCTGGTTAAATACTTGCTAATTAACTGATTAATTGATGTGCTGGTGCCTGTCCCACAATCTGCATGTCTGCAGCAGAACTAAGGAGAGGGAAGTTGCTGGTTAGCTCAGGTGAACGGGCATGAGCTTCATTTGCGTTTTGGTCTTAGATTTTCAGGGTGTTTGAATGTTTGGGCTAGACCTGGATTTCTAGGATCAGAGAGGCAAGCGCCAAACCTTAGTTATGCTCCGGATGCTGGTCCTTGATGCAGAGGCGGTGCAGAGGAAAATAAATGATACTTGTTGTTTGCTTTAAGGCTTGATAAACCTGTTTCTAGTAGATGAGCTTCAACACCACTTCATAACCAGTTAGTATGGGAGAGAAGTGAAGGAAGTTTCTTGAGTGGAAGATACTGTGTTGTCCACTTCATTTTCTTTTCTTATCAATTTATTATTTCAGTAGGGCTCTTCTGCTCTCTGCCAAGTGCGTTTAAGTTAAGCATCTGAAGCCAGTTACTGTCCTCAGTAATTTATCAAACTAATACATAAAAAGTGCCTCGAAACAGTGATTTGCTTCTAAGAGATGGGTGTGAGTTGCAAAAGGATCTTCTGATGCAGAGCACGTGTGGATCATGAGTTTCAGTGGGATCTCCTGCAAAGATGGGAATCAGCTGTGAGCTTTGGATGCTGCTCCAGGCTTCAATCCCATTGTTTTTCTAAGCTCTGAGCAGTTTGGATGCTGTTCATTTGCCCCAGTCTCTTTTAGTCTTAGTTGGTAGCCCTTTGGCTAAAAACCACATCTATATAACTTAAAGGAAGCAGCTAAATCTTACTGGATGGTAGCAGTGATGGTGCACACTGATTCTTTCCTGACTGATGCAAGGAAAAAAATCCACTTCCACATCGAGCTTTTCCCTCCTGCAAGAGGCCTTGGTGATTTTGGGAGTAAGGCTTGATAGGTTTTTTTGATGCAAACAGACTGATGTGCTTTGAAGGAGCCCAGGTTTCTGGCTAGCACTGCTGAGATCTACAGTTTCAGGCAGCTTTACAAAGAGAAATGATAAAAAATACTCTACAAAAACCAGTTACTGGATTTCTGAAGCCTCAGCGTGGCCTCTGCCTGCCTCCAGCTGCAACCCTGTGTAGCTCCGCAGTGTCCAACAAGTCAATGTCACCGGGTATGGGGAGATTGCAGCTCATGCTCGGGTTCTGGGAAAACAACTTACAGTAAACATTAAAGAGGTTCAAAACCTGAGAAAAGCATAATTCAGCATAATAAAAAAAATACAGCATTTAACCTTTTAAAAGGAAAAAATGATTTTTTTTTTCTTTTTGGTTTCCCTTTTGTTTCCCACTTTTCCGTTACCTTGTTGAGGAAGCTGAAGTTGGTCGTTGATAACCTAAATGCATAATCAGAGATTAAAATGGAAACTCTCTTCCTCCGTTACCCCTCGCACCTGGGCATCGCAGTTCATCTTACTTGTTTCCGCTGCTGGAACCTGAGTTAGGGGAACTTTCCGTTGGCCTTGAGCGCTGCAGCGGCCGGACCTGGCTCCTGCCCTGCACAGGCTCATTGCAGCTCTAACCAAGTCTCACGGAGCAGCACATGGCCACATTTTGTAAGGATTTGTGCTCATGAAACATTGACATTTTTAATAAATTTCCATGAGATTTCCAAGTCACCATCTCAATGAACTAACTGCAAATGCTTGTTAAGCCAAAAGAATTTGGCAAACTGCCATGAGGGACGTGGTGTATCAAATGTGCCCCTCCTGGCTGTGGGACTTGAGGGTGCTGAGCACCAGCCCCCATCCTGCCTGCACGTGCCTGGGAAAGCCACCCTCGTGCTCTAGGTGCCCTGCTCTCCTGGGGCAGCGCCGGTGACACTGCGGTGCTGCGAAAGGAGGCTCCCCCCGTGGGGGAGGCACTGTTCTGCAGCTCACACGACTATCCTCTGGCCACGCGTCATGTCTCGTGTCCAGCTGGCGTCCAAAAATTGAAGTTTTCTTGTGTAGAAGGGTTAGGACTTTGCTAGAGAAATCTAATCATGGGAGAGCTTTAAAAAACCCTGGTAGCTCTTTCAAGCATTCCACGTCTAGACCACTGATCCCCTAAACAAAATTTATTTGAATATATTACGATTGGTATTACTCTTTGTTTTTTTTATTGCTAGCTGAAAGCCTGATGCATTTCTGCCTTTGCAAATAGTTGCTGAAAAATAACTGTAATGTTTTGCCAGTCTTTATTCGCTGTCTGGCTTCTTGAAAGGAATACTAATTATAACGGGGAACACCTTTTAGCCCTGTTAATTTGGCTTGTGGTTGCTGATTGTGCGAAGTTAAATATTTGGAATGACAGGAATTTGCATAATCTTGATTTAGTTTCATCATTTAACCATCGCTGTTTGGTGGGGACCTTCTTGGAGGGTTTTGTGAGAGACTTCATGCGATTCCTGTGTGTTCGGCTTGGCCAGACTCGTGTACACTGCAGACACTAAGGATCTGTATGTTGGTTGTTTCAGATGAGGGTAAAAATCTCACGATATAACACTTATTCTTTCTGTCCATAACACATTTTTACAAGTAGAAGTTGTTTAAGACCTCTCAAGCACCTTATGAATATTACTTTTGCATGCATTTGCATTTAATATATCTGAGCCCTGATACAGCTCATTATCAGACTTCACATATCTTTGATGATGGCAGTGCTGTTTTTCCCTTGGATCCCACTTCCAGTTTGTTATCAACCCAAAGCATCCAGAGAGCATAGACAAGACTACAAAAGTAGTGCTTGGAAGTGACGTAATGCTGTAGCTGGGACTAATCTCTTCAGCCTTAACTTGGGCTTGTTGCTGTGCTCGGCTCCTGGGCACATGGAGGAGCAGGCCATGCTCTGCCAGACTTCTCTAGTAACTGCGTTGTTGTTATCTAGGTGCCTGAGCAACACGTCAGCCTGTCTCCCTGCGCTGAAATCGAGTCAATAAAGAACGTTTCTAGTCCGTGGAACAGCATGTGCTTTAACCTAGAGCACTGTGGCTGTTAGCAAAGCCCCTTGTCACAGAAAATTGCCGCTGAAATGAATTCTAATAATTGCAAAAATACTGGTGACTAACAGGTATCTTCAGGTAGATAATTACCAAGTAACTAAGGTAAAATAATCATCCTTTACGTTGCTACCCTTGGGATTCAAGTTGTCTTTGCTCTGACTGTCCTTCAGCAGCGCAGTAGCTTGCAGCGGGGTGGTTTTATTTGCTCGAGTCCCGTGGTGCCGCCCGCAGAGTGTGTCCCCCTGTGGGGCAGCCAGCGCCAGCCAGGTCTGACCCCTTTGTGACCCTGGAGAGATGTCCTGGGATGCACCGTAGCCTGTCTGCTCCTGGATGGCACCCAGGGGTGCTCTGGAAGCGCCAAGGACCAGGCGCCCAGTGAGGCAGCTCATTGCAAAGGCTCTTTTGCGGCGCTGCGTGTGGGCGGTTTCGTGCGGTTTCCTGCAGAGGCGTCAGTGCCTTCCTGATGGCCGCGTGACGGGAAGGCTGTGCAGGAGGCAGCTGCAGGAGTTCCGATGTGTTCTCCAGTGCTCAGCCCTGCCACGCGGCGCTGGTTGCCTGTGACGGGAGAGAGGCCGTAATCACTTGGGCCTGCAGAAGGTTATTAGGTTTGGGCTCCAGGCATTTCTTGTATGAGGAGCTTGCAAGCAAGGGGCCGAGGCACCCTTGGTGCTCACTAAATACGGTTTAGCGAGCCCAATTCCTCCAAGAGCTCCTGGCGGCAGTGCTGCCGCAGTCCAGCTGCAGAGGGCAGCAGCCGTAGTTTGGGGAAGAGGATTGCCTGGCAAAAGGAGAAATTCTCACTGGCATCTCACTGCCACTTAATTGCTCAAACGGCCTGACTGTGGCTTTCATCTTGGTGTACTTGCATATGTGCCTTGAAAATAATTCTTGTGTTTTTAGTTAATTAATAAAAATCTGATCAATTGTTGCTGTCAAGTCACAAGCGTTAGTAACAGGCCAAGTGCAGTATGTCTCACATAAAAGCGAAAGCCAAGAGATTAGTTTATATATTTGCTCTATCAGGATGGTTTTTGCCATGCATAAGGTCTTACTATGAGGATGTACAGAATTTTTCCAAGCAGGCATTTAGTCCCATCACTAATTTGCCAACTCCAAAGCCGACTTGTTTATTAATAATAAGAAAAGTAGTGCTGAAACTACAAGAGTTGCATGATCAAAGGAAGTGCTCAGAATTACCTAATCTGCCAGTTTTTGAATTGTCCTGAAATATAGGATTATGATCCTGTGTCTTGTAAGAATTGTCGTGTTGCATCTAACCAGAAATATTCCGAGAATAATCCTTCCAATGCTGTTGTGGGGCTTTGCTAGGGAGTTTCCACTGTGCCTGGCAGAGCCTTTTTGTGGGTGACATGAGAACAGAAAAGAAGAGAAGGAAGAAGAAAAGCAGAGATTGTAACATCCAAGTACTTTGTTTCTAGCTGAGGACAGTGATGATTTGTCAAGGTTATTTTCTTTTGTCTGCACTGGTATTTCTGATCAAAAAGATCAAAAGGACTGCCAGAAAGAACTCTGGAATCCTTTATTCAAAAATATATTATTATATAGAAAGTACGTTATTTAAAAATATGTTTTTAAATAGATTTATATGTTAGAAAAAACAAAACAGCTACAATAAAAGATTAAGGTAGGTGGTTAAACTAAAGGGATTCAAAATCATTCAACAGCAAGTTGAAAGCTCCGTTATTGTTACATGTTCCCATGCCTTGAGCTAGGACCTTTCCATGGGGCTGGGGTGTGCCATGTGGCCATGCACCTTCGCCCTTAAACAACACTGAGAAACAGTATGAAAAGTAGATGTGTTAAAGCAGGCAGGATTTGGGCAGTGTGAGGCCTTTGGGGTATGCCCGGATTGAAGTGCAATGTTAAACTTATTGGAGTGCTTTATACTAAAAGGAGATTGCAGAAATTACTCCTTTCTGTACCTGTGTAGCGGTTTGACAGCATCCTTCTCTGCAGTATCATGAATGTATTTACTATAAACATCACTAGCATGAATTCTAAATACATACTGTTTTCCTTGGGAGGAGATGATATTGCTAAGCAAGTCTTTCAAACTCCTGAAATTTGCCTTAATCTGCATTTATTTGGGGAAGTTTTTTCTCCTTTCTATTAACTCTCTTCAGTATGAATTGGACACAATTTTTATGAAAACCCACAAAAACAACAACAACAACAAAAAGACTCGATGATGATGCAAATAATTGATAATTCTCTTTCTCCCTGTCCTCGCCCCTGTTCGGTCACCCTGGTGCAGACCAGAATAGCTGATCAATAGCCTGCAATATAGCCTTAGAAATAATTTCAACAAAATTTACATGCAGGGTAAAGTAAGTGGTGAGGGAAGCTGTTGAACTAGTTATGTAATAACACTGTGTTAAATCGACTGCAGCCAAACGTATTTCTTCATGACTAAATTAAAAAAAAATAGCCATACAATAGAAATTGTAATAGTTCCTAGACCAGCTATGTGTGTTTCTTTTAGCAAAATTGCAGGAGAGTTTGAGGTTCCCAGAGCAGAGCTTTCTGATCAGAAATGGGTCTCCAACTTTCTGAGATGGCTTTGCAAATCCCTGCTGTATGTTTGCATGTATTAAGAAAGCAAGGAATAAAAGAGATCTAAGGAAGGCAGTGCATTAGAATTAGGGAAGTAGAGCTCACCAGAGCCACTGGTAAGTTGTTCAGTATAGAGGAATGTATATTAGTTAATAATAACTACAGAAAGGTTATTTGGACTTTGCCAGCATATGTGTGTGTTATGTAGAAGCTGTTAAACAATAAAGCAGATGGGGGAAAAAGAGAATGAATTATCGTAGGGGTCAGCAATAACAGAACTGCTTATGGCTGCTGAGATTAGGGCTCTTTGGGGAGGAAGATGGACTCGTCCTGTCCCCGGCCAGCAGGTTTTCTGCCTCTAATGCCTGCTCAAAGAGAAAATTGGTAGAGTGGCTTTGTTCATTAAACCTGCGTGTTGAGATAAGTGAACAAGTTGGGTTTTTATTAAACCTTGCTCTGCGTTGTCACCCAGACCCTGTGGGCAGTTTGAGCAGTGATCCTGTTCCCAACAAATAGACGTTCTGGTGCTTTGGTGGAAATTTTCAAGGGCCTGCTGCAAATATGCCTTATTTGTAGCCATAGTAGCTTATGGTGATGTCATTTCTTTCCCGCAGCTGTTTACAAACCCTTTCTTCTCCCCTGTGGGGGCCCATGGCAGGTGGGATTGCGCGCAGAGCCGCGCAGCGTGGATGCGGCCGCGCCGCCGGAGCAGGGGGACATGGTGGGAGGTCGCCGCAGGCGGCCTGGCCGCTCTGCCATTGAGTGCCTGTGCTGCCACCAGCGCTTGGCGGGAGCCACCTCAGGCCACCGGCCAGGAGCCAGGGGCCTTACGGGCCTGAGACGTGCGCGGCTCCGGGCTGGACGTCCTGGCGGGCCTGAACAGCAGCGTTTCATTGGTCCCCATGTTTTCAGAGAGGGGAAAAGAAAGCTTTTCCTATTAAAAGAATGATTTTTTTTTTCACCAGACTCAAGTTACTGTTTTTGAGATGTTGTAAAAGGTGAATCTCTGCTTTGTGAAGGAAGTTTTATAGCACGCTGTACATCCTCACTTGGCCAGATGTTTTCTTGGACTACGGGATTGATCTTCGGGAGAAAGAAACCTAGCACCTATATAACCTAGCACTTATGGCTATAAAACTCTGCAGTCCCATGTAGCTGCTGCCGTGGCCTGTGAGCACGTAGAGCCCAGGGAGATAGGTCTGTGAAGGGAATTGGTAATAACTCAAGTTTATGAAATGCTGGCAGATATGAATGGGAAAGGAGCTTGCACGTAAGTTGGGGCAAAAAATGTTTTATTTTCTTTGAAATAATTTGAGTTCTGCTACAAATCTGGTTCAGTTGGTACAGTTATTTCTAACAGAAATGTGGATTTTTTTTTAAAAAAAGAAACTTCCTTTTTAATAGGTCTATGATAAAGATGGCAGTATGTTTTTTAAGCAAAGGTTCTTTCAGAAAGAAGGTTTGATCTCTTAGGAGACGAATATTGTTGAGGCAAATGAAGGTCAGACATCACCGTGACTCTTCTGATGTGTATATAGCTTGCATTTCAGCTCTTAAAATCTTAAAGACCTGATTCATTATTTGTATTTAAGCTGAAAGCCCCTGGGGAATGAAGTGTGCCGTGTACGACTCTTGCATGATTCTTTTCCCTGTTGTAATATCTGCCATAGGTGGCTTTTGAATGAAGGAGAGAACTTAGGTTAATGTTATAAAGCCACCCTCCTTACTAAACAGAAGATAGGCGAACACCTAAAAGCTTAACTCTACACAGTGAAAAAACTAACATAAAATTAATGTGCATTTTTACAATACAGGTAGAGTTAGTTGACACTGTTTTAGTAGGCTTAATTTAAGCCATATATATATATATATATAAATATATATATATATATAAATATATAATATATTATATTATATAAATATATATATAAAATAATATGATGTGCATTGAGTTCTCTGTGTATTTCCTAGGTCCTGAATGGCCTTTCTTATCACACTAAATCTTCATCTTTAAGGAGATGACACTATAAAGAATATGGAGGGGGCCACCAACCCCTCTTCCCTAGTGGAGAAAGCAGAGCGCTGGCTCCTCAGTGCCAACAGCCCTCTCTTAGCTTACACAGAGCTGCTACCTGGAGTTTCACCTTGATTTTAATGTCAGTCCTTCTGTAATGGAAGTACCAAATTTTTGTGTTTGCAAGTCCCTAGGACTGCATTGCCAGCTTGCTTTTCAGCTCCATCTCACCCGAGAGATGGAGCAAGCTCTTTAGATCACCCCCCTCGGCTCATACGAGAGAGCAGGGGAGCTTGGCACTTGCTCCCTTCTCGCTTCGTCACCTGATGAGAGATGACAGTAGGTGCACGCAGCCCTGAGCGCCTTTGCTGCCTGTCTTTCTGACATATTGAGCTAACACATAGGCTGTCAGTTTTGTTTTGTAATGCTATAATTACTTATACTGCAGTCATGAGGAATTATGAGAAGGGTGAGATGCATTTCATGTTGTAAGTTAAACTTGGAATAATACTGCGTTTATGGAAAATGGAAAAATTGGAGGAGTAGTAGATGTTTATGTTACTATGAAGATCCCTCGACACACAAACTATATTCCTTTTGTTTGAAAAGAGTCCTCCCATGGTAATCTCTTTTCCAAGTACCGGTGTGGCTCATCTTGCCCGTTGCCATTCGTGAGTTCCAGCTCTCCTGATTTAATTTCAGCCTCAGCTCTGGCAGGACGCGCAGTGCGTTATGTAACCTGTGTGGATCCCGCAGCACTGCTGCTTCATATGCTCCGTGCTAGAGCATCGCGTGCAGAAAACTGAGGTACTGTTTTACTGTTAGCTGGCTTGCAATTTCCGTGCTTGAGCATCAGTAAAGTTGGACCTAGGAGGCAAGAGCAAAATGGAAAGTGCTGCTGCTGTCTCCTCCGCACAGCTAACATGGCTCTGTCCTTCTGTGTGTCTTAACCCTTGCTTCACCCAGTGCTCTGCCTGCCTACGTATTCATGAAGGCACTGAGCTTGATTCAAAACCTCCGTCCATGGTAACTTTAACAAATTCAATTCATTTTGATTATCTTAAGAGATGCTATTACTTATTGTATGGCATCAGCACTGCTCCAGGCAATTTAAAGATAGCATGGAAAGAAATTTGATGATAATGTAACAAACACAGCTCACTGGAGTTTTCAGTAAATTGAAAGATGCTTTAAGCTTGCTGTAAATTGAAAAATAGACAATCTTGTCTAAGCTACAGTGTGAATTCTGACTGTAGTTTGTTCAGTATCATACCAAACACTGATGACGTATCAAATTTTAATGACTCAGTCTTTACCAATATCATTCTATATATTTATTTAAATATATAATCATAAATAATATTTTTTTCAGCCTGATCCTCATGGATTTTGTTGATTAGAATAAAAATCTCATGCCAGGCAATCTGGCATGAACTGCATGTATGTACTTTCCCCATTGACTGTAGTGAAGTAGATTAAATGAAGGAAATAATGGAAAATTTTCCCTATCAGATGGTAAAGATGCACCTACCCAGGAGTGGAAAATACTGCAAGTGGAAAGAGCTTCTTTTAGTTGCTTGAATTAAATTGCTTAATTGTATGTTGCTTGAAGCGCACGACAGTTTAAATAGTTATTAGGGAAGGGTGCTGGATCTTATCACTGCAGTCATGTAGAGCCATGAGCCCCGGAGTGCTCTGCAAAGTCAGATGTGCTCCCAAAAAGTGTCTCCAGAGGGCTAGGCATAAACTGCGATAGAATAATGGGGAAAATACATGCAGTTTCTGCAGTACTACAAAGTGGAGTTCAAAAATGTGTCAAATTGCAACATTAAGAGTACATACAAAGGACAAAATGTTGTGAGCCTTTGCCTTCCTGAGCTTGTGTCAGGGTACGATGTAGTAGGACTGAAATGTGGTATTGAGATGAAGCTAAGGCTGCGTGTGGCACAGGGGCGAACAAGCACGTGCAGCGAACGCGCAGTGTCTCACAGAAAGGAAAGAAGCCAAACCCCACAGGTTTCACTGGGCCCAAGCTGACTCCGCAGCTAAGCTGATCAGGCTCTGTGGATCCATGAGCTGCCTGTAATTGCCCTCAAGCTTAGCTCGTTAAACTTGGGCCCCTGGTGTTCTGCTCCTGGATTGCTTGTGGGGAGCAGTGCTGGGTTATCCCAGCTGTGCCAGGGCGCCTGGGCTGCGTTTGGTTTTCACAGCACTTTGGAATTCACAACTCTTCTGGATTTCTAGCATATTGAAAAAAATAGGAAACTACTCAATTTCTTTATAGATCAGTCTTCAGTTTGACTTGTGAAAATTAAAACCTTTTCTCATCCAAAACACTTTCTTAATATTAGTGGGCTCTTTTGCTCCCTAGCAAATTCTTTGATTATCCATTTCCGAATGGTTATTCATATTTTCAGCCAAGTGCAGAAGATGGATGACTGCAGGCATCCCGCGCTTCTGCTCCGGCAAGGGCTTAAGCAATTTAAGGAAACAAATGAAGCACAAAGATTTTTATTTAACAATAAATTTTCTCTGAAACAGATTTTTGTCACAAGCGACTGGCTTTCTCAGATCAGGCTCCTTTGCAGGGAGTTTTGCAGCAATATACCCTGTCTTTAACAACTCCAACTTTCCCCAATGCCAGTGATGCCAGATGAAAGCCTGATCAAAGCAGCAACATATTTTAAAGCCTCCAGTGATTATTCTGTGACTTGTAGCATTATAACCTTGGGCTATGGTTTTGTTATCTTTCCCAGGCTGGAAATGTTGAGTCTCTGCGGATTCAGAGAAATAATATAGAGAAAACCGACTAGGCATTTATTTGCCTTTATTTTCCTCGTATTTGAGCACATTTCTGGTTATCTTCAAAATTTTACAGCTCTAGTTTTCCACAATTTTGATATATTTGTATAACAGGAAGTCTCTGGAGGGAAAAAAAAAAAAAGGAAGGTGGTAGTGATAGCACAGTAGCAGAGCAATGTGTTTGGCTCGACCACTGCAAGTGCTTCCTGTCGCGCAGGATGCAGGAAGGATCTTTTGATTGCTGGGAGTAATTGGATTTGATGGCATTTATAACAAGCGTGTTAGCCTCGTCCCACCGCCACGTCTCAGTTGCATTAATTATGTGTTGCCTACCTAAATTAGCCCTGAATCGCAAGGAAGATGCATCATCTTTTTTAATTTCCTACCTGAGCAGATGTGCAGCGTTCACGCTGAACCTCACAGATTTGAGCAATTGCTTTTTGGCTGCTAATAGCACAGTGTTTATTCCATTTGCGTGTCACCTCGTTGCATTATGGCACTGCTTTGGAAAGCTGAAAGAGGAATGACACCAAAAGGATCTGCTTCAAATCCCTTGCGTTGCTGGGGTTATTAGGTAATTCGGCGTAAAAAGTGACACAGTTACATGGCCAGTGCTAAGATGCTGTGTTTGGCAAGGCTCTGTGCTGACCAAAGTATTTCTGGACCAGAATTAATGTACACTCAATATATTGTCTCTTTTTGCTTAAAATCATCCATAGGAGGCTTTTAAATAGATTCTTTGTGAAAAACTTCATCTTACCTCTTCAGTTCACAAATTTACGTGTACGTATGTTTCCTTGATGTAACTCATAGAGATGTTTGTTTCCATCTCCTCCAAAAGTCACTAGGAACTTTTGTTTTTTAATTCTATAAATAATCCATTTATTTATTTGCAGCATGCTTTTCCCTTCAACATATTTGTTTCTAAGAATAAAAGGAAGTTTGTGTGTATCTTGGTGTTAATAGTCCTCAGTGTTACCACAGAATAACTATAAATGACAACAAATTTAATAGTTTTCACTATTTATTACTTTTGTTTGGAATTAGGCAGATTTTACTACTTCATCTATATTTCAACTTTCACTTTTTAAAAATTCACTGTCAAGTTATTGCAATGGGGGAGTGTGGAAGAAAAAAGGTTAATTTTAGTAGTTGTGAAATAAAATTATTTGGATATAATTGAACCTGGAGTCTCTTAAATAGTTGGATTGTGTCTGATTTTTAGGCTTACTGTATTCAGTTATAATTTATACTTCCAAATACTGAAGGTGTTTATTTTTATTTTTATTAGGGTTTGCATGCTGTGGCAGACGATTGCAGCATGCTGTGCACTATGTTCGTGGTAAGCCTTGCTTGATCTTGCTTAGTTATACACAGTATCATTCCGGGGCATGTTATGTTATTTTGTCAGTCTATCACTGGAAATTATCATAAACCCTCTGAAATGACTTTAGTCTTTAGCCTTTCTACTGAACTACTGAGATTTTTTCCAGTTTTGTACAACATCCAGGGCACAAGTAGCTTGAAAAGCCTATGAAGAATCTGCTAACAGTTCCCAACTTGTGATTTTCTGGAGATGGCGGACAGTGCAGGACGAGGCCGTTTGGTGCTGCATGCAGAGGCATCCGGCTTGTGGCTGGACCCCAAGGGACAGGGAAGGGCCAACAGGAAGATGAGACACCCAGCTTGGGACCCAGTAATTCCTGGCTTGTCTGGGCTCCATGTCTTCAGGCTCTTTATCTATGCTAAGTAGATATGCCTGAGGGGAAATGGAGATTAAAAAGGCAGGTTAGTAGTGATAAAATTATCAGAATCTCATAGATTATTTAAAATCTTAGAGGTTAGAGAGAAATGCCCTTAATTTGCTTTACATTTCCCCAAATCTTTTTCGGTATTTTTGTGAAATTTTATTGAAAGTAGGTAGAATTATAGAGATTTATGTAACTGGAAGGAAAAACAGTCCATGTTTAAGACATCTCCTGCAATAGCTGAGAGCTGTTGCTCTCTCTACTTCGAAGCAAGGTAATTTCTGTCACTGCTATCCAGATGTCTGTCCTCAGAGTTTTGCCTGTGAGCAGGGCCCCACTCTGGTGCCTTCACCTCCCTCTTTATTCCCTCTTCTTCTCCTCCCACTGCTTTTCAGTGTATTTTTCTCTATTCAACACTCTCATTCCATCAGTTTATGGAATTCCAGCAGTTTATCTCAGAAAGTTAACAAAGCATATAGGCCCACTCCGAAGTAGTGCTCTTTGATGTTTCTTGTTTTAATTATGTTTGAATTGTTTCAGATATTTGTTACATTTGTCTTAAGCTGTATTTTGATATGTAGAAGGCACACAAAGTCAAACTGTAAGTGACCGTGCCATGTATTCCCCTGAATATCTTCTGAACGGGAGTAGGGTGAGGATAACAAGTGATTTGGAGATCTTCCAACCCCACCTGGATGCCACCCTGTGCCACGTGCTCTGGGTGTCCCTGCTTGAGCAGGGGGTTGGACTAGGTGATCTCTAGAGGTCGCTTCCAACCTCAACCATTCTGGCATTCTCTGTAAGTCATTCTCCATGGCTGCCAAGGCTTTCGCACTTATCTGCTCAAAATAACTTGGTTGCAAATGAGTTCATGAAATACTTTGTAGGCAAAATAAGTCCCGTGCTCTTCCAAAGGAGTGTACTTTCCCTCTCTTCTCCTCCTCTAAATACTATTTTTTCATCTTATTTCTTGTAGTTAAACCTCCCATTTATCAAATATTTTCTGTGTCCTGTACTTTTTTTGATCTATTTGATATAAAATATATGTTCCTAGGTTTACTGATGGTTATTTCTTTATTACTTTTTACTAAAAGTAGCCTGAACCCCCATGCAGTCCCATTTTGTTTTTATTTTCCGGTATATTACATTCTCTCTTACCACCAAAGCATGACTGGCGTAGTCTACGACTCTGATCTTGGAGCATTAATCGTGTGCCTGGCCAACACGATCAGAGGTGTCAGTGGTATTAAGGGATAGTGTCTTGCAATCTTTGTCCCTGGTTTACTTAAATTCAGCAAGCTCTTGAAAATCTCTCTCATTGAACTATCAAGGTAGTCCATAGACACGCACAGGGAAGTTTCTACTGACTGTTTCTGAGAGTCCGGTCACATTCATAAATGCACTGCTGGGCCCTTAATAAAAATATTTAATGCTGGGATATTCTTTAGCTTCTTACGAAGCACATATCCTCCTGGGAGTAGTTTGTCTTGGTGGGTCATGAGCAAGTGGAAAGGTTTCTGTGCATCACTGCACATCGTGGCCAAGGACAAGCCCATGATGGATTATGTAGAGTTAATGCAAGAGCAAAAGTTTAACATCTGTCAAACCTTTTAATCCCAAAGCCTCTGTATTTCTAGGTTTTTGCTTTGCTTTTTATGCGTTTTCCCTCATTCTAGAATTGGAAATTTCTTTGTGCATGTGATTTTTCTGTAGTCTCTTCTTCATCATGGTGATATTTGGTACTGTCCCGCTCATGCCTGCTGGAGTTTGGAAAAGTCCGTGAAGATCTTTAGCACTGACTCTGTAGATTTACTTAATCTGGGAGTCCTAGAAAGGTGGTTAATGGCTCTGTTAATAATCTCACCTTTTTTTATTTTCAGTTTTAAAATATTAGACCAATACTTTTTGTGTTAAAGGGCCAGTCTGTATAGCAGTAATCCATTGCAAGCTTTGTAGACATTCTCTAAGGCAGAGCTTCATAAATTTTCTTTAGACAAGTACTGGATAAGGCCCTAAGCCTGAATTGTTCAGTTAAAATATGCTTCCACTGAATGCAAGAAATGGTGGTAAACTAAACTAGTTACTGTTAAATTTTGCTATTGCAAATTATTTTATGGGTTAGACAACCCTGACAGTATTGCGGTCACATTAATTCAAGCTTGAATTTTTGAGTTTTTTTTTTATACCCCAAGACTTTTTATCAAGGCTAGCATATAAAACCAGATAAACTAGACTATTACTTCTCTGTTTTTGATAGAGAAGTTCATTTTATGCTGTCCAATCTTCTTGTAATGGTTTTGAGAGGGAGAAAATGATGATTAAAAACAAGTAACGAATATAGAGCACATAAAATAATTCACAGGAATTAAAATTCTAGTGAGAAAAAAATCTGCATAGTCAGGTCATTTGTTTGGTGCTTCCTTTTTCTTTCTATATTAACAAAAAAAGAATTAGCATGAAATAGCAAACATAAAGGTCAATTAGAACCATGAGTGCAAACAGCTTTCTAAAGCAATTAGCTTTTTAAAAAAGATATCAATTCACAGGTCGCATCTTCAAGTTATCATCATGCAACTTCTGCATTTCTAGTGCTTTTCCAGTGAGTTCCGACCCATGTTAAGAACAGGTCCAAATTTTAAATGTATTGCTTGTCTTTTTGATTCAAGGATAAATTATACATCTAGACTAAGTTATTCTTGACGTGATCCAAAACACGTCCACTAGAGGTGCTGCTGAATGGTGTTTTATTTTTAAAAGCGGTTTAATTAGTCTCTATGCCTCTAACATGGTATGGGAATACTGAGCTTTCTTTTTAAAGCTCCTAATTCATTTTCCTGTGGTTCTCCAAATTGTAGCTGGCATTATTATTCACCTTCAGAGGTATGGCTTATCTGATTAATGAGCTTTGGGGATTGCAATTATTTTGAGTCATTTGTCATCTTTTATCTGCCGTAATGCAATTTTTATTAGAATTCTCTAGAAGAGCCAAACGCAGGTTGTTGCTGAGGAGAGCGGGAAGGGAAGGCCAGCGAGCGCAGGGGCGGTTCCGGTGTTCGCTGCATGCGTTCATTGTTGTATGTTGCCTCCCTCTCCCAGAGAGGTATCTTGTGGCAAAGACGTGCTTATTTTAGAAATAATCTTTTTACAAATACTGTGGTGTTACTAAGAATCATACTGCTCCTCTTGAGTTGGGGCCTTTCATTTGCAGGTGTTCATAATTAGATTAATTTGCACAGTAGATAAAGCCAGTGAAGGAAGCATAGCAAAATGACTGAGAGCTTATCAAATTAGATAAGTAGAGCAATTAATCACACAGACCTTAACCGTTGGGTTTCCTTTTTTAACAGTAGCCTTGAACAGCACGCGGTCTCTTTGGCTTCCCCGTTTTGGCCGGAGGAGCTGGGTGGATGCGAGCGTGCACGCGCTGGGAGCGGCCCCTTGCGCGCTCTGCGCTGGGAGCACCTGCCTGCCCCTCCCATCATCTGCTTCGTTGCTACCGGGGAAAATACCTCGGAGCCAGCCCCTCATTTCTGCATCCTGATAATGCAGGCCTGGCTAGGAGCAAGTTTGCATGTTTGCACTAGCATCACTACAGCTACAGCAGGCTGTAAGTGGCATAAATTCCCCTGTCAGACAGTGCTCTACCTCAGCAATATGCATAGTATAGGTATAGGCCAGAGAAATTAATGTCATCTTTGATTTTCATTATTCAGTGGTTTCACCACGCTGAACTCTAGCAATAAGATTGATTTAATTCCCACAGTTTTTATTATTGTCATTATTCTCCAGCGAGGATAATATCTTTTCCATGTGCTCTCCTCTTCAGCCTAAACATTGTGCACAGCAAAGGCAATAACTTGTTGGTGGAAGTGTTTAGCCAGCAGCTCTTGAGAAACTTCAGATTGGCATGATAACGATTAGCCACTGAGATCTCCCCAAGATCACTCTGTTAACAAGTTCCTCTTATTTACAAGCACCTTTGTTTATTTGTCTAAAGCTGCTAATAGCCATCCTTAATTGGCCAGTTAGCAATACTGCCTTCATGTAAGATTATAGCACTAGGCACAGCTGCTGAGTGGCAGTGGTTTAGCAGCCTATAAAACTTGGGTAAATACTTCAGATTACGGCATGATAACAATTAGCCACTGAGATCTCCCCAAGATGGCTCTGTTAACAAGTTCCTCTTATTTACCAGCACTGTGGTGTTTTTTTTTTTCCTTTTTTTTTTTTTCTTTTTTTTTTCTCCCAGCGGGTGGCAGGTTGCAGAACGGGGCAGGTGGCTTTCTGTGGGATTTCATTTGTATTTGTTACATATTGGCCAGATAACCCCTTATACTCGTGCAGATTAAAGAGGAGAGTGGGGTATCCAAGGAGGTCCCAAACCAACAGAGAGGTGTGAAAATGGGTCTTGTGCACATGGATGGGACGTTACGGGTCTGATGGGTGAAATTTGCCGTGTTGGAAATGATCATGGAGAAAAGCAAAAAAGTCCTGAGATGTTTTTGAGTTGTTATGTAGAAGAGTGCTTGGATTTGATCCAAATCATGCAAAAACTAGTACACTTATGTACATATATCAATCCTAAGAAACTGGCACAGATTAAAACTATATATTTTTAAAGGAGATTCAGAATTTGAATTATTGCAAGTCTTGACTGATGTCTAATCTGTGAATACTACCTCTATAAGCCCAATACTACTTAGGTATTTAAGAAGTACATCTAATTTTGCAAACATGCTAATCCATAGCTAAATTGTAATTAGTCACTGGAAGCAAGTGAAAGCGTTAAATATGCATTACACTCCAGAAATGGATGCAGCTTTTCTTCCCTGTTAATTCATTTTTGTTCCAAAACCAATGTCTTTTATTTTTAGGTTTTTTTTTTTTTGCCTTTCCCTGCAGCAAAGCAGACAGCTCCATGAGCCTGTGCACAACCAGCCCATCCTACCTGGGCAAGGTGCCCCTTCCCTTTAAGCTGCGGTGCGGATCTTTCTGGGCCCCGCAGCAGTGACACGAGCAAGGAGAGCGTCCCCTGCCAGGGCTGCCCCAGGTGGCCTTTCTTTGCCATGGAGGGACAGGAGCCACTTCCCATCCCATGCCTACGGTTAGTCCTAAAGCACGGCAGATAAGGAGGAAAGGAGAGAGCGCTTCCATGCCAGAGCTGCAAGAAGGCTCGGTGCTCTAATTCAGTGCTGCGTGTTTTCTACTTGAAAAATTTATGAATACTGCGATGTGCTGAAGTTTAAAGTGGCTTTCATTTGTTTTGTTACATAGCATCTTTCCCCGATCAGATAAAAGCTATTTTTTTTCTAGTGTGAATCTATACACTTGTATACTCTTCCAGTACCACTCACTGAACTGCTTGTCTGCTTCAGCATGTCCTGATGTGGGTGTCTCTTGGCTGCAGTAGGTATAGTACCTTCTTGGCTGTCAAAACTTAAAACATGGAGGCAAATAGGTTAATAAAGAAGCATAGATGACATCGTACTTGCTTCAGTACTATAGTGATGAGAATTGAGCCCTTGCTTAGGAATTTCCTACCTATTTACCTATTTTAGTAGCAATACGAATGCAAGAACTTAATGTCTTGACTTGGTCTCCCTGAACAAGTGTCAGGTGCCTGGATGTGGCTGGCGAGGGCATCAGTGCCTCGCAGGCTTGGAAAGGTAAATGTCACCTCTGGCGAGCTTTTTTCCTCTCCTATGAACTGAACAAGTGTGCTCTTTTGTCCATTTTGTCCAGCAGGAAGGGGGGTTCCATTTATTGCAGCGCTTCTGGAGAAATGGGAAGACTTCTGGAGTGGAGCCAGAGTCGCTTCCAGGTCTCTCAGAGACTGTGCATCAGCAGTGAAAAGGGTGCATTTGTTAAAAGCTGTTGCTGCGAATTTAAAACACGAGGTCAGAAGTACCCACCTAATCCCGTGTGATCCTTTGGGACATCGTCGTGTGCCAACAGTGGGATGAAATGAGCACGAACTCGAGCAGCACCAGAGTGGTCGAGGGGTGCCAGACCCTGGGGCCATCAGGGTTTGGGGAGCAGTGAGTGCTCTTAAGATGCTGCCTTTCCCAAAGTCTTTCCCCAGGGAGCACGGAAAGCTGATCCCTGACTGCTCTTCCTTAAGGCACTGCAGCTTTCCGTTTGATGCAGAAAGGGCCTGCTCTTGAATTTGAAATTATTTTCATTTTTTGAATTGTTTTCCCAATGGTGTATTAAAATGTTAAGAATGTCACCTTGAGAAAAGAGCGTAGGAACAGAGAGAAATCGTATTATAGCCTAATTATATTTATGCCATACTTTTGATTCCATTAGGTCCTTGTGCAGATTCCAATGGTGGCAGTGCTTTACCACCACTGTAGCAGGTAAAACTGAAAAGAGGTGATATGAGAGCAATAGTCCAGATCATTGCTGTCTCATTCTCTATATATTGTTATTTGGGATTTTGTCCAATACTATGTCCTAGTTAAGTTTTCGTAACATTGCCTTCACAGTAGCTGTTGTGTCGCCTGCGGAATGTTGTTTGTTCAGGGATCCTAACAGGTAGTTTTGGTTTTGTAGCCCTCCTTTCTCCCATGGCAGTACAGTATTGTCCTGTAGGAGCAGTAATGTCAGGGATGAAAGGTCTATTCAGTAACAAGAAAGCAATAAAATCCCCTTCTTAACGGTGTGAGCTGCAGCATGAATATGTCTTTTTTAAAACTTACTGTTTTCTATTGAGTAAGAGTATTTTTGACATTTACTTAAACACAGACTCAATATTTCCAGCAAAATAATTCTTTTCCTCAAATTTCCCCTTCAGTAAAACCCAGCCGCTTTGAACTCCACAGACCTCACCATCTGTTACTCAATTTTCGCTCCATAAAAATTTGCTGACATCTGTTTAATCCAAAATATCCTTATAGTCATGGAGAAACTGAGTTCAAACTTAGCTTTCTGCTATTTCTGGGCACCACGTAGAGACAACATGAAAATATGCCAGGAACCTGCGGGCAGAGGAGAGGGCGGCCTGGCGGTGAGTGGCTGCTCGACCCGTCCTCGTGCCTCGTCCTCCTCGGCCGCTCGCCAGCCCTGACCCCGCCGCACCGGGGCAGGAGCCACACGTAGACCTAGGTACCTTGACATGTGAACTGACTGGATATTGAGAACTGAGCAGTTAATTTAAACTATCGCTTTTGAATTGAATTTTGGGAGAATATGCTGATTATCATTAGTGATGAAGGGCAATGCTTTAAAATTTTTTCATTTAAATTGCATTATCTGCACATTTACTATTTACGTATAGACTCTTCAACTGAAGTTGTTATATCATATTCTAAAATAATGCTTTTTGCTCTGTCCTGAAAAGAGTCAAGCCCTTTCTTAAATGATTAGGTAGATAAAAATCAATTGGAATGATACATGAGAGTAATTTTGCAATGCTTAGAACCAGTCCCTATTTTTTTTATCCTTCAAGATGCTCTTCATCTATCTTTAAGTTTTCTTTTGCAGAGATTTATTAAGGTATGCTTGAACAAAATGTCTGGGATTGTTTTTTGTACTCCCCAGTTTATTTAGAAGGAATGCTTTTCATCTGGCCTTCCAAAATCCTTGGGAACTCAATGAAAGAAGAGCAGGAATGACTATGTATGTATTTCTTTTGACTTTTCTAATGGGTTTTGGCTAGCTGCTGTGAACATAGCCTGCGTTTTGTGGCGGGAGCTCGGCCTGTGCTGCATTGCAGGTGGAGCAGCCCCGACAGGCTGCTTTCCTCCCTCCCCTGCTCCAGCAGAGATCACAAGAGCTCTTGGAGATGGACCACGAGCCGTCAGAGACAGAGCGGGTGCAGCCTTCCACCTGCGCAGGAGAAAAGTGAATGAAGAATTTTACTTAAAAATCAGCAGATGATTTTTGAATTAAACATCAGAAGTGGTGATGTATAGAAACCTTCAGGAGTCAATCGCTGCAGCGATACGGAGATAGAAAACTCCAGTGGTGGCAGTGGACCCCGTTGTCACTACCTGGCCTTTCCAGCAGTGCTACCCGCTGAAACAAGGTGGTTATTCAGTCAGGGCGATGCAGGGCGACCCTAGGTGCATGTTGAGCTTTCCTAAAAGAAAAGACTATCATCAGAATGAAAGATTAAGTCCTATCATGAATTAAAGCATGATAAGGAGTTGGAAATCAACTTGGCAAGTTAAGTTGTCTATCCCTGCTATTAAAAAAAAAGCACTGCTAAGATACCCCAGGATCAAGACATCAAAATGATGATGTGTTTGTGAATGTCTGTGGCTAGGAAAAGCTTTAAGGTTCCTTTGCCTTATCTCTTGGTGCTACAGAATTTTCTTCTGAAACAATGCATTTTCCATTTTTTAAGTTTTCTGATGTTCAAAGTAGGCATTTTAATCTTTTCCTAATTTAGCTCATTATTCCTGCTATCAATCTTAGTCCATTTTTAAATATCCCCTCTGTTTGTTTCCCCCTGCTTGAACAAGGCTGGTGCCTGAGGGATTCACTGCTGAGTTCACAGCTACCTGCAGTGGATAAAATAATAATGATAATAATAAAATAAATAAATAAATGACGACCGTGTCCTTACTTAGGTCATTTTTTTTTAAAAAAAAAAGTTTGCAGAAGTTTTTCCATTTTTTGATCAATCCTCCACCCCTCTACTTTTGGCCACTTATTCCTGTCAGTTTTAATGAGAATTAATGAATAGTTACAAGTATAAAAATGATTTTCAGTTGGCTTAGCATTTATAGAAAAAACCTTTTCCAGTTTTGTGTTTCATGGCTGATTTTAAAACTTTGAGTGAAGTTAAAAATACATGCAAAAATATTCTGTGTCCTTTTTTTAATGAAGTTAAAGGAAGATGAAGGTAATGGAAGGTATTCACTTCACACTTAGCAGGTATGAAAGAGAATGGGAGCAGTTTTATTTTTTTCTATAAGTAGTAACTTCATGGGATTAAAATGTCATATTTCTTGATAATACATAAGTGCTTTTACTCCTACATGTACCTTCACAAAAATGTAAATTTAGTGAGTCATCTGCAAAGTACAAAGGCACTGGGAGTTTGAAAAATTGTTTTGCATTATGCAGCAGAAACCATTATTTGATATCAAGTCCCTAAACTTTTAAGACATCAAAGTTACAAAAGTATTGCAATAATTATAGTAAATACTGTGAATAAGCTACTCAGTTGATATCTAAATTTAGTGTATGCGGAGAATTAATAGACACTTTTGTTTTCTACTTGCAGAATAATTTTAATTAGAAGCAATTACAGAAAATTGCATTACTCCCAAGTAAATTGCTGCTTTTTTTTTTTCTCCTAATCTACATATGTTCCATTTTTAAGTTAAGGGTCGTTGCAATTAAATCTTTACTTATTTATATTCCGTACGCGAGAGCTAGAGATCAGTTCAAGGAAGCTCTGTGTGTAGCTGGGCACCGCACTCCTCCTCTTTGCAGCGCTTTTCCCCGAAGCGTTTGGCGCTGCCGCTGTTCAAGCCAGCATGCAGAATTGAGCGGACCACTGATAAACATCATTATGGATTTAGAAATGGAGTGTGAGGTGTTGGGATTGCCTGGAGGTTTTATGTATCTCATAATTCAGTTCTTGGGAAAAGCTGACAGAAACTGATCCTATATAGGTATGGTTAGGAAGGACTTGCATGGAAAATTTTAAGAGTTGTAACGGTAACTGTATTAATGTCCCACATGAAATTTCTTCCTTTTTCATCACTGCTGTGATAACACTGTGCTGGCAGAAGTTCTGGGTGGAAAAGATGGTCTAAAGACAAAATTGTGCATCTGTAAAGCCTCCATCTTTAAATGTCCTATGACTCAGACGTAGATGCTTAACAGAAAATTGCTATTTTGTTCTGGGACAACATCCATACCTATGAAAAATGGATGTTTCCATTTTGAATCATGTTTTCTCCTTTTCAAGTGGGGATTGGCAAACGAGCCGGTGTTCAGCAGAAAATCCCTGCGGGGGTCGGGGCTCTTTGGTGCCTCCCTGGGACATCTGTCCCCGCAGGCGGCCCGGCCGGTCGTGCCCGGCTCCTGCGAGCAACGGATGGGACAGGCCTGCCCTGCGAGCTGCTCTTCGCAGTGCCAACCTCTCTTTGTGTTTTTTAGGATGTGGGTTATTTAGAGGAGCCAGAAGAGGTTTTTACTTAAAGAGGGTTTTTCATCAAATTGTTACTGCTGTCCTGTCTTTCCATTCTGTAAATAATGGACAAAATCAGGAGCTGGATCCTTGCAACTATTCCTTGCTGTGCACTACCAGTGTTAAGGCTAAAATGCTGTCAGCTGCAATGTTAAAAGCTTATGGCCTGTGATTGCAAATATCATTAAATGAGCTTTAAAATAAGGTTTTAAAAATAATTAGCTTGTTTTTCATCTTTATTTTGGTCATTTCTCTTTTTATTTTTTTTCTTCCTTTGTGAATCCTGAGTACCCTAAGTCAAGGAAATAAAGGAGAAAAGCAAGAAGCTGATTTGCAGCTTCCTTTTGTCCTGCAGAGTTAGGATCTGCGTTTCTTTCAAAAATGAAGCTGAAATTTTTTATATATTCCCTGTTTCATCCTTAGTGTGGTTACAGAACCTCTCTCTTCCGATCTTCTCCATATGATGTTTCTAAAATGAGGATCTATAGATTCTCAGCTGTCAAGTACCCTTTGGTTTATAGTAGCTTCAGAAGTGTGGACTTGAGCCCCCTCTCCTTTTTGGGCTGGGATGGCCTGTCCTGGGAGGAGCGCGCAATGGTGTTTCTGGCGTCCCGGCTTGGGAGACACTTCCCTGGGCTCTGTGCTCTCCTCCCATGGAACAGCCCTGCTGCCGGGGCTCCACCGCACGGGGCTGGGAGTTGGCCCAAACGTCGCCTGTGAGGTGGAATAAAAACTGTAGGGGTTCGTATAAATGATGCTGAGCAATGCCTTCTCTAAAATACTGTGGTTTCTAGAGTTGTGCATCAAGGCTTATGTGCTCATTCTGCATCTTATCCTAATAATGATTTGGAAGTTTTACCCATCTGACTAGACCATTGCAAGAATACCCCCCAGTTGAAATCCATCTAAATTCACCAGTGAGAAATGGTTCTTCAGATTTACATTGTTACTCTCTTAGTTCAATACCTCATTGCATAGCAGCTTGTAGCATGCAATGGAAGCGTGGACAGAGATGCCTGGAAGCTGCCTGGCCACAGTGCTGGGCAGCCTGCTTTGCCTTCAAGGATTTAGACCCAAGAATACAATTTTAAATTGGTTGCTTTGTCTTATTAGTTTTCTCCCACTGGCTATCAAATGAAAATCTTACTATGTATGAAATAACGAATGACTTTGGAAATGTATAGGTATGTTTTATTCCGTCCTACTTTTCGATGCTCTTGGTACATATTACATAACTGGAAATTAAGCAGACTTTCTATATTCACTTTCAAAGTGTGAAGATTAGTTGCAGAGATGATGATGATGGCTAAACATCTATGCAAATGAAAACTTCCGAGGGGTTTTATGTGCTGCAATTTAATGGCATCCTAATTACCGCTATTTTGATAACATTTAAAATGAGCACTGAGAAGTGGCAATGGCAGACTAATTAAATGAGAATTTGTTGTTGTTCATGATTTAATTTTTTTTGCTCTGTATTTTTGGATAAAATTCCCTCAAGCTTTAAGTGAAGTCATCTTATGTTGGTGTATAATGTGCTGGTAACTCAGGTTTGCTATAACTTCTAACTCCCACCCTCAGTTGTTAATGGTATTCAGTTTTCTTTTAATCCTAAATGAAGGAAAATCTGCATATCAAGCATCCTTTTCAGATCAAATGAATATATACTTCAGGCTTTCCTCATTTCTTGATATGAAATATTTATGTAACCTTTATCATGTTGCTGCTAGAACTTGATCATCTGTAGCTATCATAGTTGTGCATTCCCTGTAGTTCAAAATTATCATAAAATTAAGATGTATCTGAAAGAGGAAGAAAATGTATATACTCGTCCCTTCCCGTGTTTATCACTGAGGGTGGAATATCTTCAATTTTAGGACTTGTTTTGAATTGCCAGCAATGAGTGAATTTGCTTAGAAATTTCCATTGGTAAAAAGCGAAGCCCCGAGTCCTTGCTGCAGACTCGTTCGGTCTTTCTAACGAAGGCCAAAGCTCTGGAGCCTCCTTTGCGACCGGCCGGGGTTTGTTTGCGGTGCTGGCGCTCGCTGCTCCCACCCTGCTGTGGGACCGGCTCAGTCCCGCAGCGGGAAGCAGATTTGGCTTTGCTGAAGTTTCTCCTTGCAGACCAGCGACGGGGCCTGTTCGAGTGTCGCTGAATGATCCCCTTTTGCCCAGCAGTGAGTGAGGGTTCCTGCCTGCCGCGCTGACTGGAATGGGTCTGAAAACACTGCTGGAAAAGTCCAGCCCCTCTCAAAATCCTTGGAATTAGCTCCTGTGGTAGCTGAAATTAGCAACCAGAGACAGGGGAAAGAATTAAAGGGAATCTGGGATGAAAGGACAGTCTTCCCTGTGAGCCAGGTTCATCCTAAATGCCATCTTACATCATTTTGTTGATTCGTGGTCCAGAAATCTTTGACTTTTTCATCACTTTCCCATGTACAGTAGTTCCTGAGAGAGGATTTTCTGAGGCTCCCATAATCTGTTTTGCAGATGAGGTTAACCTTGGAAGTTGTCTTTATATTTTTTTTGTAGACTTCGGGCAAGGAATGAGAATTCAAGGAAACCTCATTTCAGAACAAGGGGGAAGGAATGAGTGTCCTCTTCTATAGATGAGTGTCCTTTCTTTGGCCTGTTCAGTGGCGTGCCTCAGTGGAAGGTCTAATGCAGTGGTTCCAAGAGAGTCTCTCAGAGTGGTGTGTGGTGCTTGTGGCCAAGGCAGTGCCATAGAGAAGCTTTCTATGTTCGTGCTATGGAGCAATAAACCAAATGGGAAATCCTCCTGTGGTCACCAACGCTTACCCTAGAGACCTCTGTGTTTTATTTGCTAGACGTCACCCAGGTCTGCAGAGGTTGCTGTTGGCTTCCTCAGAGAAGATGCTAACGGTGTGGCGATATCCTGCCACCTACGATGTGCAAACAGTTGCTGTGTACTTTGCTTTTTTATGTATAACTGTGGGTATGTGTGAGTATGAAGTTTATATACTCTTTTTCTGTTGAGCAGCTAGTATTTTTACAGAAATTAGTTATGAAAGCAATAATGCATTTATTAAGCCTTTACCTTTCATTTTCTCCAGATTTTTCTGTCTTGCTTTAAGTCTTGAGCATTCTCAGCATGAAGAGCTTCGTTACCTTCACGCCTCTGTGTAAGAACCAGTTGTGCCATTCTGTACCCGCCCAGGGAAATGCAAACCTGCTTAGAAATGTTCTCACCCTGGTTCCATTCCTACTCTGTTGATAATGATGTTTCCTTTTGGATAGGAGAGAAAGGGAAGCTTTTTGCTTGCAGGCGTACTTCCACGCTTGTTTCTGAATGCCCTCCTTCCCGCCCCTGCATGGCTCTTGGGTTGTGCACTAAAGCAAAGTGATTCCATCTCTTGCTCTAATCCTCTAGTGTGGTCTCAGTTGTGTGAGGTAGGAGCCCAGGCTTCCTTAGCATTGTATATCAGGTCCCAAACCTCATTATGATTGATTCTTGAAGAAGCCAAGAAAAAAAGGTGGGCAAAAAAGGTGGCAGGGGAAGGGCCAGGTAGAATTACTTCATTTATAGGTTCCAGAGGTCTGCTAAGAGATCAGGGGAACTGGTGACCATAGGTCAGTCTGAATTATCTACAATCTGTGTTACGTAAACATGACTCCATTTTACCTGGGCTTCTACTAATTTCAGCAAGACTTAGTGTTGACTAGTGCTAGTTTGACTAGCAAACCAGCCAATTCCTGTGTGTTTGATAAATGCACCAACTTGAAGTAAGAGTCCCTTAGAAATAAATGATTTGAATGAGAATTACAAACATTTGAAGTACTCATGCAGTAGTCTCAAAGTATCCAATAGCAACAAGATTACTTAGCACACTTGTTCCTATGTTACCAAAGGAGTCGAATGTGTCTAATGGTAGCAGAAGCCAAGGAGTCCAGAACCCAGGAGATGCAAGTGATCATCCACTCGTATGTGCAGCTTGCCTCCTAGTGCAGTCTGCGGCGCATAAATGTGTGCTGTGACATCTGTGAACAAGAACTGGAGTCTTTTAAATTATTTTAGATGCTCTGAATAAATTGCTGACAGTAAAGCTAGAAAGTGCCCTCCCAGATTTCCTTGTTTCAAACTGAATTTTGAGTTGATACAGACAAGGCAGGGTCAGTGCTTTCGGTGCGCTACTGGGAGTATTTCCTAAATGCTTATATATAGATGAAATACATGACAAAATGCATGCTTGCATATAGGAACACATGCAAATCTGGGTGTGATGTGCTTTGTCATCTAGAAGAAAAAATATAACCTAACAGTTTTTTTTGTTCAGGTGTACATTTCTTTTACCTAACCCTTAAATAGTGAAAAGCAGAGATAACCTTGATTGGACTCTTCTTCCTTAATCATTTTTAGCATCTGTGTCACTAGGCAAGCTAGTTGAGTTTGCTCATGTTTCTTGAGTGTTACAAGCACCACAGTTTAAAGCTGTTTGGTTTAACTTGCCTTTCTTAGTACCACTACTGTCCATGTTCTCAGTTGCCAGAAGCACTCATAATTTGCTTTGTAAAAGGAACCACCTACATGCTTTAAGGATAGCCATAGTTTGACTTATTTTTCATTCAGCACAAGTTCCTGCAAGGTGCATCTCTGATGGCAGAGCAGGAAGTGTCATGTACGTGCATCCCAGCGCCTGCTTCGCATGGTCCGGGGCCCGCTCGCTGCTGCACAATTAGAGCCTGTTTCGCCATCAGCGCCTCTCTGAGCCACTGAAATCCAGACCACTCACTGAAGAAACTAATCCAGATAGGAATTTAGGATTAAGGATTAGTCCAAATGTTTTTTGTTCTTACAGAAAAACATATTTTTTTAACTTTGAGAATATGAGGCAGCTCTTTTCTTGGTAGAACTCTGATTTAGGCCTTTGAAGAACCTTATTTCTTATGGCTACTTTTATGTATAGAGCTGATAGGCAATTAGGAAAATGAGTAGAAGCAAGTTTCAAAGCAGAGCGTGGGACAAAGTGCAGCTAGAAGAGTTCACATCATGCACCAAGAGCATAAGCAGAGACAGGAGAAATGTATGCTCCTTTGTTTTCAGCATGTTTTTTAT
Source organism: Tinamus guttatus (assembly GCF_059628265.1). NCBI lineage: Eukaryota > Metazoa > Chordata > Aves > Tinamiformes > Tinamidae > Tinamus > Tinamus guttatus. The sequence continues at coordinate 2,757,598 of NW_028288703.1, read as the reverse complement.
TTTCAAACTTCCCAGGTGAAGGGCAGTCACTGTTCTTTAAGGCTGCTGCAGAGCTTTATGGGATCTTACTGCTGGGTATTTTTTTCCCTTGGTGCTAGGCACAAACCATACTTCTTTCTATCTTCAGCATCCCATCTGTTAGCACGGAGTGATGAGTCTGAAGAAACCTGCTTTGGAAAGTAGGGTAGCTTCCCTCCCGAGGAGGTGCTGGGAGCCCTGGCAGGTTCACTGCACCCGTTGGCCTTCTCTGGCCTCAGAGGTGATAAACAGCAAGCGGCTTGTTTTTAATTGTGCAATGGTTTGGGCTAGATAGAATGAGTTATTTTAATTTGGAGTCTTGGGCTTATAATAAATCTAGTTCGTTGACGTTTCACGTGATTCCGAATTCACATTCCCTTAGGAACAGTACCTTCACCTAAGCTTGTCAGGACTGGCATTCTTCTCTGGCTGAACTTCTAACTTATTTTTACTTAATTTATTGCTGTTGGCAATAGCATGAAGTACTGTGTCCTAGGGAACTAGATCTGTGAGAAGTCTGCAGCTTTCCTAACCCTTGGGTGGAAATTCTGGCAATATGCGGAACCGAATGGTCCCTGGTTTTGTTTTTTGAGAACTTGTCCTCATCGTTGCATTTGTTTTATCATTCGGATCTCCCTCCTATCTCATGCGCATTCTCCAGAGCACACACACGTAACTTTAATTTCAAAAGTTACGTTTTACCTTCCAGTCATATTTTGGTTTCTGCAATAATCCTAACATTGCGTTTGTTTAACAGGAAGCAGCTTTTCATAAGAAAAAGAGTGAAAAAAATTGCTAAAAATGAATTTTGCTAAAAATGGAGCACTGTGGAACAGCATACCCGTTTCTGACCGCCAACTTAGCTGAGGCTTTCTTTTTGCAATTGCATTTTGCGTTCACGTTCCTTTTAGGCGAGGACTATGTTTACAAAAACTATCCAAGATCAATTCTGGGCTTGTTTTACATTTTCTTACTTTACGTTTGCTTTCTTACACTGAGTCCTACACAACAGACTAGAAATTAATTTGTTTTTAACAAGCATTAGGAAAAGGAAATGATCTAATTTCAAATCCTCAAGTAATATTCTGAAATATTATTTAAATCTATTTTCCGTTCGAAGTGTGATATTCATATAACATGCAGGTTTGGGGTTGTATAAGGCTCTCTTTGTCATTTATTGTGTTTTTCATACTTTAGTTGTAACTTTGTCTCTTGTCACCTATGTCTCAAAAGCCAACTCTGAGCAATGCTCTGTGCCACTTACATAAAATGTATTTTTGTATTTAATGAAAATAGACTTCCTGCCTCGAGACACATCTTTGATGCAGGCTGGCCTGCCTGGGTTTCCATTATCCGTGGCCACATAATCATTGTCTAATAGTAGTAAATAAAAAAGAAAATCATTCTTGAGAATATTTGCTCACTGAGCAGGGAAATCACTTTTGACAGAGCAAATATGCCCTGAACCTTACGGCAAACCTAGAAGAAGGGAGTAGCCAGAGAGGGTTTTTCCTTTCTTTTTCCCCAGGTCTACAAGACAGGTTGATGGGGGACAGTACAATACAACTGCATAGGAAGATACTTTCTGTTGCCTAAAGCTTTACTTGTAAAAATAGTCAGTTTAATTATGTTTATAGAAAGCCAGACATGGGGGAGATAATTAATCCATACCCTGGCCAAAAGGAATTTGTGTGTCCATATCCCTCCGCAGTAATTGGATTCCTTACCTTAAACAGCCACAGTGAGTTACTGTTTTATTTTGTAACTTTCTCTTACTTACAGGGTTTTCAATTGGAAGGACTGCAGGGAAAAAATCCCATTTTCTGCCTTTTTTCTGTCTTATTTTTGTTGCTGTCATCTTTGTTCCTCCCTTTCTTCCTGCCCCCTCCGGCTTACCTAACCGCAGCTCCCGTCCTAGCCAGGTAGTCCGGCCAAAATAGCTGCTGCCATCTGGAGCAGTCACCATGAACCTCTTGGTGACTTCCTCTCATTGGAAATGTCAGCTTCGGTTCTTTTTCTTCTACTTTGCTTACTGCTCCTTAATTTTCTTTTCATTTTGTTATTCATTATTCAACAAGGTGACTGTGTTGTTGGGTTGTGCTGATGTACATGAGAAATGTGAGGCAGGAGAGCTGCGGGTTCCTCCTCCTCCGGCTTCCCCGTTGTCCCTGTCCCCATCAGGTCTGGCTGCTGGTGATATGTCACTTCTCCTGCGAGCAACACTTGGCGTGATGTATTGCAGTTATATTTAGATTCAGTATGAGAGCAGCGATGTCAAAATTTTGTTTCAGGCAGTTACCTGCAGTATTTTCTTATATAGGCAAGCACTTGACTTTCTTCATTTCTAGTTTAAATTTTTACAGTGCCTACACCAAATAAAAATGGCCTCAATCATAAACTCAGTCAGTTTGGTAATACAATAATTTAGTCATGTTACATAAACACATTTCTTGCAAGAGACATTGTTTTGAGTGAAACCATATGCACATGTTAATGGGAAATATTTGTCACACTTCTGCTGTGGAAACTGTTTTTCTGCCTTTTTTTTGTCTTTGTTTCAATACTTATTAACAGCACCCTCCTGAAAGCTCTCAAGAGAGTATACAGCAGATTTTTTTTCCTTATTTTAATGCAGTAACTTGAGCACAATTGAGAACATCTTGGATGTGCTTCCAAGCAGAGCTGAGTGAGGATGGAGTCCCGCGCCCTCCCTGATGGAGTGTGTGGCTGTAATTACACTTAGGGACTCACTGACGTTACATAAATCACTAGAGCCTGATTCCATCAATAGATAAATTCTCATTCTCTGCTTTTGTATGAATCAGTCCAGAGGGACTGTGCCCTGGGGAGCTGCTTCTGAAAAACTTGGTATGTACCAACCTTGTTTTGACTTTGTGGCTTGCTCTTAGAAGTTTCAATAGTCACTTGGACTCGTGTCCACTGTTTTACTGCAGTAAAACAACTGTGTTAAAAAGTGGTTCCTTTGGGGCAGGGGTAGAGTAGCAAGCATTGGCGGGTCGGAAGCCTTGTCCTTTACCTCCAACATGGAACTTGTTGATCCTGTAACGCTCCTCTCCGCAGAATGCGACCTGCTGTCACAGAGGCCTGGCCACCTTCTCCAGCTCTCATTCCCATCTTTTAGCCAATGTTTTGGGAAAGGCAAAGGCTTTCTTTATTAGCTGCTTAGGTTCCCTGTGAGTTTTTTTGTGGAGGACGTTTTCAGAAGCCTGCTCTCTACGAGTATCGATAGAGCCAGACAGACCCTGCGCACCTGCTTTTTCCCTAGCAGATTTGTGAGGCATGGCTTTTCTTTAGGAAAGAAGAAACTGGCTCTTCTTCCCAATACAATGTGCTTATTCTATACTTTTTAATAATTGCTGCCTGTTTCCTGCTAAAAGTGTTGAGTTAGTTACATGTGTTACCTGGATATTTGCTGTAGCCTTATAAAACTGAACATTGGAAAAACCCCTGCTGCTGCAGTGTATTTGCTGTGGAAGTGTTTCCTTTCCCATATTAACTGGCATTAAGGTCACATTTTTCTTTCTATTTTTCTAACCTAGTTTCTGCCCAGGAGGAGAGTTTTATGTGTTTTCAGCTGTCAGGTTTATGTCGTGAAGGATGTTGAACAGGAGGAGCGTCTGTGGGCTGTTTGCAATGAAGAATAGGTGGCACTCTTGTTATTTCTGTTTGGGTTACAGAATAAATCAGGTGGATGTGCTCCCTCAGGAGACTTTCCTTTTGTAGGGTAAGTGCTCTGGGAAGAGTTATTGAACACTGAGGAGGAACGTGCATGTGGCTTGTATGGACACTCAGCTACATGTCTAAGCCTGGGCCTGGTTCAGGGTGATCTCCAGAGAGATTATAAAATACATTATTTTTGGATGTCCTCAGCGGTAAGTGCTCAGCTATATGACTAAGCTAATTTGTCATATGTTTTTTGTGTTTCTGTATTTCTATATTCTTTCAGGAGCCAAAGAAGACAGGCACCAAATTCTGTAATGCTGTTTTAACTCTAGTTATTAATACCCCAATACTTTCTTTGTTGGCTTGTGTAAGAAGCATAGGTTTAAGTCAGCATGATAATAACAGTGCTATTGAATTATAGAAAATTGCTTGTTATCAAGTGCTAATCAGTTGATAGAGTCTTTATTTATTAATTCAGGGTAGGAAATACTTGTTGTCCTAATTCTGTAAACTGGCTGTAAGATGAGAGAGTTTTTCTTTTACATTTGTTTTTATTCCTACGAGTGCATTTTTTTTTCTTGTATTATAAAAATGCTGAAATGTGGAAGGATACATGCTGATAGAGGAAAGCGATGTTGGCTGCTCCCTGTGACATGAAAGGAGAGCGTGCCTGAATCCTGCCCGGCGTCGGGCCGCCCTTCCTCCGGGCACAGGTGGGTGCTGTGCTGAGCCTTGTGGCTTCGTGGCTTCCATCCAGGCCCGCGCGGTCGGCGGTGGCCTGGCAGGGCTGACACCAAGTGATGGGGAATCTCACTGCCCATCAGTCACTTTTGTTGCTGGAATTAGATGGGAACCTATGCAACATTTATCTGCCTATCCAAGTCCCCCAGTGTTTTGTGGCACATTTTTGCCCAAAGTAACGGGCTCTTCTGGGGGTATTTCTCACTTGAAGTTGTCTCACTAGGGTCATACTTTCGTACTGGTGTCTGGCAAGACGAGGCTGGCCGTGTGTTTCAGATACAAAACTGAGCAGGTAGCTTGGAGGAACATGTGCAGGTTACAGAGCAGCCGCTGAGCCACGTTCTTGGGATTTTCTGCAAATATCTACTAAGAGATATTAATGCCTCAGAGAGTAATGTTTTGAAAATGCTTTTATTGTGGTCAAGCCCAGAAGCCTAAACTGTATTTGGGAACATGCCCTGCTGGTATGGCGTGAGCTTAGCTGAAAGAAAATCCTTTCTTTGAAGAGTTTACATTGCATTCTCGTTTAGATTTTAGATATTGGCATGTTGAAATACCTAGTTGCAGATACTCGCTAGGGGAAAGAGTGCTTGATTTTAATTTTGATGGTGGTTAAGTTCTGGAGTTAAAAAAAAAAAAGAAAAGAAAAAAGAAATGACTGAACACACTATTTAATGGATGAAGTAATATTTTATAACTTGTCAATTTATTTTGCAGTTTAGATTTTTGGTGCTCTCCTATGTTATCCAGGCTCACATATTACTCATCCCTCCCTTTCTCTCCTCCAAAGTGTTTTGGTTTCTTCTTTTTTTTAACAATACCTTGAAGTATTTGAAATGGAGAGTCCCAAATGAAAATCTGTTTTGGTGCAGAAAGTTTTCTGGATAACTGAGATAACGTTTGTTTTTACTTTCTAATGCCAAAGCAGCTTATAATAATAACAACTTATTAGATACCATTAAGTCAAAGAATTTCATGTGGTTTATAAAATAGCTCAAGTCCCAAATGGTGGTAGTTATTGAAGTTAACACTTTTGCCCAACTGTGGGAGTGCTAGCATCGTAGAGAGATTCCAATTTTGGTTCTTATTTATACTTGACATTTAATGTACTTGACATCCTGATTATTTTACACCTACCTAATTTATTATAGCTCAGGGGATAATGACAATATTTTAAACAGTTGTGAAGTGTAGCTATGTGTTATTAAGCAGGTGCCACACTATATATGGAAGGAAAAAAGTATTTCTAAAATCATTTTCCTGCATTGTGTATCCCGGGGTCAGCCGAACGTGTTCATCTGCTTGCTCAGCTCTACAGCTTATTTAACTGCAATGTGCCCAGGAAAGCAAAGCCTTACAAATATATGATTTGCTTTTACTTGCATATATATGTGTATGTATTTATGCATTTATACACATATAGATATAAGCCCACGTGCATGTATATGCATACACTGGACTGCATGCTTACATTGTGCTCTGTGAGATCTGGGGGTGAAGCTCTGTAGTGACAGATTTCTGGGTGGTTATGGAGAGCTTGCCTTTTCCTGAAGACTCCATTAAAAGGCAATGTAAAGGCATGTATTATATAGAAATTATGGACTGCTTAACCTCTGGCTTTTATTGGTGGCAGCGACCTGTGCTGGGACAGGTTTAAAAGCGGCTGCCCTGTATCCTGGTATATGCATAAAATGCTATAATGTATACCCGGGATAATGTGAGATATTAAAATGCCATAGGAAGCTAAAGTTATTTAACTGGTGGCAAGTTTATGTTGTATAAGGTCCCTTGTTTCAAAGGAATGTCATTAGCCACGCTGTGTGCACAGGTAAACGTGCAGTCCGTGCGTCGTGTAAGACACCAGCGCGTTTCCAGAAGGATCAAATCTGCCTTCGAGAAGGTGGAAAAGCCAAGTAGTTCGAAGGAGGAAAACTTAGGTTTGCAATGTCTTTGCTTCCTCCAGTGTGGATTTTGCCTTTTGCTGCAACCATTGTAGTGTATGGGCTATGTGACGAGGATGAAGAAATGGCAGAATGCTTTATTTCAGGGCCATGCTGGGCACCTGCAGGACACTTGCTGTTCCACAGCAAGGGCTCCTGCAAACAGCACTAGCTTAGGGCCATGGTGGCTTTTTTTTTTTTTTTTTTTAATCTACATTTTGCAATCTTGCCACCTGGTGGTATACTGTGGCACTAAGAGTCTGTTAGAACTCTGTTTTAGGAGCAGCACCTACAGAAAAATATATCTTCTGCACAGGATTGGAGACTACGTTGTCCTGTTCTCCCAAGCTTGGCATTTGTGCCACACTGAGGTCGCTTCTTCAGGTTGTTAGGAAGAAAAATGTGACAGACACTGACTGTTTGGAAAACTTTGTTATGCACAAAATCAAAAGATACCTTTGAAATAAATAAATATATATTCTGGAGTACAATTAGATTCCCAATAGGTTGAAGTTGAGAACGAATATATATATTTTTTCCCCTTGTTGTGTCCCTGACACGTGATAACTGCAGCGCTAGGGTCTGTGCAGGTTTTTGCGTAAAGTCTGTCTGTGTTCCTTCCTGCTCTGATTTCTACGGGCATGAGAGAAGAGAAAGCCTAGAAATATTATTTGATCCTTGTATGGAATCTGTTATCCTGGCACATTATGGACCTTAAACTTCAAAATAAAGCTGTGATATAATGTGAACAGTGTTTGTGTTCAGAAACTTCCAGATAAGAATTACGTTATCTAAGAAGTTATCTAAGTTAGGGTGACATTGAAGGGGTGTTGTACAAACACAAGCACTACAAGCCCAAGCAACGTGAAATGTAAATAAATGAAGCCATCCAAATATAGTTGGGAACAAGGTGGAGACTGAGGAAGTCACAGAGCCCGAGGAAGCAGCAGGGTCTGCAGAGGCCTTGCTTGGGTAGCGCCCGAGAGGCCCAGAGCGCTGCACTGCCCTGGCCTCGGGTGGGCAGACGAGCTCTCATGGGGGGCTGTGCAGAGACCCCCCAGATGGGAACAGACATTTTCTTTTATTGTTCAGAGCATTAAGCAATCCAAATTCAGCAAGCTGAAGCCAAATACTTTCTGTTTTTCCCGTCCATGCTTGGGATCTCTGCACCCTGCTTCCTTGTCCTCCTCACTGGTGTTTGCCATGTCCTATTGAGAGCATGGAGTAGCTCTTCTGGAGCACCTGTGCAGCCACGGGGGCTCAGAGTGTAGGCTGGTGTTCCTCAACTGTGTTTAAAGATTCTGGAAAATTAACCACTTGAAAGTACCCAAAGGCCTGCCTTAAATATAGTGCTTATTAAGGTATTCAAGAGGCAAGAGTACTACGAAGGCTGTGTTACCAACTGGGCAAGGCTGAGGGGTTGGTGGGATGGAGACTCCTCATTCCAAGCTATTGATATGTATCCTTGACCAAACAGAGCTTTTAACCACATTATATTACTGCATAGTGGTCTATGCCTATTAACAACCCTGCATGTTTGCTGTTGGTTCCGCTTGTCCTGCGGGGTGTCCTTCAGGTGGCTCCATGTTTGAGCTGTTAATTTGCTTCCTTCTCTCGGGTTTGTTGAGTCTAATTATCCCTTGTCTTTCTTCCAGTTTTGTAACCTGCAGTGATTAGCTGGCACAGAAAGTTGCAGTTGGTTATGTGACCTGAGACCCTGCCTGTGTGGCATTCGCTCGTTCCTACCAGAAGACAGCACTGTAAGTTGTTGGTTTTTCTCCCCATAATTCAAAATCAGTTGTTCTAACTTCAATAGAAATCCCCAAGGAATGCAACTCATACCCATAAATAAGGTCTTGATTTTCAGGTTAGCTGTATCAGCCAAGAAAAGAGAAGTTGCCTGTTTGCTTTACCATCCAAATGGGCAGTTTTCTTCCTCATAACAGAGCTGCTTGTGGGTTTACATCATGCAAGAACCTTGGTTATTTCAGAGGATGAATCTGCTGAATTTACAGTGGGTTGTACAGAGTGTGGGATTAGTGACTGTGACGAACGTGCGTTTTAGCACCTAACAGATTGTGCTGGTAAAACACAAGGCATGAAACGTAAAGCACACGTATAGAGGGGTACTTAATGACACCCACAATACAGGTATCTCTAGTGCAGCTGTAGCTTCCTCCCCTGCTGTCTGCTTACAGCTCAATATTTTGGGCTAAATATGTTTTCCCTGTGCAGTATTTTTCCACAATTACAAACTTATTCTTCAGAAAATATTTCCTACATTTTGATTACAAAAGAAAATTGCAGTGTTATAGTCTGTATTCCCCATGGGAGTGAATAAATTGTAGTTAGAGTAGAAACGCTGCATGGCCTAACCTTTTTCATATCAAGAGTTATACTGTATAAGCTAAAACTTCATAAAGGTAGGAATTACTAAGTATAAGTAAAGAGATGATACATATACCATCATAATTTTATCTGAATCTTCTTGTGTTCTTGAAATTCTTCTGCCTTAACCGTCGACTTTCTCATTTCTGGAATTACTCGTTTGTTTGTTTTTTGAACATTATTAAATTTTGGAAGCACTACACTTATATGATGCTCCGCTTGCACTAGCAGAAATCCAGACAATGCTGTCAGGTACAGAGCAGCATCAGTTTATTTCAAGCGTTACTTTAGTGATGAGCCCATTGGAAGGCAGGCAGCTTGGTCAGCTTGAACTTTATAAACACGTTAACATGAAATTGCCTGGTTTGCTTGGAATGTAGGAAAAGTCCATTGCGAAAAGTTTTGATTTATTCTGAGTTTTCTGTTAAAAAAAAATAGCTCTAGTGATTCAGGAGTGGTTATAAAATAAATGCACATCTGTAGTTTCAGTCATTACCTTTCATGTTACTCAAGGTTTATAAAGAAGGGAGAATGAGTTATAATATTCAAGCTTTTATGGAAAGGGGGAAATAGCTCTCAGTACCTACTAAATTAATTCTTAACCTTATGAAATAAAATCAATAAAGAAAAATCAGTCAGCATTTACTCTTGGAGGTTCATATGGTGAAATGTGAGATTACTTTTAATTTTGGTGATTACAAGGGGAAGTCTGAGCAGATTTGCTTTATGATGGCAATAAATGTCCTGCCAATATGGCATTTGCACTGTGGGTTTGGAAGCTATAAGAAAAGCAAAATAATTAGATTGGCTTATATTTATCAAAACTGGAATCCAAAAAAACTTTTTCCCCCTAGATAAGCAATTGTAGGAAACATGGGAACATAGCAAGACTAACCTGTGTTTTTGAGTGACTCTTTCTGTTTCTAAAACATGCCCCTGAAATGTGCAGCAATAAGCAGATGTAGGGCCAGGAGTAAAAAAGACAAAGAAATGAACAGCAACTGCAAAAATAAAAAACCTTTCTAAATTTTACTTTGGTACTTAAGGGAGTTTCCATAGCATATGGCTGCTGTAAAGTTCATACAAAGAGGACTGTTGGAGCTAATATTATATTATTTATTTGCTTTTAGACTACATGTTAAAAAGCTGAAGGTAACCATTATATCATGAGGGTACTAAAAGTGCTGTATTTTACACACTAACATTTGCATGACCTTCTACACTACATTGAGAATATGTAACATTTGTATATAGAACTTATTCAATGATTTACTGTTTTATCACTAATAATTTCCAGATGAATTTCCACTGGTGCTATATTTCTCATGTACATCCTGTGTTCATCAGTAGGTTCTTACGATAGAAGCTCGTTGGGTCTATAGCTAAAGCTTTCTTCTTAGTCTAAAGAATGAAAATACGGTCCCTGGGACAAAGCTGGAGGCTGTAGTGCTGTTAAGAGCTGTGCATGCAGCGTTCCTGGCTGCTGCCCTTGCTGCTGCTGGGCTGCAGGAGTTTGTCAGCACTGCTTCAACGCAGCTTGCGACGGGGAGCCAGCGCTGCAGCTCCCTGCCGGGATGGGGGGAGCGCGGGGTTTCTGCGCTCCGAAGGCGAGCGGTCCGGTATGGTCAAATGTCAGGCACTGGAATACCCGTAGCAGCCTGATGGACTAAAGCAAACTTATTACTGTAAGAGCTTTCTCAGTAATTCACTTACAAAAATGGACAGGCAAAAAAAAAAAGACTTTTATACTTTCTTCTATAAGGGGCTTGAAATGCCATCATTTTCTTGATGTTATACAAAATATTTTTCCCCATCTCCCCTGGAGGACAAGCTGCAAGGCACAGTCACAAAACTTGTATTAAAATTAAAAGGACCCTGAAAAACCTGCTTGTATAAGAGCTGTCCCATCATGAAGAATACCCTTTGGACGGCTGTTTTAACTCCACCTGGGTTTTGTTGTCTTATAACTTATCTCAAAACTGTAACCGTTTACATAAGATGTTGTTTGTTTGCATCCATCCCGACTGCGCGAGATCCTAATGCAAGCTTCGGATAACAGGAACCAGGAGGTAATGCTGATTTGGCTGAGGGATTTTGGCCGGCGGGGCCACAAGTTCACGGGGATTATTGCTTCCTTAGAGAGGTCAAAAAGGCTCTGGCAACTCTTGTCCTTTCTTGCAGACATCCGCATGGCAGATCCCACCCTTGTTCCTAGCAGCTAAGGGAGATGCTTCGGGCTGCTCCGTTATGTCTGCACCTCCTAAAAGCGGGTGCTGTGGCCCTGGCATCCTGCTTTGGGGTCTTGTCGGCAGCCCCAGCACCCCGCTGTGCATTGACAACGTTTGCTTTAAAGCTCTGATGTCAGAGGCAGTCCCCGGGCCATCTGTTTTTGTGTTACTTTTCCTGGGACTATCTGCTGCCTTTTGAAGTGGAATATGTTCTCAATTTTCCTTTTTTCCCCGCCGCCGCTCGTTAGGTGCCAGTAAGGTGTTTTCCATTCAGAAAAGTAGTGCAGGAGCAGAGTGCCTCTGTGCCTGCAGCTACCTGTGCAGGCATCTCTTGTAGTGCAGCTAAACTAAAACCAGAGTAACCGTGCGTGTATTTGAGCTCCCTCTCTGAAGAGCAACCCCCATTTTATTAATTATTCTCTTATTCTGCTGTCTAAAGTGAGTGCCCTTCTGTAACCAAACTATTAGTACTTAATGCCAAATTTGTTATCTTAAGAGGTCAGTGGTGGTAATGTCACAACGTAACTAACATGTTGAGAAGATTGACCTGGTCCTGAGCCCGGAGCATGGGAATGTGGTGGAAAGTGTGTGCTTGGGTTTGGTCTCCTCTCAGGGAAGAGCACCGAAATACTCAGATTTGGCTGAGAGCGACTTGCTCTGAATGGTGCCAGAATAGCACCAGGCTTGACAAGCATTTCCTAGTGCCATTGGCTGCACCTCTGTATTTCTATTTTAGAACTGATTTTATATTAAAGGCCTTCTTTAAAAATCAGAATACAGGCAGATGGTTACCACGCCCTATAAAATCTTAATGAGAATGGTGGGAATCCTTCTGCCCACAGCAGAAAAGAGCCACAAATTATATCTACTGTTTGCTTTATAACTGTAAATATGTAGCCTGCTTTCCGTCCATTAAATAAAGGACTTTTCCATCCTAGCAGCGAGAGCGGCTGCTGCTGGCGCAGGGTCCAGGCGTTCGGTCGTGCGCCCGCGAGGCTGCGGGTACAGACTGCTGGGGAGACGCGGGTGAAGAGCCCTGTTCTGCATGGGTATTTTTAGCCTTGCACCCCAGAGTCCAGGTCTGATTAGGAAGATAAAATTACAGCTTGCGCTAACACAGGAACGTCTTTATAAGCAGGTTGTGTTAGGCAGGAGGAACCTAGTTAGGAAAGAGTCCGTGGATGTGCAGAAAGGTTGTCAGTGCGGCCTCAATTACTTCTTCGTGCCCCCACGTCCCCCAGCCCCTTTTTGTCACCTTCTGCTGTGTCCCTCTCTTTTTCTGGGATGCCGACCTCGCTCTTGGAGCTGTGGCTGGGGCTCCTCCTCCTCGCGGCAGAGAGCTGCATCCTCCCCTCATCCCACAGCTCCCTGGAGAGGCGGCACAGCCTCGCTGGAGTAGTATGAATCACCCCTGTAAATGTCTCTGTCAGTCTTGCTCGAGAAACGGTACTGAAATGGAAATGAAATCTGTGCCCAGCGGGCATAGACATAACTTTCAACAACTAAACTCTATTTTTTTCCTTTTTCCCTCTTGTTTCTTTTAAAAGCGCATGCATTTCTACTTGTCAGTGTGCTCTCTGATGATGTGAAATGAAAATAAAGCACGTCCTTTGCGAGGAGGGAGATTAAGGGTGGCGCTGAATCTTAGGCAGTTTTTCTTCTGTGCCTTTCCCTAAATCCCACAGAGGAGCATTCCTGAATTTAAAGGCAAATAATTATATTATATGCAGACAAACAGTTATATATACAGGCATATGTGTGCTAGATATGTTTATATTAGATATGCATGTGTCTATGTATATATATAGGGGTGTGTGTGTGTATATATATTTACATAAATGGGCCAATAGCTGCTCCCAGCTGCTGATACTGGCTAGCAGTTGGCATTCAGGGGATGAATTTAAGTCCCAAGGTAACTTGTAGTTTCTGAAACCAGCTAATGGATCAGGAAAGCAGCTTCTTGGATCAGAAGTTACAACTGAATTCCAGCTTTTATAGCAATCACAAGTGGGTTGTTTTTAGGCGTTGTAGATCCCCTGAGCTTTGAAGACACCCTGTAGATTTGGTTGGAGGATTTTGCGGGTTGGTGAGATTTCATTCTTATGAGCAGCACTCGCGGTTGTCCAAAATGCTGGTAAAGGAGCAGCTGAGGACATGGGTGTCTGACCGGATGAAGAGGGCATGGAGGGCCCGGGGAGCGAGGTGGTGGGTGATGTGATTGGGAAAGAAAGAGGAAGCAAAACAAACCCGGGGGTAATGCAATCAAAGGCCAGAGCAGCGCGTTTTAGTGGTATTGCCGAATAGAATTAAAGGGTAGCAAATTGGGATTTACCAAGGCTAAAGTGGAGGAGATTGCAATAGTTAAGACATGAGATTATTACGGATCAGAGAATCATTTCTGTTTTCTCTGCCCTGTTGTTCTATATTGCCTTTGTGGAATTTGAATAAACTTGGGGAAAAAATGCAGCAGGAAAGGAAAAGATAAGGAAAAAGAGAAAGAAGAAGAGCTAGCCTGAGAAATCAGCTCATGGCAACCTGTAGGTGAAATAGGAATGGCAGAAGTGCGATCCCTATGAATCAGTGTATGCACCGATAACATAAAGCAAGCTTCAAATCATTTTTCTTTTGGCACATGCAAGCTTGTGAATACCCATGGGTATCTGCGTGCATGATCATGTGCATGCTGATGTAGTTCATCACCCACAGTGCTACTAAGACTTAAAAGCTTCAGTGTTCTTCCATCTGGAGCCTCGTTTAAATCCTTTGATTTCACTGCTGAAAGTCTTGACCCTCGTGATGGTGTTATTTTTTCATAAACACTCTATCCAGTGTGACTTTTACTAATCTGTAGTTAGATTTTAGCAAAAAATGACTGATTTTGGATTTATAAATTAAAGAAGCATCATTAGCTCCTTTTACTTTGGGTCCCCTTTTCATACTGTGTTTACAAAATACATCATTGTCTCATGAGGCATTTTCAAAGTTTTAATGTTGATGGCTCAGTCCTTATCAGTTATAAGAAGTTGGTAACTGGCATAAATTATTCATTTGGGTGGTGCAGCTATTTTGGTGTGCACACATCATCTTAGATACAACTTTACATAAAATGGATGGGAAAATGCTAGTTTATATACCTCCTCCACTTAGCTATTTAAATGAAAATCCATAAAACTTGGGCAGAAGCCTGTCATTTGGATTTATTTGGAGAGAACATTCTTTAAAAAGACTCTGGGGAAAAACACGAGAGGAGCTTGCGAGCGGTGAGTGTTGGAGTGGAGGTTTCTCCCTGGGCAGTCTCGGAGCTGACTCCCACCTTGCAGCCACAGATGTTTGCAATGCATAAAGATAAAATGATCCAAGCCAGAGAAAATAAAATTGGAAGTGCAGGTAGTCAGCAGATAACACCTGCACGTGCTCTTCAGTATTTTCCACATAAAGCTGGCAACTGCTCCAGAGGGTTTGTCAGAAAGATGGGAAGGAAGGGGAGAGGACCCCTCGTGAGAGGTTTTGGAAGAGGGCTGGATGGGCCTGAGGTTTCTGGGAATGGATAATTGGAAAAGTTAACCTTCAATAAACCTTTTCTATAAAGGGACTTTAAAAAAGCATAGATCTGCATCAATTACATGTTGCTCGTATTCCCATTTGCCAGCTCGTCTGTTGTGCGGTGTGTGAAACTCAACAGCATGAGAAAAATAAAATCCCATAATAATAATACGACAGATATTGTTTTAAATTCAGAACCATGATCCTTAAAATTACAGGCTCATAAATATATATTCAAAATATAGTATTTTTTCTTTTCTAATAGCTCTCCAATATTTCTCTGATTTCATCTTTTTCTAAAATAGTCGTGTTATTTGTATTCAGAAATAATGGGAAATTCTCCTAGAAGAAAATCTTAATGTTTTATGCAAAATAGGTTCTAGGGAGCACTCCTGATGCAACTTGACCCATGTCTTTTACTGCAAATGAAGGAGCAAGAGATTGAAAAATCTCCTAATGTGTTTTTGCAATCGGTGAGTCTGCACAGTGTATTTCACAAGCACTGAGCTGCTGCATTACTGTAGAAGTTGTATTGTCTTTTGATTTTAATTTTATACCTGGAAAGGATTAGAGAATATTTGTTTGAGCTGATGGTAAAGCGATAAAATAGAAAATGCCTTTAGAATGGGAGATGCATATCACTGGGATGAATGTGGTATGTGGAGCAATTTATATCATTTCATTTCTTTGTGTGAGTGGCATAGGAAAAAAAAATAGCAAATTTCCTTATGCCTGCAATGCCAAGTCTCCATCTTGTGTTTGCTATTAGTTGATTACGGTTGGGCTCGATGATCCCGAAAGTTTTTTCCAAATTCTCCTTCTGTGCATTATTCATGGCATTGTTCCCTACTGAAAAAATATCCTATGGAGCATAGTCCTATCCAAAGAAAAATGTTATTTCTTAGAAAGCGGTATTTAGCCATCGATTTCTTTCCTTGTTCTGTCACTCTGCCATCCTTTCCTTTCTCCAGAGCTGCTCTCTGTTGCTTGTGACTCTGCAAGCTGACAAATCAATTCCAGTGTATTAGGGACTCATGCAAGCTGCTGCTCAATCTCCTATTTTACAATATACATCTCTAATATGTGGTATTCTTTAATTCAATTTAGAAGAGTTTAATTTTGAACAACCCAAACTCCAGTGCAGCAAAAGCTTCCAAAGCTCATCCATCTTTTTCGTGCTCTCTCCCTAGAATAGCTCTTCGGTTCCTGCCGTGGCCGAGTGTACTTTGCCTCTAATCTCTTCAGCAGCAGAGCAGCACTGACGGGCAGATTACAGAGCCTGGCTGGAAGATGTGCCCAAAATCTGTCAAAACTCTGAGTAGCCCAAAAATGGGTCAGTCGCAACACAAGAGTCCAAGCCAGAGCTGTTGCCCTAACTGGCAGAGAGCCTCCTTACAGGCCATTGAAAACTGGGTTGCAAAAGCAGAAGGAAAATCCCATTTCCTTCTCCCTGTCAGATCCTTCTTCCTTGTGGTAAGAGATTTATTGAGAAATCAGAGTGTACTGAAACTTTGCTCACATGGGCAGATGGATGGACCCAGCCGTCGCACCCAAGTTGGCTTTGTGGTACCCGCCCCGTGTCATGTCTAACTTGGTAATTGTTTTGGGAACATTTGTGTGCTTATGTCTGGGCTGAACAAAGATAAGGTAATGGTTTATCACTTAACTTTATTCTGTGAGTGTCAAATATTACGATAGGACAATAAAAACGGCAGCATCCAAGCAGGGAGTAAAGAAGGAAGGGCAGTATCTTGAGCAAAAGCAATATTTGAACAATAAAATAGGCAGGATAAGAGGAAAAAATCTATCTCTAAACATTTCATGCTTTGGCAAACAGCCTGAAGTTACTACTTCTGCTTTGTAAATCTTAGGTGGAAAGGTGCTCTCGTGCAGTGCGCCGCAGACACGCGCGCGTTTCCAAAGAGGCCATGGTTCAGCGCTATTGCGGGGCCATCAGGGCCTTTTATGGTGCTATATAACGTTACTGGTAGCTAGTTAATTTTTAGTTTTGTACTATTGCTCAGGGACACTCTGTGCAAATACACCTTGATCCAGGCTGAGAAAAGCAGGGGATGATTTTCAGCCTGTTTGTCATGGGAAGGGCACGGGTTGCTCTGCATAGAGAGGAATAAGCAGGAATTCACAAAGTGCCGGGTGTTTGCGAGCTCTTTGCTCCCTGCCGCACACAGTTGAGGGCCTTTTTTCTTTTTGTCCACCAGACCACGTATTCTTTGTTTTTAATTCAATTTAAGGTGTTTCGGCAGGAGTGCAGAGGGCTGGACGGTGCCCAGCACTCTGGAGGCCCAGGTGAGACGAGGGACTGCAGCCGCTTCTCAGCGCGGATGACGAGCAACTGTAGCAGCCCTGAAGAGCTGGTTATATTTTTGGCTCTCTGAGAGTGCAATAGAATAAAAATCATGAATTAGTCGCTCCAGTGGACCTTCGCTCCCCTTGCAGCACCAGTTCACTATACTGTGAATGCTCCGGATTATGTCAGTTCCCTCCAAGGTATCATTAGCACCTACACAGTAGGTGTCAAGTGCTGCTTTCTAAAGAGATTAGTACCTTCCCCTCCCTCCTCCTCCTCCTTATCCTTCTTCTCCTTCACACTTGCTCAGCTAAGTAGAAGAAAATCCAAATTCTTACAACCGTATAGGATGGAAAACCTTTTTAATAGTGCCCCCGATGGCTTGCTGGTTCAGGAGAGAAATCAGGTGCAAGATTTGCCTTTCCTTCACTAGCACTTTTAAGCTGACCTAATTTCACCTGACGTCAGCAGGTTTAGCTTGGCAGGTCAGGGCGCGAGGGCCTGAGTCTTTGCAGCCTTCTCTGCACGCCCGGGCTAGTGAAGTGAGGGATTGGGCACTGCAAGGAGGAAGGAAAAGGCAGATATTCACCTTCTGTAATGGGAAAGGGAAGCAAAACTGCAGTCAGAGCAATGATGAAAACAAATCCAAATAAGAGGGGACCTTGCACCAGAGTAGACTTACTGAGTTTTTTGTTTATTTTGTTTTTCTTGCTTTTTCTTAATATACACTAAGAAGATTTGGCTAGTTGGACTCTCCTCAGTTATTTGCCAGTCATCTGCAGAAGTCACTCTTGCTTCTTCTAGAGGAACAAGGATGGTCAGTCTTTTCTGAGAAAGTCTGCCAAAAAGGAAGGCTAATGAGGAGATTAACTGGAAGAGAAAAGGGAACAAAAGGGGGATTTGCTCTTTGCCCCTTGGTATCATGTTCATTTGCACACCACCTGTGTGCGCAACGGGGAAACCCAGAACTGGAGAGAAAAATTGTATCACAAAGGGAAAATCCTAATAACATCCCAAGCAACCCACACAGGTGTCCGGGAACAGCCGCTGTTGTAGCAGGGAAAGGTGATCGGACTTCTCTGGCGTAGGTTTTGCTTACAAAGGTGGAGGACGGAGTATAGCCAGCCCCTAAGCCCCTCATCTGTATAAAAACCAGAGGTGAGGAGGAGGCAGCGTGTTTGAGAGCTCACGGAGGGTCTTCAGCCTTCCTCAGCCCTGTGGGGGTACAGTCGGTGAAACCTGGAAGAAGAGCGTAGGGCTCGAATCTTTGCAGCAATGCGGTAGATTACAGTAAAATCTTTTGCATAGCGGTTTGGCTACTCTAGTATTTTATATTTATACTGCACTTTCCATCTGTCTATCAAACTCCTTCATTATCTGAGTATTTAACAGTCTTCTGTTTGTCAAACATTTGTATCTTGTGAGTATAGAAGACAGGCATGGGGAAACCTAAAAACTTGGCCAGGGTTACAGGGAAAGTGCCATGGACGAAACTGAACCGAGATCTTCCCGGCGCTTAGGTAACGTGCGCAGCACGGTCACCCACTCACCTCATCTTCCATCAGAGGCTCTATAGAGAAATATGAATTGTACAAAACACTGTGAGTTGCTTTCAACAGGAGGACCGTGCATCTGGAATGCTCTAGCAGAGTTCCTAGGAGAGGCCCAGTGACCCCATGAGCTGTGTGGAGGGAGCGCTGTGTTCGGGGCATGGAGGAGGAGCAGCTTGACTGGGGCTTGGATGAAGAGATAGGCAACGGTTTATGTAAGGTTTATGATAGGCAACTGGTAGGAGATGTGAGATCTCCCCAGGGTTCCTAGTAGAGCTTATAAATGTGAAGAGTTATTTACAGATTAAGTGTGGATCAAGGAAGGAAGGATCTCGAACTCAGAGTGTTGTTTTCTCCAGAGAAGTGCTCAATCTTGGGCTGTTTGTGCAGTATCAACGGACGTTGAATCCTGCTTTTGTTACAGGGTAGATCTGCACAAGCATGGCTGTTGACTTGAAACCCCGAGTGATTTGGGCCCCTTGCTGTCACGTTTACCACAGGATGCAGAAAGGGTTCAGCTTTGATGCAAGCACGCGCTCCTACTGGCAATGCGCTGGGGTCTTGTCACCAGTTGGCTTTCCAATACCTGCTTCCAAACAGCTCCTTCCCGCCCTCGGAAGCAGTATATTCTGCAGTAAGTGAGCTTATCCCAATTCCAACTAGTGGGATAACCTTTGAGTTTACTTCTGTGTAATGAAATTATTTTTCTTTTACCCTGTGAAGGATCAAATGATGTAAAATGAAGCTCTGTTTTTTTAAAGTGTTAGTTTTTTTTTTTTTTTTTTGTATCCTTGTAGGGAGGAGGAAGGGGAAGCGAAAGCTGTCACAGAAATGTTTTTTCCAACTATTTTCAAGGGCAGACTCAGGAAACAGGTCCTGCTAATTTCCTCATAACAAATGACCGTTCTAATATCTGCGCATTTTCTCCTCAGTTGACATTATGGAGAGTGTAACCACATCTCTTCTGATGCGAGATGGGTGTTTCTGGCTCTCTCCTGCAAAAAGGGTGCTAATTTTGCTATAAAATGATCTAGCTGACAAGCAAGGGGTACTATTTTCTCTTGTGACAGATTCCTTGCGACGACTTCCGAACTAGCATTTCTTTTAGGGTGCAGGATTCGGAATGCAGTTAGTACAGCGAAGAGGTGTCCAGGCTGAGATGCTGGCGTGATTTGTACAAGACTGTAAAGCTGCCGTTGGCTGGTTAGTTTGCAGTGAAGCTTGTGAATGCACAATCTGCTTTCCTCTTTATATCCATTAAATGGCTTTTAGGAGCTGGAGATGCTGCCACTTTGCTGAGCACGGTGACCGGGGAGCTGCGAGACGGGTTCGGGACTGCCCAAGGGGCTGCTGTATTCTGGGGCCTGCCCCAGCGCTCCAGCTTTGAGCTGGGTGTCCCAGCCCGAGAGCCCCAGCCCTCGAGGTGGCCCCGGGACGCCCTGCTGGCTAAGGGGACCCCAGGACTTTCAGAAAACAGGAGAAATCAGAGACTAACACTCAGCTCGCGTGAAATCTTTATTTGAAAAATCACCGCCTCTTCAAAAAACATCCGAGCTTGGTGCTAAAATGAGCTTCTCTCCGCAGTCGCAGAAGTTGCATGCTGCAAAATTTCAATTTTTTAAACTGTGGAAAATGTAGTTCTGAGTTGTGTTTACCTATAGGCATTATTTTAACTCTTATATTATGATCTTCCATTGCTCTTCCTGAGATAAAACTGAAGAAATTACAAGAGGAAAAGCACCTCAGAGGGACTTCATTTTGCAAATAAGATGCTGAGAATTCTCATTGCTGCTTTTCTTGTCTAAATATAACGCAGTAAGCAGCTCTGTTGCTTATGAATAAGATGATGTTTGAAAGCTACAGCAGCTCTCAGGAAACCTAATTTTCCTCTCCACAAATCGAAGTTGTAAGTATTAAATATAATTAATATGGAATTTCTGTGTTTAACTATTTTATGTCACGTAAGCACAGAACATTGAGATGTCTTCAGTGAACTAAGTTGAGGGTGTTGACGGAGGACAAAATTTATTTTTATCCTCAAGGTCAACTAACATCATCTAGTGCTGACATCAGTGTTCATGAAATACAAGTCTTAATCCCAACCTTGCATCTAATTACCCCGTTTCCCTCTTTACAGCTTACTAGATGTATGTGTTACTTGCTATCTGCCTTTTCCTTGAGATTTTGGAATTAACTCTGAGCTGTGTATTTTTAGACCCAGGCATGTCACCGTCAGGCACCAAGCGAGCCTGTGGTGCAGACGTGCCCGCGGAGCATCCTCGCAGCCCACGGAGCATCCTGGCAGCGCATGGTGCATCCTGGCAGGACATGGTGCATCCTGGCAGCCTGCAGAGCACCCTTGCAGCCCATGGAGCATCCTCACGGCGCATGGCTGTGCTGGGCACGGGCTGTTTGCCTGCAGCAGTTACTGAGGAAACCTGCCCCGCACGTCCATGCACGCAGGGCTCTTCTGCATCAGAACGGAGTAGCAGCCGCATGGCTGCCAGAGCCACGTGTTCTCAGAAATCGTCACCCGAAATGGCAGCTGGGTGCCTGACTGCTTGCATGACCAGGCCCTTTGCTGCCCATGCATAAAACAAAACACCCGCAGTGGTTAACTGCTTCAATTTGTTTTCTCTTATTCTCTCTTTTTTTTGTGTGTGTATATATGCATGTGGTTTAAATACTCTTTTCCTATTGGCTTTCTTCACCATTCAGCAAGTGGAGGTCACTGTATTTACTAGTCATCTACTTATTTTACTTTTTGCTTATTCTTCATGGGTTCCTGGAGCTTCAGGCCTTAGCTTGCCCCCTGGGCAAGAGTCTGTGCCAGCGGCTATAGGAGCAGGTGTCTGTGCCTTAGCCCTGGAGAAGGGTCCAGCGGCGCCAGCATCACGACTGACCGAGGCCCGTTCCAGGCTCCACGAATCGTGTGCTGGTGCCGCCCGGCTTCCCGGCTGTCTCGGAAGCCCAGGAAGGGAGCTTTCCCTGCAGGCTCGTGAGGGAGTTGACAGTGAAATATGTTATTGTCATTGGATCTTTTTTTTTTTTTTTTCCTTGTGCAAAATAATGTTTCCTGCTCTTTATGCTTAAAATTAGCTGTCTTTTTCTTACTCTGTCCCAAATGTGTTCCTGGCTTCTGAGTGCTGTTGCCCTTTTGAGCGAAGGGAGAGCAGTGCGGTTGTCTCTGAGGAAAGGTGCTTAAAAGCCACTCAGCAAATCCCCCAGGCTTCGCGGTCAGCGCTCGCTGCTGCGTTCAGCCAGGGTGTGATGTAGATCCATGCCAGCACCGGACTCACCGGGAGCAGCACAAGCGCTCCTGGGGCCTGGCTTGTTTGCCCCGGCCCTTGCAGCACCTCCTGGGGCAGACGAAACCTGGCTGTTACTTGTTTGCCCTACCTGACTTCTCCTGAGCTCTTTCCTGGCTCGCTTCTGACCAACCACAAGCATCATTTTCCTTCTTTGTACCTTTCCTGAAGGAAAAGGGAGTGATTATTTCGCTTTAGGGAGCTATGGGAAAACACGCAGAGGGCTGTGCTAGGCCCTCCGCTGGGCTGTAGGACACCAAGCGCATATGGGCAAGGTGGGTGCATGTGCACGGTATCTGAAAGCTGGAAATCCTGGAAAAGATCCCATCTAGATTCAGAGCGTTATATTTGGGGTTAGGAAGCAGATAGTGAATATTAATTACTTGGCTCAGTCCGGAATATGATCCTAACCAATCTTCATTAACAGTGTAATTTCACTTCAGATACAATATATATGTGTTACTGTAGGTAGTCCTGGTGTAGTATTTAGTGAGGTGTATAAATCTCTCTGTATAAATTATATTTGTAGATGAACATGCCTGATGTGTGTACGTGCTAATGGTTCCTTGCTGCAGCATCCCGTGGCAGAGCTGAGAGGATGAGATGCAGCGGAGCTGGGCACGAGCAGGGATGTGCGTCCCGGGCCTGCCGGCACGACTGCCCATCCTGCCCATTGTGTGGCCCTTCCCTCCTTTCCTCGCATCCCGCTGGCCCATGCCGCGAGCAGCCACCGCTCCGCACGCTCTGGGAGGCCACCACGGGTTGTCCTCGGGACGGCTACGCCCGAGGCGCGCTCGGACCTGGCGCTGGCCACGCGGGGGCCCTCGGCTTAATAAAGCTTAGCAGGTCAGGTTGCTTCACCCCATAAGCTATAGATAGACTTTCATCTTATTATATTGGAAGAAAAAACCTGCAACAGGAGTAATTCCCCCAGGCTGATTTATTTCTTGGGAAAAGGCTTCCCAGCTGCGTTATTTGTTTGCTGAGCTATCGAAAGTCCTCATTTAATAGCTCATTAAAATTTTGTTAGCTCTTTTTAATTGTTGAGAGTGATTGAACCTTGTCCCGCCGTTATTTCTATTTGTGTTAATCATTTGCTCCTGGTGGTGCTGGCCGGGCTCGTGCCGATGCAGCCTTTGGCTGCGGTGTGAAGTGAGGCTCCGGTTGTGGTGAGTGTGTCGTCCGATGGGATGGACCGGAAGGACAGCCGGGGATGTGGGAGCAATGTGCCCGCTGAAGGATGGAGGCCTAAGGGATGCCCGAAAGGGAGGCTGCGTTTTCCTGTTTCTGATATCAGGTCATGTTTGTCTCTGTAGTTCTTTGCTATTATTAGTGTCTAATCTGCCTGAAATATGACTGTGTAACAGTTTAAATAGAACAATTTCAGTTTTCTGAGACAAAACCCAAGGTCATGGTGTGACCTAGCTGTGCAAGGGTGGTATTAAAGGCTTGAGGTTGATATCCATGTCACAGGCTTTACAGTAAAAAAGGTGTCCTCAGATGGATCCTGAGTTTGAATATACTTCTGAATGGAAGATCTATGGGGTTTTTTTGTATGAAGCCTTGACCTGTAAGCTGGAAAAAGAAAGTCTAGAATATTGTTCTGCAATTTTGCATCCATACTGCCAAAATACTTATTCTGAGCTGCTCTGCTTCCTGCTTTCAGGAAGATGAGTTTTGGCAAAATGAAGAAATGGGTCTCTTACTATATACTAAACCTCAACTGTATTCCCAAACATCCATGACGTTTAGATTGAGATCTTTCTTCAGATGCAAATGAGTGCTCTTTTTTAATTCTAGAATCCCACTGTTTCCATCTAAATGCCAATATCCTATCAGTGCTCGGAAGGATCTGTCATTTCCACTAAGACCACAAAAAACAGAGACACTGAGAGTGAAGACAAAAGTGAACTATTTTCTTCCAGAGCACATACTAGGGAACTCTTATTGTAGAAGCCAGAAGTTACTTCAGAATTCCTCTGCCAATAGAATATATTAAGTAAGCAGATTAATGCTAGAAAGTATTTGGCAAAAATCCTGTTTCAAAGAGTGACACTCTTAAAACAGGAGCGTAAGCTGCAATAGATGAAGTGGAGATTCCTGATCATATTGAAGATCTCATTCTTCAGTTCCTTAGGCTTGCATTGTCCTCAGAAGATTATTCCTCAAAACTCTCATTAGCGCAGTTTATTGGTTAACATTTAAGTGTTTAAAAAAAACACCCTCTCACCTGCATGTGATATAGAAAATTCTGTCTTAAATAAAAAAGGTGGAATGTCTGTATTACTCTCTTTTAATATTTTCAGGAAGATCCTAGACTTTTTAGCTCATGGAGAGGCTGGTTTCCTCTGCTGAGCTAGGGTGAGCTGCGTCAGGTGTGGCGATTGCAGATGTTTGCTCTGTCCAAGGGCAGGTGACCTTCGTGGAAGAGCTCGTGAAGATGCTGTGCGGGTGGCAGCCCCGTCGCTGCGGCAGCGGTAGTGAACCAGGGCTGCCTAAACTTGATTTGGAAGCTTCTTCTCAAGAGGTGGGATGAGGGACCGTGCGCGGGTGGTCCTGGGGGCCTGGCGTTGGTCTGAGAGCAGCGATGCGGTGACGTGGAGGGGGCAACAGTGCCGCGCAGGGCGTCCCCGAGGCGCCTGGCGGGTCAGAGGTGGAGGGGGTGGCTTGGTGTCCGAGGCACACGCAGCAAAGATGGCTTCATATCTCCTAAATTTCATTAGCTCACTAAGCAGAACTCAAAATTGTCAAGTACGGTTCCCTTGAAGGAGTTAACCGGTCAGGCAACTTAAAACCTTTGCCATTTAACCTATGGTAAATATATGTATTTTATACTTCGGGGAACCAAAGCACGGTGGGACCAGTGACACAGAAACATCCCGTGCTCAAGAGATAGCAGGACGAGCCCTTGAATTTGTCTGTTCTAAGCTCTCCATCCCATCCTGCCTTTAATAGGTCGCATTGCTTCCCAGGGTAACAACATGTTTGTGCAGTTCTGAAATGCAAGCTGTTTCTCTGCAGAAATATTACTGCAGAATGTTACAAAACTGCAGAAATACCAAGTCTGAAAACAGATTTAATTTCTGCTTTTAAAATGTAGCAAATGAGGTTTAAAAATATGAAAAGACTGCCAGTCGGCTGTTCTAGTTCAAGTATCTAGGTTGGGAATGGAAAAATATTAGATATCTGCTGATGGTTTCCAGTGCTATTGCTTTAATTTTAAGCAACCTCATCAGAAAGGTGATCCTGGTCCTAAAATCGTGAAAGCAGAATTAAAACCCTGTTCCTGGGTTTTCTGTCATTTAATTATCTCATAAAGAGCTTGAAAGATGCTCACGATGTCCATCAGCAGCACATATGGACTGAAATATTTCTTTAAAGAAATCTTTTACCTTTCCGTATTTTCTAAGTTGTCGGTTGAAGGGTTACTGGAAAGACAATTTTTCAAGTTGTGTTTCTAGCTCAACAGCTAAAGTCATCGCCTCTCGCCTTTCGCTTCCCCTGAGCATTGCTGCTGTCTTTTTTAAGGTTATTCCCAAGAAGCATCTTGTCATTTTTCTTCCCTTTTTGCTGCTCCATTCCACCCCTTACCTCCAAGTTAAGGTATTAAGCTGTTCTTTTATCAGAGCAAAACAATATACCATTTAACACTGTAATGGGTAGACAAGTTTGCAAACCATTGACAAATCTTTTTTTTAGGAAGCACTGTTTATGTGATGCTGTTTCGCAGTGCTTTGCTATTTCATTTTCTAATGAGATACCTAGAGAAAGTGGCTACTTGCACTTTAGCCATTCCAGTTGTGTGCAGTAACAGGCAAGCAAGGTGGAAAAACTCACTTTAAAACTAAGTTGTATTCAAAAAAAAAAAAAAAAAAAACCTGTAATTCCCAGCATGAGGGTATTGCTGTGCAGCTCTGCAGCCCGCCCCCGCTCTCACGCCAGGAGCCCAGCTCTGAGCTGCTGTGGGAGTGCAGCAGTGCCCGTGCTTTGCAGCAGCTGTCTGACCAGGAGAAAAGAGCTGTGGCACCTCTGAAGAGCTGGCCCTTCGCAGCCCTGGCTAAGGACACCCCTAAGGTGGGTCTTTATTCAAAGCTCCTTGATTCCGAGGCCAGCGAGCTCCTGGTGAGGAGCATCAGGCCATCTCCAAACGCAGCGGTCCGGCCCTCGCTGCCCAACGCGCCTCTCCCAGGACTGTGCCCTGCAGCGACGGTGCCTCCTGTGGCCCAGGTGTCGCATTGGGATGGGGGACACCGACACCAGCAGCCACACGCGCCTGGCGCTGGGCACGCGCCTCCCAACCCGTGACACTAGCGGCAAGGTTAAGAACTTGCTCGTGGTGCTCTGTGCCGTGATGCTGTTGAGGCCTTACCTTAAATGAGCACGGGGAATAGTCATGTGAAAACTCACTTTGTTGGCCTGCTTCTGTAATAATATGTGCAAACCAGGAATTCTTATTTTCCTTTTTGTAAATTCTCTTGTTCCCTTGCTTCTTTCATTCATCAAAAAAAAAAAAAGGGCACGTTTCCTACTTCAGTGTGATATAGCCACCATGATCCCGGACCTGGCCCGGGCTTGCTGTAGGGCAACACATTCTCTGAGAATAGCAGGGCTCAAGCTGGCAGTAGCCACATGAGCAAGTTTTTGATATAATTTATTTCTCTCTCTCCATCAAGGAAAGACATTCCTAACTGTATGTTGTTGTGCTATCAATCTGGTTGTTTTTCTTTTAAATTTATCTTTAAAGCTGGTGCTAAAAAGCCAGATTTGCATGCAGAATAATTGCAGAACATCTTGTTTGCTGCCGGAGCAGCAGAGGTCACCAGCAGGTACCAGCCTTGGACCCAGCTATGCCCTGTCTGCAGGGTAGCCCATTTGTGCTCTATGATTGTTCTGTTAATGCTTGAATTCAGTTTTGCGTCTGCACTCCCTAAAGTTATAGCTACTACTGAAGTCTCGGTAAGAAAAATGACATGTCTCTATGCTATATGTAACACCTAGTCACTGCACATGGTGTCCTGACATGCATGTAATTGCCTGTAGCTTTCTAGTGATAAGGGAAGCTTCATGCGAGGAAAACACATATGGATTGTAGTTCCAATTTAAATCTCACTTCATTTAAAAAAAATAAATAAATGATGAGCATAGATGAAACTCCCTGATCAATGATCCTAGCAGGGTTTTTTTAATAGCTTCCATTTTGGTGCAGTGCAGTACAGACTTCTGGTGTAAGTGGCTGAATTGATATTCTGAGCAGCAAGCGAGGCAGGATGACGGAGCAGCCGCACAGCTCCTGCGAGGAGGCTCCGCGCGGCGCCCGAGTCACGGCCCACTGCTGTCCTGGCCTCTACAGAAAAGCTCCCAACTTTTATGTCTACTCTTTTGCACAGACTTGAGGAAAAACATTGCGTTTTTCTGTGTTTAGTCTCTCTGAATGCTGAATGATTCGAGGTGCAAAATCTGAAATTGCAGCCCTTGCACACAGGGCACGTACTGACAATAATATCCTTTGAAATAAGAAGTACTGTTACACAGAAGCCAATAGGCTTTTTACAGGACTGATGTCCCCCTTTTATTTTTGGCACTTGGATTTTTTTGGTTAGAGCTTCTCCGTGCTTCCCGCCCAGCTGTGGTGTGGGGTATGTGAGCAGCTCTGCCGTTGCAGGATCCTGCGGCTGCTCATGTTCACGGGTCGATTATTTCCTTTTAAGCAATAGCAGCACAGAGCAGAGAGAAGCTCTACATAAAATTTACTGCTTCCTTAGAAAGGATAAGGCTGCTGTTATCCTGAGGGAGATCCCTGAATTGTATATGGATGGCTTCAAGAGAAGGCAGAGAGGCACCGTGACACCTGTGTATGTGTGTGTATGTGTGGTTTTACAGCAGATGCTAATGGAGCCACATCACATGAAGCAGGAGGGGGCTTTGCCAGCTTCTGCTCTGTGGGCTTTAGGTTTCTGGAAGGCACAGCAGAAACAAATAGAGCAAAAACGTCACAGTCCTAAAATAGCTCAATAGCTTTTTTTTTTTTCTATTTTCTTTACAATGAGCATGTAAGCAACTCGGGAGAGCGCGGGTGAGCCGCGGCGCTGGGCGAGGTGGCGCGGGAGTCCTTTGCAGCGTGGCCCTTTGCCGCAGGTGCTGCCACGTTTCTCGTGCGGCGGCAGAGCCGGGGGGCACCGGGCGCCTCGGCTCGGGAAAGGCGGCTCTGCGGCGCGCAGCCCGTTCCCCCCGCGCCGCTGACGCTGATGGAGCTTGACAGCCCTTGTCCTTGACGGTCTCTCCCGCTGCCGAGCGAGTGGCATGTTCCTGGTACGTTGCCATCTTCCGTTTCTGCCCGCATCCCAAGGGAAGTATTAAAATCACAAACAACAACATGGTGGCTCAGTCCATTCTCTGGGAGCGCCGGCGGCTCCGGCAGCGGCCCGGGCGGCCGGGGCGCCCGCGCAGCCCTCCCCACCTGCCCGCGCGCGTGGTACAGTCTGCGGAGGGGCGCCCGTAACGGCGCGCGCCGCATCCGTCCCCTCCAGATGCCGCGCGGCGAGTCCTCCGCTGCGTAACTGAAATCCGCTTGGATTTGCCATGATATCTTAGGCAAGTAAGTAGCGACATCCACAGCATGCGAATAAAGAGCAAAAGCCCCCGCGCCCTTTGCTGTTCGAGCCTGGCTGTGCGGCGCTTTGCTGCGGCTGAGGCGCGAGCGGAGGGGAGGATGGAGCGGAGCCCGGCTCCGAGCGAGGCGCTCCGACTGGCTCGCTCCCGGGGCATCTCCGGAGAGGTAACGGGGCCGCCGGCGCAGGGGCCCTCCTGCTGCAGGGTGACAGTGCTCTGGGGCCTGCTAGGTGGGAAATAGGTGGGAAATTCGGAATAGATGTGCCTCTCCAAGCAAAATGGGCACGGTTTTGGTTAAAACCGTTATTTAACGGTGAGGCAAATGCAGGGGTGAGATTCTGCTTTTATCATTGCTGGTAAGGATCCGATAAGCCTTTTTTTCATCCAGAAGTGGGGGAAAGACACTACAATGTGAGCACCGCAGGCTGAATTTTTTTCCAAGTTTGATGTTATTTTATGATAGGCAAAGGGTTTTTTTTTTCCTCCTTGGATGGGTTTATTTATAGAACTGCTTATGCTTTTTCCTTGTGAACATTTGCAAGTAAAGGGCACGCACAGAGACATACAGAAAGTGCAGCACCTTCATGCTGAAATGGATTTGAAAATCCTGATAGGGAAAAGGGGGGCTTGGGGATAATTTTTCGGAAGTGTGCACGGTGGCTCTGTGGCGAGGGGGGGAAGGCTTTCTGCAGTATGTGCTGTGATAACTGATGACTCTTAAAAATAGCTTTATTTATTTAATTATTTTTAAGAAGAATTAGAAGCAAATCCATGCATGCTGCATGGAGAAGCTTTGCCCATCTTGTGAGCGGCCAAGCGCTTGCACAGAAAGCATGAGATTACTGGAGTCCTTTGCTCTTATGTAAAGGGCGATTCTGTGCATTTGATCCCTGCCTGCGGAAGGGACAGTTCATCTGTCTGAATCAGCGCAGGCAGCGCTCGCTCTGTTTGCCAGCCTTTGATTTACTGACTTTAAGTTGTCCTGTGCAAGCCCGGGCAGTTGCTCCTGCGTTGCACGTCGTTTCCCAGGACTACTGGGATGATTCCTGGAGGCAGTCCTGAAACACTCGAGCAGCCGGGAGCCAGGGCTTAGCCCAGTGCTTTCCATACCTTCCGCAAGGTAAGTACGGAAGTTGCTGAGAGGGAATGGCTGTTCTTTCGTGCTAAAACTCTTCCTTTTGCCATCAGCTTGCATCCGAAGAGCCGCATACTTATTAGGACTTCTGGTCATTTGACCTCCTGATTCTGTTCTGCTAGTGACTCTTTTAAAGGATTAAAGCGATGTTAGACTAATTAGGACATCTGGAAGATAGCTGGCATGCCTAATGTGGAAAAATTGTGCTTTGTTTCTGGAATTTTTGGTAAATACTGAATATACGCACTGTGAAACGGATGGGGACTTTTTTTAGTCATTGCTTGGTAAAAGGAGATTGCAGATCTACTTCGTAGTCTGCAGAATTTTTTATGCTGAGATGCATTCTGGATTAGCATTTAATTTGTGAAAGGTCATCCATATGCATGACTAGCTCTCGTCTCTTGCTCTGCAATAACTGTTCGAGTCAGGTAGCCAGCAGGTCTTTGATCACATACAGCTTTTACTTTGTTTCATGTTCCTCTCGTTTTGATGGAAATCGCTACCTGTGAAGAAGTGCTTCATTTTTTTCCCTCAGAGTGCTGGCAAAATGATTGCTTGTGAATAGCACAGTAATGTAGGGTATATATATGTGTAGAGTAATGCAGCATGATTTTTTTTTTTTGGCTTGTGCCCCCATTTCCCATCCTCTCTGTATTTATTTCTGTATTTCCATGGATAATTGATTTTGGCCCAGCACGTCAATGGTAAATGTACTTGCATTTTTACCAAAAAGGTCATTTTTTTTTCCTGTGTTGCAAAAGGGAGCTGAAGGAGGTGTCTCATGCTTTCTGCATATGTATGAAGGTTTCATGCGTGTGTATTGATGCAGCTTTGGGAGACAGTTTTATGCTTCTCAGTGGTATTACAGGTTACAGAAAAGCTGGCAATGTAGGACTAGGTGTCATACTGTTCTTTTTAAGAGCTTCCATGAAGTCACTTTTGTAAGTGCATTTTTTCAGATTTTATACCATGTATCTAGGAAACAGTTTCAAAGGATTATTTTTCTTTTTCCTTTCCCCCTCCCTCAGCATTTAAAGCATATATATCTTCTCTTTCCTGATGCTGTAGAATTTGGGATGCAAATATTTTCCCCATGGAATTGAAAAAACCTAAACCTGCATTTTGCTTGTATACGGGAGCATGGCCGTGGTGTTTGCACATTTCATTTGCTTTCATCGTGCAATTTGTGTGTTCAGATGTGCGTTCTGCACATAATAATTTCTTGCTAGACTTGGGAGTGCTGATAGAAGTCATGACCTTGTAACTCTGTACCCGCTCGCTGAAGCCCCGTTGTACTGCAGCAGAACTCCAGCAGCTGGCAGCTCTGGAGATCGCGCCGCCTCCTTTTAATAAATGTAAATACTTTCACAGGTCAGGCTTAAAATAATGTTCCCAAGGGAAGACAGCAGCCTATTTGACTCACTGTACTGTGGAACCTTGTAGAGAATGAGCTTGGCTTTTTACCACCTTTTTCCTTGGGTTTTCAAGGAGAGACAAAGAAGGATGTTCCAGTTCACTGGAATTAGCAAGTAGTGTTGAGCCTTTCTGGCTGATTGTAGAAAGTGAATAAAAATTAATTAACGCTGATATTATCCATTCTCTGATCAACTGAATAAAATCCAGAATGGAAATGACCCATTTCTGAATAATTTCAAGAAGTCAATTGAAAACAGGTTAAAAAAAAAAAAAAGAAGCTGAGGTTGATTATGATTCAGTCTTTTGCTTTGGAGAGGTATGTTTACTTAATTCAAATATTGCAATTTGGTGGTGCAGCTTAACAGAGAATCTCATGCTTTCATTCAGCTCCTTCCCTTGCTGAGCCCAGAAGGCGGCAGCGCTCGAGGCTCCTCCGGCTCGGGGCAGCCCCAGCAGCAGGGAGCGGGGCCGCTGGGGCAGTTCTGCTGCCTCTGCAGCACCTGCATTCCCGATGCTGGGAGAGCAATTAGGAAACCCTGGCTCAGGCTCTGCTTGCCAGGGCTTTGTCGTGCACCTCAGGGATGCTCAGCACCGTGACACTGCGTGGAATTAACCTTGGGATTGCATATATCGTTGCCTGTATTTCTCTCTATATATCTTATCAAAGATGACCTGTCTTTAGTTGGACAGTTGCGTAATAGAACAATATTTCTTCTTAGTTATTTTTTAATATATTTTTAACGTTTATATGAAAGTACATATAGGAAAATTCCTCTAAGCTTTAATTTCATACATAAAGCAATGAAGGTGATCCCGATAGTGTTTGACTGCAATTTTCAAGTATGGTATACCTTGAATACAATCACAGGGGAAAATCTGGGGCTTGGGGGGGAAAATTTTACAGGGCTTGTTCATGTCTATGTTTTCTTGGTTTATGGTCTTGTTTTGTGCTTTAAAAATGGAAAATCACAGTTGAAGAAAAAGAATCCTTTTTTAAATCAAGTTAGGAATAAACGAATTTTTTAAAATAACACAACAACAAGAAAATAGGTCTAAATGAGGCTGTCGTTGCTCTGAAGGGCAGGATGTGTTTCTGTATAGCACTGTGAGTTAATAAAATATGAAGACTCAGAAGTGATGTGGGATGCTGGCTCAAGTGTCAGAGTGCCTGGTTGAGATATGGTAACCAAGTTACAAAATACTTTCCTTTTACCATACTGTATGTGAACAAGTTCATCCTGTAGCTAATGTTTCCTTGTTTTTTTTAAAAAAGATTGCGCAGTCAGAGCATATATGGATTGTGCACCAGACCATGAGAGAAGTCCTAGAGGCAATTTCTTTGTAAACTGAGAAAAGGACCAACATTAATAACTGATTTATTTGAAAGAGCTTTGCAGTCTTAAACTACTGTCTCCCTTCCATGTGTGAAGATTATGAAATGGGTGGAAGAAGCAGCCAATTTTACAGAAATACAGAAAGGTGAGACTGGAAGGAAGCCTTGGAGACCATCTAGGTCAACCTCCCTGCTCAAATCAGGGCCAGCTAGAACAGGTTGATCCAGACCATGTGCAGTTGGGTCTTAAATTCATCTCCAAGGATGGAGATTCCACCACCATTCTGGACAACCTGTGCCAGTGTTTGACCACCCTCACACTAATTAAAAAAAAAAAAGCCTTATATTTAAATGACAGTTGTTGTATTTCACTTTGTGCCCATTGCTTCTTGCTCTGTCACTGAGCACCGCTGGAAAGATTCTGGCTCCTTTATTTTCCCCCCCAGCAATCTGTGCACACAGATAAGGTTCCCCCAGCCCTTCTCTTGTCCAGGCAGAGCAGCCCCAGCTCTCCCAGCCTCTCGTCACTCCTGAGCTGCTGCAGTCATCCTTGTGGACCTTTGCTGGAGAGGTCTCCCTGCCCCAGTGCTGGGCTGCAGCGCCTCAGCACACGCGGCCTGTGCTGAGCGGAGGGGAGTGAGCACCGGCCTCCAGCCATGCGCTCCCTACAGCAGCCCCTCTTGCTGCTGGCCTTCTTTTCCACCAGGGCACGTGGCTGGCTCATGGGCAACTTGTTGCCCAGCAGGACTCCCCACAGCTCCTTTTGGTCATAGCTTCTCCCCAGCTGGTCGACCTCCAACTCATCCCTGCTCAAGTGGTATTCCTTCCTCTTTGCTGAATGTCTTGCAAGTCTCTGCTTGTTTCTCCAGCCTGTTGATGTCCCTCGGGACATGATGGCACATGAAGTCATGAGGAGGACGAGATGCATGGCTTTTCCTCCAGGTCACCCTTGCTGTGATAATGTCACCATTCCTTCTTAACTGGTGGTCAACACTGGAATGCTAGCAGATCTCTGAAGTTAGGAAGGTAAAAGCTTATGGGGACAAATCTTTCCTGTGGCCAAAATGTCTTCACTTTCATTGAAGCGTTGTTGGGTTGAAAAGGAACTGCAGTTGCAGAATTTGGCCCAGGGACCTGCACTGAACAGAAACACCTTGCTCTAAAAATGCAATAGCAGGTCAATATCCCATGTATCTTTGCAGTTAATACTGTGAAAGCTCCAATACATTGCCTCTATATTCTAGATGCAATTTTGTATGTATGGACCTTTTATTGGGACAAAAAAGGAAAACCAATTACTTAAGTTTACTAAAAGCTTATTTTGTATTTTAAAGAATGAAGACTCACAGTTGAAGAAATAATTTTGGCTGATAATTTCATTAAGTGAATAATTTCCTTAAGTGCATTTCAATTAAGATGTGTTAAAAATAAAACCATATGAAATTAAGTAAAAATGAAATGAATTAAAGCCCAGTATGGTTTGAATCTTACTCAAAAATCTATCATGCAAAAGAGGATGTGGGAAATGGAAGATACTCATTTGTTATTTGGTGGGCAAATGGGTATTTCAATACAGTTGTCTTCAGTCCAGCTCCAGGCCTTCCAAGCTCCCGTCCTCCAAAATTAGCTGTGTGAGTGAGGCAAATGGCTCTCCTCGTACACCTGCTTGTGCACAGAGTTTTCCTTAGACAAGAGCTGTCTGTCTTCTCAATATGATAAGCTATCTTCCATGCTCTTGTTTAAGTTGTGCTCCATAGTCCATCTCGATGCAATCTTTGTACTTCGATTTTGGAAGAGATACAGTGTTTTGAAGCCCTTTAGCTCTGTACGTCTCAGCCAAAGTTTGGTGATAACAAAATAGCCACTTTGCAAGAGACAACACTCAGCTATCGCAGTTAAAATAGTGTTTAAACTAAGCGTTGGGTTGTTTTAGCAAGTCTCTCGGGTCCAAGATAAGTCCATCTAAATACTACCACAGCACCATTGATTTATAGGTGGATGGGAGTTTCCTACTGCTCTTTAGACATGAGGTCAGACGTCCAGTCTTAAGTAACAATGCCACAGCTATCCCACTAGCCAGCAGGTTCCCTGAAGCTGACACAGCAGATGCAGGAGCGCATGTGCTGCCTGCTGCCGGCCCTCCCGGCAGGAGGATGGCTGCTGGCTCGGCAGGGCGAGGAGGAAGGTTGTGCTGGTTGCTGCTGTACAGCTGCTCGTGGTTACTGCTCGGGGCTGTTAACGGCCTCCCCTGGCATTTGTCTCCAGGCACCTCTGCTGTCTGGGATCTGTCTTCCAGTCAAGGAAGTCAAGGAGTGAGACAGACCCTTGCTGCCAGGATCTGTCTTCCAGTCAAGGTGTTTCTGAGCATTTTTGTTCTCTCCAGGATCACTTCTTTTGGGAAGCTCTTCTTTCTGGAACCCTAAGGGCCCCAGTTTTCCTCATCCAAGCAGTCTATGTACAGAAGCACAGCATGTGATCAGCCTCCTAATTGGTTGTCTAATGTGCATTAATTGACTGTGCCACTTCTGTTTAGTCCAGGGATCATCAAAATGTATAGTCAGCCCTTACTAGTCTCAACTAGCAAGAAACTGGTGTCAGCTTGAGAGGGCAGAACCTCTGCTTTGGGCATTCGTGCCCCCACTTGTGCCACCCGTTAGCAGTCACAATTTAAGCTGCTTCACTTGTGATACTAGCATGTTTCTCCAATAGGACTGATGAGAAGCTAATTTCCACTGCTTTTTTTTCTTTTTTTTTTTCTTCTTAACAATAACAACAGCTCCTTCCGTTGCCTTCTCAAAGCAGTTGTTCCTCTCTCTGCTCTTTGTTGCCTTAGGTTTGTGCGAGTTAGCAGACCTTGAGGAAGAGTTCACAGTAGCACACTCCCTGCTTGTTTTGGCGTGTGGTATATGCTGTTTGGCTTGCAGCTTGCATGAGTAGATTGCAATAGTTACATTCAGCATCTCACTAACCTTGATGCAAACGCTGATGCTGATGTAGCATTATAAAAAATACACTACTGCCGTTTTGGCTCGTCTTTCAGAAAGGTGCACTTGGTGTCACCTCGCCCACCAGGGGAGCGCGGTATTTCCAGCAAACTGTTCCAGCGTGCCTGCAAAAGGTGGATCCAGAGTGTCAGGAGACAGTGATGGTCTGTGTGCTTTGTAACTCAGAGGAAGAGACTGTTGTCCTGGCCAAGGAGGACCATTTCATGCTGCACTGCATGTTTTTACTGCCTTTCTTTCTTCTGCTTGAATTATAATGAAGATTTTGCAGGTTGCTCTAAAATTATATCAACTGATGTGTGATGCTAAGCCATCATTAGAATGTAATTGTAATGAAATAATTATTTCAATTTGGCTTTTTGCAATTAAATGAGATTGTTATTTTCCCCCTCCCCCTTCTGTTTAAAAGACTACCCTTCATGGGGTAAGCTCACCTAAGAAAGTCTTTAAAGGTTGGGTGCTGCTGCCTGGTGCCCTCCTCAAGGAGGGTGTTTGCGCCACGCTGTGACGAGCTGCTTCTGTAGTGCCGCAGTGTTTGTAGGCTGAGGTGCCAGTGCTAAATTACTTATTGACTAGGACGGCTGGAAGTGCAGGGAGGAATCATTCACTGGGGCAAAAGGATTACAGAAGCACAGAACTAAGCAATATGTTTAGTGTTTATGCCATACACCTCTCAGCTTCCTCTACAAGCCTGAGGACAAGCTCTGAGTTTTGCAGGGCAGTTTCCAGGTGCTTGGTGCCTCTCCCATCCTCTCCTTGCGCTGTGCAGTGTTGGACACGACAGGCCTCCTTGCTACCTGTGCAAGTGGTCTCCCTTGGTTCACTTGAGTAGTACTAGAAGAAACTCAAGGGACCACCCCAACTTTCCTCTTGCAGGGTCACAAATTTCCTCTCAAGGCTTGAGGGTTTTGAGCTGATGTTTCGTTACAAAAGCCCATGCAGGGAAGCCATATCCATGGGTCAGCCATTTCATATATATATGCACCGATCCATGCCAAGTTTTCTCTTTGCTTGATTTGAAACCTGTTTTGGAGGGTCCAGAATAGCATCAGCTATTTCTATGTGTTCAGCACTGTGCTAAAATATCAGAGATCAGTACCCTGAGGGGAAGAGGCAGACTTTATTTGCCTAAATGGAAATAGGAGGACAAGGGAAATAGATTTTTTTTTCCAGAAATGTGTGACCTAGTAAGAGGAGACCTGTAGAAAGCGAGCACTGGGCCCCATCTCAAATGCACCTCTGTCAGTGTGCGGGCGCCTGACCAGCATCGAGCCGCGGGGAGGCCTGGTGGGCAGCAGCTCTCCGTGCCAGGTGACACAAGTGACCTTGGTAAGTATGTCAATAGAGGCATGTTGTGCTCAGGCTGTGGCAGAAGCTGCCCTTTGCTGCCCAGACTGGGTTGCTGCCTTTATTTATTTGGTTTTCTTTATCCGAATTTTAACAGATTGTTCATTGCAACAAATTAACAACCACTGCGCTATTTCCCATCTCACTGTGGGTCCTTGTAATAAAAAATGGTATGAAAACCAAAGGAGGGATGTATGAGAGTCTGCAACGCAGGAGCAGGATTATATATTTATCCAGCTTCCCATGTACACAGATGATTAATATAACATGAACTACAGGGTTTATGGCTTGATATATCAGTAGGGCTCTCTATAACTCTAATGTGAAAAGGTAATAAATAGCGTCCTCTTCCCTGCCCTTGTCCTGCTTTTTTGCATTTAGCAATGTACTTAGTAGTTTTAATCCAAAACCATAATGCTGATACCAGAGCTCAGGGCAGAAAGAAATGAAAAAGAAAATGGAAGACATCAGATGTGAGTTTTTTTTGGGAACCTTTTGAAGAATCAAATTGAGTGCATGAGGTCTGAATGTAGGAGCCTCATTTACATATCCTTTTTTGGTTTAAGAGGATATCTATTGCTAGAAAAAGATTTTTAGGGGATTTTTTTTCTTTACTTCTTTGTAATATGTCTTATGTAGGTCCAGTTTCCTTTTAAGGAAATATTGTTTCTCCTCTAATTATTTGCCTTATCTGGAGCAGATGAAGGTCACAGATACAGGATAGAAGCCAGTTTTAAGGTTTTTTGGTATAATCTGAATGTCAATAAGGTAAATAGTACTTTCTGAGCTTTAATTGGCAGACCCTAAGAAAAGGACAATTATCCATTTAAAATAGGACTGCGAACACTGTGAAAGAACAAGTAAGTTAGAAATCTGCATATATATTATTTCCTTTGGAACAGGGCACTTTCTACTGAGAGGATGTATTTGTCTGCAATGAGTGAAAAGCAAAGAGGAATAGGGTCCCCGATTCCAGGTAAAGCCTCTGCACCAGGTTTGTTCTGTTGAGGAAAATACAGCCTCCAGCCCTTTCTCTTTCGCCAGCGGGGAGACCTGGGATGGCGAGCCTGGCATAAGCACTGCAGTGGGACTGGGGACACTGACACTTGTAAAACATGGAAACTGAAAACTCTGCTAAAGGTTTTCTGCTGATTGGGCCAGTTTTCACAGACATGCTTGAGAAAAGTTTTGAGCATATGCTGGATTTGGAAAGGAATAGAAAAGAGAAGGAAATAGAAGATACACTCTATGGCATAGCGAAAACCCCGGTAAAGAGTTGCTCTGAAGTGCTGGCTTGCTGCTGAGTTTACTGTGTGCTTTAACTCCATTCAAAGTTATTCTTTCAGTGGCTCAGTGGAAAACAATAATGATTCTGTGCTCCCTCCCACGCCGCGACCCACTCCCTTCCTCAGCAGTTCGCGTTTGACCTTACAGCTAGTTCTCTAGAAACTTTCCTGCTGGCTACCAGCGCTTTCTATTTAGGTCAGGTACATGCGAAGCGGCCACAAGGGCTGCTGTGCCCGTCTGCTTTCTGCGTATGCTCTGCAGCGAGCCCGGGGCCTCGGCATTTGAGGTCCTGGCTTATTCCAGATTTCACGTGGATCTGACTTTCTCCTATACGGCCCTGTCTTTTTATAACAATCAAGTCCCACTACAGTAATAGAAAAAACAAATGGGGGAAACTTGTGATTGCCTGAGATAAAAATTTCTTGGGAGCTCGGGAGCTGATTCCTGCAAAGGGTCAGGCAGCGCCTGGCGTGACCTGCTTACACCATAAAGCCACACAGCACAAAAACAGCCACCGCTAGTCCCGTAATGGCTTGTTGAAACCCCTTTCGTCCAGGTTAGGAAGGAAGAGGGAGTTTGCTACTCCGATTTTCCAGTATTGAGAGTCACGCATGAACTGAAGGGACGGTGTAAGAAACAGCCCCATGGAGTTGGGTTCTCCTCTCACCAAACCTGCTGTGACACAGTCTGAGGTAAAGACCAGGCAGTTTCATGGAAAATGTGGAACAAGCCTGTAAGGGTAGAAATAAAGAGACCGGTGATGGGTTTTAGAAGAGCTTGGAGGGGTTTAGAGCTGCTCAGGGGATGGGACAAATTCTAGTGGAGAATCAGCTCTGCGACTTTCTCTACAAGGTCCACATTAGCAGAAGGGCTTTGGGTGCAGCTGCCTGGGCCTACAGAGCACCCAAGCGGTGCACCTGATTTTGAAGTCTCTTAAATATGTTCTCACAGTGTATCCAGAGTGGCAGGACTGCTCTCAGTCTGCCCTTCATATAATCATGCGAGCTGCGTGTCCCCAAAGCTGGCAGGAGCGATCTGCCCCCCACGGGCCTCAGCATCCAAGCCCGGCAAGGTTGATTTTAGCTCTTCGTCTCCCTTAAATATATTCCCGTAGGAGAAATGTAATTTGCTGTGTGGCTTTGTGAGACTTTTTGAGATGAGGAGTGGAGAATTGAGGCCGTGCCAGTTCAGCCGAGGTCCCTCGGCTTGGTTTCTCCGTGGCCGAATTCTCCGTAGCAATCCTGGCCGCAGCTTTGAGGCTCCATCTTTCCCCCTCTGTCTGGCGGGTGGGCGTCTGGGCCCTCGCTGCTCGTGGCTGAGCTGCCTCGGCTGCTCTCATCAGCATTCCCCAAACAAAGGAGGGAATCAGGATAAATCACAACTAATAGAAATATAGGCGCAGATTATCATTTTGCGAGGCTGTACTCTCTCAGAGGAGATTACGTATTTAAATTGAACAAATACAACTTCATAAATAAACTAAATTAAACATCATCTAATTTTATTTTTGAAGCCAAGTAATTTTAATCCATACTCAACTTCCCATATAAATGTTTCCCAACTCCGTTTTATTCTTTGAAGCATTCTTATTCATATTTAAAAACCAAAAAATGTGCCAAATTGAACCACAGTTGCTGAGTAAATGTGAAAGCTTGGGTGCATTACATAAGAAGCCAAGAGCTGGCACGAGCTTGCGCTTGCTTTTGTATCTGTCCAAGCAGTAGGGTAAAAAATGGCTTTGAGAACCTAATATTTCCCTCTAACGCTATCTGACTGATGGCGTGTCTGAAAAATGCTTTTCCTAAGTCCCTTGTATATAGTTCAGCAGGAAGTAATAAATGATTAGAGGTCTATATATTTCTCTAAGGAAAATTCGTTCAGAATTTCTGGTGCACAGAGGGGGTCTACATTTAAAAAATAATCTCATTAATAGGTGGAAGACACGCTTTTGCTGCAGAGCTAATTCTTAGTTATTAGATCATTTAAACTCCCCATGTGTGTTGCTTTGTGATTGAAAATGCACTTTAATAATAAGCTTCATTTTGGACGAGAGAGAACCTTGCTACTTTTTAGTGATTTTGTTCTAAGAACAATGAGTGATTTGTAAGGAAAATGGTGAATGATACATATCCTGTGAGCTTTTCAAAGCATAAATCAAGAAAAACGCTACAGAAATTTTACTGCACTTACAAGCAATTGATGTACGATGAATTTTGTTTGACTTAGGTTGGTTCACAAAGCTATGAGGTGAACCTCAGCATTTGAGAGAATGTCCCATAGTATTCCTGCTGCCTAGTGTAAACTTTACATTTTAAGAAAGTTACTATATGTACTAACGAGGTTCTGGTCTCAGCAGTTCTGGCACTAATGTTTCAAACAGCCTTCACCAGGTTGGCATGCGGTTTTACTGCTCGCTGCCTGGAGTGAAGCTGCAGCCCGGCCCCGCAGAGGGAAGACTCACCGGCAGCTGCTCGCACTGCGGTTGCAGGTTGTAGACCTGACCCCGTCATGACTTGATGGTTGACAGTGATTTTCAGACATACTTAATTCCCAGATAAATCAGATTTAAGATGTCCAAGACATCTTAAAGCTGGTATATAAAAGATGAGTAAAACAAGAACAGCAATATCTCTAACAAACCTCTGCAGTTTCTGTCTGGTTTTAAATATTAAACCATTTATTTGCGTTGAAGCATAGTAATAGCAACAGTCAAAAAAAATCTTATTTACAAGATTTCTTCCCATATTAAATCACTAATATCAATCAATAGTTTTAAGAAAATATTATATAGCAAATTTTTATTTTAAAAAGATTATATAGCAAAATTATAATTTAAAATAGCAAAACTGTAAGTTTATTGCCACACTCTTACTATTTCATGTTTAGATTTCTATGGAGATAGCTGAATGCAACTTTTTTTTTTTATTATTGTTTGATTTGCTTGCTGCACGTAGTAGCAGCAGAGGGGACCGTGCAGATTCTGTTCAGCGTCTGGGGAGGCTGTGGGCTAAGGAGATGCGTGTTTACCCTGTCGGGGAGCGAGCACGCTCAGGAAGGGCCCGTGCCCTGCAGGTTTTTGCGCTGTGACGAGGGCAGTTCAGCCAGGGGCTGCCGGCAGTGGCCCCCGGAGCGCGGTGCGGCCCAAGGAGCCTTTGGCCGTATATTTAAGCTGCTGCACCAAATGACATCAGCAGCAGCAGCAGCAGGCTCTGACTCATGCAGCTCTCTCCCCGGTGAAGGTTTCGCTGGCAGCCGAGCTGGCAGCAAGCTGTTTTTGCAAGTCCTGCTGGAGGTAGATGAATGCCCCACTAGCAGAATAGGCGCTGCAGGCAGGATGGGGACAGCAGCACCCCGCGGTGCAGAGCGCATGGTCCTGATGATAAATTACTGGATTTCTTCCTCCTCTGTAACACAAAGCAGCCTCCATAGCAAGAGGAAGCAGAGGCTGGTTCTGCTCTTGCCTTCCCATCCCCAAGGAGAGGTGTGGATCTGTGTCCAGGCTAGGAATACGTGGCAGCCAGGATACCCGTTTCTGACCGCAGACAAGGTGCCCTGCAGGCAGCAACAGCCGCGAGGTCTCAAGCCACACGTGCAGCCCCTCTGTTTGGTTTAACAGTGTAGGGGAAGGCTCGTGATAGCAGAGGGAATGATATTAGTGATTTGCTGTGTTTCCACA
The DNA here is from genome assembly GCF_059628265.1 of Tinamus guttatus. Classification (NCBI taxonomy): domain Eukaryota; kingdom Metazoa; phylum Chordata; class Aves; order Tinamiformes; family Tinamidae; genus Tinamus; species Tinamus guttatus. Next base: position 2,716,085 of record NW_028288703.1, on the reverse strand, counting down.
GTGTCCTTGAATTTGTTAGCAGCGATGATGAGACAATAGAGGATTTCATTAACACAAAGCAAGAGAGCGGCTCAAAACCTGATGAAAGCCATTTCTCAAGTGATTTTTTTTTCCATGCGTCCTAGGAATATCAGTAATGCTTAAGTACTTGTCCCCAAAGGATACGCTGTTAATGGGCATCTGCTCTTCAGGGTGGGAGCAATGGGAGAGGCCAGATACAATTGTGTGTATTTAAAAATACTAATTAAAACTATTAGTATTTTCTGCAAATAGCAGTTAGTGGATTTTAACTGTCCCTGTGGAGTCTGATGCAAAACACTCTGGCAAAATTTCTGTGATGTTTTCTTGGTAGTACATTAGCCTGCAGAGAAAAAAAAGGATTAAAACACAGTTTTTAAGGCACATTTTCAAACCTGTGTTTTGACTTTTCTATGGATTTTATCAGTTCTTTAGCCACTGAACTCCTGGATTCATTCTACATCTTTATGAATCTGTCTGTTATTATGGACACGGTCAAATTCTTGACTTCCTTCCAGCTGTCTGTTAATTGCAGCTACTGGTTTTTATCTGTTAATTGAAGCTACTGATTTTTATGTTTTCAGGTTTTCTGAATATTTTGCCTAACATTAAAAAAATAGTGGTTTAAAAACCAAAACAAAATCCTAAAAACTGTTTTACATATACGTATATAAAAATAAAACCTGATCTTCTGCTTGTGACATATAATCAATATATTAATCCCCTTAAATGTGATATGTCTCAGATGGCAGGTTTTTGGGGTAGGCTGATGAGGATTTGCTGCTTGATAGTGCAGCCCTGAAAAGCCTGCTAGCATTCAGGCTGGACTCTCGTTAGATCTGCAGCAGTAAAGATTCTCTTATTATGCAGAAGATACTGACAACCTTTATTAAACTGTGCGTGCATGAATCATTCGCAGTAACACAAGTAACGTGGCTGGATGCGACTCGAGCAAAATCACCCCGTTCTGACAAATGTCTCTCCTGAGGGGCCAGTCGCCCGCTGGGATGCTCTGGTTACGGGCGCAAGCAGGGAGCCCGGCTGGGACCTGCTCTGGAAGCAGCAGCTGCTCTTGGGTCACCAGCAGAAAGGGGTTTAACTGCCTGCTCCTGGGGTCGGGTGTTCTGGCTAGAATTGTTATCAGTCCCTTTCTCTAGAGGGAAATAGTTAATAGCAGCCCTCGAGAGGCTGCGTAATTCGTCCTGCTTGCTGTCTAGAGAAAATGTTTCCAAAGCTCCATGAAAGTGGAAGCGCTAAATATAAGCTGGTACAGCCTCTATCTCTCACTTTTTCTTAAAAGATCCTATTAACCCTGTGGCCTCCCCAAATGCACGCTCTGGTCTTGCGATACTTTCTGTTAGATTTTTTTTAAATAATATATGGTGCATGTGAAGAAATAGCATTAGCATCAGTTGGCAACGACCTACAGAGCAACGGGCATCGGGGCTGGTAAGATACTCAGAGCTTATGGGAAAAAAAGGACCCAAATTAATTAGTAACTTCTCGTTTTGTATGAATTTTTGGAGTAGCTCTACTTAAAGCCTTTGGTCCATCGTCCCTAAATACACACCTATATTATTTACCAGCTGTTTGTTATGACATGAATTTTCAATCACGCCTGTTTAAAGAGTTTTCAGCTTTAATTCTCCTGAATTATCTAGTGTCCTCCGCCAGAGAGATAAGGCAGCCCACATAGATGTATCAGCTGCATAGACCTAAAATAGCCGAGATATTTCTGAGGGAAAAATTTGCAAGTTGTCCATAAAAATTCCATTTCAAAGGAGTTGGAGAGAAGTGGAAATAACTGTGGTATTTTAGGCATATTGCTAGGCTAAAGAAGACAAACTTTCTTGGTTGAAGACAGAGCTGGGTCCTGTTTCGCTTCATCTCAGGCTCCCTAGAAAACACAGTGTTTTAATGTTTTTCCCAGTTAATAGCTTCCATAGCCCTTCTCTTGTGGAGCTCTAATAATAATTATTTCATTAATATTTGTGACATAAAATGTAGATACAGGTTTATATGTGAAATTTTTCTGCATCTGAAAGACTCCAGGGCTCTATGGTCCATTTCACAGGAATCAAAGATTTTTCATTTATCTGGTTTTGGCTATTTTCTTTATGAATATTTTGACTTATTTAGGATTTCATTGTAAAAAGTAGAAAATCGCTAAATTTATGTTTAAAACACACACAAGTTGGCTATCACATACATTTTTTACAGCTGGTTAGTTTTAAAAGGACTTTCTGACAAAACAATTGGTCATGTCTATATATATCTGAAATGGAAAGAAACACTGAATGAAAAAAAAAAAAGGCAATAAAAAAGGGCTATTAGCTCATTCTCCAGATGAAACATTTAATTGAACGCGGATGAAGACCTGCAGTCAGTGTAATCCACAATCCACGGACCCTGCTGTCCGTTTCTTGGCGCGTGAGCCCGCGGTGAGCGGAGCTCAAGGAAGCGCTCTGCCTGTTTTCAGTCCAGGGGTTGGTTTTAGCACCCCCGGCAGCCCTGCGCCAGGACGGGCTCTCCCGCCCCGTCAGACTCCGTCACTCGGTCCATGAAACCCTGGAGCTGTTTGCCGGGCTCAGTCACTCGCTCCATGAAACCCTGGATCCGTTGCTTTCACACTAAGAGTATAACTAGGACAAAGGAGAAGATGAGGAATTTTCTCCTTTCTTTTTGTCCTTAGATTGATTTATGCTATGTGAAAAAAACTCGGTGCTGATTCAGTTAGGATGGCCACGTCTTCCCATGGGTTCAAACAGCATGGTTCTATCTCCACTTCCAGTGCGGCACTCCATCTTGAGATTGCTTTTCCTTTCTTTTCCTTTAGTTCTCTTTCCTTCTTGTGCAAGAAAATTAGTTATTGAAATATGAAATAACGTGAGAAAGGGGAATGTAATAGGGTATCTGAGGAAGAGAAGTCATGTGCTTCTTTCCACAGACCAGGAGGGGTCCGAGGAAGGCAGCACTTGCAGTAAGACTGAGTGGCATACACCATGGATTGTAGTAATTCAACATAGAATGAATTCGTTCCTTTAAGTGAATGTCTACTGAATGTTGACCTTCGAATTGTCAGCAATTTAATGGGGGCTAGGCATAATGTAATTTAGATAAAAATAGTGAAAACTTTGGTAGGCTCTTGTTGCTTGGCCTTTTTGGTCTCAAGTACTATTGTAGGACCATTTTTTGCCAGAAAAGGCATGTGCTTATGAGCCTTTCTCCTCTGGCTTCACTTTGGTGATGATGTGAGGGCATTCGGGGGCCCCCGCGGGGGTGGTGTGTGGGCCACCACCGTGGCCTCTGTGGGGCTGCTTCCCGCAAAGCCCTTGCGGGCTTGGTCGGGAAGAGCGCGAACATCGGAACGCAGCCGTGAATAATCATGCAGTTAGCTGAAGCATTTTAGAAGACCGAACAAATGACTTTGCGGGAGGAGTTTGCATTTCGCTCCCGTGTAGACAAGTACACTCTAAAAAGCATTGGCAGTTTCTCCTCTCCTTTCAGGCTTTGTCCTCCCACTCGGTGCCAGCTGCTGCTCTGCATTTCCCTTCTCCTGCCTGGGCTTGATGAGCGCTGTTTTTTTCCTTCTTCTCTTTCTTTGCTGATTCCTGTCAGGCTCGAGCTGAAAGCAGCCAGGAGTCGTGAATATCATTACCCGAGCTGGGGGAGAGGCAGGGGCCGCAGTGCGCTTCGCTGCAGCGCGGCTTTGCTTTTGTGTCCTTTGTGACACCGGTCGCACCTATGGACTCCTTGCGAGGAAAAAAAAAAAAAAAAAAGAAGCTAACTAGGCAAAAATTTCAGTCATTAGGCATGGACAAACCAATGTGGAAAAAAATAGCAAGGAGATGCTGTGTGCCGTGAATGGAGACGAGGCACAAATCCCCTAAACCAAAGCCAGGCACTCTGGAGATGCAAGGGCTTGTTCTCTTGAAATTTACTTTCTGATACTCCGTGCAAATGTTACCCATCAATAACCATATTGCCTTCTTGTAACTCATAAGTACTGTCAAGAGCCTTGTCACAGAAGTTCTGTGTGTTTTATGTCTTCTTTTCCCCACCGTGGTTTCTTCCCAGCGCAGCTGGCGTGTCCGAAGTGCTGTGGTAGGTAAAGGCGGTGCTCACCGAGCGGCTTTACAAGCCAGGCAATTGCTGAAACCAGGCTACCCGCGGGTTTTGCTCTTGCATCCTCACGCGACGCTGTTGCCCTTTCCTCGCGGGTGCATCTTTCCCCTGGGCTTCGGTGTGTTTCCCCTGTGTGTCCCCTGCTGCGTCCCCTTGTGCTATAACCAAACATCTCCTTGGCCCCTGCACAACCTCCTGTCCCTTCCCTCCTCCCCTCCCAGTGCCACCATCTCCTACAGCCTGGAGAGACTGTGCATTTGAGGGCTTCTCTAGAGACTGACCAGGCGACAGGAGCTGCTAAATCCCAGCCACTCCACCCCTACCTGTGGTAATGAGGTTTCTTCTTCTGCTCGGACTCAAGAGACACAAATTTCCATGGATCTCATAGGACCTAGGTAATGCTGAGGGATCTGTCCTCGGTCAGGTTGGTTTTAATTGGCAAGTGGATTCAAATTTTGTCAGGGAAGGCAGAGGGATAGATGACATAATTATAGAAGCCTCGTTTATTGGGAAAGTGAGCTATCTGAAGAGGAATGATGTTTTGATAAAATCATGGAGCAGGAAACCTGTTCTCTGAGTATAACTCTACATTTCGCCCTTGCATTAACATTAAAAATTGAAGCAGAAACAATTCTCTACAACAGAACAACAGTAAAACAGTCTTTTAATCTGCTGGCATTAAGAGAAACTATATACTTTATCATCACACTTTACAAATGTGTATAATGTTTTCAAATATATATATGTACCACCAAAGTAAGTGTGCTATTGAAAATGGAAGACAAGTCCAATAATAGAACAAAAATATTTGCATGATTAGTTCTGTGATTATGGTATTAGTAAGTGAAATAATTACTTGTGAAACATTTTTGCAGCAGATGACCAAAATGTTTTATTGCCTAACATCAGGCCTTGGATTAGGAAAATGGATTACATCCGTGAGTAATGGGGTCTTAAACCTACTCAGTGATATGATTTCTGTCAGTGTCTGATGACATTAATCTTAAACATGCTGAGAAACAACTGACTAAAATATTTGTTTTTACCAAATGCTTTGTGCAGATTTTGGATCTATATGTGTGTTTGTTAATAGGAGACATAAGCTGAAGTCACTTAAATGAATGCGCCTGATTCAGAAAATGATGTGGGATATAAGGTACCAGAGGGTTTGAGCAGATTGCAGATACGCATAGACCTGGATTTACATGGTCCTGTTCAGCAAGGAAAGGGTGATCTCATAAAATAAGAGTGTTAAAAATAAAAAGATTATGTATTTAAACAAGTGCATTACTTAACACTGAATAAAATCCTTTCCACGCACGCCTCTCAGAGAGGGTGCTGAGGGACTGTGTCATGAGAACCCACAGCTATAACGGAGGTAGTTTCAGCATTTCCTATGCAGCTCTAGGAGTTGCTCATTTAAAGATGGTTTTCTAGTAAAATGATTTCATTGCTTTGCATTACTTACAGATATTTGACTGACTTTAATGGTCAGGAGTTGACTGGAAGGATGTTTCTGTTAGCACTGAGGAGTGGCAACATGTGCAAGGTTCTCAAAATGTTTTTTCTATTCAGTTACATGTAAAATTTATTGGATTAGAAATTGTCATAAAGAGGCGATATGTCAGGTTCAGTCAATGAGAATGTGCAAACCCGAAATATTGAATGTTTCTTCCAAGGTTTGGATACAATAGTATATTGCTTCTCAGCTGGGTGGGAGTCGCACTGCATGGCGCATAACCCCGCGAGCCAACCTGACATGGCTGAAGGGAATGAAGTGTCCAAAATGCAACTTTGTGCCAAACAGAAGATGGATGCATTTAAGTATCATGAATATTCCTGGAGCTAGTGTCATTTTACAGGGTACCAGTTTTACTAAGCGTCATTAGTAGCCACAGAGGGCCTTTCTATGTTGTGTTGTGTATGTGTCTAAACTCCTGTTTCCTCTGTGTCCTGCGTTGGCTCCATACAGAGTGAAGGGAGGCTGCAACCTTGTGTAAGTGCCAGATACTAGAAAGCAGAAGCTCCAGTGCGCTCTCAACTTGCTCTTTGTCAAGCACTCATCATCTGTACCAGCTCTGTTGCAACCACAGCCACAAGAGTTACATAGAGAAGATAAATAATATTGATGACACGGCAAGGAAGATGAACTCTGTGCCATCTAGACTACTGCAGTCTTTTAGAAAAGTCATCTTCTGCAAAGCAGGTGATTAGGGAATTCAAAGGACAAGTGGGCATTTGACAGCAGAGTAGGAAGTGCTGATGAACAGGCCTGAAGGACTCCAATTTCTTTTCAAGGAATAAAGAAACTCCTGTTGAGATCAGTGTTGCAGAGGATTTGCAGTACCGTCTACCTTGTCTTGTCATTCCTTGCCTTGTGCCACTTGCTGTGTCATTGACATCAAAATTACCATACATAGGGCTCAGGATGTACTGAGCTTTCTTTTGGGAGAACTTCTCCTAAAGAAAATTCTTCCCCATTTACCAGCTTTTATCTCTGACTCTGTCGATCTACTGTGGCCAGGATTAATTTCTAATCTCTGTTGTCCAATTAATCTGATATTCTTCTTTGTGCAACTGAGTAGGATGGAGCAAAAGGAGTCTTCAGTCTTCCAGGATTTTTGTGGGAAACAGAAATGAAGCATGAAACATGCTGTTTCTGGTGTTTGTCTGTGCAGTGGTTTTGTTTAAACCAGTATAGGGTGACAGATGGATGTCCTACTTCTGCTTATCGATTTCCTCAGTATTGTTGCCCTATTTGTCTCATGGTTCCATTTTGCAGTCCTTGCCTGAGAGATTTCAGCTCCTGACTGCAAGAATATATATATATCTTTTCTTTCTGTCCAGTTGTCTAGCCTCCCTTCATATTTATTTTTTCTAGGTTTTACGCTCAAGCCAGAGTTACTGCTTCCAGATTTCAGTCCAAATGGCAAATAAATAACAGAATTTTAGAGCTTTTTTTTTAGGACATTTATCATGTAGTGAAGTAAGGAGACTAAAAACATATATTGAATCTGAGCAGATTTTTGTAAGGAAAAGGACAGAACAGATGAAATGGCATCAGACTGAGGTCAAGATAGTAGGGACAAGGAAGGTAGTAGAAGGAAGCAGCTTGATCACCTGTCTTCTCATCAAATTCCTGCAGTTTACAGAAAATATTTCTAGTGTTTCCAAAATGAGAACTGTTTCCTTGATCAGTATTATTAGATTTGCAATTACTGATCTTTCTGTAGTAAAGAGGATCTGCGGATGTTTTCTTTGCAACCTTGCAGTCGGTGGAAGATTTTTGCAAAGATTGGCATCATTTATGCCTGTTTATAGTGGTCTGTGTGTTTTCTCTGTCCTCTTCACAATTAATGGTTTCTTAAGATTCCTCAAGCGATGGATTCCTGAGGATAACGGGTGTGATCTTCACTGCAGTTGTTGTTCTGCCCGGCGGGTGGATACCGGCACTCCTGGGTGGGTGGTGTCGCACTCGCATCTTCTTTTGTTCAAGTTCTGAGCGTAACCGTCTTGTTTTAGCAATGGCTTTAGAATTCACTTTTTCCAAAACTAAGGTATAATGCTTTTTTCTTCACCTCTTTTGTTTGCTTTCTGAGCAGTGCAGAGCTTTTGTCACAAAGTTCATGTAGGAGATATGGAATATGCAGGGGAATACAGACTTCGCAGTGTTTCTTTCATGCTGTACCCCAAATGGATTCTGTAAATTATCAAAATATTGTGTGAAAGATATGAAATCTATTTCCTTATTCCTTAACGAGTCTGCCACTGGCAGTAATTCCTTGTAGTTACGGTGCCTATGGTTACAATTTCCTTGGAACAATAAACAGCAGTGACTGGAGGGCTTCTCCGTCCCGAAGCGAGATATATTGCTGTGCACGCCTTTTTGTGTTAGCAAAGCTGTACGAGGAAATGGGGAGAGCAAATATTACGCTAAAGCTGCAAAAAAATAGAAGTAACAGGTCTATTTTATGTTTCTTCCTGTAGAACAGTGTTCTTATTGAAGCACAAATGGAGTATGTGTCCCCTACGTGTAGGAACTGAAGTATCAACTGTGACAAGTTGTGGCAGATAGGATTTAGGCTTATGTGCACACAGGTTTAGTAACTTTCTGTCGCAGTTCCATCCCTGAGAGAATGTCTAAGTCGTCGTGGATGCTTAGTGAAGTCTAAGCTGCGTGGACGTCCTGGAGTAAACAGATTAGAGCAATGTTTTTTGATTAGTTTTGCAAAGAAGCAGAGAAACCATGAAGTCATGTATAAATCTGGTGAGTTGCAGTGCCAAAATAAAGGGTAGTTTTCATGTTATCTATGTGATAACTTCAGAGATTCCTCTGAGGAGGAGGCGAAACAGCTTTGCTTAAGTAAGCTTGAGATAAATATGCTCTCAGTTTGGGAGGTACATTTTCAGCATGAAGAATTAACAGGACTTGACAGTGTCTTTTAGTTTGACATTGATATTGTAATGAGTTTTAAATAGCTCATTCCTAACACCTCTTGCCCCTTCCACTCTTGAGATGGGTCACTGGGTTGCAGTGCCCCAGCAGTGGGTGCCTGAAGCCCTGAGGGACTTGTCCCCAGCTGACTTTCAGTCTCTTGAAAATCTGTCAGTTCATCATGACTCACTGAAATTTTGCTGTCTGGAGAAAAAACAAAAAACAAAGGCTGTGTCCTTAACATCTGTTAGAAGCCTCTTAAATCCCTTATGGCCAAGATTTTGGTGCATGAAGATATTGCTCAAGGTAGGATGACATTGCAGAAGAGCTGAGGGAGAACTGCTTCTGTTCAGCATGTGAGGCAAACAGAGCACACACTGCCTGCACCGTTGCAGTGGCCTGCCAGGTTCCTGCTTTTAAGTAACATTGTTGTTTCTCTTCTCTCTCAAAAGCAAGTGCAACTTTCCCCTTACATATTTTCACCTTATATCTTTCCAGACCTCCCAGTGCTATTAATTTCTGCAGTAAGAACGTGGTGGCTTGCATTCTTTTTTTTTTGTAAGAAATGTAAAATGTAATACTTGTCAGACAAGTCCTTCAAATTTCTGCAGTGAAATCATTGTGTATCTGACCTGTTTGCAGATATTTGTCTGCCCGGGGAAGCCGGGCAGAACCAACTGCAAAAAAAAAAGTCTCATTAAAATATTGAAAACTAAGTTAAGGCAGTGCAGAGCCATTCAAGTTAGAATACTAACCTGAAAGAAAATAATTATTCTCAAATAACTTTAATTCAGCTAAACCAGAATCAGTCATTGTTATTCAGGAACAAGTATATCCAAAACATGACTGTTACTCAAGATCAATCGTTCTGGAATAGCAAGTCCAGATCATGTCCAGTACTGCGAGAGGACCCAGTCCTGCAGCTTGATGCTTTCAAGTCAAAAAATAACAGGTCGATGGAACAAACAGGCAAGCACAAGAGTTTTACCAGGAAACACCACTTCCTGAGAGGCCTATTTGTCAAGTAAGCAGTTGTGACCTTATTTCACAGCAGTTGTCAAGGAATAGATTGTTTTTAAAATCTGAATGAATATATTGTTTCCTTTAGCCGCATGAGCGGTGGCTGGAACGCTGTGAGCTGTTCCTGGGATGCATGGGAGGTCGGGGGTGGTCAGGAGCGCTCTTACCATGGGAGGAGGTTTGCAGTAGCTAACTCTCCAAATTTTACATGAGGCCCTGGGAAGACTTTTGCAACAATTTCATTGCTGCATCTTGTTCCAGTTCTGCAGAAAGACCAACCCCCACCAAATCTAGGAATCAAGGTGATCTTGAAGAGTGAATCTGTTCCCGTATCCCAAGAGGACAACTTTCCAGGTTATGGCTGAGGCATCGAGGAGTGTGCACTGGCAATGTAATTGAGCAGAAATAGGAAACTGAGTCAATCATCCATTTTTGCAGCAAATGCATTCATACATAGTGTTCCTGCTTCCATGGTTCTCCGCGCGTTCGGTTCCTGCTGCTGTTCCTGGGCCGTGCGGGCAGAGCACCGTCTCTGGCTCCATCCTGGAGGTGGCCAGACCGTGTGCAGGGGATGTCTAGTGCCGTACACTGGAATTTTCCTAGAGTCAGCCACAGTTTTAGGATTGACTCTCTTTGGTACCATTTCATATTTAGAAGAAATAACATTTTAATTCTCTGATACTTAAATAGAGCTTCAATTCTGCTGGGCTCATAATACCTAACTTGCATGATGCTAAGAGGCTTCACCTTTCATCAAAGCAAAAGGTTTGATGCAAGATAAGGCACTGGTGAATGCTGAAGAATAAGTCTGTCCAGCTACGTATTTTTGCATTGTTATGTCACCAAGACAGAAGATGTTTTCCCCAACATGTTATACTTTCCCCAGGTCACTTGTGAAAAGAAGTGGTTTGAAAAATGGCCTTAAAGTAAGCACCCTGGGATCCTGATGTTCAGGACATAGAGCTGCCATGATAACTCAGTCCCTGCATGACTACTTTTCGCTCATCTTTCATCAGAAAAGTAATCTCTGTATCAATACTGCCTTTTGGTTGGTGTGTTTTACCCAAGAGATTTTGTCATTTGGATAAGGGTAAATGCTCTGCTTTTCAGGCTTCCCTGAAAACCTCTGTGTGTGTGTGCATATTTTATAATCCAATAGAACGTGTGTGTGCTTTCCTGCCGTGAGAGGAGAGCTCTGAAGCTTGTATTGTTTAAACTTAAAAAATCTTCTGTGCTGTTAATGGTGGCTGTGCGGATGCCTTGTACAAACATTGCACTCTTTGGGATCTCCGGTCTTTGGTTCTCTGAGATTTAAATATATATATCTATATATAGACACACATATATCTGTTTCGATGATATCTAATTGATGATTTTGGTGTTGTAGCTGAAATTCAAGGAAATGCAATAATTTATTAAGCAGCTATCACACTGCATCCTGCAAATGCACAGGACTATAGCAAGGATGCTGCTGGTACGTGGCGCTAACTGTCCCAGAGCTTCCTCACGCAAGGGCTGGTGAGATCCGAGGCGGTGCCTGAGGAAGGCTCTCTGCACTGCGAGAAGGGAGCAGCTGCAAGCCTGGCTGAGCAATTAAACAGAAGTACTTTAAGAAGAACAGTTGCACTGTTCAGGTGACTATAAAACATACATAGCCAGCAGTTGCAAAAGCTCAGCTGCACAATTATCACTATTGTAACCCACCATTTTCTTTTGCTAAATGATTTATTAAAAGCTTTCTTACTCTGTGTTTTTTTTCTCTCATAAAAAAGTCAAGATTCTTATAATGCAACAGGCAATCTATAGAAAAACATGAGATGACAACAAAAACTGAAGGTATTTTTTGGTGTTCGTTTAGCTGAGCTGAATGTGTGCTGGCTGGGTGAGGAAATCCTGTCCAGGTTTCTTGGGCACTGCTTGTTTGCAAGGCAGCAGCACGGGCCACGTAGGCTCTGTGTGCTGAAGGTCTTCTGCAGCTTCCCAAGCTCGAGAGGAATCTGAACACTTGCAGCGCCGTGGACAGCCCTGGAGACTGCGATCTGCTCACCTGCCCTTGGAGGGGTTTGTAATTATAAAGGTGGATTTTCTGTCCATTTTTTATATGCACTCTGATTCTTTCTTGCTCCATCTAGATGAGCCCTGCTTATGTCGGCATTATAACATCCTCACTTTGAATTTTCTGGCATTTGAGTATATGAGTCTATAGGTATGTGTATGTAGATATATACCAGTTCTGTAGTAGGGGTCAGATTCCAACAGTCTTAACATGGAAATCCTGGGAACTGCCTACTTGGCTCTTTGGGGAGAACAGTTGCTCTCTGGGGTTAGTAGCACTTCTGAAACCTGAGGAGAATGTTTTTAAAGCCATATTCATATTTTAGTCAAGCATTTGGGATAATCTGTATTTCCTTTGTCATAATTGGGGAAAAATCATGATAGGGAATGAATCTGGACTGTGTGGACAGTCCAAATTCACAAATGCACAAATGCAATATTTAAATCCTGTGCTCTTAGCTTTGGAGATCTAACATCGCGTATAATGAAGTGATGTTTTACAGAGAGGTTTTCAAAGTTTGGTTTCCATTATTCAACCTACTTAAAAGGGAATTTGTTTACTTGAAAAAAAGACCATGTGGATTTTCTGGAAAAAAAATCACATATAGAGCCTTAAAAAATATAAAATGTAGGAAACAGCTTTTCTTTCCAGGCTTTATTTCCCCTCAAGCAGAAAATTATTTTGATGTTAGGAAAAGTTTCTCCATTCTGACAGACACATTTGGATGAATTTAGACTAATAAGGCTACTTGTGAGAAAGTTTGGTTTCATACTGGCCTCGCCATTAGGAGCCTCAGACACTCGTATGGGTGAGGACAAATGCATACAGATTACAGAAGGTATAAAACAGGCTCAGTTTGGGTCTGTTTTCTTCCTTTACATAATTGTGCCTAGAACCTTGCTAGTAGTAAGTGGTTAATAAAATGTAACAAAGATGTCATTGGGTGATATTCTGGGGGCACGCTCCTTAGTATGTTCAAATTGATGTATCTCCCCCTGCCCTATTTTCTTGTTAAAAATATATATGTTGGGTCAGCTGCTAATCAGCACAGGGAGGTGGTTGCTGCTCCTTGGCTTCTCCCGGGCTTGCAAACTCCATGAGAGGCTGCTAGATGGGGCCGAACGTGGCCGGTGCCGAACACACCATGGTGGCCTTGCTCACCATGGGCACGGGTGTGCAGCCCACGGCAAAACGTAGATCTTTCCAACATGCTCCATGCCCTTGGACATTATTGACAGGCAGTGCTGTATAATAAAACCAGGTATTTGCAAGTGTGGTTAAAATCTGAAGAGAAGATGTGGTGACTGCCTTGCAGTTACTGGCTCCCTTTGGGGGCAGTAGCTTGGCACCTTTATAAAATATTCCTGCTCTGTTGCTGTCTATATGTCAAAGTCGTGCTGCAGCAGTCTGTCTGAAATACTGCTGCAGTAGCACAAAAGGTCTTTGGAACTGAGCTTGTTTTTACTGTTCTATATCTGAGAATGAATTTCTTCTACATGTGCAGAATTCTACGTGTAGAATTGTTTCCGAGAGGTGACTATGCAAGACAGTGGCACCGTTACGTTACACACCGGATTTGGAGGGGCGCTCACCTGGCATCTCCCTACTAATGCTTCTCATAATTACAGAGGAGTTCTTTTCCGATTCGTGCCTTGCAGAGAGTCGGTTTAGGCAAAACTCCTCAGAAGATGAAAAACGGTGCTCTTGGTGGTTTCATGAAAATGTGTTCTTTTTTTTCAGGCTTTTGGTATACAGCTTTTTTTTTTTTCCTTTAAAAATGACTATTTAACGTGCTCTTTTAAATGAAATGTTTTAATCTTGAATTTTTGAAAGCACAGTTTTGAATTTGTGGGAAGTTAAAGTTGCCCTGCATCTTCTCCTTCCATCTTCTGTTCTTTTATCTTCCTTTCTCAATTCCCACTTTCCTCCTGGCTGTGATTCTGAAGCTCTTCTGTGTATTTTTTAGCAGTAGGTCATAAGTCCTTCTGAGGTCCTGTGGAGGAAAAGTTGAAGACAAAAGTGTTTTAGGGCTCAAGGAACTTGCTGCCTGTTTGTGGCATTCCCCCATGGGACAAAAATCCTCTGGGTTTCCACCATCTTCACTGGTCCTTATTCCTGCTTTGAAATTATCCCCCTCCTTTTCCCTTTCTAGGCTTCCAGAGTAATTTTTGGCATGCTGTGGAGACTTGCGGTATCTTATCTCCCATATTCCACTGCTGCTTCTAGATAAGGGGGCACTGCTGCTTCCTAGGAGCTCCTGCATACGCAGCAAAGCATTTTCCAACTGTGACTAAGTTATCTTGGCCAATGACTTGAACGTGTGCGCAAGAAAATGTGCATATGTGGGGCTAGCAAAGATGATTATCTGATTCTGTGAAGATAACATTCGGTTACTCCAGGCTGAGTACACAAGAATGAGCACAGGGCCAAAATGATTTTCCATGGGTAAAATTTTGGAATAATCTTGAAAAGGCGTTTCTTCTGCTGAGAGACAAACTTTGGGCACTTGGCTTTTTGCAGGTATTTTTGCACTACCACCCGTAGGCTCCCGCCTCCCGTGGTAGTGTTTAGGCTTTTTGAATGAAAAGCCCCCACCTATGATTTGTATTTTTCTCTCCTTGAATGTGGATGGACTGATTTTGGAGTCTTTCAAGATGCAAAACACCATAAAAGTGAACCATCTCCATCATTATTAAGTTACCAGTTCTTAAGTCGGGACTCACAGTGCCAGCTCCGAGCAGGAGCTAGTAAGCAAGCAAGCGTGTTCTGGAAGCGGGGAAGAGCAGGCAGCAGCGTGCGCTGGAATCGGCAGCGGTCGCTGTGAAGTGCCGTTCGCCCGCGGCCGCCGGGCCCCGCGCCGCATTGTTTGTGCACGTTGGCGCCCGGTGCGCTCCGTGCCCGCGCAGGTCACGCTGCCATTTGGGCCTTGCGGAATTGCACAATACAGGTGTTTATCGGCTGCTTTCTGCCCGCACCCAGAGCACGCTGCACACTATGTGTGATTCCTTGAGGAATCAAAGCAAGGGTTGATTGCTTTCTCAGCCAGGCAGATGGGAAGCGGACTGTAAGCGTGGTGTGTGTATCGCTGGAGTGGATGGAGCTGCCTCTGGGCAGAGCATCACGGAGCTGCAGAGTTTGGGCTGAAGTGCTGTGTAGTTGTAAGGCAAATTTGCAAGTGTCTTTCAGGGAACATCTCAATTTTTAATGCTTAGACAATCAGAATAGGATACTTGCAGGAGCCAGTAAAAAATATGTACTTACAAATACCTATTTTGGTGTTTTCCAGTCAAGAGGCAGGCCTGCTATGTAGTGACACACGAAGCGTATGAGGAGCAGAGCGCTGTAATGCAATTTCACTGCTTCCTTGCTCAATTTTTTTTTTTTTTTAGCCAATGTGAAATATGAAAAATATCAAACTTATTTTTAAGTATACTTAGACTGACTTCTTAAGTAATAAATCTTTGTCATATTTATCACCTTCACTTGAGAAACAAGAATCCTTTCGCTAACAATAACACCTTTTTAGTACTTAAGGAAAAATATATAGAGCTGTTGTGTGTATTGCTTTCCTATGAAGGGATTTTTGTTTTTTTAATTTGGAGCCATTTGCTTATTTCAAGTAGTTTTTGTTGATAAATTGTATAGTGCCGTATTTTGTTTCTGCATATTTTTGGTGTTGTATTTTTTCTTGTTTTTTTTTTTTAACAACTTAATTTAATAGTTTGGGAAAACCTTTTAATACTAGTAGGACTCTTCCTTCACACTCCCAGAAGCGCAGTCCTGGGCTGTTCCTGTGTGTGCTGTGGAGGTCTATGCATGCGTGTTACTGCTTCAAACTCTGATCATTGAAGAACCCATTAACTCATGGGAATTATGCTTATATACAACAAAATAATTCTTCCAGATATTATTGGGAGTATTTATTAGGCCTATAGAGAAAATGCTAAGCTGTATGTGTACAAAGAACCGTCATTTAAGGGATTCAGCAGTTCATTTCATCATTCTTTCGTATTGTGACGGTGATAAATGTAGTATGTATCCATTAAAACATAATAATTTTTACTAGGATAATTTGAGGATAATTTTAAAAAGCTGCACTAAAAGCTTTTGCTTTTTGATATTTTATAATCCAGTTGTTCTGATCACAGTTCTGCCTTATTTTTAATGGTGGGGCGAATGTTTATCAATGAGAATTTAATGGCTTTTGAAAGCTTAGTCGTTTAAAGCAGTGCGATCTGGTCGCTTCCTAGCACTCCAGTGCGCTGGGCTCGCACGCAGGACCTGCCCTGCGCTGCGATGAGCAGAGCCCCACGGGGCTGCCTGTTTGGAGCAGACGTGTGGTCACCCCTGCAAGCTTCAACGTTTGCATACACGCACATGCGCACACAAAAATATATATACATGTATTTTTATGAAAGAGAGAATATTTATTTTTAATGTGGATTACTACTGTTTGGCTCAATGACTTCTGTGAGGACGTTTTTTAAGATTGGAACTATTAAGGAATTTCCCTTTTCCCTTCTTTCGTCTGAGCTTTAAGTTGAGAGAGGTCGAATATATTTGTATTAATCATGGGGAGAAGTGCAGCAGTTGAGTCTTCAGCAGGTAAGCAGAAACAGAGTGCGGGGCTTGCGCGTGTCCCAAGCTCGGACACGAGCCTTCCCTGCTCGCGGGCTCCGCAGCTGGCAGTGCGCACAGGGCTCACGCTGCCCCGCGCGGGCACACGCTGCCCCGCGCAGGGTGCTCAAACAGGGGCCGCAGCCAGCAGCCTGGCGGCTGAGCCCAGCGCCCCTGCTCCGTGCTCTGCCGCAACCCGCAACACGCTGCAGCCACCGCTTTGAATCACCTGTGTGCGCAAGTACAAATGGCTTTTTATTTCTCAAGGTTTGTTAACAAAATGGAACCAGGAATTCCCATGTGCGTTCCTGAAGATGGCTGGTGCTGTGTGCTGCAGCCTTGCCCTGCCTGTGTTCTTCACAACAGTGTGCAGGTGTGCACATGTGCCCAGGGCAGAGGTAATACTGTGCAGGTGTGTGTGCCTGTTCTGAGCAGAAGCAACGAGATACAGGTGTGTGTGCACGCTGGAAGGAGAGGCAGTGAGGTGCGGGTGTGTGTGTGCAGGCTGAAAGGAGAGACAACGAGGTGCAGGGGTGCGTGTGCATGCTGAAAGGAGAGGCAGCGAGGTGCAGGTGTGTGTGTGCAGGCTGAAAGGAGAGGCAGCGAGGTGCAGGTGTGTGTGTGCAGGCTGAAAGGAGAGGCAGCGAGGTGCGGGTGTGCGTGTGCAGGCTGAAAGGAGAGACAACGAGGTGCGGGTGTGCGTGTATGCTGAAAGGAGAGGCAGTGAGGTGCAGGGGTGCGTGTGCACGCTGAAAGGAGAGGCAGCGAGGTGCGGGTGTGCATGCGCCCTCAGAGCAGCGCAGAGGCGCAGTGTGCAGGCGTGCTGAGAGCAGTGCTGAGGGAAGGAGAAATCCAGGAGGGGAGGAGAGCAAGTGTTCCCCTTGCAGGAGAGAAAGGTGTGTCCTTGCTAAAAGCCCTCCCGGCGGCTCCCGAGTCACTCCCAGGTAAGGACATCGTGCTGTGGGACTTGTGCCTCCCTGCTGTAATGGGTAGCTGTGTCGCGCTTGCATAATTCATCCTGCTTTACAGTAATACAACCCCAGGCAGTGGAGGATTTCAGCTGCGGAGGCTGGTGCTCTAACGGTAACTTTATTGCTATACTTTGCTTTTTGACACCGTAACTTATCCTGCTCAAATGATATTTTGTGTTTTTGGGAGCACATAAGGTAGGAACTTGAGTTACTGCAAACCAAGAGGCATGTATATGGGCTTGTAACAGAGAGAACAGCTAGTTGGGAGGCAAATGCTAATTGCATTGAAAATGTCCCCTACAGTTTTAGGAATTTCAATAATCAAAAGATTCACTTGAGTATAAACATGCACAAGAAAGACTAAATTTTTACTATTTTGAAGAATTTATTACTTGGTGTTGCTAGTGTACAAGAAATCTTAACCACGTGATTATCATTAATAGTTGTTGCCGTGTAACGTATATTTGACTTATTATAAATGCAGATTTTAAAACTGAATTTCTTAGATAGCAGTAAATATTTAATATTGCATTACTTCTAAAGGGACTTTTGGAAAGAAAAAAAAAGGTTTTATGAAATAACAATTGTACTTTATATAGATTTTTGTATTTAAAATATGCATACTTTCTGCTTAAGCATAATTTTCAAACTTGTAGGGTATTTTGTTATAAAGATGCAGATAAAGCACAATATTTACATGTTTATGAGGGAGGTTATCATGTTTGATTCTGGACGAACTAAACCTGTTAAATAAGTAAAAGAGGACTAAATACTTCAGGAGAAAGTGAAATGCCTCACTGTTCCTGCACCTTAATGGAAACTTCTATAAGAGGAAAATAGATTACAGGATTATGTTTGATAAAATATAGCAAAACTCTGCAAATTGTTGTGTTTTACATTGTGATGTTCCAGTTTGACCTGAAGTTTGAACTGATTGATGTTCTGGATATAACTGAAATGTACCTGCTGCAGAACACTTAGCTAGATGGAGGTGTTAATGATTTGCAAAGGTTTAGATGAAGTTTATAACTTCACAGCAAAGAACTGACGGTTAAAGGGATTCTCAGAAATTCTCCATTGTTTTCACTTGAAGTCCTGAATTCATGTTTTTTCTGAAATAGGGACAGACAAACTGCTGTTCATCAGTTCAGGTGGAGCCATGTGGATAATCAAAGCTCTTTGTAAGAAGGAGGCGGTGGGACAGTTTGTGTAACCGTGCGAGGGTGGCTATCAAGAGCCACCTTTAGCCTCACTCCTTCAGGAGAGGGGGTGGCCAGGCTGAGACTAATTACCCTCCTTCATTAAACTTAGCGGGCGTCCTAGTTTTCAAGGAATGTCCTTGCTGGAAGGGACATCCCGGGAATCTCAGCGGCTGGCCAGGAAATGGGGCAGCGCTCTAGTTTTGGCCAAATCCCCTGTGGTGAAGTGGACTGAGTGGCTGCGAGGTGGCCTGGGGGTGGCACTCACGGTAGACCATGGGAACCTGGGTCCATTCCTGGGGGCAAAGGAGAGCAAACTGGGGCCTTTCTGTGGGGCCATTTGCTCCTTTCCATGACTTGTGTGGAAGGCCAAGGACGAGTAGGGCCTTGGAGAAGTTTGGAGAAGTTTCTACCTACCTGAAGCGCGTGGGCTGCAGGCGCTGCTCGGCTGCTTCCTTGTGTGCTCGGCAGTAGCTCAGAGGTGTGGGCTGGACGCAGTTAAGGACTCTGAGGTAATAGAGGCTTGGGAGTGAGTGAGAGTTGCTGCTGGACAGCTAAGAGCAGTCTTGGTTTTCCAGAGGGAAGGAAAGGTGGTGTCGTGAGTTCACTCTGTGTTTCCAAAGCGTGCTTGGGCTGTGTAGCACGGATGGTTTCTTCTGGGGAGCCAGTGCCTGTGAGGGCTCAGCCACGTTTGCATCATTTACCTCAGGTAAGGGCTGGCAGGGCTGGCCTGGGTTCCTCTGGGGAAGCTTCCTATACTGGAGAAAATCTTGTGCAGTTATATATGTTTAACATAAAGTCCTGACTAAAGACAAAGGCTTGAGCAGGAAGCTGTGTCTGAATAGTGTTAAATCCCCCTCCTTCTCTCTCCACAAGTGCAGAGCGCAATCGTTCCCTGGCTTGTTCCCTTGGCCCTGTCAGGAGGCTCTGGCACCTGTGCGGGCCACTCGCTTTCCAGGCTCTCCTCTAAAGCATGTTTAAATGCACAGTCATCACGTTTGCTCTTATAATTTAGTGTACAAGGTAAATAGGAAACCCTGCCTTCATTTTATGTGTGTAACTGTGTCAGGGCACTTGGGAAAACTTCTTTGCTTTGGGGCTTTGAACTGCATCACGAGGACATAGGTTCTCTTTGTTGTTGTAGGAGAGTGACAAAGTCTTTTTTTAAAAAATAATTATAGCTACTGTGGCTTTAATAGTGTAAATACAGACTGTCAACTTATCAACATGAGAATGAACTTAAAATAATGCGTTTTTTTATTTACAGCAGCCGACTTGTACCTGGGTAAGTGACAGCACTTGTGTTTCAGTACTTCACTTTGTGCCTTGTGTGTGTTTTGCTGCATAAAACTCGGTGCATCTGCCATCTCCTTTCTTTCTTGACTGAAATGTTTCATATGCTCTCACTTCTCATAATTAAAATATGGTGCAAAACTTTCTCGAGGTTAAGAGAAATGCAGGCCTGCAAAATAGTCCAGGAGCATCCTGCCATAGCCTGATGTCTTAAGTGAAGGTAGGAAAGTGCCAAGGAGTAATGATAGGCTGCTGGGGGCAGGTGCCCTGCTTGTGCTGAGGGAAATGCCACTTAGCAGCTGCTGATAATTAGATAATGCAGGCCAAGACTTCAGGGAGGTGAAGGAATGAATTTGCAGTGTTGGAGCCTATGCACAACAGTAAAAGCATCTGTGGAATAATTTGTAAGCTATTTAATGTTGTAAAAATCAACTGAAAAGAGTGTTTGCATTTTCTTTATTAATTAAAGAGGGAGCATTTCAGTGAAAATGCATCATGTGGATTAAGTCCTACAGGTCTCTTTGCTGCTAATGGGATTTGTAAGTGTTGCAAAATCCATATGCCTTGTAACACTCACTTGTGCCTTGTTGTAAGGCACTTGTTTGAGTGCCTTAGAAAGCTCTTCACTCATGCAACTTCTGAAACTTTGGACAACTTTAATGCGGTAAGTTAACTTTAAAATAGTACTGCACTGAACTTCAATGCTGAATCACTTCATCTAATATAAATTTTATGTTAACGTAAGTTGTAAATTTAAAAATGCTGTAAATATTCTTGAATTATCATGTAGATAGACATCTAAGTTGTGTAACAAATGCCTTTTTTCTGTTTTTTGGTTTAGCTTTTTTTTTTTTTAATGTGTCTATGCAAGCTATAAATGATGTTCCTATTTGGACAATGTGGCCAAACTATTGTGCCTGGCAAGTTTTGGCAATGTGAGCAGCAGAAGTGTCTGTAGTGCAAGTTGGTGTGGGAAAGCCGCGCTGCAGCGTCAGCAGGTACATGCTCCTCACAACCTCAGGGTGAAGGCCTGTGTCCATCTTTCCTCATCTTCTTGTTTTGGGTGCTAGTTACTTGAAGAAAGTTCTCCCTTTCTGAGGAGGTTTTCCCCATGCTCTTCAGATGCATCCATGACTTTTCTTCTCCTATAGATTTTACAGATTTCTTTTTTTTCCTCTTTCCCTGTCTTTACCCTAGCACCTGTGTCCTTCACAGCAGGCCTTGTCTTCTCTCCTTCACAAAGGACTTTTCTGAAATGCTGCATAGTTGTATTACTCTTGCTGCACAATTGCTGAATATGAACCGATGCTGTAAGGTGTTTATGATATAAATTAATGTTCTTCCCTATGCTAAGAGGTGCTGTCACATGTTATCTGTATAACTGCGTGCATGCAGAAGTTCTGTTAGTATTAGCTTGGTGGTTTGTATTTTATCTGCTTTGCTGATTCGTCCTCACCTGGATAAACTACCCTGGTTCTACATATTCATTTGGAGGTATTTTGTTCTCTTGCACTCTGTAAAGCTTTAGATACAGCAGAAATTAGCACTGCTGCTCTGAGTATTTTTAGGACTTACATGATCTGTTAAAGGCATTGTATAGTGTGGTGGTTTTTTTGTTTGTTTGTGTTTTTTTGTTTGGTTTTTTTTTGACATTCAAAAATAATGACTTTTACCAAACCTACCTAAGGAATGTTGCGAATGAAGATTCATAAATGAATCAGACTCTTTCCTTGATGGGAGTTAAGTCTCTTAATTCCAGTATTTTGTGACCTCAAGGAAAGCAGTTCCTGAAGAAGCTATGTGCAAGGAATGTAGTTAATCCTAATTTGTAATATTGGATCTCATTTTCTGAAAATGCACTTTAGGCTTGTGGCAGTGGTAGTTTTCTAATCAAATGAATATGCTTCCTTAAAAGCAAAACTGGTATTGTTGGTTTTCTTTTGGCGCCCCTTGCCAATTATGTGCATTCATCCTTGTTTCTGAAAATTAAGTTTTGTTCCCACTGACTTTTGGCTAGTTCTCTCCTTACTCTTTATTTACTCTGCAGCATTGTATAACAGGTGCCATTGTATAAGTGTTCTGGAGAGCAATTTGATCTGACAGGTAGAACTTAAAGGCTGTCTCCATGAGGCTGGAGCCAAAAGTAGGGCTCTGCTTGGTTTTAATGCCCCTTCTATTTGAAACTTGTGAAACTGCGTCTGGAGAATTTTGTCTGGTCTTGACCTCCCGAGTAGAAGAAGGTCCAGCAGAGAGCTGCCACCTTGGCAGGCAGCACATGATGCACAAGGTGAGGCTAAGGAAGCCTGGTTTTATTTGGGGGATTTGCTTTAAGTGATGTTTTCAAACACCATGTATAGGGTCATTTAAAAAAAAAAAAAAAGAGGCCAACTCCCCTAACAGGTACATGCAAAAATGGGTATGAGGCAGTGGACAAGTTGCAGATAGTGTGACATTTTGGTTAAATATAAAGAACTTTTTCACTGTGAGGGTGGCCCATCACAGGGATGGGAGAGACTCTCCATCCTTGGAGACATCCAGGTTCAGCTGGATGTGACCTGAGGAACCTGATCCAAGTTCCAAGTTGGCTGTGCTGTGCCCAGGCGCTTGGAGGGGATGCCCTCCAAAACTTCATGCCAAGCTAAAATGTTCTATGACTATATGACTTAGAAGGAAAAGAGAGGGAGAAAAAGAAAAGTTTAGTTTTCAAAGTAGAAATGCATGGAAGTGAAGCTTTATTTTTCCGAGTTATGGCCAGCTGTTGTCATTAGACAGTACATCTGCGATGCTGCCATAGAGGAGACGGGCACTCTGTCACTCTTGGAGCGCTGACTGGAAATGGCAGTTCGGGCTTAACAGTTATTATGAGATACTACTTTTTTTTAGTGTGACAGGCTTGCCGTCCTATTTGATATTTTCATATTTTTACATGATAGTAACAGGTTTGTGACTCCTTATCATTCTTTTAAACAATGTGAGCAACAGAAGTCATAGAGATGGGAGTGGGAGCCGCCAATGCAGCAGGCGAGTGGCATCACCAAGGTGTCACCGTGTGTGTGGCGTTCCAGGAGCCTTAGAAGGATATTCCTCAACTTCTTCCATTTTAGAAATACTTATCACAGTGGCAAGCAACCCCATAAGTGACCTGCTTCAAACTTCACTTTGAATTTTCCATTTACTTCGGTAAATTATATGAAAGTTCAGGTAATAAAGAAAAAATGCTCACTGGCCTACTGAGGCCATGTACTTCTTGTTACATGTAGCAGCTTTTAAGCTGATACTGTTTCTGGCAGTGATGTTGCAGTGCTACTTAACTAACGTTTCTGGTTTTATAGCAAGCTTCTCAGAATTGGCACCTTCGATTAGGTGAATTATACAGCAGTGGGATTAATGAAGTATATAAAGAATACTAAAATAAGATAGTAAACAATACATCCAATAGCCAGTATATATCTCAGGAAAAAGTGCTACAGAGTGAGCCCTCTGTATGAGTCCAGCTGAAGCATCTGCTGAACTAACCCGAACTTCTAAAATGCAAGGTGGCCTGGCAGAGGCTGCAGGGATGAGAAATGGTGGGTGATCACAACACTTGAGGCACGTTCTGGAGAGAAAGTTGATGTAGCTTAAATAAGGATCTGAGAATGAGGCAGGAAGGCCGTGGTGCTCAGTGCACAGTGAAGGGTTTCCGCCGCCTCGTGCGCAGTCTCCTCAGGATGGCAGATTTCTATGGAGGATGCTCTGTCCTGCCCGGCTCCTCTGTCACAAGTAGCAACATCTGCACGGTTGGTCCTTGGTGCTGAGGATTTCAGCACTGGTTACTCAGTGATTTTCTCCGTGTTTACACAGAGCCTTTCTAACGTGCTCACTGCTGCTTGGGGCATCGCTCCCCACTGGAGGGGCACGAGGAGGCATCTGGAGCAGCACCACGTCTGCGCGCCGGGCGCTTCTCTGGGCTGCAGCCATAGAGCCCTGCTTATAATGCCGAGCTGGGGAAAGATCAGCCCAAAGCAATGACAAACCCACCAGTTTTGCGTGTGTAATTAAAACAGCAGCTTATCTTTGGTTGATTATGTTTCTTCCTTTTAAACGAGTGAGCTGAGCTGAAAAGCAAGGGTTGGTGTCCTTTGGTACTCCAGGGGTAAGCAGATTCGGCAAACAAGTTCTTCTTGCGTGCTTGCCAGTGGCAGATCAGGTCAAGCAGTGAAAGAGATAAACAGGAATGTACCCGCAGATTTTCCTGTGTCATTGCTTCTTGACTGATGTAGATGAAGAGCAGGAGTCTACTGAATGCTGCAGGAACATTTTTCGGTCTGTTAAAATAGGCTGTACATGCTTCTGGCAGTCATCAGAAGGCAGCAGGGAGCTGCAATTCTAAAAATGGGTAAATAAGTTTGCATCCTACATCTATGTTTTTATTATTTGTGTTCCAAAAATGTTTGAAGGTCATTGGAGCTTGTGGTGACAGTGTGCTGTGCGCCATGCAGACCTGCAGTGAGGCACATCCCCATCTGAGCTCCAAAGGAAAAGAGAACATATATTTGGAGCAGAATAGTCTTCAACCTTTTCTGTGCCCAGGCTACTCCTGAACTGCATATTTTATAAACTTAAATAATATATGGACAGATGAGGAGGGGAAAGAATGGAAGAAGAGTAACTTTGGGTCTGATGGAGAGTGAGGGGGAAAGGTTTTCAAAAGTCAATGAGCCCTGTGTGATTTCTGATTTATGAAACAGACTACTGAAATGATTAGAATCATGGTAGTTTTCAGCCTGTGAAATATGTGCCCTATTTTGGATGTGTCCACTAAGAACAAATGACAAAATCAATCTGCTGCCCTTGGGTGAAAATTTGCTTCTTCTAAGGACTGATTTGATAAAAGCCCTGGGACTGTGGGTTTACAGGCTTTGTTTCCGTGTAGCATTCAGTTCCTCAGCCAACATGTGGATTTTGAATCCAGCAATGCTCAGTTGTGGGAGCCCCAGTGTTTGAGACATATTCCATGTGTTTGATTATGCTATAGGTTGTACCCAACCTGCTGCAGGTGTGACCAAAACCGCTGCTGGGTCTAGCTGTGTTACAGGCACATTCAGCGTGAGCAAGCGTGCGCAGGATGATCCTTCGTGACAAAAGAGGGGTAATTTCTGCCATTTTCACCTGCAAAGGGAGGGAGGTAATTTTGTTAGTTCATTTGAAAGTGTGCTGTAACACATGCCTTTAGGAGTCCTTTTTTTCTCAAATTTTTTGTGGATTTGGTATCAGATTAAGTGATATGGTTTTCTCATAAGTCACTAGTGAGCACTAGCAACAGGTGAACTTCAATATTTCAGTTGTGACTTGAAGAATTCATATGCTTATCTAAAATATTTTTGATGTGGGAATCAAAATACTGTAGGAACTGAACGATTTTGTTGTAGCAATACCTATCCCTAGAAGAAATAAGAGCCATCAAATCAATAAAGCAGTGTACTGTTGCTTAGATATAGCTTAAAAACAGGACTAATCAATTTATTTGGGTATTTTGGGGGGATATTTCTTCCAAATGTCTCAAAGCACTTGTTCCAAAAGGCCCCATTTTGGCATTTGTTAATGTGCCGGTAGGAAAAGAAGCACATGGTATGACTGCCTTTTCGAATCGTCTTTGTCACAAGGCAAGCCAATCTGTGTTGGCTTCCTTTTTTGAGCTAAAATCAGAGGAGCTTCCCCCCAGGGGGGAAAAAAAGAAGAGACTAAGAAGAAGAAAGAGGAGAAAACAAAACCCTCAGGTCTCAGTGACTGCCTCTTGGTTCTATTCAATAGATAATTGAGCAAAAGTCTCTCTGCTGCCCAGTGACTGCTCTGGTTATTAGCCTGCAGAATGGTTTTCGCACTTTCTTTGCTGGCCATTAAATATGTGAGCGTTTTTGTTAGCTGTGACTGCCAGTGGCTTTCAAATGGAAAAAGCAAAGTGGTGATCAGATACCAAAATCGGAGATTTTGCCTGCAAAATTTTGCCTCCTACAAATGCACCTTTCTGCTCAAGCGTCTCTGCTCATCCCCCGCAGGGCCGCTCAGCGATGCGGAGGGCGCCGTGGCCAGCGCAGACAGCAGCTGCTGCAGACAGCTCCGGGCACAGGCACTTGGTTGCCCCTGTGGAGGAGGCAAGCGGCGCCGGGGCCCTCGGTGGAGCGCAGGTCTGCGCCCTGCAAGGGACAGGGGAAAATCAGCACCCTGGCACGTGTCACAGCAGCTCGGGCATCCAGGAGGTGTCAGTTTATCCTGCATTAAAGCACATTTTGGTGTTCAGCCTCAGAGAGAGGCTCGAATAGCTGTGCAGGGCCTGTATCCCTGAGCAAAGGTCACACACGTTCGGGCTGTTATGGAAAGCAGATCCCAGTGCTTTGGTTTGCGCTCCCAGATGAGGCAGCTTGCAAAGTGCAACATATTGCATGGGTACGGTGCAATGCCCAAATGTGCATGCTTGTGGATCCAGTTCATGCACACTTGTCTAAGTAGACATCAAGATATATATATATATATCTATATGCAGCTAAGTTACTGACTCCTTGCTTTTCTGCCAGTATTAGGGCTCTTCTGTCTCCTGGCATAGGACCAGCTATTGCAGACATGCTTCCTTTGAAGTGGAAGGAGCACAGCTGTATAGTGATAATATTGTGAACTTGGTTTATGTTTTATATATACACAACGTATATTTTTTTCTCCTTTCTTGTCCTCTTCATTTTGCCTTATATGCAGACAGCAAATGTAGTTGAGCAGAGTGGGAAGATTCATCTCTCACTCCCCCCTTGCAGCCCCCAAAGAAGTATTACAGTTTCAAAAGAGAACATTTTATTTTTAAGTTGCTATTAATAGAAGAGAAAATTAAAAACCATCATGATTAGAATGAGATCCCAACTGAACCTGACAAGGAAGAAGCTATTTAATAAAAATTCCAGGCATGATGATGGCTTTAAAATAAACCTATGTGTTAATGGCTAAATTGTAAGGTGATGATCTATTTAAAAATGTGTTTGTAGGATGATTTTCAGCATGACCCTGTAGATAATGTGTGGTGGTCAGTATGGCCTGTCATACTGCTTACATTTTTTTGGCTAATTGTGTGATTTTAAGGTTAGGCAGCAATGCTCTGCATAGCTGTGATCACTTTTTATCTGTCAGTTGATGCCTGCTGCTGTTTTATCAGCTTATTTTTCTGAGCCACCAGCTAGGATAATGTGCTTGAGGGAAAATTATACCCTATATCAGTGGTTTTGTTGCAGCATGTTGTATGTTATTGGTAATTTGAATGCACCCGAACAAAAATAGAAAGGTTAAGTAGTTTTCCAAATGTTGCTGCTGTGAAGCAGAAAGAGTAGTGTTTGCACCATGTGCGTTTTTGAGGGAGATTAATTTTTTTTTTCAGAAATTCTTGCCAAAATTGATGTTCTCCTTAAAGCAGAACATAAGGAACTGTCTGTTTTTGGTATTTTTTCCCCAAACTCTTTATTATTCCTTTGCATTAATTTTAGTGCTAACAAGCCCGTTATGCGTGTGTCTGCCCGCTCCGCTGCTGTGCTTTCCTTCGCTCCTGCGTTTCTCTTCCAGCGCTGCCATTTCTGCTCCTGCTCTGTGCAAGTAGCGATGCCGGTTTTGTAGCTGACACATTTACACGGTGTCAGCGGGTTGTTTCTGTTGCCCTGTAACTTGTCTTTCCTTTTCTAAAGTGACCCCTTGGTTCTTCTGTATGCCAGAAGTGGGAGTTGTGCATTATGGCAAGGTAGACATATACTTTTAGTTCTTTAGTGGTTGTCCTATTTAAAACTGCTGCAGAACATCACTGCGTGTCTTTCAGCTCATGCCCACTGAGATTTAAAACCTCCTTTTGGCTGTTCCCTTTCTAAGGGGTGACCTTGGCTGCCGGTCTCTGCCATGCAGCTCAATCCTGGGGGTTTTTCTTTCCTTCTCTGGGCTTGCACGTGGGCTCAGGTGGTGCCGTTGTTTCTCCGCAGAGAACATCTCTGGCTCTCTCTTTCATTCTGCTTAAGATGCTCATAGCTACAAATGAGTGGGGAAAACTTTTTTTTTTCAGTTTTGATTTAATAGATTAAAAATTTCAATTTTAATTGGAATAGGTTGTTGTAACTTTGTATCAATGGCAGAGCCTACCTGGGCTGCAGGCAGAGGGAATTTGCATTTGAATCTGGAAGTCAAAGCAGTTGAGGCTGGAGTCTGTTTAGCAGCAGAGATTTTGCCATTGGTGTTGAGCAAACTGTCAATGTATGTTTTTGAAGGAAGGTACTAAGAAAACAGAAGAGAGCAAGCGATGAACACAGAGCAGCGTGCTGCTGTAGTCTTGTATTTCCCTAGCAATCCCCACAAAATACCAAGGAACTGGATATCTGTGGGAAACGACCAGGTAGGTGCAAGGGAGGCGAAAAACCCTTGGTGACAAGCGGTGGCGATAAGGAACAGGCCGCGGCCGGCGCGGAGCAGCCCCGGGAGGACGGATGGGCTGCGGAGGCTGGCACGAGGCGGCGGGCAGGGCCCGGCGTCCTGCCGGGGCCACCCCGCACGAGGAGCCAGCCCCGTCGGGACTCCCTCCTGGCAGGGAGCAGGGGAACTAGGTAGGAAGCAGCGTGCACGTAAGCACCATCTGAGCGTTAGAGATGCCTTGTGCACGGTGCCATCTGGTTAAGGGCTTCCTCAGTGTTATTCCTCTCCTTTGTAGATCTGTCATTTAGGAAAACCATGATATTGGTCAAACTCTCAGTAAAAATAAATCCATCAAAATTATATCATGCTTCACAGTAATGAGTATCTTTCCAATTTACTTCCTGGGAACTAAGAAGTAAAATTTACTAATGAATTAAAAATGCACATTGGGAAGCAAATATAGTGCCTGTAGGAACAGTGACTGACCAAAGATATTTCAGTAGGGTAGGAGAGAGAAGGATTCTCAATGAGATTGAATAAATCTCTGGAATCAGATGATTTTATTTGTTGTAAGGAGCTAAAGAAACAATTCCTGATGAATGAATTTCCTGATTGAATCAGATACCAGGCACAGCAGCCGTAAACTACAGGACCTCTTGAAATCCCTTGAACTGGCTTTAAGCTGATACCTTCTAGACAGAAAGTCAGATGGTGATTCAGACTTCAGAATTAAGAAATCTGGTGAAATTTAAAATATACATACAAAGGACAAATGAGTTTCTTAGAATACTGATCTTTTTAGTGTAGTGTCAATGTTTAGGTTTTAATAACTCACTTTCAAAGAGGCTAGGGAAAAATCTATGCTGGTTTCTGGTGAGCACAGACATTTTTCTAAAAGGTTTTTGTCCTTGTTTTCTGGTTTGGTACCATAATGGCCTATAGCACAACATTCATTTTTGTCAGAAAACAGGGAGAGGAGAAATAAAAGAATAATGAAAGATAGTGCTGTAAAGTAACTGCTGGGGTATGGCTTGATCTTGCTCACACTCAATTATTGGTAATTACAGCAATGCACAATATAAGGCAATCAGCTCCTTGCCTTTCTGTCATACTAAAGTTTGCTTTCATTGTTTTGCAGATTTGTTTTTCTCTTTTTTTTCATTTAAGTTATAAAAAGTAAAGATGTGGTTAAGCGACAGAAATCTTTGTGAAATGAAAATATTTTTGGAAAATCACAAACAAATCCCTCTGCTCAGGGAAGAAATTCAGAAATTCTTGGTCCTGGAGATGCTGCTGCTGAGGCTGCCCCCAAGCAGCATCTCTGTCCCCAGCGCTGTCAGATAAGACACCCATTCTGGGCTGCCTGCTGAAGGGTGACGGGCGGGAGGTTTCTTGTAGAATAGGCTGTGCTGGGCATGTTCCTGAGCAGCCACTGTTTGTTGCAGGGCATTTGGCTTGGACTTTTTTTCAAGTCTATTAATTTAATAACCATCTGAATATCCTTAACTTTATTTTTTTTCCTGCTATGTTTTAGATTAGACTGATAACAGACTTCGGAAGTCATCCTGCCTTGAAACAACTGCGCTGTGGTAGTCTCTGTATAAATTCAATGCAGCTGTACATGAAACATGAATTTCCTAAAGCTTATGGCTGTGTGGAATGGGGCTTTGTGCAGGCCAGAAATACAACTCCAGAGGGTAGGAATGTGCATCATGTAGGCAGGCAGTGAATAAGAAAAGCTCAAAAATGACTGTGCAATTAGAGCATTGGGAGAATAGGTGACTAAATGGAAAGTAGCCTCTTTTTTTTTTTTTTTCTTCCAATCACTGAAAGCAAAAATAAAGTAAATTCCTGTTAATACTAGTAAGAAATGAGAGAGGCTTCTCAAAACTTGTGGTCAGTACAAATTTCACTGGAGAACCCTGTTACACTAGAGGTAAATTTTTCTTCAGGAGCTTTTCTAGTGGTGTGCAGGACTCTGCAGCAGCTCAGCCCAGGCCCTTGATGCCAGAGCTGGCAGATCCCCATGCATTGCTTGGCAAAGCCATGAGTGTTTTGGAAGTCACAGCAGTGATGGATGATGGAGGAGGATGAAGGTGATTCCCTTTCCTTCTCCTAACTGCATTTGCAAAGCAGGAAGTTCTGCCTGCGGCCAAGGCCAGGGGCTCATCCACGGGGCTCATCCAGTGGTTTTGCTCCCGTCGGCAGCTCGCTCGGCTTTGCTGGGAACGCTTACACAAGGAGCCATGGAGAAGGAGACTTTGCGTCAGGCTGTAGCTTGAATCACTTGTGCTGGACCAGAGCATTGAAGGTAGTTTTATTTCATCGCTGTTTTACTGCTCTCTTAGTGTAGTGCTGCGGCATGAAAAAAATACAGCAGTAAGTTTGGGCTAGTTTGTTCTGTTTGCCAGAGATCCTGAGTTAATAGGCTGAGCGCGTAACTGAAATCACTGATGTTCTTGTTCCATTATTTATTTTGTAACAACATCTCTTTCCAGAAATAACCAACAGTCTGTTACAGAAGATTTGAAACCATTTTTCTTTATTGCACCTAAACTGGTACAAGAAATGCAGGCTGACTGGAGGCAATTGTCATGTTAGGGTTCATAATTATATTTGTTGGAGAATTGTCCAGGATTAAAAAAAAGGGAAAAAAAAAAGTTCTTATTTTGTAATCTTTCAAAAAGATATCCTATCTTTGCCCTCTTTAGCACATATTAGTACAGGAAATATGTTTCTGTCATAGAACAAGAAATAAATGAAGCATCATAAAAAAGATTTCCATTTTTTGTACATGGAACATGCAAATGTCTGTCCTTGCTTTATACCCATCATGAATGATTTTTTTTTTTCCCTGTTACAAAAATGAATTTTAAGTTGCATCAACTTATGTAGAGATGAAGTCAGGGATATTTTCAGCCAATACTTAGCTACAAAGTTCAGTTTCTCTTTCTTACTCCTCTTGGCTTCCTGCTGTTATACAAAAATTTCAGACTTGTGGAGGTGCCAAGCGACTTTTATTCTGCCCGCGTTGCTGCTTCCTTTCTTCTGCATCTTGCACGTTCCTGATAAGGGAGCTTCAAAGCTGGGTTTGCTCGCGAGGAGCGTGTGAGCCTCTGTGGTTTTGGATGCCTGTGATTAACTGCATGGGCTGCTTGGACAGACAAGACGGCCCACGTATTGTTCTGGACTGCAAAGATTATATTCACAAATAGATAAATGTTGGGTTTTTTCTTTTTTTTTTCTTTTTTCTTTTTTTTTTTTTTTTTCTTCAATGCGAGAGAAACAAGAAGTTGCTAGAGAAGATGCAACCAGGCCACAACTTCATGTTTTTCCCCTAGCTCCACTTCTTGTGCTGCTACCCGTCAGGGATGACATCCCTCCTGGAGCACAGAGACACATCTAACCTCCTGCAAGTGCAGGGGATATCCTCACGTTCTGAGATGGCACCCACCATCAGCTTAGAAACAATTTAGAGCACAAAGCCAATTTATTAGTAAATCCCCACATTTAGGAGTCATCAAACAGGTATTACTGGCCCAGACATTTAAGGCCTGTGAAAGCCAGCATTGTAATTCTGATCTGGTGAAGCTGAGGGGCTGCTTTGTTGCTTTGCAGTTAATTTTATGCCAGTGGTGGTGCAACTGATACCGGATACCAGAATATTTGGTGGTGACATCTACTTAGCAATCATTCCAATGCTGTGAAAATATTGACAAGCTTCCAGGATGAGACTTGCCCTGATTAGGGAAATCAAAGAATAGTTTTCCCAGCAGGCCTGCAGTTAGCTCATCCAAATTGCTTCTGTTTTAATTGGCATGCGCTTCCTTGAAGCAGCCAGATGATGAAAAATATTTGATGCAGGCGCTACAGGATTGGAAGCTTGTTCCTTGGGACAGCCCCCTGGAACGTGTGTGTGCGCACCAAAAACACGAAAAATTGTCCTGGTCTGGAGGAAGAATGTAGCTTTAAATGTAACCTTGCAGAGAGCCAAATCAGTGGGGGGGGTTGAGTGACATTACTCCCGAACAATGTTCAGTAGTTCATTTGAATTGAAAATACAGATGTCGCCTGAGTATAAATTTTTTATGATCAGGATTTCTTGGACCCCAGCAGACAGAAACCCCACCTGAGCTTGATATTTGGGTTTCTGCCTTCCCTCTGCTCCTGCTGGAAATCCTGCACCTCTCCTGATGGGGAAATACTGTCCTATCCCAATCCCAAGTATCTTATTTTGAGCTTTTGTTGCAGAATTATCCCCCGTGGGAAGGGCAGGGTGGTCGCGTGTTGGGCTCACCTCCAGGCTCTCAGGCGTTGTTCCTGGCTCCTCATACAAGAGCTTCGCGGATCAGGTCCAGCCTCCGGGTCTTGTCGCGTGGCGCCGGAGAGGTCCGTGACGGCGAATAACGTTCGGGGAGCCTTGGGCTTTTGCTGCTTTGCCCTCCACCTTTCAGAGTGCGCGGCGGCCTTCCCCGGTGTCGCAGTGTTGGGTGAGTCATGAATGGCACAAGATCCAAGAGATTTGTTTTTAAAGCACTGAAGGCACCACAAGCTTCATATTAGTTGTTTATTGATTAATATTTAATTGAAGGTGAAATAAAAAATTAAGCAGGCAAATGACTCAATCACATGCTAAAAAGCAGCATTCGTGGCTTGCTGTGGCTGGCCAAGGAAAGTGGAATCTCTAAAAAGAAGGGAAGGGAAGAGCAAGGCTGGCACAGTTTGTTGAGGGAGGCCCTTTGATCGGGGTGGTGGACATGGCAGCGTCCCATGGAGACGTGTCGTGCAGGTGACCTCGCTGGCACCGCGTTTGGTGACATCGCCACCACTAATGCGATTGGCAGAGGGTTCTCATGAGAAGAAACCAATAATTGTCACTTTACAGGGGTTTGATGGAGCAGTTATGGGAATTTATATTTTTATTAGAGCAGCTTAAAAAAAAAGGAAAAAGAGCAGCACATCCCTTTCAAATCCTCTGTTAAGTGAACATCATACTTTATCTTTGTTTATTTTTTGAACATTATGGCTGTTACAGGTAGCTAGTGTTCATGGTCTTTATTTGTACAAATCCTAGGAAAAGATCTTCCTCTATCCTCAGCAAGTAAGTGGCAGCCTGTCATTTATTTATTCTTTCCCATTGGTGCCTTATTTTTTTCACAGCATTTGGGGGAAGGTGGGAGGACTCGTGCTGTTGGTGGCGGCTGCGGCGATGCGGAGCTGCTGGGGTTCAGGGCTGGCTCATGGACAGTTGTGACTTCTTTTCTTATCCTTCCCCAAATAACACTACAGGCTATTCCCTTCTTTTATTCAGAATCGTGCTCTGTCCTGTTTAAAATCAGAACCAGCAATAAGTGAATAAGGTTTTGCCCATGTGCTGCACATGGAGTGTTGTCTTGGGATAGCTCGATACTGCAAAAACTGTTCGACCTCCAGGAAAGGATGGTCAAGTGTTGGGGATGATGCAAGGAAGCTCTTCCCTGGGTATTGGCCCCTCTCTGTTACTGCTTCTCTCTGTTGCTTGTTGTAAGCCACATCTTGTGCTGAAATCTTGTTCCTTTTTAAACTTGGAAAGCAACATGTGGAAAAAAAGGTTGGCAGAAGTTCCTAGGACTGCAATACATGGCAGTAAATGGGATGGGCAGAAGCCCGTAGCACTTAACTGCATCCTGTAGTACCTCAGTGAAACTTCGGTACTTTTATTTTTTGTTTTTCATTGCAATCAAAGAATCATTATCTGTGAATGGTTGAGGTTCAGTTTGTCTGACTGAGCAATGCGCATTAGAGAGCTCCAAAGAGGGACTAATGACTGTGCTGGGCTTGTTCCCCGTGCCCTGGCAAGGGCAGGGCAGTTTGCTCAGTGCATTGCCAAGCCCCCATGTTATGGCAGCTGTAGGTGGGCAGAAGGTTACAGTTCTGTGAATGTAAGGTTGGAGCTTGAAATAATTGGGGGTCCTTTTTATGTCCTTGAGCCGTGCGCTCATTTGCAGCCCCTGTTATTGCACCTATGGAGTTCAGAATCACGCTTTGCCCAGGATGGATTCGCCAGTCTGCCGACCACCAGGCAGATGCTGCTGTCCTCTGAAAGTCTTTTTTATCACAAAAATAAACTATTTAATCAGTGCGCAGGTGGTAACCTGCTTGAGACAAAAAAGAAACCTTTAATCCCTGTTATAACTCGTGTGTTTTGGGGCTGCCCAGGCCTTGGCAAGGCCGCCCTAACAAAGGAGAGCGAGTCATCAGACAGGCTCTTGTTCAGGCCAAGACACTGCAGTGTTTTCTATCTTCTCTGGGGCTTGTTTACCTCTGTAGAAGGCAAGGCTGCAAAATCTAATGTATTTAAATGTATTCTGAATTTGTAATGATTGTTCCTAGTTTTTCCACCAATTTTACTTTACGGAAGAGTAGTTTTTTAAATGGTTTGAAGTATTAAAAAATAATAGCGTTTAATAATTTTTTGCTACTTTGCAGTCTTTATGAGGGTTTTTGTGCTCGTCAGATGAAAGATTGATGTGGCTGCATGAACCGGAGCACATGCTGGAGGTTCATTTCGGATGCGGGACTAATGGCTTACTCATTAATATTCATGAGCCATCTCATTTAGCGGGTGCTCTTGGGGCTCGAATGAAGTAACAGACCCTGCTCTTGGTGCTGTAGCCAGAGAGAGCTCTGTGCATGACAGAGCCGGGGTATCCTCGTCGCTGGCGACAGCTCTGAGGACCTGCAGCATTTTGTAGTCCATCTCTATGCTGCCTGGCTTTCCTTAAATGCAAAATCAAACTGCAGTGGTCCTGCGAATGAATGTGCAACCCTGTTTGTAGAGTGTTGGTGCTCTCCTGTGACACCTCCTTTCTGGTTGTTCCCAAAGGTCCCGAGGAAGCAATGACCATGTAGATGCTACAGCTCGCGAGCAGCAGAATGGGAAGCAGTGAATGGAGTGGAGCCGGTCTGCAGCCTTGAGAGCAGCTTTTCTGCGGACCACGAGCCACTCAGGGACACCTGGCACGTCAGAGGCATCTCCCCTCCGCTTGCTGGACAAACTGGATTCTTTTTAATATCTTAGGTCGGAATTTGAGATTTCTTTTCTTCAATTTTTAAGCAGTTTTGAGCTTGTATCAACTGTAAAGAGTGGAGCAATATAATCAGCAACCATGGGTGACATGACAAACAGCGATTTTTACTCCAAGAACCAAAGAAATGAGGCCAACCATGCAGGAGAGTTTGGGTGCACGCTGCAAGAACTGCGCTCCCTCATGGAACTGCGAGGGACGGAAGCAGTAGTAAAAATTAAAGAGACATATGGGGAAACGGAGGGGCTCTGCAGACATCTGAAGACATCACCAACAGAAGGTAAGTGCTTTTCCCTTTCTGCAGTTGAATTGGGGGTTCTTGCATTTGTGTTCTACAGATAACGTGAGCAGTGGAGGGGGAGAGAGGCTTATCTTTAAACCTGAACAGAATTCTCCTAATTCTGCCATTATTCCTAGCTAGGACAAAACCAATGAAAAAACCTTCAGAGAAAAGAAGATGAAAAGGGTCACTCGTTTGTCTAGCTTTAGCTAAGGCTAGAATGAGAATAGAAGAGGTGCTATTGATTCAAAATGCTAAATGCATTAATTTTTCTCTAAAAGGAAGCAAAAAAAATGAAAAAATCAAAATGCATTTATGGCATTCTAAAGAAGCTTTAACTTAATGTCCTTTTGGAGGTAAGAAGAGAGAGTCTTTTCTTCAGAAGCAATTTTAGGTATTTAGACAGCCTGAAGATATGCAGTGAAATTTCAGTGTGCGTATTATGCATCCTGGTAGACCAACAGGGAGCATATATATTTCCTGGTTACTAACCTTGCATAACTTTATTGCTATAGATAATTTTGCTCAGATTATTGTTGGACTGTATCTATGTTTAAATTGTTAGGGCTTCTTTTGCATTTGTAACAACTCCACTCTGGAATTTCTTAACACTTATATATTCCAGTGGTAACATTTCAATATGTATTCTCATAAGTGTCTTCAGAGTCCTTTACCTGATCATCAGTCATTAATCTAGCTCTCAGCCACCATCACTGTATTTTTGTCTCCAAGGAATATTAACACTTTTGGACATCATACAGTCTGTGAATCTACAATATTTACCTTGCCTTGTAAAGCAGTTAAGATGTTCATGTTGTTTTCTTTTTTCAATAAGTGTTAGCTTTCTCCTTTTCTCCTTTTTTTATATTTTTAAATTAATTATTTAGTTACCTCCTGTGTTTGAATATCTGAAAATCCTGAATTGTTGGTTTAATCATAAACATGTCAATCATAATGTCACACAGTGTGATACTATAAATGGCACTGGTTGATGTGTCCCAAAGGAGCAGCTATAAATGCCTGGTTTTCATATAAATTCTTTATGACCTTGCCTTTAATCTTATGCAGTCTCAGAATTGCCTAATCATTAGAAACCATAAAACTGTCAAAGATACCTTTTCAGCAAAAGATTACTGAGCAAATTTAGTAATGAAACAGGCAACAAACTTCAATAGTACTTCATTGTTCACGTGCCATCTTGCATTCCGGAGTAACGGGTGACAAGTGGAACATTTCTTAACAGATCTCTCCCTTTTTGTAGCTTCCCAGGTATCTGATACTTCAGGCAAAACCTCTTATTCTATCCGGAAATTGTGCCCAATGTTGAGGGGAGGAAGAAGGAAGTGACCCTGCCCATGTCTGGGATTCCCAGAGGTCCATCTGCTCGGAGTGGGCCAAAGTCATTGCACATAAGACAACCCGCTCTTAGAGAACGTGCATTCATTCTGCCAGGTCCTAGGAAGCTGCATATAGAAACTAGAAATTATCTCTACATGGTAGAATAATTTTTAATTTTAATGTATAAAATACCTAAATTTTAATTTGTAAATACCTTGCAAGGGATTCGGCGCCTTACATGATGCTCTAGATTAAGCCTCAGTCTGGGCGAGCCAAGAGCACTTGAGCGAGTTCAGTGAAGTTCTGCCAGCTTGTTCTCCTTCCTGCCCGTTCCCTGGGCACTTCAAAGGAAGCGCTCGTTGCATTATCTGTTCGATACGTGACATCAAGGAAACTTAATTCCTCATATCAGAACAGACTGTGTGGGTCCAACTAGCGTGGCATGCTGACTCCAGCAGTATCTATATCTGATCCTGCAGATAAGGTAACTTTCCTACGCCTTGCACATGCTTAATCACTTGGGCATTACGGAAAAACCTTCTGGCTTCAAGTAGCCTTAGAGTTGGGAAGACTCTGTTGTGTTTTAATTTTAAATTAGTCCATACAATAGGGATTCCCAGTGAACACTAGGCTTTGATCTTATTTTTCATTGTTTTGCTTGAAGAAATACTTTTAGAAGGGAGTGTTTCTGGAATATGTAATGTTGGACTTCAGAAACCTTCGTTGGAGGGGAATTGCCTGCTAGAATTTAACAGAGTATGTTGGAGGGATATGTTGCACATAAGCATATGTTTAGACATATGGGCCTAGCCATTGTGTGTCTAACCACAATGAGGCAAGTCATGATGCTGTGAAGGTTATATTCTCTAAAATCAGGGTTTATTCTGAGAGGGGAAGTGATAAAAATGGAGCTTCTTACATGGAAAACCTTAAGAAGATCTTGCTGAGCACGAATAAGTAGGAAAGAGTGTATGCTTTCGGGTGTAACCCTGGAATTTGGTTTTGCTTCCTGTGTTCGTAAGTAATTTCAGAATTTATTTTCACAAAGTCGTTGTAATTTTATGGAGTGGGCCTGGAGCAGTTACAAGAGCAGAGGAAAAACCCTTGTGTAAGCACATTTCCATTTGGTGAAATGTGCTCTAATCTGAGGTTGGTGGCTTGCTCAGTAGTTAGAAAATAAGCAGCAGTAATTAGCCGAGAGTTCACTCAGCAATTCATCGCCCATGTTAATATTTGATGTGCTGCCTAGGACTGACTAGGAGAAGCAATCGCATATACAGAAAGTGCTTTTCCTAAGGTGCTGCTGAGGGGGCCTTGCATGTGTCAAGTTAATAGATTTTATGTAAAACTCGGAGGTTGGGGCACAGAGCAGTGTTTTCTGCCATGCGCGAGTTCACGGGGTGGCTCAGTGCAGAGCTGTAGGAGCCCCTGGCGCCTGCAAATACCCTTCTGCCTGACACCGGGCAATATTACCAGCACTTGGGCCTTTCTCCAGCTGTCTTTGATCTCTCTGCTAACTATCGATGTGATGTTGGTCCCAGATATCTGCTGGGCCTGAGGGATTTTCTGCATTAAAGTGATTATATTCTAATGAAAAGCTACCATTTTAGCACTTTTAAATACAACCCCCCAAACAATCTATGGAAATACTGTATACAAAAAAAGTGCCTGTTTGAGTTTTATTTGAAAATACTTTTATTCAGATGAGTTTCCATGGTGTTATTCTGGTACTAGAGAAGATGAGCAGGATCTTGCTCTGTCATGTTGTTGTTGTGAAGACCCTGCCAAATGGCCTGTGGGCAGAGCCGGCCTGACAGTTGTCTCCTTTTCCCTGGGA
Source organism: Tinamus guttatus (assembly GCF_059628265.1). Lineage (NCBI taxonomy): Eukaryota > Metazoa > Chordata > Aves > Tinamiformes > Tinamidae > Tinamus > Tinamus guttatus. Next base: position 2,677,423 of record NW_028288703.1, on the reverse strand, counting down.
TCCAAGGCTCCGAGACCCGCTCAAGCACCAGTGATACCTGGCAAAGGGCTGCGGGTAAAACGGGATGAGCTGGCTGGCAGGGCGCTGGGGGACTGGAGCCGTGCTCTTCCTGAAGCAGGTGCATACTGGCATTTTATCCACAACTTCAAGTAGGATTTTGCAGCAAGATGTTCAGCTACGTTCCCTTCATATTGCAAAAATCTTTATTCCTCTTCAGAATTAATTAGAGAACTTCCATGATCTCTTGGTTAAGACACTCAGATGCAGTCATTTGAAAGGTGCCTGAAAAGCAAAGCCGTGGATCGTGCTGCTGCTTTCCTTTCTTGTAGACAGGAAAAACCTTTGCTGGGGTAAGATCTGCCCTGTCATGCCTGGGACAACCACTCCAAAAGGATGATCCATATTGGTGGCAGCATTTGAGTGCTGCAGAAGTTTTCCTGCCAGTGTTAAGCAATTGCCTGATGGACAAGTTTTTAGAAATGGCCTGGTGGGGTGTCAGAACGTTTTGGGTGCAAGATGATGGTCTCAGACCAAGAAATGTAGCTTTATTATAAAAAAAAGTCTATTTTTAAAATTTAATTTTATTTTTTCTTAGCTATAGTTCTTCTAGGACACTCTAGAGAGCAAGAGGCAAGTACCTAGTAGTAATTAAATGACTATTTCTAGCATAGAAGCTGACTTTTTATTGGCATAACTGTCCTCAGCTAAGAGAGACCCAGGATAATTTACTCTCTCTCTTCTGCATGTTTGTTATGTAGGAGATGGGGACTGAGTATCAGTTAGGCCAGTGGTAGGTGTGTTTATTCTTTATTATTATAACGTAGAAATCCATTTTATGGTTTTAACTATGAGCTAAGCCAAGAAGAAGAACTAAGAGTATAAGAAAATGGTGCAGTTGCTTTTTAGTACCATGAAGAATCAGGAATTCAAGGTAATACTAAAAACAAAATATATCTTCATGCTGGCGAGGATCCTCCTCTTCTATATAAATATGCAATTAATAATTTAGTATTTTGATTTGGAAGCTAATCTTGCTTGTACCTAAGTACAAGTGGGTACCTCAGTACCCACTGAGTTGTTCAAATATCATCATTTTAATGTAGATACAGAGATGCAAAGACATTTAGAAAAGCATAGTGAGGAGAATAGATGATAGATGTTAGATTCAGGCAAGTACAGATTTTAAAATATATATTTCCAAACAATACAAGAAAAGACATATTTATAGGAAAAGCCTTTCAAGACTTAAGAAAAACTGAAGGTGTCATAGAAAAAAATGGTAGCTGCAATGGGATTGATGCAGTATAGCTTTTTTTAATAAAAGTGTTTATACAGAGAAAGTTGACAAAAGGTGAGGTTTAGCTTTCATTCACCAGTTTGTAGCATGAGGAAGTTGTCAAACCCAAATCTGTGGAACAATAAACTATCAAAAATAGATTGTGAAAGTAATTAATATAAGCTTTACTTTAGATGTTTAAGGAAACCCTAAATATCCCAAGTTCTATGCATGATTTAGGTATAAATTCAAGACTATCTTAAGGTTAGAATACTCTCCCATTCACAAAGTTGATTTAAAAAAAAAAAAAAAAACCCTCTTGCTAGTTCTTCTAAAATAAGTGGCAGGATATTGGATGTGATGCTGAGCTGAAGCACTTGGAAATCTTCAGAGCAGCATCTCAAAAGTCCTGTAAAAGAAGTGCTCATCCTCTTTGAAGATCTCCATGCTGTCTAATTCCTTGTCTTAATTTGTGGTATCAAAAAGTAACTTCAGGCCAATTTGCCACCACGACCAGTCCAGAAGCCAAGCTCAATGTGCCCATTTAGCCCTTATTTGCAGATGCTCTCCACACGTGGCAGGACTTTTAAACAAGGAAAATTCTTCCTTCACTCTTGTCACTGCTAATGCCTAGAAGGTTCCCTTTTGCAACACTTCTTTTTTTCCTTCCGCATGTGCAAGGTAGGAAAAATGAAATTTAAAACTCCTATTTCACTTAGTTCCATGTCCTGCTATGACGACGTTTTCTGTGACCGCTTCTCTTAAGTGCTTCTCCCTTCTGGTTGACCTGTTGGAGAGCCAGGAGCTGGAGCAAACTACCGCGCGCTTCATGCTGCTATAGGCAGTAGGTTTATGTACTTATAAAATAGCTGCATTTCTAATGATTTTGGTTAGTGTGTGGAGCATTCTTGGCAACTGCAGCTGTTTTCCTTATCTAAAATTTCCATTGTTTGTGTAACGGAACAGCAAGCACTCTTCCAAAGGTTACCCAAACATAAGCATCTCAGATGAATGGCTTAGATTTTTTGAAGTGATAAGTCCCAATTTCTTTGCTCGTTTTGTTTCTGTTTTTTGGCATGTTATGCTGCTGGCTGGTTTACTTGGGGCTTTGTTCATTTAGTTTGAGAAAACTCAAGAAATATGGCATGATGCATTCTCCCCACGTGGCTTTTAAAATAGGTGTACGCCAGATCACCTGCTCCTTGGAGACCGCAAAATGGCATCCCTCTGTAAAACTGGTATTGCTTTGAGATAAATTTAGGAAAGGAAGAAAGCGAGAGAATGCCTTGTGCCCATGATATTAGGCAGCACCAGAGATTTTCTGAGCCCAGCGCTAATTTATCTATGTGTTTGCCCAGGAGCTCAACTTCCTCTTGGAAGCATCATGTTCCAGGCCTGTTGTGCGCGGGGCTGGATGCCTGGGGACTGTCACTAGCTCCCTTCCAGTACTTCAGGTACTGGAGGCCTTCAGAGAGCTGCCCTACCATAGCAAAGTCTGTCCTCTCTTTGGAGAGGCCCTTACACATTGACATTCCCTGTGCGACCCATGCCTGAGGCTTCTCCCTGATGGCAGAGATGTGATGCTGGAGCTCCTTCCCTTTCCAGAGAACGACCAGCGATGGAAAATGCTGCCATTAGACAGTGCAGTTGGTAAATGTCTAGTCCAAATCTTAGAAGTACTGGTTAGTAGCTCGTGTACTGTGTGTACTGTGTACTGTGTGGGGAAAAAAGGAGGGGCAGATCTTTAACTTAATACTGGCAGTGGGGAGAATAATTCTGAGACTTCATAAACCCGGCAGTTACGTCAGTGTCTAGATCGCAAAGCGGGATTACGTTAGCAGTGCTCCCTTAGAAAAAGGCTATCAGTCCTTTGCTTGGGGGATCAAAAAGGTTCTCGGTTGAGTCGCCGTGCACGCATGTGTATCAAGCACCCCTGTGCTGGCAAAAGAAACCATGTGTTTTTTAGGGTACCGATGAAAAGCTGGAGGGAGGAGAGCGCTGTGGAGCATCAGGGGGAGCGTCAGCGCAAAGGATGAGCATTTGCTGCGTGTCCTGGGCAAGAAAAACAGTATTGCAAGGGGGAGAAAAAAAAAAGTGTAGTGGATACTGTGCTGCTTTTGTATTGAGCTTTGAAATCCATAAATATATATAGTGTCAGCCCTGAGTGAGACCTGATCTGTCTTCATTTTGCTTGTGCTTTGAAAAAGCTGCAGGAAGAAGGGAAAGTCCATTATACCCAATGAATAATCCAATCGATGTAGCCAGTCTGCCCTTGATGAAATTAGGCTTTGTCTTTGCAGTACATCAGAAAGACTGGAGGGGATTTTCTTGCCTCATTTTGGCAGTGCCCTAAGGAAGAAGCAGTCGACATGTAGCGGTTTTATTTTTTTTGTGTGTCATTGGCCCTTTCAGAGGAAAGGCAAGAGCACTGACCTCAAGCTGTTGTCCCAGCCCGCACGTAAAGGGGTGCAAAAAGTGCTGCTTTTGCAGCTAAAGGTTTAAAGATGAAGTTACTGCCTCCATCAATACTGGAGATTCCCAAAGCCTCCTGTCAGCTGTCACTGTTGGCCGCCGCGGGGCTTCCCGCCAAGCCATGGGAATTGGAAAACTTTGCTAGTGCTGTGTTTGTCAGGATTCCCGCAGGGATAGCGAGACGCTGGCCGTGCTGTTCCTTCCACCCCTGAAGTTTACTCAGCAGCGGATGTATTTTTTTTCTGAAAGAGAATTCTCTTTAATGGGTCCAAGGAGGGAAGAGTGTTTAGATAGACATGCTTGAAAGCCTTGTCACAGAGTCAGGGGCTTTTGCTATGCGGGTTTAAGGTTAGGGGCCTTGCAGGGGAAGCTAGCTGATTCCTTTAATTTTGGCTATGATTAGTGTGACTGCATTGGGCCAAGAGCGGTATGAGAGGTAGTCCTGGCTCTCTGCTTCCCATCCCCTTTTGCAGTTGCTACTTGCCCTTCAAACAGAGACTAGACTCACTGTGCCCAACTGTTTTCCCAGAAGTTTTCCAGAATAAAGGGATGATGGCGCTTGACATGCCTGTTGTTTATAAAGGTGAGGAGAGTGGAAAATAAAGCCTACGATGTATTTTTGGCCATTAGCTCAGTGTGCTTCCAAGACAAACAAATCTGCATTTCCTCATGCTGCTCTCCTGCCCCGGGCAATGCATTCCTGCTTTTCTGTCCCACCTGCTTCCGAAACTCCTCCAGAAATGGCTCTCCTACACTGTCGCCAAAATTTCGTGTGCATCTGTGTAGATGTTCTGGGGGACAGGTTTGCAGTTGCAGATTCAGAAAGGAGAGAGAACGAGGGAGGCTCCCACACACCTGGGGGGCTGCTATCAACTCCGACGTAAGGAGTGGGAATCCGTTTTCACGGATAATGGAGGACGTGTCCTGACAATGCAGCTGGCAATGCAGTTTAGTAACTTTGTGTTGGAGACCAAGAGAGAATTATCCCCTCCGAGCCCTGTGAGGACCCCCGTGCCTTGGCACTGCCTGGGGGCAGCACAAACCTCGTGTTTCAGCCTTTGGTCCCTATGGACAGGCCAGAGCCTGAGAGCAAAGCCACAGATGCGAACAACTGCTGAGCGGGGCCGCTGTACCACGGCAAAGTGTGCGTGTCTGTAGCTGCTATTTCTGCCACAACAGCCTTCACTTAGCCCTGCCTTCTTCTGTGCTTCGTATGGAAGTTGTTAGGGACTGTGGATACTCTTTCCCGGGTGGCTTGTGAGTTGACTCATTGCTGTAGGAAAACCTTGGAGATGGGGCTGCACGAGCTGGGATGCCTTTGGTGACTCCTGGGTGGTTGGTGTCCCTCTCATGCCCATGTAGCATGTAAAAACCTTGGAGCGATTGAGGGCTGCTGGCTTGGCCTGCAGTGTGAAAAGCACTTTTTCCTCAGTAAAAGTCACTTGTGTTGGCGAGCGACAGCGGATTGGAAAGGTGAAGCAGCAGCCTCGAAGTCTGCTAGTGTCGCAAAACGTCAACTTTTCCTCCCAAAAGGCATCGGGGAGGCACGGGAGCACACGGGCGCGCGGCGGCGGCAGGACGCGGGCCCTGCCTTTGTTCTATTGTGTGTGAGGCCGGCGGGAGCCGCGTGCCCGGGCGGCCTGACCCGTCCTGCGCCGGCCGCGCTCGGCGCGGCGCCCCGCGGGCCTCACCGGGAACGCTCTGAAGGGAAGCGCAGGCCTAAACGACTGCAGCCGGCGCCTCCAAGTAAATTCTCCAAGCTCACCAAATAGTTAAGGAAAACAACGGAGCCTCTTGCTGATCTTGAGCCCAAGGGAGCCTCTCTGAGTGACTCCTCCTGCTTCTTGGCCTGCTTAGAGACACAGGGGCTGTGGCACTGCAGGCCCCGGGGGATCACAGCCACAGGAGTGAGGCGCCGTGCGAGCCCCGCGCACCCGCTCACGACGTGGGCGCGAATAACCTGTGCGCTGCTGCAGAAATAAAAACAGTTTTAGCAGAACAAGTATATTGGCTGTGCAGAGGTTGGTTGCATTCTCTTCAGAGACTTATTCCTGCTGCTTTTTTAAAATGTTGTTTTAATGCTGTAGTGTAGCTGAAGTAAGTTGCTCCTGTGTGAAATATCAGATGGCAGAAGTCGTTATGCTCAAATTGTCTTATTGACTGTTTTAAAGCGACCTCCTCTCAGCAGAGGACAGAGACGACCCGCAGTCCTTCAGCACGTACGGAGGTTATTGCTACACGCGCCATGGCTGACCTGAGCTCGTGTCTGCGGCTTGGGTTTTTGCCTTGCGTCCTGGAGAGAGCGTGTATGCCGAAGCGCCTGGAGTTTGGGAAAGGATTTAAAAATAACTCGTAAGGTTGATGACTGCTTCAGCATTGCCAGAGCAGAAAGGCTCTTGAGGTGAAATCGTTTTTTTTTTTTTTTTTTTTTCTCAAAACCTATATGTTATTTTTAATTCCTGACGCTAATCCTGTTTAACAGGGATATCAAAGGGTGGCATGTTCTGCCATGAGATGCTCGCAGTGCTTTCTGCTGTCCCACTTTTCCAGAGTATTGATGCTGACATGAATGTTGCTGCAGCAAGCAGCCTAAAATTATGGGGAGGAATCTATTGCTTCTTGCTCTACGCAGTGACAACCCGTAGCATTTTCTGGGAGCATTTTTTTTTTCTGGGAAATCTGTAGTGAGATAAGGAGATCTGGAAGGAGCAATGAGCCATTTCTATTTTCCTTGGTATATGAGATGTGTGTGGCTGTGCCAGTGTGTACTGATAGGCACAACTCTCTTTTCCATGCTGGAAGGTCAGTATACAGTTTTTCCTCATGGTCTTTCCTGTGGCTTGATTAATTCTTGCAGGCAATTCAAACAGTGCTGAAGCTGCTCCCTCCTGTTGCTCCCACCAAACATTGTGCATTTCTCCATTTTCTTTTTCTCTGTTTATCTTAATTTGGGGCCTTTTGACAAACTCTATCATCTTTATCTACTTGCTTTGCCCTACAGAATAGGGGTGTTCAGTTTGACTTTACTTCTACAACTGTTTGGTTTTGACTTTATTAAGCATTTTAGGAATGCCTTTTTAATCTGATCTTGAGATGCGTAGAAGAGGGGACTGAATGGCCTTCTGCAAAGCCAGGCTGTCAGGCTCCTCTTGACAAGCTAGCATTTGTTTTCAGGCATGTGTTAGGGTTTTCAAGGAGCCTCAAATTATATATTTGTGATTTAGATATTTACCATTCAAACAATTACATCATTTCTTAGCAAAGACTAAAGCAAATTGAAGTTGTAATTTATCAGGAGAGCTTTCAAGATAGTTTGTAAAAATGGATTTTGGAAAGTTTTGCCTCTTTTCATTGTGTGAGGTAATTCATACTAAAATTTATAGGCATCTGTCTTGTTAACTGATAATATATAATTTAAAAAAATAATGGATTTTGATGCGTTAAGGCCTTAATCTGTTCTGCGATTCCATCTGCACTGAGAAATCAATATGTAAATATTCAAAATGTAGAAAGCATGAAAATAAAGGGAGGAAAAAAAAATAAAGTAGTCAGATGGCCTTAAAAATGCTGCAGTCTGCAGCCGAATAGAAGTTTTACCATTTAGAAAGGCCCGGAAAGCAGAGCAGAAGGTGTTAGGAAGCAGCGTAGCACCCTCTGAATGCCAGGAATCGAAGACTCTGGAATTTGCTCCGCAGAGGATGGGTCGGGGGTGAGAATTTTCAGCCTGTGCTGGCACGAGTAAGGGCTGAGTGATAGTCTGGCCACAAAATGTTAGACCTGGTGCAACATCATCTTTGCAATTTTTCTGCAGAGCCCAATGCTCGTTTGTTCAGTGATCCCCCAGCTAATGAAGGGGAGCTGGCAAGGGAGCTAATTAAGAAGCACCTCCGTGTCTCTTTGGAGGTGAACACCTGCTGTTGGATCCAGTGTTAAGTTGGTATATGTAAGTAAGGTGAGCTGGCAGGCAAAATTAATTAATACCTTCCATGAGTTTATCAAAAGTCACAATCTCCTTCTATAGCACTGCCGAGCAGGAAGATGTCCAGCAGGAGAAGCAGTAACAAATTTGGCTATGTGCCAGTACTGTTTCTCTTTCCTGTGACTCTGTAAATATATACATATGTATATGTGTATGTATATATTTATATATAGTGTAAATAATATATTTGCATATAATATATTTCCATGATATGCATGTATGTAACTATAAAATATTTATATGTGTATACATAAAAAATATTGAAAAGTAACATTTTAGAGTAAATAAGATCTGACTTACTTCTCCTTCCCACTCCTTCCTCTGACAAATAAACCCAGAACAAACAAACAAAAACACCGGAATCTTCACAGGCAGCAAGAATACTATTGGAAAATAAAATTACTGAAATGCTTAAATATCCTGGGAGCGTCTCCCGGTAAGCAAAATTGAGTACAAAGTTGAAAATAAAATTCATAAAAGTGAACTGAAGGAGAAGGAAAAAAAAAAAAAAGGAGGCACAGTAGCTGATAGAAAGCAAAACAAACTGAAAACCTGGAAGTTATTTTATTTCATAGCTTGTACAAGGAGGAAGAAGATGGAACCTGTAAGCGAAAAATTGGATTTGCCAACTATTTTCTTTGCAGTGATTCCTGAATCGCAGCTCTTCCAAGGGCAGAGGAGAGCTGTATCAGCAGCACCCGGTGAACACAGTGTGTGAAGGAAAAGTCTTCCAAAATGTAGGTGTGTGAACACAGGCACAGGGGGCTGTAGATGTAAAGCATGCTATATTCAGCAGTAGGGACTGATCCATTTTTGCACCAGGGAGTGTGTTTAATCTGTAGTTTAGCCACAGCTGCTGCTTCTGGCTTTTAATATACATGTCAGCAACTGGATCAAAATGTGAGTGGTGGTGGTTTTTTTGGTTTTTTGTTTGTTTGTTTGGGGTTTTTTTGATAAAGAGATTATCCTGAATCTGAACTACAAATTAGGTCATGTCTGATTGGGGCACTCAAACTTCTGAACCATGGTTTTCAAAATCTAAATTTCAAAGCTCTGGCTAATGTGGAGCTTCATGGCATTAATTCCGAAATATAATTGTCTTGGGAAAGATTAAGTAGAGGTAGCATACGTGTGCCTGATGGATGGGAGCTGTCCTGGGTTCCTGAGTAACCTAATGAGCACGGCTGATGCTGCTTTATTTTCATCTGCACTTTTATTGACCTGGAAAGTGGAAGTCAGGCTCATTTACAGAATCCATAACAGTCCAGAAATAAGGAATCTGCTTTAAATTTCAGAGCAATCTGTATCTGAAATAATCCATGTCTTTGAGTTGGTATGAACCCAGTGAAGATTGGCAACGGAAGCAGTTGTACCAGCGACATCTGCATGATTTCACTTTTGAGTATGGGTCCTGGAAATTTTATGTATATGTATATATATGCACTTTATACCATGCTAACTGTCTAGTACTAGTTTAATGTGTTGCATCAGAAAAGATGTCAAAGGAGAAATGGTCACATTATCTCCCTGCATGCTGGAATGACACTGGTTTGCAGGATGGTGTCATTTCCATCTTGTGGTTCTGTAGGGAATAAGAAAGGTGCTGGAGGATTTTAAGCTTTCACAGATCCTGCTTGTTACAATGGACAAACTTGGCAATTCCGGAGATTAGGAATGACTCTCAGGAGACTTTCTTGGAAGAAGAATCTTATATCTTACTATTTTCTTCAGACCAGAGTGAAAATGATGTTTTTATCTGTTTTCTCTAAAGTAAAAGCAATTTTGCTTCCTGTAATATTCCCAGTAACGATTTAGTTGCTGCGCTTTTGAAATAATGGATTTATTAAGGGAAGCCTGTTGAGTTTCAGGAACTGTGTACATACAAGAAAGACCCTTTTTTCCTTTCTTTCCTTCCGTCCGTCCTTTTTTAATACATCCCAGAGTCAGCATCATTGCAGCTACAAGCAACTTGGAGGATATTGCTGTCAGAATCAAATGGAAGCCGCTCTTGCCATAGAATTTGCTCCTTGCATTTTAATTCCAAGCACACATGTGTACACCATTATCTTAAGTATTGTAATCTGATGAGTCCCATAATTAAGTGTGCTGCTGCATTTTGTGGAGTATCCTCCATATCCTGTTTAATTATAGATAAGAGGCAAAACAATATACCAGCGAGGCGAGACAGAGGCGGCTGTAGTTGCAGACCAGAGTGCACCATGCTGGTACTCGGTTTTTGTGCTTTGTAACAGGAAGGTAATTTCTGTTGATACTCATCTCCTTTTAGCAAAAGTGCTTATTGTATGGTAGTGTTTTACACTACATTTGATTTAGCTTATACAAAGGTCCTCTGGCCGTTTTACCTTCTTTCCCCCAGTAACTATCTAGCCACCAAAAGAAATAAGCTGAATATTATCTTGAGCATTGACCCATTTTCTTCTAATCTGGAACAAGAAAGGAGCAAGGGGACACCCATACTTCGGGGCCAGCCTGTCTGGTGTCAGGAGTTAAGTTAACTGGGGAAAGAACATTGGAGTACGTGGAAATCCTGCTATATTTAGGCTTTATTCTGTGCAGTGGCAAAATTGGCACCTAAATCCTTGTTGCTTTTTGTGTCGAGCGTGGAAGTACCCCTGCATTTTACCACAGGGCGCATCAGGACGTATTGAGGAGGCTCCACAACGGCGTGTCCTCGCGGCGGGCAGGGAACACGGGCCTTGCCAGTTGAGCAGGTTTCCTGCACGGCCTCTCCTTGGACAAGTGAGCTGAGCTGTGTGAGGGAGCTCCTGCATCCCCTTTGTAGCTGCAGGGTTTGCCTGGGACTCTTCCAGTGCATCGCATGGAATAAGTGACATTTTGTAGCCTTGCGTGTACTGCAGTGTACTTCTTGATTATTCAATCACTTGGCAATCTCAAATCAAAGGATTTCAAAATTAATATATCTAAATATCATTGCTAAGAGTTAAAGTGATTAATCTTTTCGTACATAAAATTCTTTCTTGATTACAGGCTGATGAACATCCATGAGGCACAGAGTTAGGAATGTTGTTGTGCCAGCGTATTGTATTTTCAAAAATACCATGCAGATAATACAAACATTCTTACATTTTTAGGACATAATATTTGTGTATTTGCAATAGTAATTTGCTAGTATGTTATATCAGAAAGAACTACGAAGACAACGCGTGAAAAAGGAGGAAGGAAGCATGTCTCCCTCCACCCTCCTTCCCACCGGCTGCGTTAATGAAATGACCGGTTCAGTAGGCGGGGGGCCGTGGCAGGCCTGGGCAGCCAAAACCAAGGACCTTGAGATGAAAAAAGAGCTCCCTTTTTCAAAACTGGTCAGGGAAGAGAGGGCAGCTGCTGCGCACAGGGACAGACGGACAAGGAGAAATGCTTAATTGTATCACGATAAGTTTAATGAGCCGAGATTGGGGTGTAATCCTTAGCATGCTTTGACTCCTCGTGTGGTAGGGTGAGCCTGCAGTAAAGGTCTTGCAGCAGTGCCGAGTCAGTGCTCGAGCACCAGCACCTCTGTAGTTTTGAAAATATCAGTGTTGTCTGATAGTTATTTTCAGTGCAGAATTTATAAAAGAAGGATGTTGCAGCTTCATCTTTGTCTTAGCATAACAAGCCATTTTGCTTTAACACAAGCTTAACATAGAAACTGTTTTCTCCTGAGGGTTCACAAATTTTGTGCTCTGAAGGTGACATAGTTGTTGGTGAAAGCGAATTTAAGAAGTCCTTTATCAGCAGTGGACTTATGAATAATACATAGGCAGAAAGCACATCTGGCATGGCCATTACATAAACAAAAAGCAGGGGGACATTTTTCTGCTGAGGTCTCATCTGCTTCTGATAGTTGCAGAATAATAATTGCAATAAATTTCTGGTGGGAAAAGCACGATTTGATTTAAATTGTTCTACTGGGTAGTCCAACAGACTCGTGGTTTATCGATAACCACTTAGGTATTTTTTCATGCAGTAAAGTATATAAATACAATTGCCTCTTTATCAGGGCTTGATGTAAAGCTGTGAATGTAAATGAAGGGGATGGCGAGGCAGAAATGCATGTCCTGGAGCCCTGCATGTCCTCCCAGAGCGCTCGCTCAGGGCTCTGCTCTTGGAAGGCTCCGTGGTCAAGTGCTAACGGTGTCTTTGTGCCAAAGATGGCACAGGGCAGAAACATGAGGATTTCTCAAAGCTACTCTTTCTAACATCTCAAATCTTGTTAGGCAGAGCAGTGCATCTAAGAAATTTAGCACGGATAAAATTGCATCCTCTCTATGGTTTGCATTAGGCATGACCTTCAGAACAGTGTTTGAGCCTTTGTGTCATCTAAAGGATGAACACTGAATCTGCTTAAACCTAAACATGTGTTCAAATAGTTGGACTTAGATTATTGATGTTCTTGAAAAAGAACTAGCCTGGTTGCTGAGGAGGAGGGCTGTGTTCTGGGGAAGGGTAAACCAAGGCTGGGAAGTGTCGCGTGTCTTGTAGTTTCTGCCAAGAGTCGCTGCTCAGCGCAGGGCCAGGCAGGAGTTTGGGCTCTGCTCCTTCTCCTGCTCCACATTCCTCGGAGCACCGGCTTTGCTGCTCCGACATCCAGAGCAGATGCACTTTTTAAAAGGTTCTGTAAGGAATCAAGAACTTTATGGGACCCAATAATATTGCATGACCATTCTGGTTTTGTTGCAATCAATTAGGATTATTCTCACTTTTACAAAACTAAATAAAAAGTGATGCTCAAAACCTTATTAAGAAAAAAAAAATCAATGTTTATGCCATGTCTAATCATTTAGTGAATAATTTATGCTGATATGCAACTTGTTGGGAAGGGGCCATTGCACTGGAAATTACTGATTTCCTTTTGTTACTCTGACTTCATTTTCTGATCTTTACTTGTAGCTGATGTTAAAGTTGCACCTTAGGAGACACTCTTGATTCCTGAAATCCCATTAGTGACAAGTTGTTTAATTAACATCACTATTTACAGGTATTTGAAGGCAATATTGTGCCACTACAGTAGTGTGGTGGCTGCTAAGACATGTTAAAGACACCATGCAATAAAACAGGTATTATATAGATGCAAAAGGCACTGGGTTGTCAAAAATGTAGGATGTTAGAAGTCAAAATCAGATCGTTGCTCTTGCTGTTTCTCTTGGCAGCTGCATCTCCTAATGATGCTACTGATGGCTGTGTAAAAAACCGTGTGCGTCGCGGAGCTGCTGATCTCCAGCACCCAGCTTCTCCATCACGCCCCGTTCGGGTCTGCAGTGACCTGCTGCTTAGTTTCCTTCTAGGTGTCTTTGCTTGGTTTGCTCGTTCTGGAAGTCTTTCTAAAGCTGACCGACCAAATGGTTTTCACAGAAAGTTTGACGCAAAGGACCCTTAAGAGCTACACTGAAAAGTCATGTTAAATAAGGAGACAGCCCTTGTTCTTGGAAGTCCATTCACAGCTTTCAATAGCAGTCAAATCCCTGGCCTCGATGCTCTAAAGAGCATTGGGTAACTTTATTATGTATTCCATTTCCATGTTGTGCTTCACATATTTGTTGTTTGTCTGTCTCCTGACCTTATTTGTGGGATAAAGGTGGCAGTGAACGTTGAAATTATCCTAAATACTGTGTATATTTGAATGGGAAGAGCAAATGAATGGCACTAGATAGCAATGTTTATTGTGTCAAGTCTTTGGGATGTCATTTATGTGTAACTACTTCTAATTAGTGCCATTCAAACCAACTAAAATGACTCCAAAGCAGATGCCAGTTGTTGCAGGGGATGTGCCTGGATGCTTGTCATTTTGTGTAGTCAACTGGCACTTGTAGCATTGAGAACACTTTGGGATCAGAGATCGAGGGAGGGGATCAGTATTGGGGCTGAAAGCAGTTTTAATGTGGAATGTTGCTCTGCATGGATGAGTTGGGAAACTTCTGCTTTTCAGACAAGAGTTACATTCCTTGGGTCTTCGTTGATTCTGATGAGGGCAGTGACTGCCCATAGCTGCTTCTGTGCACTGCATCTCCAGAGAGCACTGGACTTCATCCTCCTTATCAACCATGCTAGAGAATGAGAGCTTTGTATCAGCAATTTTGGGGGGTGCTTTGAGAATACATGACAAACAGCAAAATGCCACCCTTGCCTAAATTCTGATGGTGTCCTAGTTAAACAGAAGCTTCCACCAATAATTTCGCCTTTGATTTATGTGTAGTTTGCGAGCATGATCAAAGCGCAATGTAACATTAAGCAAATCAGCATCCAGATAGTGAGTCCTCCCTTCTTAATGATACTTTCCCCACCCTCTAAAATTACCTTTTATTTAATTAAGACTCTCCAGGGGGCTGACAATTGTCTTTGTCTGAAATAGCAGCTGTTTTGCAGTGAGGAACCTCAGAAGAGGCTGCTGTGAAGCCTGGCAGGGTGATAGTGAAGATCTTCTTGGTATTGCTGAGGAAACGGCCTCTAGCACTTACAGCAATTTTCGCAGTGATCATCATGAAACTCTGCAGTGGAGGTTTTGATTTTAAAACTAGTAATTTGGGATGTTTCCCTAATGCAGCCTAACTTGCTGTTTTTCACAGAGGCCACGCTTGAAGGCAATATTTGCCAAGATAACGATGTGAATAAGCTTCCTCAGAAGGAGGAGATCAAAACTCCGCATGTTTGCAGCTCTTAAGGACAGGCGGGCGAGAATGGAGGTAGACTGGGTAGACTGGTAGACTGTAGCTGCCAGGCTGCGACCTCAGACGCCCGTGGGATCAACTTCCCTGGCTCCGCTGTTTTGCCTTGGTTGGGTGGTCATTTCCCTGTATCCTGAAGTGTCCCGGTCAGGCTGATTTCTATGTGGAAGTCGCTGCTGCCCTGCAAGGGGCGGGGGTAGCCCAACCATTAGGTGGTTCAGTGCAAAGCACTTCTGTGCTTTTGAAGTTCGTGAGTGTGCTGAGGAGTCAGTTAAAAGACTAGAGTGTAGGGAGATGTCTCCCAAGAGGCAATAAATCCTCACCCTTCAGCTGACAGACCTGCTTCTACTTAATGAGGAAAAATTCACTACGGGCATAACTCCGCTGCCGTTAATTACTCCAATGATAAATTTGGCCCAGTATGCCAATACAAACTTAGCTCACTTCTGTTCACAGAGATTAACTCAACATCATCTTATGTGCGCCCACAATAATTAGTTCCCTGTCTCTTGAGGTCCGTTTAATTCATTTGGAACACTTTCCGTTTAGGATGTGCTGGCTAGGAAGCAGGTCTGCACGAGTGGGGGAGGCCGAGGCGGCTGCTGCGGCGCGGGGCTGGTGGCGAGGACGGCATCAGGACAGGAGTCGTGTCCCTTGGTTAGCGCTGCTCTCCTGGAGCCTCTTCCGAGAATCCCTGCAGCCTGGCATCGCTTGCTGCCCTAAAATAATACTCAGATACATAACTTTGCATTTTAATAGTTCTGCACTCCCTCTGATCAGCTGAGAGTCACTGGATTGCGTTTGGAAATTTGTTGCAGCTTCAGAGAAGATAACTTATTTATGGAGAGGTTCCTTAGATCTGCAGTCAGACACTGAATTTTTAAAGGAAGGGTATGTGTCAGAACCTAAATAATTAACATCTATGCCTTCTCAGCATTTTATTTCAAATATTAAATATTACATAAGAGTTTTCCCTGTGGAAATCCAGCCTTTAAAGTGGTGCAGACTCAGCCAGAAAATCACGGTTTTGCACAGTTAAATTGAGACATCCAGAATCCTACAGATAGCTCCAAAAAGTGCTTGTAATATTTCAGCCTTCTGCATGCTGTGGCATATGTTTAAACCGTATTTAGAAACGCTGGGATGGTCTGTGGAGCTCTTGGCATTGGCACAAGCACTCTGAGACCCCAGATCCTGGTTGTTCTAAAACTCCAGTGTAGTTTTAACTAAGCTTTGGTGGTTTGTGCTAAGACAGGCAAATGGTCCAAAATGGGGCTTCCCAGAATCAGCTCACAGTGCAGGAAGTGTGGCCACCCTTTTAGCAGGGCCAACACGAGGACCCAGGTAACTTGCAGCTCAAGTGCAGCTGTTAAATCCTTTCTGCTGTGAACCACTGTCCTCCGCTGGAGGGAACTGAAACTGCACGGCCTCTCGAGGAGATGCGCACGGGGAGCCGGAGCGTGGGCCCCGAAGGCGGCCGGGCTGGAGGTAGTGCATAAAGGCCCGAGGAAGCGCTGTGGATGTTTGAGCACGGCGTGTGCATGGCAGGCCCGGCTCCCCTCCACCAGCAGCGCGGGTGCCACTTCCCAGATCCACGGGCCGCAATCCAGCCCAGCGGCGAGGCCGGCCGGCACTCGTGGATGGCCGGGAAGGGAGCGCTGGGAACGCGGCTGCCAGCGGCCGTTGCTGATCAATGCTGCTCAGCCCTTTGGTTCTCCCATCCCGCGTGGCCGCATGGAGCGGGGAGAGGTCCGAGCAGAAGCGATATCTGACTCCGCACGGAGCCGCTTCCCTGCTTCTGCCCCCTGCTCTGCCACGGCCCTTTCCCCTTGGGCAGGCTTTACATTCCCCCATGGTCGTTTTGGAGCTGGGCACATTTTGGCATCCTTCATGTGTCACACCTGCTGGATCTCTGTCCTGGAAATGCAGCTCCCCATTTTCATGTATGAGCTATTTTAAGACCGGCACGTGCCAACCTGATATTCAGGACTAGGCAAGCTATATGTAGTCCGCTGTGGTCTGGGTTTCCTCCTCAGCTTACATTTGTAGGAATTGAGCAGATGGACCAAGGAGGATTATGGCCCCTTCGTTTGGAGCTTCCTTTTGGCATCAGGAAGGTTTTGATGGGAAGGTGTGTGGGGGTGGGAGCTGAGTGGTTCTTTGCTAGGACAGGCAGTTTTCAGAGCAATGAAGGGCTGTTGACAAGTTGTCTCTCATTATTTACAAGTCATTTACCACTAATTGCAGTGAATGCTGTCAAAGTGATTGGTTGACAGTGCACCAAAATTAATGCAGAGCACATCCAGAGGATTTGCTGCCATTGCCTGGAGGATGGGAATGTTGATCTGCTCGGCGCTGGCCAGCCATGTGCTACCCTTGTATTTCTAGAGGATTTTGTGCAGGAGCCTTGTATTTCTAGCAGATTTTGTGACCCAAGCACTGCGATATGTTCCTAGAAAGACCTCTGTGGGGCTGAGGGATCTCGAGCTTCAAAATTTGGCCTTTTCTCCTCCAAGGATTGATACTGCTGTCAGTGCTGTGTAGCCAAATAAATGCCAATAGCAACTGGAGGTTTTGCAGCAATATTTTAGATTATCCTTATTGGCAGGAATGTGAAATGAGCCAAGGGAAGCGTTGGGGTTTCTCGTTTATTGTGTGCTTGGTGCAGCTTGTCCATGGGCTGCAGCCAGAGGAGTCAAGTGAGCTGGGTGAGAGCTGCTTCATCTACCCAGAGTTTCTGTGGTTGTGTTTGCTGTGTGATTATTCCTACTGAAATCTGGGCTCGTTTGTAGGGGCTCCTGGGTTCTACTGTTATGTTGAGCTTGTAAAATCGTAGGAAATGAGATTTTGCCTGAGCTGAGCCCACAACATTTAAAAAACTGTACTATAGAAGGTTAAAATGTCTTAGAAGGATGTTCCCAGTTTGGAATCCAAACTGAGCAGCAAGGAATATTTGAAGTGAACTTTACACTGCAGTTCTTTAAACTTAAAAGCCTTTCTTAAGGTTTTTCGTTACAAACTTATTTGCCTAATTTAATTTTTGAGACATTTTTGTGAGCAGCACAATTAGAACAAACTGGTAATTTCCCTGGCAGATTGAGCAATCTGCTTAGCGCATGTATAATATATAAACAAGCAGTGTTAATTACCTTTGTTGAAAAAGAAAAGAATGTACCTAAATTAGAAATTAGCTTAATCATACAGGGAAGTTTGGTAACATAGAAGTGTATTTTGCATTTTCCTTATTTGCCTTTCTAGGGCCCCGATAAGGGTATAACTGAAAGGGCATTGATATCCCCTTGAGGGATTTTACCTTCTGTCATTGCAACGCGGTGGCCGATACTGTGAATTTCCTTTCACAGGACTCTGCTGTGGCTGTAGATTGCAGTATTTTTAAGTATTATTGGTAGCACTTTGAGTATCTGTGAAGCCCTGAGGGCTCGTGCTGCTTCCCTGGGTGGTTTGACACCCACATGAAGCCTGTGGGTGACACAGCCCCGGTGCATGCACTCGGTTTGTTTGTTCTCAGCTGCTTCCATGGCAAGAGGAGGGCTCAGAACTTGTCTGTTGTAAAAGTGCCTGTGAGCAGCAGCGCTGCCATTAATCTGCAGGGAGCAGCGTCAGTAAAAATCTGCATTAAAGCTGACGTAAAAATTACTCTGAAATATAACTTTAGGCAGGACAATAACATTGAAATACTTCTCCAGTTGGATAAATCCCTGTCTCTGAATAAGTTGCTTCAGACCCAGAAGTCGTCAGCTGTTTATTTCCTGGTAGTATTTAAAGATAATGCTTTTGTACTTCTTATTCTCAGGGTTTGCATGTTTTTTCCACATCAATAGACTTAGGGCATGAAGAGATTCAAAATAAGAGACCTTTAGTGCAATCTTTCAACTGTGTCTAATCTTAGAAATAACTGGAAGGTAGATTACAGTTAATTTTCTGAAAGTTTCAGAAACACTTATAGCCTTCCCATCCAACAGATCCTCAACAACAGAAGTGCCAAACTGAGTGCAGCAATTCCATGAAAGTGGTGTCCTTATTCATCCTTAATTTTGTGTTGCATGTTAAATGGGAAAGCTTCAAAAAAAAAGCAAACATTTCTTCCTTAGTTCTCCAGTAGTTCTGAAAAATCCACCCTATATATGTGTGTGTGTATATATATTCCACATTAAGCCATAGAGGGACAGTTCCATCCTCTGGAAAGGTGTTTCCACCAGAGACTGCTCACGTATTGCAAAGATACCACATCTTTTTGGGTAAGCAGATTTTTAAAAACATGTGAAGTGCAGCTTGGTGGATTTTACCACACACAGGTGTCTTTGGAGCCTGAACCAGAGCTGCTGCTGCTCAGCTTTGGGACTCGTGGTTCTGTTCAGTGCACACATTTATAGCACACGTGTTGCCTTGCATCACCAGACATGTTTTCAACATCTCAGTATATTCTTTTTGCCTCTGTATATATCAGAGGATAAGTACATGAAATATACGTGAGTTAAGGCAAGAGTAAACACTTTTGATCTGTTATGAAATGCATCGTGCAGGCTTTAAGCAGAGGTTTTAAGCAAAATTAAAGAGCTTGGTGTCCACAATGAATTGTGTATGGCATTGGATATGCCAGACTGGGATGTAATTGCTTCATGTTTCCCGTGTGCTTGTGCTTTGCTGGTCTCCAGTCACGATTCAACTCCCCGCTGTGCCAGGTAGTGTGCTAGTGTCGAGGCATCTTTTATGAGCACGTAGTGGCTAATAAAAGGAGAGGGAGCGAACATGAGACGCGTGGATGATAGCACATGCTTCTCGGATCCCTGCGGTTTGAAGGGAAGCGAGTGGCCGAGCAGGCAGCTTCCCACGGTGTCGTTGTGAGAGGTGCCTCTCCCAGGGGCCTCGCTCAGTCCCTCTGCGGGCAAATCCCAGGCAGGATTTTACTGCCAAGACAAGTCTTTGAGGTGTCTACCAGAGCACAAGGACATTCGGTCCTGTGTTTTCTATCTCTGGGGAGATTATACCCCAGTGTTTCAGTAAATTCCATGCAGAAGTGCAAGGGGTTTTTTGTAAGAGTGGTGCCTGCCCTGTTCCTTGCTAGTGCTATGGGATGTGAAGAGCAAAGGAGCCTGCAAAGGGCTCACTTGCCTGCCTGCCTACTTGCTCCCAGTCTGCTCTCCTTGGGCTCAAACGGCTCAAATATTTTCTGCAGTGCAATTCCCACTCTTCCCTTCCTTGGAAAGCTTGGTTGTATGACACACAGATGAAACTGTGATTGAAGGAGGGGCGTTTGAAGCCGAGAGGATTGACTGACAGATGCCGCTGTGTTTCTCAGGCAGCAAGAGCAGCGATTTGCTCGCTGCACGGCCCTGCGTGCCGGGCTCCCGGCAGCACCGGAGTGCGGTGGCTGCTCCAAGGTCGTCGAGGGTGCCTGAGGCAGCACGGTGCCACGGCCGGGACACAGGACCAGCCCCGCGGGTCCCAGC
The DNA here is from genome assembly GCF_059628265.1 of Tinamus guttatus. Lineage (NCBI taxonomy): Eukaryota > Metazoa > Chordata > Aves > Tinamiformes > Tinamidae > Tinamus > Tinamus guttatus. The sequence goes on along the minus strand of NW_028288703.1, from coordinate 2,657,545 downwards.
CTCCAGCAATCCTGCTTGAAGCAGCCAGGCCTCGGTAGCCAAGGCAGGCCCCTTAAAAACGTGTTAAAGCAAAATGAGTTTGGATGAGTTTCCTCTAGAAATTACATTTCTGGAGGCATGTAAGTTGGAGTGCAGTAGACATTTAGAGCTTAAAAACCATGCATTTTTATAGGACTAGGGTTGGAATAAATGAGCAAAGTGGACAGTTTCAAGATCGTGGTCAGCTTGTGGCCCCATTTGCCTTAGGTTGCTCCCGAAGAGCCGCGTGCCGGAGAGCGGCTGCCATTTCACGGCAAATCAGTTCCCGCCGAGGTGGGAAAGGTGAGGGCCCCGAGCACAGCCGCCCTCCTTGGTGAGCGGCTTGCTCGGGTGCCAGGGGCCGAGTGAAACTCTGATATCCTCCCCTAACAGCAGCTTGCTCGGCCTGGGCAGCTCTGGCGGGAAGGAAGGAGCTTGAATTACCCTCGCCGGCCTGTATCAGTCCTGCGACTTGGCAGCCGCCGAGCTCCGTGGGCACTAAGCTTAATTGCAAATAAAGGATGTGACACAAGCAAAGCGCAGGAATTTAAAAGATTAATGCTCTTAGAGACTTTTTAATGTTATGCAAGCCTGCCTCGCGTTTCCATAATAACGGGGGTTGTTCATTTTTCCAATATCTTTTACGATCCTGAGGGCACGTAAATGGAAAGCAGTATTTGTACTTGGTATTAGTTTCACACAGTTCCTTTTGAAGTTTTTTGTTAGCTGCTGGTTTTCATAATCATTAATCAAATAGCGTGTTTCCTTAAGATTTGCAGGCTTGCAGCTTGGGCAATATTTTGCTTTTGTAAAAGGGTTTCCGTGAATATTATTCCTAAGCCTGTAAACTATCCGCAGACTTGCAGTGCCACTTTTGAAAATGTCAGTTCTGGCCGTATATGGATACTGCTATATCCAGATCTTCCAAAATTCTGCCAATTTGTGCTTATACTCTCTTTTAAAAATCCCATAGAGCTACTTAGGTGTACAAGATTAAACAGCAAGAGTGGGCAGATAATTTCCCTAAAGTGATTAAGAAGTTTCAAGGAGAAAGAGAGGACTGTGGTGAAGTGCAGAAACAGTGAGGAAGGAGGCAGAATTACCTGATTTTTAGTGATGGTGCTGGTTTCTTTCTGAGATAAAGTAAAAGGGGAACCAAGGGATGTGGAGGAGAGGATAAGAAGAGATGCAGGATGAAGGCCTGATAAGATGAGCTTCAGAAAGAGGAGTAGGCAAATAGGGAGATGAGAAAAAAATATGAATAAATTTAACAGAAAGGATAGCAGAATTAGGGCAACAGAAAAAAAAAAAGTCTGTCTTTGAATGTCCTGAATATTTTATCATGACCGTTCAGTTCATCTCTACTTATTGCTTACATAATGTGCAGGAAACAAATGCATGCTTGAGATGTCTGTGTGGAGGGGAGGGCTTGATCCTTAGCCCTGTTGTTCAGCCTGCCAAAAACAATACTCGGAGGGGTTTGCAGCAGCTTATTTAATCAGAATTATTTCATGATATCCTAGCATGCTAGCCACAGTATTTCAATGGGTAATCATTTCTAAGTGTGGCCGAAGCACCCTTCAAAATGCCTCCGATTTCCTTTGTTCGCCTTGCCTAGCGCAGATGCCAGCACGAGGCTCGGAAGAAGCGGTGACGAACTTTGTGTTTCCTGCAATGACACTCCTAGGCCCCGGCTGCTCATCAATGAGTAATGATGGAACAGAGCAGCCAGTTGGGTCATTTTATCCTTTGAGAGAAATGAGCAGTTGTGAAGAGAGTGCTGCATTGCAGCTAGGAGCCACTGTGTTGTGCAGTTGGCAAAACACTTCGGAATCTCTTCTTGCATTTCCGGCAGGCTGCAGGTGCTGGAGAGATTATCAGGTCCCCCAGACTTTCCTGTTAGAGAAACCTTTTTTGATGTTTCTGGAGTGGATGATTCAATGCATTTGTATTTGCTGAACTTGGAGAGGGGAGCATCAGTAAAGCTGTGCGGTCACTTGTCATGCAGTGGTTCAACAGCCATTGCCAAGACCCTGGGAAGACTTTTGTTCTTAATGCTGGTAGAGCAGTTGGCCAGTTGTAATTTGCATAAAATTTTGGACACTTTACCATGAATTTGGAGGCATTTGCCCTGAAGCATTTTGTGTAAGGCAGGAGCCATGTAAGAAAAATAAGCCAAGCAGGGAAGGAATTATGCAAGAAGGCTACTCTGCTGTGGCTATCTAAAGAGAAATATCAAATATCAAAATGAGATTTCCCGTTAAAATTACTAATTGCACAGCTCTAGTTAAGTCTCATAATGTTTAAATGCTTCTTTTCTTGGATTGAGAATAACTGGGATTTCTTTCTTTCTCAGTCACATATTTGGGCACACTGTAAGCTGTGATCTCAAATCAAGAGGTCACTTGTGAGATATAATTCTAGCAATTATATCTTAAAATTATAGCGTTTTGGTAATGGCTAAGGTTGATCAACTTGAAAGTCACTTAGTTTCGCTTCTTAGCGAAGCAATTACTGTGAGAGTCCCTATACACCCAGCAAACTGCACTGCTGTCTGTCGCCATCAAAGATGTTTTCTACAGATGGCCTGAAACCTCTTGGTCTGTGTCTAAGCTTGACCTTCAGAGCAGCAGTGGAGACTGTTCATTGCTCTTAGGACAGAGCACACCTCTAACAGTCCAAGTCGAGCTCAGTTGAAGGGATTTGCTCATTCTCACTCTGTGGATTTATTCTGGAACATCTATTCCTCATTAACCATTAAGGATGAACCCTTTCCCTGTATGCTCTTACTTTGGATTAAGATTGCCTCTTCCCAGCTGCGCTGGATTAAGGTGCGCAATGAACTAATGGGCTGGAAGTGAAATGAAGTAATAGCACAATATAAATATGGTAACTGCTGCAGTGAAAATAGTTAAGCTGTGAATTGATTAAATTGCTTCTAAGGTGAAATTTCATTTTACAGGAAAACTTAAACTCCCAAGTGTATGCTGAAATTTAGCTAATAACCGAAGGAGTTGATTTGGGGGCATTAAGAGAACATGGTGGTTGTTTACTCTCTGAAGCAGCACAAGGCTGCTTTTTGTTATGAGACTTAGTGCTTCTGTTGATGCCTCCTATTACCGTGCTGCTCTTGGGATAGAGCCCTCTATGCTGGTTTCTGCATTTACCCATACGTACCTGCCATGGGGCACGCTTCTGCCAAAAGCCAGCCAAGGCTTCCAGCAACTCGAGCCTTAGAACACGGAAAAAAAAAAAAAAGAAAAAAATCTCAATTTCTTCTGGGCCCTTCCCGAATTTGAAGAAGATGGAGGAAACGGGTAGCGGTTGGTGGAACACAGGCTGTTACACAGGTAATGCTGAGCACAACAGAGTGCCTGGGCGGCTTGAGGGTTGCAAGGCCTAGCTATTTGAATGCTCTTGAGTGACTGCATGTGATCCAGTGAAGAACACAGCTCTGCTGTCTGCTTTGCTGCATGGTTTCTTCTCAAGGAAGAGGGAGAGAGGAGAGTGATGCTATGGAAGCCGACTCAGCAAGGGGGATTTTTTGATAGTTTCATTTTTGGCTCCTTTATAGATATCCTAAAACAGTAGCTTCTTGCCTCAGAAAAAGGATTTCTGCTTCTCTGTTATTATAACAGTAATAATTAAAACATCTGTATAATATGAAACCCCATTCCTGACCTCATCTACAAAAAAAAAAACTCTTTTCCATGCTGTTATGGAGCATTTGTTGTCAAGTTACTTTTAGCCATCCCTCCAGCCTCATTGAATAAATACAACACACAGACTCTTGGAGCTGCTTATCCTGAAGAATCAGTAGAGACTGCGGTGACAAAGAATAATAAAAGTTCCTTCAAACAGCAGTAGAGATGCAGAGGACTCTGAGGGCGCCGCGCAGGAGCGTGGCGCTGCGCTGAGGGGGAAGCCCGCGTGGCTCGCTGCCCATCCGGCCTATTGCCGCCTTGCTCCGTATGACCGTCCCCTTGGCGGGCTGCTCCTGCGCGGCGTCCCGGCCGGCCGGGTGGCCTCCCTGCCGAGCAGGGGCTCCGTGGAGCTCAGTAGAGAAGCTCGAGAGGTGGGTGGCGAGTCCAGGCCATGTGAGCCTGGAGGTCGGTGTCCCCGGGTTGAGAGGAGAGGCCGTTTTGGGCAGCCTCTGCCAAGGGAGTCCCAATGTTTGCTCTTCCAAAGAAAGTTCTTGGCTCTGTTAGCTCTGTTTAAAAGCACTTAAAGTTGGGGAGAAAACACATCCAATAGTGATGATGTAAACTGATCCTCTTATTAACAGCACTTTAGGGAAATCAATTCTTGGAGGTCTTTAATGAACATTTTTTCTTTTCTTTTAAGGAACCATGGCAGCAAGTCCTTACATAACTGCCCTAGCATGTTTCCTTAATAACTAGTGACGCAGGACTGCGTTTTACTTGATATATGCTCAGCCGTAATGAATTTCATAGTCAGATGGTCACTGAGTTTCTGGAACATTTCATTGACTTAGGGACATGCATGTCCTTTACCCGTAGCGTTTCACTTGGAAAACTTCAAGCGACACGAGAAGTTAAATTGTGATAAGAAACGTGGAAAATCTAAGTTGAAGGCCCTTTTAGGGTTACGGGCGGTCGGCAGTTCAGCTGCTCTCCTTGTATTTCTGTATCTGGTACCATTGAGCAGCCAGAGCCGCAGTCCTGGCATGGATGGCGTCACCCTCGCTGGCTGCGGCAGTGAGCGGGGCTGGAGCTCTTGCCCAACACGTTCTTGGTTGCCCTGGCAGGAAAATTGGGTGTCTGTTAGAGCAAGATACTGTCCATCTGCTCGGATCTAGATCTGGCCTTTAATATTTGATGTTTCCTCTGCCTTCGTATAGGCTCCTGCTAAAGCCCTGTCAGGCCAGTCATTACTTTAGTGTGGGATTGCAGCACGGCTCAGACGAGTGGCTGCGTTGTGGCTGCGTTGTGGCTGCGTTGCAGCAAGTTTCCGGAATTGTTTCTGGTTCTGTTTATGGAATTGTCATTAGACTTTATCTCTTAAAATAATTTATTTTCCCCTGTGTATTACTTAACAGCAGTTCAGCATTGGTGTTAAGCTTTTACTTTCCTTGAAGAAGAATTTTTTGCATTAGGATTTCTAAATTAAATAGATTTTTAAATTATGTTGTTTATGATTTTTGCTATTTGCAATTTACATCCATTTTTCTGGGTATGTCAGGAAATGAGAATATTAGGAAGAAAGTTGAATGAATTTTGGTTTGCAGAATTTGTCTTTTTCCTTGCTTGTTATTAAAAATGGCTTTTAATTAGAATGCATTTATATTAATGTAAATTCCCCATTCTTCATCTAAGTCTTACAGTTTTTTGAGCAATTGAAATATTCGTTCACAAGATTTTTTTTTTTCTTTAGTAGTGATGAGCTTATGCTGTTTATTTCTGCTGCACTTGAAATCCTCCTCTCTGCTGCTCCATTTGGTTGCAGTGGAGATGACATTCAAAAGAAATACACTTTTCTAAGAAGTATTAGTTGAAATTCAGGTTTTATATTCTGCATGCAGTAACTGAGAGGAGTAGGAAACGAGCAGAGGAAGCCACTAACTGCTATTTCTACAGGGTTTTTTTTTAAGTCTTCTTTTTAAATTCTCACCGATTCTTCAGTATGAAGAATAATTTGAAAAAAGGGGAAGGGAGGGAAGAAAAGAGAAAAAAGGGACAAAGCCAACGCAGCAGCAGGCGAGGCGTCCCCCGGTTAGCAGGGACAGGGAGGCCAGCTGTCCGCGGCAGCTCCCGCGGTGCCCACTGACGTCGGCACCATCTGCAGCGCCGGGCGCCGCGCGAGCGGGAGCCGCGGATCTGCCGGCGCCGCGCGAAGCGCCACCGACCCCTGCCCTGCTTCACACGGCTGCGGTGCGTTTGCTCAAAGACTTCGGGGCTATTTTACCAAACTCGTCTCAATAAAGCAGGTTATTTGGAGATAAGGAGCGTCTCCGTGATGCCTTCTGCTGCCAGGAGTTTGGAGCGGTGATGCCGTTAATGAATGGCTGCTTTCCAAAATGAAACATCTTACGCTGCCTTGCATTCTCGCTTGTCTTTAGCCTCATTTCTCTCTATAGTCTTGTCTTCTCTTTTAGGTCCTTTAAGCCAGTATGTATTTGTCTTTATAGCACCATGCTGTTGCCCCTTTCTGACTTTGTCTCAGCAATAGCTTTTAGAACTCATGTTGTGACTACAATCAAATGGTCTTTAGATTTCTTCCCTGCCTCCTTGAGTCTTTCTCTCTAAATTCCTAAATTTAGGTTTGTTAGTGTATGGCTTTTGGAGAGAAAATGAATAGAAAAATTTAGCTGAATGTGGGTTTTTTTGGGTAGTGGCCAGATCTCAGAAGAAGGGGAACATTTTGAGTTGAACAAAACATTGCAATTTGTCTCTCAATATTTCTAAATTATTTACAAGCAATTACATCTCAAACGTGAATATATTTTCATTTTTAGGTGAATCTTTCTCAAATTGTCTGATTTATTTCACCTGATCCACACTTTCAGGGAAAAAGCCTTGCCCAAGAATAAACCCTTGCCTGCTTATGGGTCTTAAGGAGGGTCATATTTATCATCAAAGGTGAAACAATGCTGTTGTGTATTGAGGTACTGCTAAATTCCAGTGCAAGTTCCTTAGGCTCTGGCTGCTGTCCTTGACCTCATGCTGTCCCAAGCTTTGTGATCATCATTTGTTCAAAAACAAAAGCATCTATCCAAGTGGCGCATGGTCTGATCCTTAGATGTTGGCGGAGTTGAGTTGTTCCTTGGCATGAAGCCTTTCCTGGGCGCCAGAAGCTCCCAGAGGAAGTTTGATGAATCTTGAGAAGTTTGATGCTTTTATTTATTTAATCAATTCCTTTGGAATCAGTGCCGCAGGTGTCTTCCCGATAGCTGGAGCCCGTGTGGCGCAGCCTCGCGGGGTGCCGGGTGCTCCACGTGCAGGGCAGGCGATGAGGGCGGCCGCGCGCCTTCCTCCGGGCGGGAGGAGGATCGCGTGTCCCGGGAGCTGACCGGAGATGGAAGTTTGATGAGTCACCACGAGCTGCCGCCCCTTGTAACTCGGCACCGCGATGACAAGCGGGTGCCCTCCCTGCCAGGCCTGCGTGAGGCTGGCAGGTCCCGGCCGCGTCCCCTTGCGCTGAGGGCTGCAGGCCCAGGCCCCGCTGCCCGCGCTCGAGGCTGCTTGCCGGAGCTGTGAACCCAGAGACGTTGCTGGGACTTGATACCAGGAGCTGCTGCCGGCTGCTCCCTCCTCCTCCTCCCAGATAGTTTATTGGAGCTTTTTTTTTTTTTTCTTTCTTTTTTTTTTTTTTTCAGAAGTCATTGCTTATAAACATATGTCTATATATGTATCTATGCACACGTCTTATTAAATGAATTCACGGGCTTTGTATGGCTAAAACTGACAAGAATTAGTATTAAACAGAGTCCTTAAAACCTCTATTCAGAACATAATGACAAATTATTTGGCAAAAACAAAATTTAAATGGAAAATCTGCCTATTTGTTACTATGGTAGCTATGCTACTATAGCTGCAGTTATTTGGGGAAAAGATATTTACTAATATGCAGATGTGACTAGGTGTTTTCTGGTTCACTACAATTTCTTTTTTTTTTTTTTCTCTCCCCTGTTTACTTTATTTACAGGATTATCTGGCGCTGCGGCAGACCTAGAAAAACGAAAGCTTATTTTTGGGAAAAACTTTATACCTCCAAAGAAGCCAAAAACATTCTTACAGCTAGTCTGGGAAGCGCTACAGGATGTGACTCTCATAATCTTGGAAATTGCAGCCATCATATCTTTGGGGCTTTCGTTTTACCAGCCACCAGGAGAAGGGAATGAAGGTAAAAACTTTTTAAGTCACTTGTGATTATTTAAGCGATAATAGTTCTATGTCTGAACCTGCTTCCGTGCCCATTCTCAGGAAGGGCACGAACAGGAAATGTCGTTTGTTTGCTCCTATTACAGTTGCATCTGGTACTGACGTATTTTCTGTGTGCCTGACATTTCTTTATGCAAATAACTCTACCAAGTGACATGCACTAAAGGAGCTAAAGCAAATTCGTAATAATCTTATAAAACTTGACTATTTCTATCTCTGTTTTCATCCTTGAGATTTGTTTGTTTATTCACTGTGGATTGTTTATCACATTACTTATGAAAATTACTTATATAAATTGTGCTCTGCATATATAAATGTGTATAGTTCTTCGTTTATACCACCGAAGGCTTAGGCTTACTGTCTGTCTTAGGCTTCAGTCATTTAAATGTTTTTAGCAATAGCTGAAAAGGAAACGGAGAGGTCAGGTCATGTTGCTTTGCTGTTGCTTATAATTGAGATTGCAGAATCTTTCTGGGATATTTGTAGAAAGTTTTATCCCCTCCCCCCCTCTTTTTTTTTCTCTTTGGAAAGTTATCTTGAATTCACATGCTTAAAATATTCAGTCCTCTAAATACTCACAAGATTACCATTTCTGGCAACTGATTCAGGGTTTTTTTCTTTTCTCTGTTTTTTTCTTTTTTTTCTCCTTATAATGCTCTTCTCTCATAGACTTCTAAAGCTGGATAAAACATGCTGTGTGAAATGACGTGAATAGCTTGGCAAGCGTACGAAGAATGTCTTCCTCTAAATATAGCCTTGAACTGCTTTTTGCATTTGCTTCAGTTTCCTTTGGCTGCTTTCCTTGAAGACCCTTCTTCTTCCTTTTCCATTCACAAGCCAGACAAGCACGTAGCTAAGCCTTGCTCTTGTAGCATACGTATGATTCTTTAATCTTTTCTATATGATCAGGTGTCTTTTGTTTCTTTCTCACTGAATTTCAAATATATTACGTGGTTTTCAGCAGGTGCCCAGGAAGAGAAAGGAGTCATTTGGTGTCAAATCGAGGAAAAGCTATTTCTTACCTCATATAACTAGACATAGAAGAATTCCTTGGGGACATCGTAAATCACAAAGTATGATTTACAGGAACAGTTGAGCAAACTTTCTTGGGCAAAACTGTGCAGTTTTTTTTTTTTTTTTTTGAGGTAAAGTTGCATCATCAGACTATAAATTTATCTTTGATACTGTATTTAAAATGTTTGTTTTCTCATGGGAATATGTAACAAAGCTTGGTAGCACAGCCTGGGAAAATGTGTCCATGTTTTCCCACAGCACCGTGTTTCATTCAGTGGCCACTGCTTTCCTCCTGCTTTTAGAATTGTTTTCCTGGAAGGTTTGGGGCATATTTTTCACACAGAGGGAATGTATCAAGTTGGTAAATATCTTTAATCCAACATATTGTAAACGTATTATGAAGGTCTTTTAAATTATTCCTGAATCTTCCAATTTGTTGCTATGTTTCAAGCCTCATGTCACATATGGGTCTTCCCACTCTATTGCCAAAAGATTTTGATGTCAGCATGTGACTGTTTATGTGATATGTAACAAACTTTTAAGGCTTTTTCTTGGAAACCCATTTTCTTGTATGGATTACAACTTGAGGGGGAAGGGGGAGGCAGCCCAAGATAAGGTGTTTTAACATCTCTGTGCTGAGTGTGATGCCGTGGTCATGACTTCTCTTTTCAAGCATAGATCTGTACAGCTTGGCAGAAGAAAAAGGGAAGCTGCTCTTGGTCGAGTCAGCTTCTGCCAAATTCCGCAGGCAAAGCTCTCCACCAAAACCACAGTCATCTGTTGCATTGTGTAATACAGCTCAACAGAGGTTTAGCTGGGTTAGCCCTCCTTTTGCGTGCAGCAAGCTAAGGAGCATGAGCAGGTAAAGAACCAGGGCACGTTCCTGGGAAACGTGGTCCTCCCAAGTGCGATGAGTTGCTCCGGGGTGACGTAGCGCTGCTTGGCTGGGTGGCCGAGATGCCTGTTGACCTCCTGACAAGGTCTCTTTGCTGGGGTCTGTATTTCCTATGGTTCTCCACTCAGCCGTTTCATCATTTGTGTGATGTGCCATATTGCTTGCTCAACAGGGACATAAGCTCTGACATGGAGAGTTGGCAAAGACATGACAAGGACATCCATGTAGGAGGAGGGAAGGTTCAACGGATGCACAGCTCTCCTGAGGAATGCGGTCACTTTTTGGTGGTTGCTTGTCTTCTTTCTAAGCTTCCCCAGCACATGGTAGACTTTGATACTCAGTTGTGCTCATAGTATATGCATCTAGAATATATTGTGTGCACATCTAGTCAGTGCGCATACGTGTACCTGAGTAAACATAATAGAAAAAGAGCAGCTCTCAACAGTGTGAAATCTCCATCTGCCTTGTAGTCTGTACTGATGATTTCTGTGGTGGTAGCGAGGGCAGTGTCTCTTCATGGTTACAAACCTTTGCTTTCCATAGGTTAGCTGCTGATTTTAGTGCTTTTCTGATGACATCTCTCCTCCTAAGGGGCATTTGGCTCTCGTGACTTACAGCAGGCTTTCAAAATAATGGAGGCATCTGGGGAAAATAAGGATTACCACTTTTCTAATACAATTTGCAAGTATAAAAAGCCGAAGTTTCACATTCTGCCTTGAACTGTTTCCATTCCCTGTTTTTCACCCAAGGGTAACATCTACCCATCTGTTACTTGTATTGGCAGGTGAACCAAGCTCTTAGACCAGTTTCATCCAATGCTGACATCTGCATGCAGGATTTGTCTCCTGTTCTTGCATTTTTTTTTGACATAGAGAAATTGTATGAAGCTCTCTATCTTCCTGGGTTTTATTCTGTGATTTGCTTCTCTCCCTTCTCTTTGCCCCTAGCTGTGACAGCCTGTGTTCATTTTAGTGCCTTCTCTGTCTGGTGCTAGAAGTCTCTTGTTCCTCCAGTCTCTGGGTCTTAACACTTTTCTTCTTTAGAGTTATTGCCAAGGTAATAAACTTTTCATATTTTGTTTCCAAGAAGTAAGGTCTTCGTAGATTTATTTGTTTTTCTCTGGGGACTGTGTAAATTCTACATTCTTCTGATGAAAATCAAGTCACTCTTAAACTGTATAAATATATAAAATGCCTGCTGGGGAAACCTTGAAATAGGTTCTTGTGTATGCAAACACATATTGGCAGCCTCGGAGAAAGGCACAGGTGCCACTCAGGCAGGAAACGAGGATTGGATATGAAATTAATAGCAGGATTAGCCCTGCAGGAGCCCTGCCTTTTCATCTGCTACTGGGAATAGCATTCAGAATTATCAGATTCTGTGGCGGGGCGCAATCCGTTCCTGCCAAACGTGAACATGCTGCTGTTTTTATTGTGGTTTGAGTTTTTGTTTGTTTTAATAATATTTATCATTTGTATTACTGTAAAACTAGAAACCAGTACAGGAAATTCCGTGGCTCAAGATGATGTTTAAAGCAGTACCTGTGTGTGCCTCTGTGGCTAAAAGAAAATGGTCCTAGGAGATAAGCTGTTGTTTTAAAGAAATTAAACTAAGTGAAGCAGTTCAACTAAACTTAATAAAACTTAATTAAAAGTAACTTCAGAGAGCAATAAGCAATGCAGCCTTAAAACTAGTGTGTGCTGGTAGGAGTGCTCCTCTTGGCTGCTGCTTGGCCTCGGCTCCGTCCCCGGGCCAGCAGCACCGGCAGCGATGCTCCCGCCGCCTTGCCCACAGCTCTGTCCTGCTCATTTTAAAGAGTTTTCAGTGATGGAAATCCCCCATCATTCCTGGATAGCTTAAGTGTCCATGTAGTGTGACAGTTGTTTCCAGTGAAGAATTTCACTTGTGAGAATTTGAACACCTCACCTTCCTGTTGTATTTTACATGTATATGAAGACTGATTAATCCTGTTACAATTTGAGCCATGTTTTACCTGTTTGAAGACAGATTATGAATGCCAATATGTAGCATTTCATGGGACCTTGACCAGCCTTTTCCATAGAAACTTAAAATCTAACCCTGCTGCCAATACCATCAAGCAGCCCAGGGTTGCACCAACCTGGACAGAGGAGAATATTATTTAGGTAAGTAGAGGCAGGCAGCTGTGCCTGCTCGAGCAGCAACACTAATGATGAGGCCAGTATTTAGCACTTTGCTGCTGCTTGTTCTGGTGCAAGCAGCAGCAGTAAAGCAGGCGTGAGGACGCGGTGCTGAGCTCAGCACAAGGTAAGTGCATCAGCAGGCCCTGGGTAGGGTATGTGAAAAACCACTCTCAAAATCAAAATTTTTCATCTGTTTAGGCACACTGGGCTGGGGTGTTTTCTTTTTTAAGCTTTTCCAGTAAGGCAGATAAGTCATCCCCATGCACACCCCCACACCCTCTGTGCAAGGGAAATAAGGCACCGGGGGGAGAGCGAGGCTGTGACAGCCCATATCCACTGCACCTGATGGGGTAGCACAAATCCTGGGTGCAAGGGCGCTGCTCTTCAAATATGGCTGTGTCCTGGTAGAAAAGGAACAAGTTAAAAATGTGATTCCTGTTTATTTATTTATTACATATATAGTTTTGGCTTGTATCCCTAGAATATGTTTTGTGTATCTTATTTAAGTATGCATAAACTTGTAGGTTCTTAAAAAAAAATTATGCATTGTTTGAAACTAAAGTTTGTATACAAAATAGTAGAATGTATATTTTTTAATGATTGCTCTAATTACCTATAGCTTTAGCCTGCTTTAAGTGGATCTATATTAGCATTTTACTTTGGAACTGGAGTGTACTTCAGAAACTAATCTTCTGATTGTCCCTGCTAGGGTTTGGGGAGGGTTTAGCCTGCAATCCTTTGTCATGAAATTACACTGGAAAAGGTGGTCCAGAAGCATGTTTGCATAGCAGCTCTACTGGCAGTGTAAAACTCCTCTTATTAGGCTGTAAGATTTGCTACTGTTGGTAGAAGACTTTAATGCATTCTGGTGCAAGACATATCTTAGAAAGCTTAATCTTTTACTCACATGATTTTTCACCTCTTACTGTTTTATAGCACAAATGATGAAGCCTGGATATTTAATAAATGTAATAAACACAGCAGTGTATGAGCTTGTTTTGTGGCTGAGGTCTGTAAATCTTGCACATCTTTTCCAACCTGGTTTTCTTTTTGACAAGAGTATGACGGATGGGGAAGTGAATGACGCTGAATGAGGATGAGGTGCATCAAGAGCCAGCTCCAGAGCACATTGCCATAGCCTAAGCTCAGAAGAGCATGGGCTTAGTATTCTGAATTTGCAAAATCTTGGTTGTGTAAGACTGTATAAGCCACGTGATTACAGATTTTCTTATTCAGTGACTTTGAACCTGTGGTCTATTGAACCTGTAGGAATTGAAATTAGTAAATATAGTAAGTAGTTCTTAGTAGCTTGTTTCTCTCTGTAGGGTTTGTAGATTGGAAAAAGTTGAGAATTAGACTTTAAATGCCATACATATAAAAGGAAGTATATCAATCAGCAATCACAATTTCTTGTTGTACAGTTCAGTTTTTAGTAGCCCTGATGGAAAAGCTTATTGAATTTTATTAAAAAAAAATCAGGATTTTCAATACTGTCATGCAAGCTTTTGTAGTGTTAAATGTTAAATGCAGTCATCTTGGCTAAAGCGATTGTTTTAAGGGAAAAAAGGAGAGAATATTTTTGGAAACAAGCACATTTTCTTTATATTAGCAAGCAACCAGTTAAGTGATGAATCAGTATAAGCACCTGTTACTCAAGCAGATGCTGCCCTCAAAACTTTTAACGATTGTTGTTCTTTAGCCAGGAAAAATGGGGATGGCTTATAAGAATTCAGTTGGCAAAATGTGAGTAAGTGTAAGCAAGAAAGACAGCTCCAGCTTTCTGGCTTCTTGGCTCAGAGCATCTAGAGAGTTTGGACTCCCAATGTAACATGTTTCCCTATGACTATATATATATATATTCATCTGTTTGTTCAAGGCCTAAACGGGACTTCTCTATTTTTTTAAGGCTCTCCTAAGATAACTTTAATTTTACCCCAGTGGTTGTAGCATTCTCTATGCAGCTTTTTCGTACATAAAGGATAAAATTGTGGCTCAGCCTTTATTAAGTTTATCCAAATGAAAAAATGTCAGCATTCATATGGACAGCTACGTCAGGATTAATACCAAGCTAACAGCAATTCCATTTTCTATCTTTCAGATTTATTCATAAAGTTTTTTTGTTTGTTTGCAGTGGCGCAAGATCCTATTTGAGGTCTGTGCTTACGATGGGTGATCATGAAAAAAGGCGTCCCCTGCCCAATCTCCCCTCCTATATATATATATATATATATATACACACATATATATATATATACACACACACACACAAGCACACTCAGGTACATGTGTACATATATGTTATTTTTAATTCCACCTAGTACACCTTTCAAATTGAGTTTGCCAGTTAATCCTGATACCCAGATATCACCAATGCCTCGTTTGTGCTGCGTGTGCTTCTCTTCTGCAAATTGCTTGGCCTTGCTTTCGGTTCAGTCTAAAATGAAATATCTTTTTCTGATATAGATGAATCACTTCAGAATTGAGAATTAGTTAAAAATTATTTTAAAGAAGTTCTTACTGTCTCATTCAGTTTGTAATTCCTGTGCAAGATGGTTCCTTCTTGTGGGGTAAGCATTTCTGACAATTTGTGAAAACATTTATTTTGCAAATTCTAGCTGGATTTATCTGCAAGCATACTTGCTGAAAACCTAATTATGTGAAATTAATTGCTTTTTAATGAATGTTTAGATGAAAATATATTGTATGTTTATTCTAGTTTATACCTTATTCTAACATGCTCACAAATGGCCTACTTTAGATAAGTTTGTTCTGAAACTTTATTCAATATTTTCTTCATCTGGAAGTTCCTAGTTATGAACTTATAGACTCTAAACCTCCCAACTTGTAGCTGAATATCAAGTCAGTCTGTTTTCTGACTTTTGTCACCCTCCTCCCTGGGAACCATCATTACATCTGTAAGAATTACATCTTTCAAATGTAGTAGGTTCTGTGAGGTTCTGCTTATCCCATATTGTGGTTTTCTAATCAAATGATATTTGTACTGTGATATCAAAATCTGAAGATACAGATCTGGAAATATCGTATGTTATTTGGTTTCTCTGTAAGAAGCAATGAGAAGAGGTTCATGCCCAGAATCTCTAAGTCAGCCAGGAAAACCCAAATCACTCTCTGCCAAGAGCTCATAAGTTTAAAAGAAATATGGAGAGGGCGCTGCATGCATAGTGAGCTGGGAGAAAAGCATCGCTGCCAAAACACAAGTGGGATGACTTGGAAGGTCGGTTGTCAGGAGCTGTCATTTGTCCAGAGAATGTTTTCATTATGGTTTTGCACAACTATTTCAAGTTTATTTGTTCAATATTGTTCACAACACCAGGATTTAGAGTTCTGGGATGAAGCATCAAGTCTTCCCATTCCTCCCTGCTCCGGGAGCAGAGGAGTCCGTGAGGACACGACCTTGTGAGTCTCGATGAGTCACGGCAGCCGAGCCCAGAGCACTGCGCTCGCAGGGCAGCTCTCCTGCCGCACGGGGCCCTCGAACGCGCTCTCGTCGGCCGGGCTCTGCTCACATGTGGGGCCAGGTGCCGGCCTGTGGCCTTGCGGGGCTTGTGCTTCTGTTTCCCTTGCATGAGAAATGTCAAAATAGGTGTAAATATTTAATACTGAACTCTAAAGTTGAGGGTTATGTAAGTGGCGTTTGGGGACAGTGTCTTCTTTCAGCCTCAGCAGAGCTCTTATGTAACCAAGCGAGGTGCCGCGGAGCGAGCAAGCCGAGTGCTGCTGGCAAGAGTTTATCCCGAGCTGCCTCCCGCTCGTGGGCTGCAGGAGTCTGCTCTGCAGGACCCGCTCCACACGGCCGCTCGGTGTCACCAGAAAATGCTGCTCGTGGCTGAAGGGGCCCCGGAGAGCGGGACGAAGGGGATGTGGTGGGGGAGGCCACGGTGCCGCCTGCTCCTCTGCCCTTCGCTGGTGCCTCATTTAACAGGAAGCACTAAGGGGCAAAAAGGGTCTTTTTCATATAAATATGGTAGTATCTTTTTGCAACTTGGGGATCTTACTAAGGAAGACAGCTTACGATATTTCTCTCTCAGTTTTCTGGTTATCATTCTTGGTCCCCAAGTGAATCCACTTGGCAAAACAAGCAGCGCTGCTTGTGATGTGAGCAGCAAGAACCCAGCGCATCGATCAAGCGCTGTAACGCAGCGGCACAATTCGCTTTAATCACGTCAACACCAGAGCTGCAGCTAAGGAAAAACGACTTTACAGCCAGCTATTAAATACAAAGTTTTAAGCACAGGAACTCTTGTCTTTCTGATGACAAAAACAGTTTGACTGACTAAAATTGCTTCTGGGGGCGTTATGAGATTTTCCTAGGGAATTTAAATGCCACGAGGTATTCTCAGCTTAAAAATAGAAAAGTGTAGGTTGAAATCAGTAGCTGAGAAGTATGTGCTGTAGGTTGGGATTTAGCAATACAGATGTTCTCAGGGTTTTTTTTTTTTTTTTTTTTTTTTAAAGTATACTTTCTCTGGTTTAAAAATTGCTATGGTCCAGCTTAAGATGATAGGGTTTTTACTTGCAATTCTTATTGTAGTTGAGTCTGTTGTAGTTCAAGCAGCTATAGAAAATCTCTTTGTATCTGTGTTGGGATTTCCACCCCCCCCCCGACAGGCTGCCCAGGCCCCTGGCGTGTTTGGAGCCCACGGCTCCTGCGCCCAGGTTTAGGGGATGAGGTTCAATCCCCAGCTGGTGTGGGTTTGCACCTATCACTTATGTACGTTGCTTTGAGATACTTTTTTTCTCTGAATACTCTTTACATTTCATTTCTGTCTTTCCCTTTCATCTCCTTTCTACAGAACCATCTTTCAGCAGTCTTTGCTGACCTCTTTCTGGTCAAAATTTTAAGCTTCTACAATTCCATTCTCTCTTTCCTTTTTTTGGAGGATGCTCTGCTGAGATGCCCCCTTTATTTCTGAAGTCCTTTCAGGCCCTTGGTTGGGCCCTCCCACCGCTCGGGGGCGGGAGGCCCAGCCATGGTTCCTGCACAGCTTTTGGGATAAGCTGAGTCCCTGTTCCGGCTTCCCCTGCTGTCTGGTGCCAAGGAATCACAGAATGGAAGCCACAGCCCTGCTCACTCCTGACTCAGCCAAGTCTGTCCTCCCTTTCAGTGAGGTGTGAGTTTTCTGTCTCATGAGCATGGGTCTTCTGGGAACACACGCACGTGTGTTCAGTTATGGTAGAAAATGTTTCCATATTAAAATCTTGATTACTTTACTGAAAATGACTTCTCAGGTGGATAGAAGCTGTGCTAAATATAAATTTTAAATGACTGTTTCACAGTTCATCGTCTTGGAGTTAAACTCTGCTACGTTCATATCATCTAGTTCTGCCTTAAAAATATTTTCATGATTCTTCTCCATCACTGCCTTTCAGTGATAAAAATTCAAGCATTGGTAATACTTGATTTTGTCATGTCATAAACTAAGTACTACCTTTTGAAAGTTTAACAGCAATTGTAGATCTTAACACAATTTTTAAAGGTCATATGAACAGTCATTAGATCATTTAAAATACCTTTTGTGTGGTCTCCTTTGACATACTGTTCTTTACTCTTTTGTTTGTCTCCTCTGTATTAGTTTTTTTTCTCATATATAAGTTGACACCCTATCACTCTGTGTACTAGGGAAAAAGAACAGACCATGTAAGATGTAGAAAGTAGGTGTTTGTTTTTTTTCCTATGAATCCATGCATTTCCTTCCTCTGAATGCATATAGCTCTTTATATAATTTCATTAAGCAGTGTGATATAATGGCAGTGGACAAAAAAAGGAAATTATTTTCCCTAAGTATATGAAAAAGAATTTTATAAGCCCATAGCAATAGAGAACCACATTTTCATTTTTTTTCTATTAAAAGGGAATGTTCAGATTTATTTTCTATTCAATATTTATTTTCTAGTAAAATAGAAAAGATAATTTTGAAACAAAGCCACAGCACGTTTCCTGGCAGCTAGGTCATCTCTGGCTTTTCCTAATCTCTCACATTCCTACACACCTGAAATCCTGCATCCTTGCTGGTTTTGAGGGCAGGTGAACAGATTGGGCTGTGTCGGCACCTAAAACATCCCCATGCAGAAATGCTGCTTTTTTCTGGACAGCAAGAACCACCCGACCTGACATCTGGGAGCCCTGGATTAAATTCCCTCATCAGGGCAAGCAGAGAGGGATTAGGAGAGGGCAGGGTTGGCTGCACGGGGAGCTTCGCTTCTCACCTGCCCAACTTCACGGCGCTCCTCAACCTTGCGCAGGAGCTCAGAGCAGCGGATAGAGGCTCCCAGTCGGTGCCTCTCGGGTCCTGGCTGGTCGCTTTAATCCTGAGCTGGGTTGGGTGGAAAGAGGATGAGCTTGTCCACAAGCAACACCTGCCTATGATGATGCATGAGCCAGGCCAAGTTGTGCCTGTGGGGATATTAAAATCCATGAAGTACCTCAGCATCTCCTCCCTCCATCTACAAGTCTTATTTCTGTCCATGTCTGACCCGTAATTTCCTTTCTTAGGGCGCTCTCACCCAAAACTTCCTTTCTCCCTTCACCAGGGCTTTCCTCCATGTCAGTGCAGCTCTGTTTGACCAAACACACACAAAATAAACGAAGCACATTTGAACCCCGGTGATTTTCACTGGGTTATGGAGAATTTTCTCCATGTTTGATGAGTAAAAGCACGAATTATTGCTCAATCCTGAGACTTGTCAAATTTAGGGATGCTTTCCAGGAACTTGATTTGAGCTTGGTCTGTCCAGGGCCGGAATGGGATTTTCATGCTTAAGGACATGGCTGCTTTGTCTCTTTCAAGCAGTTGATTTTTCAAGTTTGCTGCTATAGTTCAGATTAAAAAGATATCAGGGGAGTATGACGTAGTGTTAACTCTTGATCCAGCAGAATATCTTCATGCAGAAATGACAGAAGGTTTTCAGTGAAAGCATAAGAAAACCTGCTCCAGAATAGGGTAGAATAAACACCACCTTAGCAGGACTATGCAGAAGTCCCAAAGAGCTGAGCCAGCTTCAAGTTCAGCCAAGATTTTAAAATAGACAAATAAAATCCATCTCGTGCTGTGCTTGCCTCAAGTTGTATTTTTTTGTGAGGAGCAAGAAAGGGGTTTTGCTGGGTGAAATGGAGCTTTGTGATGCCTCATTCTAGACAGTGCCTAATAAAGCGCGAGTAGCAAACTTTTTTCTTATATTTGCCAGAACAGAATTAGTTGCCCAGGGTAACATTTTAATCCAAGCAAGGCAAAAGTGAAGCCCCTGATCTAGAAAAGGGATCTAAAATCAAGCACCTGGGATGATTTAAAGGTTAAATGGGTAAAGCTCAGTAATCTTTCTAGAAAGTAATATTCTGCCAATGGAGCAAATTGTACCTGTGCTTCTGTGGCTGGTGTTTGCTTCTGCTTTTAAGCAACTCCAGGTATAGAACCTGCAAAAGGGTGCTTAATCTCGTTCTTGAAATTCCTTAGTAATAGTCATGCACACAGGTCGCGCCTTCCTGCTCGGAAAGCCTTTTTGCTTGGAAATGTGCATGGCCTCTCAATTAGGCTAAGACTCATTTTAAACTACAGAGGAAATTAGTAAGAATTATGTATGAATTTCCCTTTCGTCCACTCAGTGGAAGTTCAGTCTTTAAAACGTCTGTCTTTTGATGACTTTTGGTTATTTTCTTACTGTGCTCCACTGGACGCTTCCTCGCCCTGTCTTTCAGGATGCGGAACCGCTACAGGAGGCGCCGAGGATGAGGGCGAGGCTGAAGCTGGCTGGATTGAAGGTGCCGCCATCCTGCTCTCCGTCATTTGCGTCGTACTCGTCACTGCCTTTAATGACTGGAGCAAGGAGAAGCAGTTCCGGGGGCTGCAGAGCCGCATTGAGCAGGAGCAGAAGTTCACAGTTGTCCGAGGTGGGCAGGTCATCCAGATCCCGGTGGCGGAGATAGTAGTTGGTGACATTGCACAGGTGAAATATGGTAAGTTGGACCAAGCAGTCCTCTGCTTTTTTGAACTTCATTTACATCTCTCCTCCCTCTTCTCACTCTTGCGTGGGATAAAGTATATTTTGGACTTAATTTTTAGTACTTGATGCAAAGAGTAAGGAGTTATGTGGTTATTGTCTGCGGTAGCATAATTCCTACCTGCTGCCGTTAGGGCAGAAGGAAAGCTTCATCTAAGGTACTTGCTATAAAATGGCATTTTGGTAACTTTATTTTTGTAATCTTCGCTACCTTTCTCTGAGAAGAGCAGTAATCCTCTTTTATGGAGGATTTCAGTATGTGGCCTTCTGGGTTCCTTTCCAGTTAGGAGTAAAAGGAATTATTTTTAAACGCCCTGTGATGGGGAGTGGTGCAGCCAGGATTGCTCCAGCACTTGGGATTGGCAAGTTTCCCTGGATGGGGCCTTTCTGCTGGGTTGATGCTTTATGGTCCAGTTCACCATATGCAAGCTCACACTGAGATAGCAAGAGGCACAAAGTACATGAGCCCTTCCCTTATAGATTTAAGAGAAAAGTCATGGTGATGTAGACGAACATGAGCAATATTAGCAAAAACAACCCATTGTGGTAGCTGTTCTTTCAACTTTGCTTTCATTTTACATTTTTGTGTAATTGTTGTTGGGAATGTGATTATGTAGTTCTAAAAGCAATCTTTCTAAGCCACTATTCCTGTGTTTTTTACCGAAAGGTGATCTTCTCCCTGCGGATGGGATATTTATTCAAGGAAACGATCTTAAAATTGATGAAAGTTCTTTAACTGGAGAGTCAGACCAGGTCCGCAAATCTGTCGACA
Source organism: Tinamus guttatus (assembly GCF_059628265.1). Taxonomy (NCBI): domain Eukaryota; kingdom Metazoa; phylum Chordata; class Aves; order Tinamiformes; family Tinamidae; genus Tinamus; species Tinamus guttatus. The sequence continues at coordinate 2,636,767 of NW_028288703.1, read as the reverse complement.
AAGACCCAATGCTGCTGTCAGGTAAATGGGCTGCATTTTGCTGAGCTTACCCCGCACACTGCTTTGCTCGTGCTCTTTTCTTGCCACATCATCAAGTTTTGGTAATCTCTAAGAACACCTGCTCTTTGACTGCTGGCCTTGCACACTCTTCCTACAATTGGTACACTTTTGGTTTTTGATTTTGTGTTAATAAAATAAATGTTATGATCAGAAATAATAAGTGAAAAGTAATGAAATGCTTTTATAGGAAAAGTATAATTCTAGGAAATGATTATTTTAGCTCATTAAACACAAGATTTAACTGTTGATTTTTAATGCCTTTTAAAGCATCCTTAAACACTTTTGTTTCTGCATTTACTAGAAAAAGAAACAAACAGTAAATGTGTTAAAAGGAAATTGATAAACTAAATATTGTAGATTTGACTTACGGTCAGTAGTAGTCAAGATAAATTCAAGTTATTTGTAATACTTGCATTTTGCAATATTCTACACAATAAATAGGTTGCAAAGAAAATGCAGTTTTTATATAGGTTGCCTGTCAACAGATTTTCTCTCAGATGTGATCTGGAAATGACAAGCCGCTGATGTCACTATGTCAGAGATCCCCAAGCAGTGGTTTTAAAAACAGAAATGGCAGTTTTCATTCCTGGAAAGTGTTGCGGCTGCTGCAGAGCCGCGCGGGGCCCTTGGCCGCGCCGCAGCCGCGGGGCCTTCGGGCAGGTTCCCTCGGGAGGCGGGCGCAGATGGTCAGGCCGGTGCCTGGCGGCGTCTCCCTGGCGTCACCGTGGGAAGGGAAGCGCCGCTTCCGTCTGCACGGAGGAAGAGCTGCAAAAATGCAACAGTTGGATTTGTGTCACAGTTTGTCATTTTTGTGAGCTGAAATTTGGTGAAAGATAAACACCCCGAATCAGGAAGTATTATTTACACGGTTGGCACCTGAAACAGCATTCTTTATGTTCACTTAGATTCAATGGCATAATTAAACTAAATGAGTTTCACTGCTTAATGTCCTGTTTAATCATCAAGACAGTCATTTACGATACTCAAGAAGCAATTCTAAAAATGCAAGTGCTGACTGAAACAGATGGTTCATTTCCATCTTTATATAGCACATTTGGTACCACCTAGGAAGGCAAAAATGAAAATACAAACTCTGATATACCTGAAACCAAAATAAGCAGCATCTTTTCTATGCTTCCCCCTTACTCCTGTGTAGAAGTTGTTCTTTCTTTAGGGCTGTTAGCAGCTAACCCACCTGGCGACTGCTCGCTCTTCACTGCAGCTGATGCATCCTTTGAGCTTCAGAGAGTTCATAAGTTCAGAGATCCGTGATTTCTAAATACAGAAGCTTTGAACGTGAGTCTGGCGTCAGTATTAGACACAGAGAAGTACTTTGGGGTACCCTATACTCTAAAGGTAAAATAGCTGTCAGGAAAACAAGATCTTAAGGGATCGTTATTTAACATTTTTTGTCAAGAGTTTAGATTAATTTGATTACAGTATGAAAGGGTTGCACGGAGTAACTTGCCTAAGAGAGTTCTCATGGAATTGAAACTAATAGAACATTACTTCATCCTAATTTAACCTTCATAATTTTTATTTTTTTTAAATCAATGCACACAGAAAGGATGCAAAACACAAGTCTCTTTGCTCAAGAACAAATAAAATTTGTTCATCACTGTGCTTTATTAGTTTTTCTTTTTAAAAGAAGCTTGATTAAGGAATCAGGTCAGCTCTTGCCTGAAGAAAAATAGCTCAGATTTTCTCTCAGTTTCTTGCCAGTAAATATTCAAAGTCTTGCAAAGCAGAAATTCTCACAATAGAGTGTCCAACTATTAATGTCTCTATTTATTTTGAATATCTTGCAATTACATGTACATGATTTTCCTGGAAAGCTTTTTATTTTTGTTTATCAAGGATATTCTGATGATTATTTCACTTTGTAGTAACTTCAGTTACTTCTAAAAACTGCAGTGATTAAAATAGGTGCTTAGACCTGCAGATGGGTACTTCCTGTTCAGCGCTAGTTTGGTGGAAGTAAATAGGGTCAACCCCCCGAGCTGGTATACTACCTTATTTTCTTTTTTCTTCTTTTTTTAAAATTTCCAGCCTATTTGTCAAGTACGATTATTAGACTTTAGTGTTTTTCAGCAGTCTTATGTTCAGACATTTTTATCCTGAAGACATACATGCTACCTAGTTTCCTTGGTTTCTAATCCATTTATCTCTTTTCTTACTGAACTAGACTCCTTCATTTTGTATCTTTGAGTATTAATTAGTAATCAACTTCAAATTAAATACTCAGCATGTAAAATATATTTTCTAGTTGTATTGAAATTTTGGCTTCAAAAGGGAAGAGAGTCAGCTCTTCCCCATCAACGTGAAAAACATGCATTCATTCCTTAAATCCATTTGTTTAATGACATCTGATCAAAGTCATAGAGCCCACTTCTTCATTCAAGTGAGAATAAATTAATTATACTGTAATGTAATTATACATTTTGAATTATGTTTTGCAAGACTAAGAAAAGTTGATCTCACAAGGCTCCAAGGGTGGAGAGAGAAACTTGAAATCTGGTGGGCAAAGCTAATTTTGAGACCTAGGGGCTATACGCTGCCTTTAGAGTCCTGTGCAGAACAGATGCCTTAAAATGCTAAAAGCAAGTTCTTAACTAAAACGTATTTTAAGTGCTGTTATAACTTCAAAAAGTGCCTTGTGCCGGTACAAGGCGCTGTGCATGTTCTGGCCCCAGAGACAGACGCTCGGACACCATCAGGTGCAGGCTGAGCTGCCCCTTGCGGAGCTGGCTCGGGAGGAGGACGAGGAGGAGGAGGCCAGGTGAAGGCTGGAGCAGCCTGTGCAGGCCGGCACACAGGCAGCTCCTGTGGGCAGGGCCCGAGGAGCTGCCACGAGCACTTGCTTGCTGCCGCCCTCCGAGACCCGGAGCAGGCCGAGCCGGGAGCTGCCCACAGGGTGTCCGGGCCTCCGCGCACCGAGAGCGCCTGTTTTGTAAACCCGTAACGTCCATTACTGCATTTTTGTTGCCGTTTGGCTGATTTCTGCTGAAATTTTCTTGGTGTTGTGATGAGGTATTTATGCTCTCAAATGAGGCTTAGGCTTGGCAGATGTTCCCTCTGCACCGTGTTTCTGTTTTCCTTTTAAGAACATGAGAGATTTTGATTATTTAGAGAAAGAGATTTTGATTATAAATAGTTGCATTGCTTAGTAGGCCTGAGGACTGCAAATGGATAAGCAGTAAGAAGAAAAAAGGTTGAAATTTTTGTAAAAACTGGGTTGCAGGGATGCATGTTTAATTATTTTTGTAACAACATGTTCCTGTATCTTTCACTTTTTCAGCTTTTCACATAACACAAATATGTAAAGATGAGACTCAATCCACTAAAATATGTTTTAAAGAGCTGAGGAAGAAAGACTCTTTCCATGGCCATTCAGGTTTTGTAGATCTGAATGCCAAATAAGAGACTCCACTAGAAATAAATAATATTCCCAGCTGCAACTCTGTGGTAATGTATGATTAGTTCTAAAATATAGTTTGGTCTAAAACAAATTCATTTAGTATATGAAACACTTCTGGTTTACTTAACCATGCCTTTATCCATAATTAACCTGGTGGTGTCAATATGCTTACACCTGTACCAACTATTTTTTCTCAAAACTTTATTTCTATCTTACAGTCTATTTTTCATAGCTTTCCATTTACTTTCTTTTCCATTTATTCACACACAGCAAAGAGTATTTAAATAACAAAACCGAACGCAGTAAACTTGCACTTTCTTGCAGTGACAGGTTATCGCCTAACTTGGAGTAGTTGCTAGTTTGTGTTCCCACAAGCAGGAAGCTTCTGCCAGGCTGTGAATTTAGATGCACCTAGCATTGTTCAAGGTTCAATGATTCATCACTACGTGTCAGTTTTATTCTTATTTCTCTGTGTGGCAAAAATTCTATTTCTAGTTTTTCTTTTGTTCCTGTAAGCAATTAGCATAACAGTCAAATCTTTCAAATTAATATGTGTATTAGAATGTGGATTATATTAGTTATCTTAGAGGAAGGTCATTCTCACAATATATAGTGCGCATTTAAAAAAAAAAAGAAAGAAAGAAGGAAAGAATGGAAAGATTAATTTCCATGACAGGTTTGCATTGTTTAATCTTGCACTTTTAATTTTCTAAGTGAAGCAAATGTCTGAGAATATATAAAGTTAGAAATAAGCTGTAAATAAATAATTTCTACAAAATAAGTGCATGAAACACTTATCCAAAGGAATTCATTTAATTAATACAACGATAGAAATATCTAGATAATCAGATGATCATTTTTGGAAGCACCATACATTTTTATTTGTTTTAGAGCAATAGAAATCTTTGTGGATACTGAATTGTTTTTTCAAGTATTTGTCAATGTTTTATTTTTTTTCTTGATACTCAAAAAACATCTCCTTTGAAAATCTTTCTCAGTTTGAGAAATTTGAAATGATTTTCACAGGTGGATTTTTTTTCTGTGCTTGTGAATCAACCATAACCGAGAAAGATGAAATTTCCCCTATATTTAATGTGCTTACATATTTCTTATATCATCGGTTTAGTCTGGAACAGTTTCACAGAAGAGGAATGTTTGTGGCACTCCTAAAAGATGTTTTCCAAGTTGCAAGGTTTAATTATGTGAAGCTAAGTTAATTATCTTCCAAAAGCAGACGAACTTTAAGTTAGTGGCTAAATTTTTGTTGCAAAGGACACATGATTGTGTGGCTGATGTTGAATTAATGTTTTGTGGTTAATGCTTCCTAAGCTTTAGGATCAACTGTCCATTCTCATTTGAGAGTGACGATGAACAGTTGTTTTTTCTTTTTTTAGTGTCTCAACTTTATTTCAAATCGTACATAAAATATTTTAATGGTTGTGCTTTTTAATATATTAGTAAAATACATCTAACTTATATTGCATATTTTCAGGTACTCACGTCATGGAAGGCTCTGGACGAATGCTGGTAACTGCTGTGGGTGTGAATTCTCAGACAGGCATCATCTTTACTCTGTTAGGTGCTGGAGGTGAAGAAGAAGAAAAGAAGGATAAGAAAGGTAAATTTCACAACACGTATGGATGCACCCAGGCAAGCACTTGGGCTTTGTATAGCCAAAGCTTTCCTCAATTCTTTGCAAATAAATGCAATTCTACAGACTTTTGGTATATGTTTTTGTCTTTACACATCACACAGGAAAAGCAAAATCTGTTAACCAATATATACGTTGGATAACAAGAAGTTTTTCCAGTGTGAAGTTGCAGACTCTCAGTACATAACCAAACGCAAGGGAACACCTGGGTATGCTCCTGTTGCCATGTTTTTGACATAAATCCATACTCATCTAAAATCTGCTAGTTTTGCTCCTGTGCATTTACATCTGTGTAATATTTTTTTTCTCAAACTTAACCATAGAAATAATATCTTTCTTTGAACCTCAAAAATAAATTGAGGATAAGATTTTTTTTTTTTTTTTTACACTAAGTCATTTAATGTCAGTGAATGACTATCAGAACAGCAATATAAGTAAAGGCATTTTAATTAATGGAGAGGTCAGAGTAAGCCTAGTAAAACAGAAGAAATTAAGTGGCAAGAAATGATAACAGACTGTTTAACTTCCATTTTAGGTGTCAGTTAATGAAATCGAAATTATCTCCAGACTTTCACCTTATTATAGAGCGATGTTGGCAATAGGTAATTTGTGGGTTGCACACTAAGCAGCAGATTTAATGTGTGTCCTTACTAGTTTTTGTTCACAGTCTTTTGTAAATTGCCCAAGTCTACTTTCAAAAATTTTCATCTCAATAAGGAAGTTGGTTATAAGAGTATTTAACTCTCAGTCATATTTAAGGGCAAGTTAACATACATTTTTAGACATTTCCACTCTTTTTAATAGCTTTTGCAATTAATAGCATAAGCAGAACTTTACTGAACATTTTACATTCTATCAGATGGTTGAAATGGTTGCATGTGACTCTGTTTCTGTGAGCAGAATCCCTGTTCCTGTGATGCTTTTACAAGCTGTTGACCATTTCTGTGCAGAAATGTGCAGTACCTGCTAGGCCACCTTTCACATCAGCGAGTGTGAACAGTGTCTTAGGGTCTGATCTTGCCGTCGCTGCGCCCGGCTGCTGCGCTGGGCCCTGCGCGAGCCGGCAGGGTCTGGCCTGGCTTCGTGTGAGGGTATCGCAGGTGGGAAGCAGAGACATTGGTGTCTGCTTGCAAGTAACAGCTCTCTGCCAGAAGGTCCTGCACTTCTCTGGCTTGCCCTTCTCTGCATTTCATTTTGCCCAGGACACTGGTAATGCTCTTCTGCTTCTCTGTGGATAGCCTTGAAAGGCAGGGAAAAGCAACGCTGAGGTAGAAGGTAATGGACTGCACTACATTAATGAATAGCCAGACAGACTTTCTTTAAATATATGTAAGAATTGGTAGAGCAGACACTAAATCTAATAGGATATAGCTGTAATACCTAGCAAATTATTTTCTAGTGTTTCTAATTGCTTTGTGCTGGTGCAGAAGAGTGGCCAGAGCCACTTGCAGCTGCCACTTTGTGCTCCAGCCTCTGTAATGTTGTCTCCTATAGAAACCTGCAATTCTCTGAAGTCCCCCCAGGTGCAAATGTGTGTGTGTTGGTCTTTTGGGGTGTTTGCCTTTATTGCTGTTAACTTTTTGTAAAAATCATCATGCAGGTTTGAAACAGGAGGATGGAGATCAACTTCCAGGTAGAGTAAGAACTGTAGCACATGAAATGGAGGGCTAAGGCATTTGCTAGCAAGCTGTGGTGCAAATCAGGGTTGAACTAATGATTAATATAATTGCCTTTGAATTAGTGCAGTTAAATTAAAGAATAATTTCAGACTGATGGGATTCAAGACACTTGCATGTTTGTTCCTGGCAAACATTTAAGTGTTTACGCATTATTGGTGTTGCAGATCTTACTGCTAAGCTTGAATGCTCAGCTATTCTCCAGAAGTAAATTACACTCTATTAAATATTGAAATGTGCTATTTGCTATTAGCATGCTGTGCTGGTTAGTATGTGTATCCAACTGGAATGAAAATACGCACGAGTAAGTACAACAGCGTAAGTTATTACCATTGCAGTAATCAAATCTGCAATTTTCATGAATGCACTTTATACAAGGTGCATTTTTTAATTTTGTATGTTGTTTATTTTCTTTTCCCAATTTATCATTTTTAAATAAAACATGACCTTTTTCTTGAGTATCAAACCAGTACAGTGTGAAACAGCCTCTATGGGTCAACCCGCAAGGAAGCTCTTGAGTCTCGAACAGACTTTGTTATTGGACATCTGTGCTCTGCAGCAAACAATCAAGCACCTGAAAAAGGGCAAAACTCTATTATTTGCTGAGATTAATTTTCTGTACTGTAGCATAAAAAATAACAATAAAATTAAAGCAATAAGAACCTCTGGAAAATTTTCCAACTTTTTGTCAGGGAAGAAATATTTGCCTGACCAATTTCTTTAATACAAGGAAAATTGCTGAAAACAAAAACATATATTACATATATATTTTTTCCCAATTGTACCAGTATCATAAAATACAGGCAGTTGTACAATGTCTCTAATTTGGAGTTAAAATAATTCATTTTTTCTCTACAAGTCAAAATTTGTGAAGATTCTGTATTTCTTCTATTTCCTCCAATTATAATACACAATACTGGAAAAAAAAAAGTTTGTTTAAATCTATGTGCATATTAGGCTCTTGCAGGATGCATACCGAGTCCATTTTAGATTGAGATGTGTCAGCAATAATAAACGGTAATAGGCAATGTTATGTAAAATATGTAACATTGCATTTCTTGCAACATTATGCTGCATATTTTAAAATTACTGACACATTTCCTAAACTTACTGCAGGGAAATTTTGACCATTTTAATATTGCCAAACTTTTTTAATTAAAGCAAATAAAATCAGCATAAGCAGCAAAGGAATGTACAGTGCTGTGTTCAGTCAATTCTCATCAACGCTGTTGGCCTTGTTAAATGTCTTTCATGTTTATTTATTTATTAATTTGTTTTTATTCCATGTATGATTTCTTGCCTTATTTTATAACACCTTTAATGACATTGATGTTTTGTTTCTGAAAGTTATGTTGATTAATTTAAAACAATGTTTTGGAGAAAACAAAGCAATAGTATTCCATAAATGTTTTTGTTTCTTTCATGTGAATTTGTTCCTATTATTATTTATTGCTTGTTTTTCTTTTTATCCATTATTACTCAGTAGATTCTTCCCATCCCTCCTCCCACCCTCCTTCAGCTACAGATGGTGCAGCAGGTGCAATTGCCACTGATAATGCAAATGCCAGCTTAGTCAATGGTACGTCAAGAACCCCTAGCTTGTTGTATTTGCTGGATTTCTCTCCTTTGTAAGATTCCCTCTTCCTCCTGTGAACTGCACAGATGATGTATGTGCATGTGTTTCCCCCTCTGAGCAATCCTGTGCCATAAGCTGTACAGTAGCTTATAAGAGATGCCACAAAGATGCTGCAACTTATTTTATTCATATGGAATTAAGCCTGGGAGTGGGACATGGCTTTGATCTCTTCGCCATTAATAAAAATTGCAGTTAGAAGAAAGAGTTATATAAGAAGGACTGGTTTCAAAACTTCTGAGTTGCCTTTGCATGAAGTTTCAATGTAAAACACTTTCTATGTTTATCAGCAGAGCTTTCAAGAGCACTAATAGAAGGATTATATATTCTTTTCTTTCGATGTGGCGCTCTCATAAGTATCCATATAGACCTCATATACTTTTGAGAAATAGTGTTGGGGTCAGGAATCTGCCTTAATTTCACCTTGAAATGCTTTAGGAATAACTTTTGCTATTCTGAGCACCTTTTTGTTAAGAGATTGAAAAGCAGTTTGTCTATTCTTGTGTGTAGCTAGTCATCAGGTAATGAGCTGTATGTCTTTCAAAAAAAAAGGAAAAAGGAAAAATACTGTAGTTGTTTTTGACATGTCATACAGCTTCTTGGCCCCATTCCTTAGCATGCTAATATTTCAGCATCTTTTCTGATAGTCTAATCTAGTATTAAATGGAATGGACCACTGTTAGCCCAAGCATTAGAACAGCTGTATTTTTTCTGATAATCAACACATCTGAGAAATACTTTGTACAGTTTAGCTGATCTGATAGTGTGTTCAGCGGTGAACCAAGCAAGTCAAATTACACCTGAGTGCTCTGAAATGGTTTGGGAAATTCCAGCAGTCTGGCTTCTGCTTATATTATGCATTGAATTTTCTAGTCAGCAGTGGTGATGTAACTACTTAAAATGTAGGGGGGCTGAGAGGAGAAAGGATTTAAAAAAAATAACTTGTAAAACAAGAAAATCAAGTTCTTATGGTTCGTATTTTTTCAGTCTGGAGGAAATTCTCTCTTTTTTTGCTGTTACTTGAGGATTTCCTTAAAGATATGGCTGAAAACAGTGTATTTATTTAATACGTAATCTCTCTCAGGAGAAAGGACCTTAAGATAAGAGGAATATATGCCTCAGCATTTCCTGTGCTAAGTACACACTATTTTTTGTTGAAAATCAACACATAATGATTGCAAATACATTATTATTCACCTCTCAGTTATGAAAATACAACTGACAGGAAAATCTCTTTTATTTTCAGTAATGATACAGCCACATAGGTTTGCACGATACCTGTTGTGTAAAAAGGATCTTCGATGAGTTGCATTGGATCTAGTAGTGAAGAGCTGGAAGGAGGTAGTGGTTTGCTAGTCCTCTTTGGTCAAAAACACCACCCGTGGCTGCGTGCAGATTTTAACAGCTTGCAAGCTCAGGCTAGGATTAAACCAGAAAATTTTGCAGAAAGGTAGTAATGCATGGAGAATCCTGTGATTTTGAAGTTATGCATTTATTTTAAGGAGAATATGGGCAGCAGCAATCACTGGATTCTCATCCAGCAGACTCTGGCCTTATTCCTAAATCAGGATTTCCTTGGACTGGGGAGAGGGGGACACTATTTCTCATACAGAAAGGCTATACTGGATGGTCGATGTCATTTTTCCCCTCCCCATATATAGATTGGCACTGTGCTTCTATTCTTACTAGCTGTAGCATATAGCCGACTTGGCCCCAAGACAGGCCTAACTCATTGCCATTGCAAGATGAGACATTCTGTGGTCCCCTGGGGCATTAGGAATTTACGGTAGAAGGTAACCAGGTTACGGACCAAGGCCGATCCCAAGCCGTTCCTGCTGTGAACACAGGACTCCTCATGGCAGGCAGAGGTTTGGGATGTCCCTGCTCACTGCCTCCTCACGGGGTGGCGGGAGGGAGAGGGCAGTCTCTCTTTTGAGGTTTATTTGAAGGAATAACGTTTTTTGTGGTGAGAGCTCTGGCAGTAGTAGTGTCCCAGCTATGTTCCCAGCAGAGAGACATACATTCTGATTAAGGTAGGTAACATGCAAGGTATTTTGTATGCAGTTTCACATATCAAAACCTTCAAAGCTGCTATACAACATCTCATGAGCCCTTCTTCCTAAAGCTCCCAACTTTTATCCTTGCCTAGAAAAGTGGAAAAAATAAATTTAGATCTTTCCCTCAGATTTTATGCCACCAGACTGTCCATTTTACTTGTTTATTTCCACAGAAGAAATATTTGCGAAAGTTATATAAAAATATGGGTAATTTTATATTCAAATTAATATTAAAATTAAATTCCTTTTCTCTCTCATTATTCTATAGAATGCCCAGAATATTTTCTTACTAATAGTAAGTGCAGCCTTAGGACTGAAGAAATTATTGGGAAGAGGAGGAAGAGAAAAATAGCTATGATGAACACTTCTCAACCTGAAACATTAACCTAAGTGCAATAGGTGCTGAGGTTAAGCAAGTAATAAGTATATTTATGTTTTATTAATGTTTGTCCAATCATTTACTGGTTATTTATATGCAATAAGGGTAGATTAAATTTTTAGTGCAATTCATAATGACAGTTATCATGCTCCTATTACACATGTATGATACAGTTAGTTAAGACATTCTGGCTTAGAAGAACAATGTATTTTGTTTTCACCAGTTATGAAAATGTAAAGGTGTTCTTTTGGTGAAGGATCTTTAACTCTACTGTACTAAGATTTTGATTTGTATTCTAAAGAAGGAACAGACTGCTCTAAATTAGTATGTTCAGTTTCTTAAAAGAAGGCTTTCTCTTTTAGCTCTCTGGATGTATTTTGTTTTCTCTACTAACTATATTAAAAGCTATTTTAAGAAAAAGAAGCAAGTAAGCAGATGTCAAGTTCAGTTATGAACATTTTCTTTTAACTATAATTTTTAGATTAAATAATAAAAAGGGGCAAATTTTAGTGTGAAAACAAACATTTTTTGTTCAGATTGATAGGTGCATGTCTCATGGAAAAGCATAAATCTCTGGAAGATAAATACACCTTATTTTAAAATCACAAGATATCCAAGGTGGGAGTAGGGTTAAAAATATAGATAAGCAGCTGATGCCAAGTGGTTTACATCAGCATATATAATAATACCTTTGAATACTAAGTTCTTCAATATGTAGCAAAACATCTTTTCCCTTACTTCCCTTCCAGAATTGTGCACTTCTAAATTTCTCAGGGCCTGCAGCCCGGTGGTAGGGGATGAAATGAACTGGTGATGCATTTGGACGAATTTAGCCATTTTTGTTATAGAGTGAAAATTAACACCTCTATCGAAGCGTAGCTTTTTTGATGCATATGTCAGCACCAGCTGTAGGAAGCTTACAGAGCAGGGCTTAACTGCTCTCTTTTTTATATAAAACCTGATGATACATTTCTTATTAATATGTGTATCAAAAATCAAGTAAAAATCTTTTAACTGTTAACTTTTCAATTGGGCATTAGAAACAACCACTGAAAGAAAATGCCAGCCATTGTGCATGTCATATTTGTAAAATCAAATGTATAAGATAAATTCTTATGTCACTTTAAGAGATTGTTACCTCTAATTTTTGAATGCATTTGAAACATTTCATTAGTTATTCTGAACCCCAAAGTTTTCTTACACTCAGTATTTTGCCATTTTCATGTCATAAATACATACTTGCAAATTTTACATTATCAGTTTAATAAAATCAAAAATGTTTTTGATGTGCTAAAACAAAACATAGCTAAAATAGAAAATTTAAAATTACAGATGCACCAAGCATATCTTTAGGATAAATCTGAATGCATAATGAATAGCCAACCCTCATGTTTATAGCAGTAAATTGCCAAGTATGATAACCCTTATATTGGATGATGTAATTTTAAAATCATATCTGATTTTTAATTAAACAGTTTAATTCTGTTACATTTATGTATATTATTATTTATAATTTGTCTTTACTAAAATTTAATTCTGGAATGGATTAGGAAATTCATGCCCTATATTAGTGTTACTTTATTAATTCCTAGTTGTCTGAAATTTCAGTTCAGGATTATTGTTCGAATTCTACTTCCTAGTAGATTTTTTAAATTAGCTCCACCCTCTTAGCTTAGGCAATTTGCTCAAAAGTATGCACCAATATTTAGTATTTTACTTGTTAAATACTGAATTTACCTCAGTTCTTTTTGTCTAGGTTGTTCACACAGCAGTGACTATATATGTAGAACTACCTATATGCTCACAATGGCTGCTGATCATAAATAAATATCTGTAACATGCTCATTACTTTTGTCTGCCCTTTTTATTTAAATTTCCATTGTCATGTTCTGTCCTGGGTGATGATTGTTTACTGTCTGTTGTCTGTTGAAATTTTCCATCATATAGGCAAAATGCAGGATGGGAATATGGAGAACAGCCAGAACAAAGGTAATCTTCTTTCATATTAAGCAGGTTGTGGCTTTTATTTTTAACATGTAATTAGATTCTGTTGAAAAAATAAAATGACAATTTGTGATTTTTGCCTATGTGTCAGATTGTATTTTTCAGAGTGTTTTGAAAAGAAAAGCTCTAGCAAAGAAATTATAATTTATAGGATTTTAACTTATAAGCTTCAGAAGAGGAAAATATTTGAGTTTCAAGTAAGGGCTTTCATGTCATGAAGCTCATTTTGAGTTCATTTTGAGTTTATTTTTCTTGTGAAACGTGCTATGTATTGTGCATATGCTATATATTATTGTTAGTGAAATCCCAATCCCATTTTTTGATATGTTGTGTCATCTATGGTATTTAATGGCACTGTATGTAAGCATTTTTATTTGTAGAAGTTCTAGCAATAGTAAAAGGATATTTTAATGAAAAGAGATTATTTAGCAATTGAAAAACATATTATAAGGATGAAGATTAGAAGGATTAACAATATTAGGTGTTTCTTATTTAATGTATAACCTCAAGAAGTTGAAATAGCTATTTCACTCCCTCAGAAGTGACTCTTGATTTCCTTTTTATTGTGATGCATCGACTGTCATGTTTTTTAGACTGTGTCAAGTAAGTAAATTAGTGAACTTTCTTTTCTTGGATCATTTTAAGGATCAGAAACTGACTAGATAAACTCAGCTGTTTATGATAACAGAACTGTTAACTGAAATGATACTAGGATGCAAAAGGATACTGAATAAATTTTAAGGTTAGGCAGACCAATCTATTTTCAGATTAAATAAGCATAGCTTTATATAAACTGTTCACGTCAAAACTGAGCAGATCTGTTTCATTTCATTCTGCTTAATTTGTTCTGTGTAAAACAGATACATACACATATATAAACTAGAATGTCTTTGCTTTTAAAAAGATGTTTTTTACTTGGATACTAAAATGAACTTTCCTCATATGAAAGCATTCTTGCAAGAAAGGATGGTTTAACCTTTAAATTACAGGTTTACATTTCATGGGAGAATGCTGGCATCTTCACTTGACCTGATGGTTAATTTACTTGAACATTGCCAGAACATTTCAAGCGTGGTTCTCCAAGTATGGTCCTCTGGTCACCAAGGTGCCCATGAGGTCAAGAGAAGTGGTGTGTGCTTCATCTCTTGAACCACATTGCCTTTAAAATGGTTTCAATAAAAATATGATTTTAAGGGTGCATTTATGAGAAATCCTAAAATTCAGGGAAATACATTCAACTTGCTCAAAAAATTTTGAGCTTCTATTCTAGAAAATCCTGCAGCACTGAGGTGATGTTACCTGTCAAGTAATTTGCAAGGGTAAGGGTGATATATATGTGTATATGTATACCACAGAATGTTACTGCTAGTAAAAAAAAAAAAAAAACAAAAAAAACCCAGCAGTTTCCATGGGGCCTGGTGAAGGGCGTTAATTACCTAGAGTGCCCATGCGTGCACACGCAGATCTGAACCCACACGGGTGTCTGTCCGTGGTGGGAGCGACACGCAGCTCCGTGTCGTTACCTTCATCTGCGTTGTGAGCAGCCCTTGATGGGTGTTGGTAGCTGAACGCAGTAAGTACTAAAGCTAGGAGAGAAAAGAGGGAAGATGAGTTTAGGAGTAATGCTGCTGTTCTGCACCCTCAGCCAAGCAGCAGGACGGGGCTGCCGCCATGGAGATGCAGCCGCTGAAGAGTGCCGAGGGCGGAGAGGGAGACGACAAGGACAAGAAGAAGGCCAACATGCACAAGAAGGAGAAATCTGTCCTGCAGGGAAAGCTGACCAAGCTGGCGGTCCAGATAGGCAAAGCAGGTATGACTGGACAGCTGACCAGAGATAAGTGTGTAACAGTGGCTACGGTTCTAAAATTAGTGATTCTGAAAACAAGAATTGCTTTATTACAGCAATGGTTATAAACAGGTCATCATAGTACTGTTGTGAAGGCATTAAGTGAAGATACTTTATCTCCTAAAACTCAGCTTGGAGATTATAATGAATACTGGATTGAAACACAACTTTTTATAGTTAATATTCCCAAGTGCCGTAATTGCACGATATTTAATTTTCTCTCCTTTTAGAACTTCTGAGTACATGCATATCATTTCAAATTGCTATTCATGTAGCATTGCCTTGTTATAGATTATGGGATTCTGCTATTCTTTAATAACCGTATTCATGCCTGCTGTCTAAATATGACACCCTCCAACTTCTAACTTAATTTAAAAATAAAAAAGAAAATAGTAGGAAAATTGAATCTGTTATGCATGATGGGACTGTGTAAAGTTTGACTAGAACTACGAAAGGCTTTAAAAGCACCCGTCATCTGAGTTTCAGCGGTATCACTGCAAATGGCTTCGACTAACTTACAGCTTGATTATATCACCTGTACTTGATTTTTTTAAAGCTTTCTTATATATCTGTGTATATATATATATATTTACTTATTTAATGATCTTCTTTTTTTTTTTCCCATTTCCTAGTGTCATCTTAATTACTTTTAATCTTCTATGTGTTTGTAATTTACCCAATGAGATGTTTATCCCTGCACAATTTTCTCTTCACTTTAGGATATAAATTAGGATATAAAGTTAATTATCATATGGTAAATTCTGAATACTACATCTGTTAGCCCGCCCAATCTGAATAAATATTTGATATACTTTCCCAGAGAGTAGCTTTCTTAAAGTATGACTAAGAATGAATATGGAGAAAAAATCAAATTCTCTCTTGAATATTTCAGTTACAGAAATACAGTGCATTATCATCCATTTTCAAAATTTAAATTTTATTGCTCACTAATCTGTATTTTCTATTTAACAAAAATACTACCAAAAGTATTACACCGATTTGTTAACTATTAATAGAGTTGTTGATTATTATATCCAGTAACATCTCTTCCCTATCATTATCAGTTATCCTTGTTCTTCCGTTTATAGATAGAAAGTTAAGATCTTCCATGACAATAGAATCATTAATTTCGTTTTTCTAGTAGTATGAACGAGATCTTCCCTATCCAGATCCTTGCTTGGGATCCTACAATAGATTCATAATTTTTTCACCTATTGAATCTCCTTTATCTTTCTTCATCAGGGCTTGTTTTTACCCCTGCTATTCAGTGTCTTTCCTTTTTAGTTGATTGGACTCTGTTGATCACGTAAACCCTTGATGCCATTTCTTTCTGCCTGAATTTCTGACACTCAGAATCTCTCAGCTTATCATTTCTTTACTATGCAATTTCATGCTTTGCCCAGTTTCATATTCCTCAGGCTTCTCTTTTTTTTCTTTCTGGAAAAACAACATGGACATAAAAATACTTCATTTTTGGCCATCACCAGTTTCTCATATTAAGTATCCTTTTACATTGCCTGCTCACTGTTCATTGCTATTATGGAAGGCATGTGGATGCCTTTAAATCAGACTGTGCCAGAAGCATTAATTAATAGATTGCTGCCTCACTTGAGTTTTACTTTGTCATCGGTGAATGTATGTGGATATCTGCATGAAGATTCACCTACAGAACATCTCAGTGATTTACTCCTTTTTCTCTGGCATTTTCTTGTCTCCCTGGCTCATCCCATTTCAGCCAACCTTAGCATCCTTCAGCTTACCATTTTTTTAAAACTTCAGCCCAGACACGTAATTCACAGCATCGCTCTTCAGTTGTTATGATCTCCTTATGGAGAAAAGACGTTATTCTGAAAGGCAGGCTTAACCTTTTTATAGAAGCCTGCCAAATAACAGTAAGTAATCCCAGCAAGTCAAACTATATGCTGTAATGGAAAGCAGTGTACATCACTTGAACCCAGGAAGAAAATTCTGGAGAAGGAAGGTTATGTTAGCAAAGTGTGTCAATAAAAGAGCACTCTTTTTTTTTGTCCCTGGATCTTCTCTGATTTCTGTGAAACATTTATTAGTCTCCCTTCTCTAATTCTGTCACTGTTGTACCTCTCTTGGGCCACTCATCATAAAATCATGCACTGTTTGCATATTTTCCTTTTGAGAAGAGGAAGCTTGGAAACACAAGCATTTATCAATTTGTCAAGAATAAAAATAAAATACCTGTTTTGTAGGCAAATTCTGCAATATTACCTCATCACTGTATACAACCAGAATCCTCAGTAGGATTTTTTTTTCTGAAATATTTGACATAGCAAGATTAGCTACAGGACATTTTTTTTCAAGCCTGTTAAGAAAGGCTTGTTTAAAAAGAAAGATGAAGAAATAACATGGTGTTTAAATATGTAGAGACTAGTAATTTGTAAAAGGCAGTAATAAAAGGATAGATAAATGTTGTATTAGGCAAAGCTTGAAAAAACGTAGCTTAAGTAATTGTAACACGAATTAAGCTAGACTGAGTGAAAATTTCTAAAATGATAGTAAGGCAGTGCTTTAAAATTGAGCAGTACCATGCAGGCGTCCTGCAGGATTCAGTGCATTATTTGTTGTTTTAAATGTATTTGTTGTTTTAAATAGTAATATGCTTTTTTCTACCTTATGGAATTCATCACTATTGGTAGAGGGTGGTAATAAACAATCTCCTATGGACTAGGAAAATAACTTGGTATCAAATTCAAGTGAAGCTGTTTTAAGTTGTTTATATTTTGCTTCATAGTGACTGATTATTTCTATTTTCAGGTTTGGTGATGTCTGCCATCACTGTAATTATTTTGGTACTATATTTTGCCATTGACACCTTCGTGGTCAACAAGAAACCATGGTTGCCTGAGTGCACACCTGTCTACGTGCAGTATTTTGTTAAATTCTTCATTATTGGTGTTACGGTGCTTGTGGTTGCTGTTCCTGAGGGACTTCCACTTGCTGTTACTATTTCTCTTGCTTACTCTGTAAAGGTAAGAAACATTAAAAATAATTATCAGAGAAAAGTCCTCTTCAGTTGAGTTTGCTTATGACTTCTTCAACTTCTGTCATATTTCAGGAAGACTGGTCTGTAAATCAATGGCATAAAAAAGCTACAGTTCCATGTGCTCTTCATGGATGAAGTTGCAGATGTTTATAGCCAAATTTAATTATGAAATTAAGAGGATTAAAATTTTGGAGTCGCAGATTACTCCCTTATCTTTCTAGCAGTTTTCTCAGAATAACTTATCTACTCAGATATTCCTTCTGTAAAATTTTCATCTGAGATCTTAAAATGTTTCTAAACTTTTTATTTTGCATGTAAATAAATTAAGGATATAATGAATGAATAGCATAATTTACATGTAGAGAAACATACTATAGAAAAAATACTAGGTCTCAAATACGTGACTTAGTTAATAAAAACTGCTGCTTTCAAAGTATTTTCCTATTCCTAAGTCTTTCGCCCAACACATGCAGCAAACACATGGATATCCATACCTGTACTATCAAATTGTAAGACTCCATTGCTTATGGCTGGTGATATTGTGCCCTTTGAGTATAAAATACTCTAGGATTAAGGGTCAAGTGCTTGAAACATCCATTTTTCTTCTGGAATACCTTAGCTAATTCTTAATGTTCTTTTTTTAAAAATGCATGAATACTGCAAAGAATGCAGTAACTATGGCAATTCAGCACAGGGAGGGTGACTACTAGGTTGTCTAGAATGAGGGTTTGGGTTATTGGCCTGGAGCGTCAGAGCTGTGGGTTAGTGAACATCACATAATAATGAACGAGGCTAAACATAAGTGTTATTGCTTTTTCTGACTAATATCTAAAATCTGTCAAAGCAAATCCTGAAGGCTTTTTCCTCTTTTTCTCAGAAAATGATGAAGGATAACAACCTGGTCCGCCACTTGGACGCCTGTGAAACGATGGGTAACGCTACAGCCATCTGCTCCGACAAAACAGGGACACTGACGACCAACCGCATGACAGTGGTGCAAGCCTACGTGGGTGATGTCCACTACAAAGAGATCCCTGACCCCGATTCAGTACCCGCAAAAACCCTTGATTTGCTGGTTAATGCAATTGCTATCAACAGTGCTTATACGACCAAAATTCTGGTAAGTAGGCTTTTTTTTTTTTTCTGTCAATAAAATGAAACATGGCAGAAGGTGGCGCTTACCTTGAAATCTTTAACATCTGATTGTTAATCATGAATGGAGAATTAGCACTAGGATTCTAAAAATGAAAGCAGAAATTATGAAAATTATATATTTTGTTTAAGAATAGGGATGTTCTTATGCATTAAAGAGCACAATATGTTTTAAAAGATCTTGTTAGCTTGGCATGGTCCAGTCTGCATAATGGTAACTTTGCTCACATAATGTGTTTTCCTTGAGACTTCATATGCACAGAGTTATTTTTGCTTGACTAAGACGCTGCAAATAGTTCTTGGAAAAAAAAAAAAACTAACTGGCTTGGTTGAATTAGTGAGATTAATGATCTTTATTAATTCCAGATTCTACAAGTTTTTTATTTGCTCTGTAAGGGAGGACAAAATGTGAAAAACATGTTTGCTTGTAGCATTATTCTTCTACGTGGAGATAATAGAAGGACTTGAGAGGTCAAGTTAAATCAAAGATCAAAATCAATTATCAGCTTATGAATTTGGGTATTGTTTTTATAGTTTTATACTGAGATATACACTAAAATGATGCCTGCACTTTGCATTGTTTTAAAAGTAATCTTCCAAAACATAGCCAAAACAATGGGTTGGTGAAATACTGAGTGCTGGAGCATTCATTTCCTTTTATTCTCAATATGTTTTTAGTAACACTGTAGATACATGGAGATGAGTAACAAGCAGTTTTGAGAAGATAACTATTTAGAGAAAGCTGACACCAATGTGCCAAGTGTGCTTGCTGAATGTGATGAAGGCGTTTGGAAATGAATGCTCTCGAGGACACTCCCATTGCGTAGCCAGAGCTCATGTCCGAAGCCAAGGCACAGCTTAGGCAACCTTCCCACAGTCGTCTTGTGCCTTGATGCTCCCACTCTGCTCCTCTAATCGAAAGCTCCCCTGTTCTGTTTGAATGCTTGAGATTAAACACATTAGCCAAGCATTTCTGTTCAACTTCCATCGCAGGTCAGCCTCCCAGAATATCAGAATTTTAGGTTTTTGAGTAAGGAAGTAGGAAGGCATCAGCCTGCTTTCAAGTGAGATGTACCTGCAATATTGCATAAATCCAGTGTTCCTTCTTTCTCTGAGGCAACAGAATCATTTGACTGAAATCTGAGGGCCAGTAATAGTTCAAACATTTCCATTTGGTCTCTGTACAGTTTTGAATATTTTTGCTGTGATTTGACTTCATTGTTGCTTATTGAAATGAATTGCATGTGCCTGTTAGGAAGTCTTCCTCAATTTCAGTTCTATTTTAGTTCTCTGTAAAAGTGATAAATTGGTGAATTCTCTGGAAATCATCTTTGTTTCAGATACCTAACGTAACTATCTGAGCTAACCTGTGTAATATCAACGGTGATTATTTAGCTTTGCAATAAGGACCTTAAGAGAATACCACCACCGGAAGCAGAAGAGTTAGTTATCTTTATTGATTATTGCTGTAACATTTTAAGTTGGAAGGTATTGTTCCACGGTCCTTGTTAATTCTAGATCATAGATGAATAGACTAAAAAATGCATAAGGAAGTTATTTCCCGGTTAAAGTATACAGAATTATTTTTCTGACTGCGAACAGTGAAGGCATATTTGTGCATTCATTCTTAGAGCATATTTAATCAAGTTGTGAATATTAGCTCAAACCCAAAGGGCATATGTGTTAGGTCACTAAGATTGAATTTTGCATGTTCTATTATTAGTTATCTAGTTATGTGTACACTGCACATGCACTTCGTATGAACTTATGTTTGGAGTGATCGCATATGGGACCATAAAATTAGCAAAGATGCTCTGCTGAATGAGAAATGTTCCCTCTTGCATTATATTTTGATTAAAGGGCAATTGAACCATTCATAAAAAATACAAAAAGAAAATAATATAACTCTTTGAGATAGGATATGGATTTCCATGAGAAATTAAATACAAATTATTCCAGCTGAACAATAGAGTCATTAAATCTAGCTCTTTGTAATGTTTTCCAAGGAATGAAGTATTAGCTGAACTGATTTAGCATTCCATTAGCTATACAGCAACTTTAATGCTGCTTTTATGCTGCTTTCTACAGAAAGCTTTTCTCCCCCACCCTTAAAATTATTGATAGCTTTTGCAAAAAGTAAAAAGGACACTGCATACACTATTGCATGAAGCTGGGGACTGTAAAACAACTCTTACTCTGAAAACAAAATTTGCATTTTCGAAATACTTCTATTGCACTTTGGATGGAAGTACCTTGATGTTGAGTATCGTGGAGCAGTAATGAAACAGAGACTCCAGGTAGCGAAACTAGTGATTGAACTCTTCAACTGGACTGTTATTTGCATAAACTGAGACTTAATCGGGAAAGTATTTCTTCAAGCCTCCGGACAACTGTCAGGAGTTACAGATGACCTACTTGCTGGGTGAGTATAGCAAGTTCTCACCATGGTACTCAAACGATTTTCAGCACCAACTTGAAGGGCTCAGCTGAACTGGTTGCTGTCAGGGTCTAACATGGGTATTTCATCTGGTCCTGGATAGGAGCCTAGGGTGCAACAGAACTACCAGTAGTTGCATTAGATGAGTATCCTTTCCACTCTGATTATACTAATTTGGGGATTTGCAGTGATGTTTACTGTTTGCACAGTAGACAGCACAAGGCAGGGGCACTTGAACTGAGGATACGGAAAGAAACGAAAGATCTCATAGGAAAGTGTAAGACGTTCACTCCCTTTCACACACTCCAGCCAAAATATGAGATGAAGTAAGCATACATTAGCCTGCTAATAGATGTGTCCACCTTGTAAAACTTTTTGAACAAGAAAGACTCTATGAGACAGAGCCAGAAGGGGCAAATAAAGGAGGGAGGAAAAAAAATTAGTTGAAGCCAGTAACACATTTCCCAATGGAACTTTAACAGTAAGAGTGATCCTGAGAACGCAGCTTGTCTGCAGGGAGGCAAGGAGTGATAGGAGAGAGCCAAAAATTCAGCCATTACAGCTTTACTAAGAGAGAAAGGAAGCTGTTCATTCACCTTACTGCTTTTTGTGACACACACACACACACACACACACACACATCATCGCGGAGCGGTTTGGGAAGGCTGGCAGAACAGCTAGGTGATCTGTAAGAAAAGAACCATTAGTAAAAACTACCATCTACAATGTCAAAATGTTCTAATTGAAAGTAAGATCTTAGTACAACAGCTGCTTTGCAGGGATAGCTGAGATCTTCATGTATGTATAGGGAACACGGATGTGGTAGCCAAGCGAATAATTCTTCAAATGGGTGAAGAATTTTTGCATCCAAAAGTAGTAGCTATCTGGGTTGCATGAAGAAGCTATTTTTACTATCAGAAATGGTTGTAAAAGAGTTGTTCTAAGTGAAAATATTTTTTTATTACAGGAAAAATAAAAAGATGTAAAAGCTTTAGATTATTTCACTTATCAATTACTCAAAATTGGCGTATCTATTTGTTCTTAAAGAAAAAAATTCTTAAGCATAATATATAAATACTATTCAGACATTCAATTCTTCTTTCATTTTTTCTGATTTCATTACTCTTAATAGTTACATTTTCTAGGATGCTTTAAAGTTATTTGGGGGAATACAGTATTGAAAGAGGGGGATAAGTTTATGGGTAGTTTGGAAGTTTCCTACTGAATCATCTAAAGGCTTGGAAAGTGTATTTGTTTGTGGGTTTGTGCATGTGTATTCATGTTATGAGTGAAAAGAGGATGGAAATGTCAACTCTTTTCAGCAGTAGTTGCCCTCCTCTCTTACTGTCAAGCAGAGCACTCAACTTTTTGTGCGTGTGTGTGTCTTATAAAGTATTTTCAAAAAAGGAGAAGGGGATCCTAGCTGTTTAGGAAAGAGAGGTTATTTCCATGGAGTAAAATGGGCTTGGAGTAATTAACAGGCCGGATCACTTCTTCGCAAAGCTTGAAACCCAGTAGATCAGAGAGTACAGTCCCCAGCACAGAACCATCAGAAGTTCTGTTTCCTGAGGCAACAGCAAAAAATCCCAGGTTTTATTGGAGCAGCCTGCCAAGGGCAGTCAAGCTAAATGAACCTACTGTTGGAGCTGACTAAAATGCTCTCCTTTATTTGAAAAAGGACCATAAGGGATATAGGCTTTGTTCTCAAAAATACACTTTTAGTTTTTTTGGCAGTTGAACTGGGAAAGATTCTTTGCATGGTGGTTGTAAAACTTCTTCTCAAGCTGATACCTCCATTGTCAATATGCAGATAAAATTACCATTTGTTTGTAATGTGCATGATGGTGCAGGCCTGCTCTTATTTTATCCCAGTAAGTTGACCCATCACTGCTAACAATGTCCCAAGTTAAAATAGATGCATTTAAAAAACGAGGGCAGAAATGGGGACAGAAAGAGTAAAAAAAAAAAGTTTGAGGCAAGCTCTCATTTATGTTAATATTAAATGACAACTAAAGTTGGGCTGGCCTGAGTTCTATTTTTTCTTCCATAGTTCCCTTCTATTAACATTAAGCAGCAAATAGCAGGAGTAGTCCCAGTTGTTGACTTGAGGTCTGTGAAATGTCATTTATCAGACAGAGGTCTAGCTGTCAGTCAAGGTTGACTCGTCTGTGCATAAGCAGGTCACCTTGGGGGAAGAAATAGGAGTTCGAAAAGAGATGAGAACCACAGGAAGCAGAATGTCACAGTGAGGGCAACTGGAAAAGAAAGATAAAACTGGAATATAACAGGGAAGCATGGCTAGAGCCTGGCAGCAGCAGTAATTCCACCTACACCGCACAGCGCAATGTGCATCCATTTTAGGCCCTGTCTTTCTGCATCAAGTTCTTGGCCCAGCAGTCACAGGTTTTGTCCATAGGAAGGTTGGTACTAGTCATTTTGGAATGGTTTGAGTTAATTTTGGTGACAATTTGAGCAGAGGCCATCCTTCAAAATGATTTTCATACCTCTGCTTTCTTTCCTCAGGCAATGCGCAAAAATATACTGCAACTTTAGATCATGTGTCAAGCTTTCAGTGACTTGTGTTTGAAGGTTGAGCAGGATGGGTAGGAGGAGGAATGTAATTTGGCTGCCATTTTTCTATAAGGATGGATCTGTCCAAAGTTTAGCTTTGCATAATCCTGAAAATCAGTAAACAAAAGGAAATGTATCTGGGGGAATTTTTCAGTTTAGCCAGTGTAATGACTTGCTGTCAGTGTCATTGGGATTCAGATGAGACAAGGAAACAGGAACAAGTCTGAATCATCTTCCTGTACTGTTATTATGGAATACACTTGGAGTGGAAATATCTCCTGCTTCTGGTGTATTTCAAGCGGTCCAGAAAAAGCACAGCAAAATGCATGGAGGAGAGAACCCTGCACTGGCAGGTGGATAACCTGATGTTGCATTTCACTGATTCTAATTTCTCCCTGCCTGAAAAAGAGCAAGTGGATGTGCATGAGCTCATAAGGCTCTGCTCCAGGTTTTACACCTGGTATTCTGCTATTTTAGAGATACGGTAAACTACCAAATACATGATATGAAGAGAAACACCAAGGAAAACTTTCACAGAAAATCTGGAAAAAAACAAAACAACATGATTTTTAGCTTGTTCCAGGGTGTCAGGATCCAGATCAATAGGGCTGGATTTAGGAGGTTGGCAAGACCATCCTCCGAGTAAGTAATTTGAGGCCAATACTAGAAATTTTTCATCGTCTGTTTTGGGTGAGTAGCAATAGAACTTTGCCAATTACACATATTCTTGGCCTTGAAGTGCTCATTATATGATGTTTAGTCGCTAGGATATTGTCTCAAACTTTTTCTTCATAGAGTAATTCATAATTTGTCTAAATTTTCAGTGGCATTATCCTATTACTGACACCTGATTTATTCATAAAATTGAGATTTAAATCCTGTTGTGCATCACGGGTCCTACTGATCAAGGCACACATGAAGCTGAAGAAAAGATGGGATTAATTTGTTGTGTTGCTAACATCCAGGTTTGACTCTGTGACTAAATGGTGCTTTTGTTCCATTTAAAATTCACATCAAGGTTAATGTCAATCCAACCAATGATACTGGAAACAGAACTGAAACAGGACATGACTTATGCAAAGTCACTTTGGAGATAGCAGTGGAAGTGGCTGTGTCTTGCAAGATGGCAAATATGCCACATAGCAATGATTCAGATTGGGGAAATAAGGCAAGCAAATAGTATCATGCCTAAGATTTTTATTTCTAGAACACAAGATGTTTCTTATTTTTTAGAGAAACCTGCCTTTCTGGCTATGTTGTACAGTACCCTATTTATTTCCATGTGAAGCATGATATTCACTCTTCTGCATCTTTGAGCTTTTTATCTATATATTCCAGCCCTAATGCATAGACCCTGAAACCTTCTCTTTCCAGCTCTACTCAGTCCTTCCCATCCCATTTCCAAAAGGGCATTTTGCAAATGCAGCATGCTGTGAAATTTCCTTTCCTCAAAGACTTTGGTTAAACAAAGAATGGTCTCACTATTTCAAAGAGGAGATTAACCAGATAGTAACTAAGGACAGACTGTTGTAAAACAATTTTGTAAAGTAATGAAGCAGATTTATTTGGTGTCAGATGTATGATTGCTGACGGATTGCATGGCCATGAAGTTAGTATTTCTAATAAATCAGGAATTTAATTTGGACTTGAATTATCATTTGTTTTATTTGCAACATTTCTGAAGTGTCTCTATTAGAAATCATCACGATACTAAGTAGGAAAATGTAGGATGGTAAAACCTGAAAACCAATTTTTGAGAAATATGGAAAACGTATTCTTGGTTAGTTCTAGTTTTCTTTGTAAATAAGCATGTATATCTGTCTCTGTGTCTTGCTCAAATTTCTCTTATTGACATAAGAATTGGTATAGACCGGGCTTTAAGACCTGAAATGACAAACTGAAATCTGAAAATCTCTAACATTTGCAAGAGTTTTCGTCTGTTCCATATCTCAATTTTTATTTTTTTGTTCACAGGGTATTGAACAATTATATAATGTAGTTTTATAGTATATATGGGAGAAGATGATGGGACTAAAAATGCAGGCCGAAGTATCTCTCCATATATTTGTTATAAGCAAGGCAATCATCATAAAAAACTTTAAAACTTTTTCATAATGTGTTTGCTAAGCTTTTCCTCAGAATAATGTAGGCAATAACAAGACAGCATATAATGTGCATATTAATGACTGTGTAAATAATAATGAGAGTAGTGGCAATAGATCATTTAATTAACTGTCCCTGCTGTAGGACTGGTGATTAGGAGAGAGCAGTGATCTTCACTCATGACTTGCCTCTGAGGTTTTATGTAATAAGTACAAATATGGCTGTTATTGTCAATGAAAGAGCTACCGAGTTACTAGTTGAGGTAAGTCTGTTTAGAAGAGATTACTTGAGTGGGAAAAGCATAAGCTGGGTTGCTCTGCCAGGCAGGATTTTCCCTGCGTCAGTCAGGAAGCTTCCCCTCGGAAGCTCTGGTGAAGCTGTAGGAGGAGGGGGCTGCCGAGGGCGGAGCTGCGGAGTCGGCCGGGAAGAGCTGCCGTTTTTGCTCCCAGGGTGTCCAAGGCAGGACTGGTTGCCTCAGGGTATGTGAGAAGTGTGGCAGGTGGAAGAGGTGACATTAACGTTCTCAGATACAGCTGGTTGTTTCACTGAATCATAGAATTATTATGATTGGAAAAGACCCTCAAGGTCATCAAGTCTGAAGTTTCACTATCCAGTGAACTTCAATGTAAATGCAACTGGCAGGCAGAGGACTGCAGCTCCTGACAGCGCTTTTCCTTAATTCCTTCTCTGGTGTAACTGTCGGAGAAAGGGATGATGTTCCTGCCTCAGCAGCAGGGAGGAAAGCAGTGGGAGGAAAAGATGGGCAAGCAGGAGAGTCCTGTATCGTAGAACATGGCATGTCGAAGGATTCCTGTACGAGCTACTACACTTAGTAATCCAGTTAAATCTTATTTATTTTCTTTCTTACATCATCTTACAGAAAACGAAGATCAAAAAGCTGCTTCAAACTGGCCCACAGCTCTGCATTCGCACTATGGTGGCTGTAGATTCTATTTATTCCTGCTGGTGCCCCAAGATGACAGAGTAGTCTCCTGTAAATGTTTTAGTGACCATAATACCATTTACCCTGTTAGCTCCTCCTTGCATGTATGCAAATGAGTAAATTCATTTTTCAACTTGTTATGATACAGCAAGAAGTTCCTGATAATTTCTGCATAGGGTTCTCTGTCATTTATGCTCCTTCTAAGTGCTTCATTTCCACTTGTCTTGGACTGGTGCAAGAGGAATCACGTACAGGGATAACTGCTAGCTCTTTACAAATAAGTCTTTAGAATTTGCCTTTTCTGAGCATGTGCAAAATGTTTTCTTCTAGAGATATAATTACTGTTCATAGATGTCTGATCACTTTTATTTTTTAAATAAAATGATTTTGTATGGAGAATAATTATATTACATGTTTCATGCCTGTGACACCCTACTGAGATAAAATCTGTGACAGTTTGGAGCTGAATTGATGGAGTCAGTTGAGTTAGAGTAGTTAGAATTCAGTGCTAACAAAAGCTCATGGGGGGTACTATCAGAGAGCATGTTTGTCTTGATGGGAGCTTTTGTTTTTACATCAATAGGTGAAAAACTTAGTTCAGCTACCTCTGTTTTATAAGGGGTTTTCTTTGTGTTCTCTGTGGTTCAGGAACAGAAAGATAATAATTTCAAATATGTTAATTTAATACCATTTTCCTTTCAAAATAGTGGCTTTATAATGAAGCAAAGATACAAAAACAACCCTTTTAGAAAACAAGAGGATGATGAAAAAGCTCATAGTGTTGCATAATGGAATAGGGCATTAATTCTGTTCAATTTGTATACTACATGGCTTATAAATAATATACTACATAATTTGTAAGAATATTTCTCTGAGCATGAGATTACTGTAAAAAAGGTACACTGAAGTACAACAGATCAGCAATATAGTTTGTGCTAGAAAACATCTTGCTAATTTTAGAGCAATAAATGTGCATGCATTGCTTTGTAGACTTGAAGAGAGTTTAAATTGTTTTGGCATCATTATTGTGAACAAAATTGCATTTAATAAGACTTATTCTAATTTTGTTCATGTAAGCAAAAGGTTACTTTTTTTTTTCCTTGCCTTTTGAGGCAGTTAGTCCTAGAAAGCTGGTGTTAAGTATATAGAAAGCAAACTGAGACTTCGAATCCCAGCTGCCGCCTTCTTCCGCAGGTAGCCCCCAGTACTCATCTTTCTTCCCAGCTTCCAATCTCCTCGTCCTGCACATGAAGCTCTTGACCCCTCTGCAATCCCGTCAATCATACTTGGGTGGTATTTACAAGTGACTGTGGGACGCCATCCAGAAACAATGGCCTTTGTGTTCCCGACGATGGTGCCAAATATGCCTGAGAAATCTCGGGAGGAGAGGGAGTCCAGGGATGTGCAGATTCCAGGCAAACTCCCCAAAGCATATGTTTCTCAAGGGCAGGAGACTTTGATAAAACTGATTTCTCAAGGGCATTTGATGAACTTTCACAAAGAAAGCAGAAGGCGTCCCTTACATGAAATGCTTTTCGCAGCCAAGATCTTGTAGAGGAAATTCTGAAAGCTTTCAAAGGAAAGGTTTCCAGAGTATTTTAATAGCCAAAACTATACTGTTCTATAGTATCATTCCAAGAAATGACAGACCTGTTTGTAGACACCTTGCATGGAAAAATAGAGCTTCTAGAAAGAATTTCAGGACTTCAGCTGTTGGAACAGCTACTAAGCTGTCTCGTGTGTGTGCGTTTTGCTGGGCCATCTTCATTCTGCTGGTGTTCATCTTATTCAGATAAGTTGCTTTGCACTGCCCTTCACAACAAAGGAGAAACACTGACAGTAGTCAGGGCTGGTCTGCAATGGTCGTATATCCGACTTGTAGCTTTTCTTCTTTCCAGCTCACATTAGTAAAAAGCATGGAGAAAATCACACAAATTAAAATACAAGTTGGTTATTAGATAACATGGCATTCAGATAACACATAACAGGTGGTGTGCACTGTTGTTATGTTTTGTTGTGTTGAAAATCAAATGCAATTGATAGTAGGGAGCACAGGTAAGAAGAACTTTGGTCTATTTAGTTGAGGGCTTTTCAGAAAGCTTGACTAATTTTGAGTAAGAGTTTACCATTAATATAAAGAGAGGAATACTGTGTAACTGGAATTTCGGTAATGTCACGTTCAGAAGCATTGCATGAAGTTCTTTTAGGGAACGTTGGAGAGAGAAAGTCTTGGAATGGCAGGAAGAAAATACTGCACCTGAAGTTGAGTGCATGACTCAGCAGACTCTTTCGAAATGGGTAATTGCTAGTTAGCTGACTGCTATCAATAAAGAAAATGTATCCGTTCTTCCTCAAATCTAAAAGATGAGGAGTTTCAATGTTTGCAAAGCACATGACATTCTAGTATTGGTTCTAAGGTTGAGGTAGACTTACTAAAATGGAAGCGTTGTCTTGAAATTGAATTTTCATCATCCAATCAAGTCAGCATTTTGCATTTGTCTCCTGCCAGTATTTTCTGTGTCTGCAATATACATGAAGCCAGTCTGATATCTGCATGCTATAAAATCTCAGTTTAATAGATCTAAAACAAGGTAGCAGATGTTTTCCTGTCATTATGGAGGCACCAATTAGAATTTTACAGTAAGTGCAATTTCTATTTTCCATTTAAATCAGAAAGTTCAACTTATTTGTCATGTATGGAAATACAGCAAGCTTTTCCAAAATGTCCAGGACAAATTATCAGTGAACCTATGAGATTTGTTAATCGCTTCTTAATTTTAATCAATTCTAGTTTTAGTTTAGAAAGGGTATGTCTGTCAGCCTGGTCTGTTCTAAAAATATTCTTAATTGGGAAGGAACATATCCTTGTTTTGTTTCTGTTTTTATAGTTAATATTAAATTAAATCTTGTACTTAAATAATCACAATTATCATGCTTTTGATTATATAGGTTGCTTGTCTACTGTTTGTGCTGCACTTGCACAAAGCTGGAATGGCATGAGTATCAATCTAATTGGCTGCTCCCTGTGAGAGTTATTGCGCAAAAGGAGAAGGGTGGAGTTTTCTAGCAGTTCAAATTTAGAAATCAAATGTATTTTAAAACTCAAAAAAAACAAATAATTGTCATTAAACGATAATATACTAGGCACAAAATATGTGAATGATTTTGATCAATAACAATAGGAAAATCACTTCATACTGATAAATGAGTTATTTGCAGAGTATTTGGTGGAAAGTGTGGAGAAAAATATGCATCTGTTAGATTCAATTTAATATAATCTAGAAACACCAAGGCTGCCACATCCTAGTTATAACTGCATGACTATTCAGGGATGTCTTAGCAAGGCACAGTCCTTTGGCCTCTGTTCTCAACTGTCATAGCTGGGATTTCTAAGTTTTTGAAAAAATTTCATCTTTTACATTAGACATTCAACCTTCTGTTTTAGTTGCTTTCATCTTGAAATGTATGTGTATATATATATATATATATAAGCTCACAGTAGAGAGCTATAATGAAGGAAGAAAAGAAAAATCAGTAACTCGTGGGGTACATTAGCCTGGGATTGCTAATGACTTATGTGAACAACATATTTGTCAATATTTGATCCCTCAGAAGTAAATAATGTTTGGTTTCATGTGATGACTTTATGAAAGTGTATTGTTAATTTCAAAAAGTAATCGGTTAATCTTTACATTTTGAAATCAGAACACCTTGCTCTGGGGCCAAATGAATTAAGTAGATCATTTTGTCTATATTTCTAACTTGCCTTTTTGTGCTTGGGATAAAGTTGCCCCACTGATTAAAAATGGACCAGTGAGGTGGTGTGCAAGCTGGCTGAACTGCAGGGCTCACTGAGTACTTGAATTGCTGGCATGGGTGAAGGGGCAGAGGGCACCCACATCAAACTTGCACGCAGCAGAAAATGGGGAGGAGCAGCTGATGTACCCGAGGGCTGCGCTGCCCTTCTGAGAATCCTCATGAAGTTCAATATGGGCAAGTGCAGAGCTCTGTGCTTAAGGAGGAATAACCCTAGGCACCAGTACAGACTGGGGGCTGACCTGAAACAGCTCTGAGTAGAGGGACCTTGGAGTCCTACAGGACAAGCTGACCATGAGCCAGCTCTTTTTGTATGTAAATAGGTAATACTTGGCCAGACAGTGACACCAACCTCTGTCTGTTTTTCATGCTCAGTTTCTTCTTCTTCCAAAATCACTCTTACGAGAATTTATGGACAGTAGCATTTTTTTCCTTGTTCTGCTATGTGAGCTGCAGCAAGCCCTGGTCCGTTCTTGCTGAGCCACATCACTGCTGCTCACCTCGCTTTGCCATGTTGATAGGAAATGCCACATCATAGAGCTACAGCTAGCTTCTTTATACATCACTTTACTGCTGTTTAAAGCACAAGAAATGTCGTAACGTGCAGTTTGTATAGAATGCTCTATCTGAATACCCTGAATCCATCTTGAGTGCTAGCCATAGGAACTGCACTGTACTATGGTATTGCATAATTAAGTACATTGATCCATTTTTTAATCCTTTCTTTAGAGAAAGGGGAAAATACTAAATAATCATGAGCTAATCTGATGCAGAAAGCCTGGCTCCAAATATCCTCTTAAATGTCATGGTATATCTAATTATGTCAGCTAAACCTACCTAATTCCACCATAGTAGCTATTGTATCAAATATATTGTGTTTTACTCCCTTTGCAGTAGAGACTCAAAAATTCCTGTTACCAGTTTCTGAGGAAATCTGAAAAGCTCTGATAGTTCAATGGTTGTTAAGTTAACTAAGTCTCAATATAGTAGTTGTTTGACAATTAAAAAAGTAAGGTTTGCTGGCAAAAGGCAGTAACTTCACAGTGCACACAGAGCTTATTAGCTTTTACAGCCTTCGCAATGGGAATGGGAAGCCAGGCTTGCCATGCGGTACGGATGCACCTGGATGCTGGCACTTCCCAGTAGTGCAGAGGTCTCCATGTGTGGGACTGGACAGTGCTAAGAGGACCCCGCTGCGGTACCAAGTTCAGGGGAAAGGCAGCTGTGCTGGCCACTAACTTCTAGTAGTAACTTACCAGTGTGTGACTTCATTTTTAAACTATGTCAATGTTCTGTTTCCAACTTTTAGTCCTCAGGCTTGGTACGTTTGCTGAGTGTGGTGCCAGACTGCTGCAGGAGCTTGTGGTCAAGGCTGGCTGCAGGGCAGGGGACATCATTGCGTTGGTTTTACCTGGTCTGCGTGTTCGTTGCTGTCTGCCTCAGTCCTAGCAGCTTGATCTGAAATTTGGGACAGCAGCATGATTTTAATTGAACTGCAAAGCATTAAGGTTGCCAACCATGACACTGCCATTATGGGCACTAGCCATTTTCTTCTAGTTGTGAGACAGTTGTGAGAAAAATAGGGAAGTTTATTGAAAGCATCATTAATTTAGGCAGAAGTTTAAACCTTTTTTTCTCTATAAAATTTCTTATTTTCAACTTGGGAGCCTGAAGAAGTGAGAAATGGGACAGGTAAACAAGGATAGTACAAATTTTAAAGATTTTATCTTCCTTCTCCTACCATCTTCTAACTATTTGATTCTTCCCGTCCAATTCTCTTTCATACAGTCCATGCTCTTGGTAATCGCTGAGCTCAAAATACACGCCATCATCAGTGGGGAATATGTGCTCTTCTCCCTTTTCCCACTCTGTCTGCTGTCATTAAACTCTTCAGGTTCAAACTCCTTGTTTAAACCTGTACATTAGTTTTCAGATGAGCTGTACTACCATTCCTCAAAACAGATTTCATGCCACCCTACAATTATTTCTGACTTCTGTACATCCCTGTATTACACTGTTACAAGTGTATCAAACATAAATCCTGTTATATTTAGAAAACATCAGAATATGCCCAGTACCTATTGCAGGGCTCCCAAATATTTTTTATTGTCTGTTTTAGAGCCCTGTTCCACTTGTTTGTACTTTGGGGCCTTTGAGACGACAAATGCATAATCAGGGGTCCCAAAATATTAGGGAGCCAACTGATGAAAGTTTTTAGGAGCTGTCCATCCTTAAGGAATGTGGACTTTAAGGAATATTCGTAGTAATTGATACACTTTGCTAGAGCTTTAAGAAAGGGAAAGGAAGGGATTTGTATCAGTTACAGTATAAATATTTAAAATCTTCTGAAGGTTCAAAGAAGATCAACTTTATTTTCTGATGAATGGAGATAATACAATGGAACAGGAACATTTACATGAGTCTATTCAGCAGTATGCATAAGTGTCAGAAAAAAAGCTTTAAGCTTTTAATGTTGGACTTAAAATTCAGGGAGAGAGATGAGGATGATACACAAGGTTAGTTCTGTGCGTTTCTTCTGACGCCAAAATGATTATGTAACCTGCTCAAAGAAGTTAACTGTTCTTTTTCAATCCTTTATGCTGACCCGCTTTCAAACTTTTTACTTGAACTGAATTTTAACAACATTGTGTCTTGCAGAGATAATTTGGAGTTAGAAAATGGCAAGTAGATTATCAGTAAGCATTATCTCTAATTTAACATGTTGCTTTTTACTCTCTGTATAGAACGGAGCTAACTGTCACACATCACAGTAAAAACTACTTAAAATTTTAACTGTGTAGGGACAAACTGTGATCTCATTCAATAAATCTTATTCTAAAATTAATGTTATTATTTTTCCATATTTGTCTTCAAGAGTAGCTAGAATTAATTTTTATTCCTTAATTATGACCTTGTAAAAAAGTAGTAATATTTTAACTGCATATAGCTGATGGTAGCTATTGGTAGCGAACCTTGTCTCCTTAGGATTCTCTTTATGCCATTTTTTTTAAATCTATAAATGTTTCAAAATAATCTATAAATGATTCAGAAAAAAAAAAAAACATTGCAGCTTGCTTAATTAGTAGTATCTTGTTCATGTGTATAATCAGTATGTCAGTTGTGGTCTGGCTGCAGAGCCAGTGAGTTACATAGGAAGAGTCTACCTAGAGTGTGGTGTTCAACGTTTAAAGTTCAGCAGAACCAAAGGCAAGTTCCACAGCTTAGATTGCATTGTTTGTGAAGAGAGAAGTCAGAAAAAGAGCTTTCTAAACAGTAAATAGAAGTGAAATAAAATTTGCATAACAATCTTTGCATTTTAAAAACCACAAATAGAAAAATTCTGCACCTCCCATTTCTTCTTTTTAGAGAAAGTAAAAGAGCATGGAATTTTTTAAAATTTAAATATAAAAATGTGTTCTTCTGTGTGTTTGACATTTGTGAATAGAGATGGAATAGAGCAATTCAGTATGACTAAAATATTTATTC
This sequence comes from Tinamus guttatus, assembly GCF_059628265.1. Taxonomy (NCBI): domain Eukaryota; kingdom Metazoa; phylum Chordata; class Aves; order Tinamiformes; family Tinamidae; genus Tinamus; species Tinamus guttatus. The sequence continues at coordinate 2,602,519 of NW_028288703.1, read as the reverse complement.
TGGCAAAATTTGTTTCTTAGCTTAAGAAGTTGATGTGTTTATAATAATTATTTTAAAGTATCAGTTCAGTCTGTGCAGAACACAGAAGAATAAGATGAAACATTTGAAGACTTTAGAAAATGAATGAAATTGAATTTGGGATATAAAAAGTTAACCTCCAAAAAGACGGATCAGAAAGTTGAAAGTTGAAGTTAAGGCATGCTCAGAATGTCCGATTTTTCTCCATTTCTAGCGCCCGCCCCCGCCCCCACACACACAGGTCAGCTGTTTTCCTGAGAAATCATTCTTAAGATTCCTTTTGTAATTGAATACAGCAATACGTCAGTACTAGTTGGTATTAGTTTTAGTTGGTATTTTTAAGCTTTTATAATACAATATAATACATATTTTGACCTAGTTTGGGTTTGATAGTTTTCACAGCTGCCTTTAAAACATATATCCTGCAGTTTGTTTTGCATGGGAGAATTTAATTGCATTTGGAATATTATTATGCAAGTAATATGAAGACTTGGAGAAAACATTTGAAATCCATCTGTAAAATCTAGTGGAAAGAGACTACTGAAACAATGTATTTGATTAATCCCTGCTCAAGGTTTTACAATGTGTAGCTGTCTTGTGACTAGCAAAAGCTCTTTCACTGAGTATTTGAGAAGCAAGTGTGTTCAAAAATATGTGCCCCTTCACAAAGCACACTGCTGAGATGCCTCTTTTCCCCGCTGTTAAGGGCAGTTTTTTTTCTTCCTCAAGAAAACAGTTCCCCCTTAATGACTCAAAAGTAGTCCTTTTGCCCTGTCCTTTCCATGGTCTTGCAGGTGCCTTGCACTGCAGACTCGTGCCAGAAATAAATGTAGATACAGCACAGCATGAAGTTTTAACATCCAGCAGCTTCTGCAAAGGACTGTCAAGAACAATCTGCAGTGAGACTGGTTTTGGCATATAGATTTTAAGCTGAAACAGTCCAAGGAAGGAAGTGCTATTTGCCAGTTCTCACCACCATATGTTTAATTTTAGTGTAACACACAAAGAATATGGGGACAGCAGCTGCTCTAGAGGGAGGTGGCCACTTGTTAGCAGATTTTCAAACTTTTCTGAAATGTCTACTCATTTTCTTCTTACTGATAGTTTTTTTCTCCTTTGCATATATAGGGCATCTTAAATAGAAATCTATTTTTAGACCACTGTAAAAAGTGGAAAGTGAGATAAAAATTATTTTAGAAGATCTCTGATACTCAGTTTTGTAGTTCTGAAATGTAGGTAGATTTTTATTGTCTCAATTTTCATTCACAGCTGATGATGTTGAAAACACACATGAATTAAGTATTTTCTAGGTTTGTGTATCTGCAATAGAATGAAATCTACTATCTTTCTCTGATTTCTAATGTGTTTGACCTTCCTCCTCCATGGAAGTCAATGTCAAGATTCACTGATTTCAGGGAGAAACATAGCCAGAACATCAATGAGAATTTAGAGCTGAAAAGGAAAGAGGTTCAACATGATGGGAACGGAGTAATCAGCCTCTCTTAGCATCACCACCTCAGCAGTTTTGAAAGGCATTTTGTTCACTCCTACCTAAGATCTTCCTGTTCTTTGAATGTAACAGTTCTGTCAGATATGCCTAGCTACAATTGATTTGTAGGTATGTGGAAAACAGGGTTTCTTACGTGAATTTTGTCATCTGGGGGGAATTTACAACAGCACATAAAAGAAATTATGGAAAATGATTGTACAAGTTAGTAAAATTATTATACTGTATTACTGTATTTTTGAGTGGCAATGTTTTACATTTACTCATAATTCAGGTGGTTCATGTAGGAGCTAGAGATGCCACCATTATTTTTGGAAGGAGAAATCTCTCTGGGATAGAGATTTTTATATTATGGTATGTTGCTCACTATAGACATATCTCACTCAGAAAAAGAAATCACCTTAAAATATACACCAAAAATACTTTGCTGATGGAGAGATGATTCTTACAGAAAAGCTGGATTTTTCACTTACCTCAGTTCTAGGTCAGTCTGTTCTTTCCTATCTGTCCTTCATTCCTAAACCCACTGAAATTGGTGGGTGGTTCTCTGTAACACTTACTTGGTAATAATTCCTTAGAGTCCTACTTTTCCCCCTTTTGTGGTAGCACTTATTTAAGAAATGAAATCTAAATAGGATTACTAGTTTTGTAATTTCTGTTTACCATTCCCCACGTTGTCCTTCATCACTTGACTGTTCCCTAGATATGCTGGGCTCTAAAGCCTGAGCATGGACATTATTCTAGCTATAGTATTGGAGGCCTAATTCTGCAAAACAGGCAGTTTCTTTCAGTCACACTCGAGAGTTTTGTTTAGTCAGCCCAAAATCTTCGTGCAATAGTGTGATATTTTGTTAGTTGTGAAAATACTTTTTCTTCTCTTGCTTCCTATAGGTTCAGTTTTAGCCCTAGGTTAAGCAAACACTTCCCTAATTCTACAGAGGGCAAGAAAATGAAGTTGGCAGCAGTGGGTAGCATCCTCATTGCTTCAAGCTGTCTGAAATCTCCCCAGCATGGCAAACTCTGGCGTTGAGGTGTATTGCAACTCTGATGAAATTCGTAAATAAAACTGGTGGTGGTTTCTTTTTTATTTCTTCCTACTTGGAATAGAAAGTCCAAGCTCTCTGAGCAAATTGCCAAGTGCTGAGAACTGTCAAGAGATGCAAAATGATTAGCATGTTCTTTATCTTTCCTTGTTTTCCTTTTTTTTTCCCTTCATCAAATATATAAAGCATTTACTGTCTGAAGCAGTGGCCTGAAGTATGGTAATTCTGGAAATGAGTGTTTTGATATATAGAACTGTTATTTTAGATTGTTTGACATACCTTTTTAGTGGAAATTATTAGATGTAGATTCATTTTAAAATATAAAACACCTCATAAAGGACAACTCTTCCTTTAATCAATTAAAGGATTATACCCATTTATACCCATGAAAGCCTGCAAAATAATAGTTCTAAGCAAGTGATAAAATATTATGTTTGTGACAAATGAGAATTAATTATATAGAACCTAAAGAAAAGGACTTCATTTTTAATGATATATTGCCCAAGCACCACAAGCTCTTCAATTGCCTCTGGCTCATTTAAAACAAAAAAAGAGATCAAATGTATTTATTTAGGCAAGAAAGCTTTCCTTGTCATGAGCATAGTTGCTTCCATTCTGTTATAACTCTGAGGTATTTGGTACTTTTAAAAAAATTGGAATAGATGATTGCCCAGTTAGGGGTTTAAATCTCAATCCCTACACTGCAGCTTTGTCATTACCAGGCAGAAGTCATTATTACTGCTAATTGTGAGAGGAAACCGTATCTGTGTTCTCTCTTTCCTCCAGCCACCGGAAAAGGAGGGTGGCCTGCCTCGGCAGGTGGGCAATAAGACGGAGTGTGGCCTCCTGGGGTTTGTCCTGGACTTGAAGCAGGATTATGAGCCTGTGCGCAACCTCATCCCTGAGGAGAAGCTCTATAAAGTTTACACTTTCAACTCGGTGCGGAAATCCATGAGCACTGTCATTAAAATGCCCGACGGCAGCTTCCGCATGTACAGCAAAGGGGCCTCTGAGATCGTCCTCAAGAAGTAAGTCCAGTGCATTGCTTGCTGTGCTTTGACAATGCAGAATAATCTGTCAATACTAAAATATACTTTCTTTTTTAAACTAAAACAAGGTGTTCCAGGATCCTTAATGCAGCTGGTGAACCTCGTGTCTTCAGGCCACGGGACCGTGATGAAATGGTGAAGAAAGTGATAGAGCCCATGGCCTGCGATGGCCTGCGAACGATCTGTGTGGCTTTCCGAGACTTCAGCAGCAGCCCAGAGCCTGACTGGGACAACGAAAACGACATCTTATCTGACCTGACTTGCATTTGTGTTGTTGGCATTGAAGACCCAGTAAGGCCAGAGGTATGTCACACCCCTAATGCTATAGAGTACTTCCCTGAAAACTGAACACACATTGAACTAGTTTTATAATACTCCCGAAGAGAGAGCATTTTTTTTCCTTGGTGAGGTGCAGTTTTCAGCTTAAGGGAAGTGCAGTGATTTTAATTCCAGTGTGACACTCACTTCTCACATAAATCACAAGCAATCCTGGAGGAAGCTTTTTGTAAGTTGCCATTTCACAAGTTTATTAGGCTTGTAAATGGTGGCTTTTCAGTAACAACATTTTTATGCTGTATTTGGACAATGAAAAGCTTCGTCAGTGAAAGGTTGCAGATTTCATGGATGAGTTGTAAGTTTTGATTAAAATTTCAAATAAGTCAGCTAAAAAATCAGTATTACACATGCACAAAGGAGGCATGTAATAAATTACTCTTCACTTCAGTTATTTCTTCATTTTGACTTGCCCAAAGATTTTTAAAACTTATATTCTGAAATAAAAATAGTTGTTTTTATCTCCACGGTTGTGAAAACTGAAGCAGTGGGATGTCGTGCCACTCCCCCTGCAAACCGTACTAGCGCGGTACTGCAAAGGGCAGGCTAAGGGCAGGTGGTTTCTGGCATACGTACAGGGCGCAGGAGAGGTGATTGGGCCTTCCATAAGAAGCGGGGCCTGTCCCCGGGTGCTGCGGGGCACTGCTCCCTGGCACTGCGCGGGCACGGCGGCAGCAGGGACGGGCCACCCGCTGCTGGTCCTGCAGCTACCTCCGCAGGGCACTAAGGGCTGGGGAAAGGTCAATTCCTGAGGACTCAGATTGCATAAAAGGAGTGAGTTGTTCATACTGAAAAAGACAGAAGTAGTAGTAGTTCTTTTTCTCTCTCTTCCCTTTCATTTTACATTTATGTTTGTTCCATTTACAATGGATGGTGCCAATGCTAGACATACTGGGGAAGCTATTTTTTGCTAAAACCTCAAAGGTGTACACCCGTCTGGTTTAGACTGATTTGTTTCCCTAGGTCCTCTATGAAATGGGCTTTTAAATGCTTCTGGTTGCAGTAACTTTGGAAAACGTTTGGAGGAAGTTATCATGGTATAGTTACAACCAGAGGGACAAATTGTATAACTTTACATTACATAACTTACTTTACATAACTTCACATAGGACAGCATCATTTCTTGGCTTTTTTCAGTATCAAGGAAGGCATAATGTAAGTGAAGTCTTGGTTAGGTGAAAACTGTATGATAAATTCTGTATCTGCAGTCATGTGACAAACAGCAATTACTTGATCCGTCGTCTGGTCTCTTGCTATCTGTTAATCTGTCTGTCCCTACATCTGACATTGCCCGTCTTTTAAAATGTTTTAAAGCACTTCAAAATATTTTAAAATACTCTGTCTTCAAAAATCCAACTCTCAAATGCTGTAAGTCATAAAATAAACTCAGAAATTTCCTAACCAGTGACCACTGAAACCACGAATCTGTCCCCTTTCCCTGCAAAACTGATTCAAGATGATATTGTTGGAAATAGCCTGAACTCAGGGAATGGGTGGTATCACCATCTGAGGGAATGGGTAACAGTGGGATCTGCAGTTGTTATTTAACATAGCTGTAAACTATCCTTTCATCTGTTTATTATATTTTATGAGAGAACTGCTCTCATCTCATATGGGGTAATTTCTTAGGAGCTTGAAGTAAAAATGAATTGTATTGCTAAAAATAAGGAGGTCAAGCCTGACATCTATGCAAAGGATCAGAGAAGGCACCAGACTTTTTTTCTAGAGAATTATTTGAATAAAATAGTGAATATCTTGTAGGTTAGAAATCAAAAATGCTCTAACACTTCTTATCTCATAATACTTCCAGTAAAATGTTTATCATTTCAGAATTTTACCAAATGTTGAAGAACATTACAGTTGTCCCAGGACTTCGTGTTTGGCAAGGTTTTTTCCTGGAACCTTTTAGAGTGGTAATAACATAGCAAGAGCATTTAGAAGAATGTTTAAAATTTTACCAATCCACATGTGGGTGAAAAGCAGCAGCGAGGCCTTAAGAGGAAGAAATATGCCCCCAAAACACTACAGAACAACAACAAAAAAAAATTCAGAGCACCGACTAGGTGTGTAGCATCTGACCTAGTAGGAAGAAGGTATCACTAAAATTACTATGTAACTGCCAATAGTTAAGATGTTGATAAGGCGATTTACTATTTTGCCAGAAATAAGCATATTTATTAAATAGAGACCACTGGTCTTTATGAATTTTCAGAATGTTCCCTGTAGGAGCAAAAGAACCTAAAAATAAACAGTACTCTGAGAGTTATGCTAATATTTATCCTGCCAGAAATAGTAGATTAGTTAATTCAAATGCAGTGTCACCAACCTCATGGCCTTTGGTTTCCCTTAAGTTTCTTCTTTATTGGGAAAACCTCCATTTTTCCTTTTCCTTAACATGATCTTTGGAGTTAACACATGTAAAGTTGTAATTTGCTGCTGCTGTGCGGCTCCTGTGCATGGTGTTAGTGTGTGCCCCTGGCATGGTCAGATGGATGAGCGCCTGCAGTGTCGCTGCTGTCACAACAGCCACAGTCACGGAGGCAAGAGTGCTGGGCCTGTGTGAATATACTGCTGCATACTGCACACCTCCTTGCTTATTTAGGTTTATTAATTCAGAGGCTAAATTCAGATTTATTCATTATCAGTAGCTCTTTTATCATTCACTAAACTACCTGCTAGGTATTTTGCTTTATTAGGTCTGTGTTTATGTTGCTTTTTGATAAAGACCAAACAGAATCATGTCTTGTGCCTGTAGAGATTTGTCTGTTGATTTTGACAGCCTTTTTGGTTTCAGTAAGTCTGATTGTTAATAGATTGCCAAAGTACAACTACAATCTGTTATTTCTTGGGGGGAAAAACATAAATTACTTTCAAACTCCACCTGTTTATTTGTCACTTGATTCCAAGATGTGTTCCTGCTTGGGTAGCTTAAGCATGCATGCATTAAAAGGTTTTCTTTGATGAAAGAAAATAAAATCTATTTTTTCAATTGTGTATTTAAATTCTGCAAAAGGATGGAAAATGTCTGCTTCCACTGCCTACTCAGTCTGCCAACACTCTCTCTTCCCTATAGCAATAAAAGAATATGAACAATATTTTAACCATAATTACTGTACACAGTGTTCAACCAGATACCACCCACCAGCTGTCCAAAAATAAGAGGAAAATAGAATGATTTCTCTTTTTATGTATGAGTTTGAGGTGCATTTGAAACTAGGTTGTCCTCCCATGACCTTGTTGAACAGGGCTGGCACTTTATCTGAATATTTCTAGTTTCTGTGTTTAGTACTGTAATTTATTTTTCTCCTTCCTGATTCCTGCTTCAAACTGTCGTGCCTCATTCATGACGGTCTCCAGAGTCAGAAGAAATACTAAGGGCATTTCACATTGGCAAATGAACTATAATCAGCATTATTAATGTGGAAAATGGGTAAATCAGACGACATTTACCTAAGTAATGCATGTAATCCATTTCTGTATTCCTCCTTGAAGGCTGTTTCATAACTTTACGAAGTCTTCCAGTACTCCAAAGCAATGTCTTTCAGGATACAACTCAGGAGATGACTAAACCTCTGTCCGTCACTGAATCTTCTTGCTGGTAGAGTCCATCCTCACAGAGTCATTCTGCAAACAGCATGTCTGAGTGATCTTCTTCATAGTCAGGAGAAAAGTACTGATCTGCTCTTCCTCTAGGTGTTAGGTTAAAGAGGCATTTTGTAAAAAAAGAAGCCTTGCTGGCCCCATGAAATGATCTTAAGTGCAGGCAGCACTGGCCATGCTGGACCACAGTGGTAGTCACCAAGGAAAAGGCAACATCCTGCCCCAACGGTGGTCCTGCTTGTAGCTCTTGAGGAAGTAGAGGTATCTATCAATGCACAAGATAGCGCTACACAGAAACGAGATTCAATGAGATTAATCCAGTCCTCAGCTTGCACCAAGTTTACGATACGCTTTCATCTCCGGTAGAAGTTGTGATGAGCAAGTTGCCATGACTGGGCAGCAGAATAGAGCAAAGGCTTATTTTTCCAGCTGGCAATCTCTGTTCTGCTCCCCTTTTTTAAAATAAAAGGATATTAGATTGTGTGCTGTGAAAATTATTGACAAATTATTTTAAAATGAAAATTGTTTTTATAATTGTATCCTTTGCTTAATAGTTCCTCTAGAAAACCAATGATAATTCATTGAAGTTTGACAACCCAGATAGTTTAGGTATGTCAGTATGTCAGCTGGTGCATCAAGTGGAGAAGTCTATTCGGCCGAGAGGAAAAAGATTCCTAGAAGAGCAGCATGACTTGAACTGGTTTATGAATATTAGGCAGAAGATCTCCAGAGGAGGATCATGACTTGGATTAGTCTCTGAGTATTAGGCAGTGCTCCAGAGGAAGCTTCCGGACAGTGTCAAGGTTACCCCATGAGTTTCAAGAGCACCAAGGGTCTAGAGCGAGCTGGTAGCTCCGCAGTGATGCCTACCTTTACGTAAGGCACACACAAAAGCACGAGGAAACTGCATTCACTGTTTAGAGTGATTAGTTAATAAGCAATAAATTATCATTAATTATAGCACAGTTTAAAGGAATTTATTTTCTACCCACCACTGAATTCTAGCTATTACCTTTCTGTTGGCATTTAACTTCATATACCCAGGTGGCTATATTTAAAGAGCTTTCCTTAATTATCAGGAATCCATTTATTAGCATTTGCACGTTTTCTTTACCAAAAATTGAATACAAGCTGGGTCTGATGTCAATTGAATGTTAGCTCTACATTTGTCTCATGGATCTGGTTATGCACTGAGTTCTTGCATTGCATATTATGCCCCAGGAAAAGTCAGTTTCATACCTAAATGCCTGTAACTAAAACAATGATTCATTCTCACAGTTTTGAAATAAACGTGTAAATGATTCACATAAATTTAACCTTATGTATGTTTAGAAATTTCACCTAATGATATGCATGAATTATTGCATTCTCATAAGTTATAATAACTTTTTAGATAACCTTACTGAAAACAGAGTCTGAATTAGAAGGTAGATAATTTTTAACATGCTATACTTTGATGCTAAAGGTTCAAAAAAGCCACAGAGCTCATTTGCAGAATCTTTAGGCAACTGATATGAATAACAATTTCTGTGTTCTCCCTTGTTTCACCTGCAGTGTAACCTTAATTGAATAAAAGGTAGCCACTATATGTATGGCATCTATTTTTGCTTCTTGAAGCTTCTCAACTTCAAAATAGTCTGTGGGGAAACATCTGGTATCTGCTATCTAGGAATCTTCATTCTCTGATATATTGCATTTATAGGTCCCTGAAGCCATAAGAAAATGCCAGCGAGCTGGAATTACAGTCCGCATGGTCACTGGAGACAATATCAACACAGCCCGTGCCATTGCCATAAAATGTGGAATCATTCACCCAGGAGAAGACTTTCTCTGCCTTGAAGGGAAAGAGTTTAACAGAAGGATTCGAAATGAGAAGGGAGAGGTAATTCATATTCTAAAGTTATAGATATTATAAAAAATAGACTGAACACTGGAATGTTGTTTACTTTGCACTGACATGTATACCTAATGTCAATAAAGACTACCCAGAGAGACTGGCACTTCTCCCTAGCAGTAACCTTTTGTAATCTGAAATGCCAGTGAAAATCTAGACATTGCACTTGTCAGGCATTAGCAAAAAAACTAGTCATACATGAAAGTTGCTTGTGTAGAGCTATTATCAGTTTAGCACCAGCTGCATTCGGCAGTTTTCTGAACCACAGCATCGGTCTGTATGTAATCAAATCTAAGCATATTCAGAATAGTTTTGTTGGCAAAGAGGGGTAAGAGCTCTGTAGTACCATAGTACTGCATCTCCTAAAAAATGCAATTGGTAGAAAGAAACAACTACTCAGTTCTTTTATCTAATTCGTGCACTTCTATATCCACTCAGTATAATGACGTGCATAATTTAATCTATTGTTCAAGAAATTTTTAGCTTCTTTTATAGAGCCAGCATATAGGGTATTAAAGCCAACTTTTTGCAAAGTGCTATGTCTTTGAATTCATCACTAATGGACATAGTCATTTGATCCTTGCAACTGAGAGCCCATATCAACATGAATATTTGCTATACTGGTTTTGCTCTTATCACTAAGGGTTATACAAGCAAAATGCTGCTGTTACTGGCAACAAAATGAGGGCAAGAGGATTCATATGTGGAATTTAGTAGGGCAGCATCTAATTAAACCCTTACTGGTAAACGTGTTTCATCAGCATTGAAGAGCTTCTCTATCTTGCATCCAAAGTCAGGTTTTTGAGTGGAATTATCTATAAAGGCAGTAAGAAAAGCTGTTTGGATACTATGGCACATCTGCCAACACTAGCCAACAATTGATTTTGGTTAGTAGAAAACTGGTGGGTTTTTTTGAACTTGCCTTCTGTTTCAGTATTCATTGCTACTGCCGTAATTAGTTATGAGCTTTCAGAGAAAAGCTCCATATCTGAGTAGTGAAGTGAATCATCTGCCACATGGACACAAATATATTTGCATTTTCCTTATCAGAAACTAAAAATTTTTACTGTTATCCTCAGATTGAGCAAGAACGGATTGACAAAATCTGGCCAAAGCTTCGTGTGCTTGCTCGCTCGTCTCCCACTGACAAACACACTTTGGTGAAAGGTAAGCAGAACCTTCATGCGAGCGTGCATAAAACAGCATTAAGCTTACCAAAGTATGCTTATCTTTGCTGCGTTTTGAACTGTTAAAACAGTATCTGATCGGTTGTTTTTAATGATGTATCAGTGTCATGTATGTTAACTCAAGCAACTTTTTTTTGGCAGCCAAGTTCCTTGTAATCTCTTATTTTCCCCATGACTACGTCCTGGAGTAGAATGAGGCTCTCAATGGGAAGGGAAAACGTGTATTTGCTGTGCAGGGGAAAACGCTAATGAGAATTGACTTGCTCTTCATGCAAAACAGAAAGAGGATGAGTTTTCTCATCTTTGCATATGCCTATTCATGAAAAAAACAAGAACAAACTCATTTAGAGTAAATCACCATTGCCAAGTTTTTGTGCATCTGTTGTCAAACAATAAATAACTGTGAATTAGCATTCTAAGGCAAAAACTTTTCATGTCACAAAAGCAACCTTCTGAGTTTACATGACTAGGTGTCCCTTTAGCATTAATTGCAAGGAGATAGGTATTTTAAGACGATTCCATTTTCCAATGGGTTTCTCTAATTCTGCAGTTGCGTTGCCTTCCTTTAAATTTCTGGATCTAATTTTAGAATCTGGTTTTGTCCTATAAAAACTGCACTGTACAAAGCATGTTTTCTTACCATGCCATCTGCAGAGGCAATCCTCCTGTAAAAGAGGAATATGTTTGCAGTGTTCATTATAGAGCCACATTCAAATCTGTAACCCACACTTGTTGTTGGCTTGATAATGTATTCTGTTGACCTTGAAGGTCACACTTAAAACTCAGTTTATTAAACTACAAAATTTATTATCAGGGATAGCATCTTTTCTGGCCATAAAAAGATGTTTTCAGAAAGTTCACATTAATTCAGATTTAGGTAAATCAGATTAAGTAGAATTAATAATTCAGATTATATAAATCCCCTGGGTGTACTCATTTGAATCATGCAAGATCATGCTCCTTTTCAGAGGGTTTTTCCCTTTTCCCTTAAAAGAAATCAATAAATAGCTGAAGAGAAATAGAGAACAAATGATTGATAAAATTTACAGCTTGTGAATTTTGAAAATCCAAAAATAATTTACTGCTACCAAATGCCTTATGTAACTAATGCTATTAAAGTTTTAGAATTGCAACAAGTTCAATGGCAGAACAACTAAGTATCTAATGAAGTTCAAGAGTGAGTCTGTGGAAATAATGAAATTTTTTGGTTTCTAATACTCTATAAAGGCCATTAAAAGTTACAAGAAACTATTTAAACGTTCACTAGTTTTGGCCCTGTTGTTAAAATGCTATATGTTTCTCAGACACTTGAGGGATCTAGAGGATTTTCTTCTCTTTGATGTGCTCTATTTGCTCTAGGGCAAAAACACACATCACAAAGTAAACTTTTTTTATATTTAATTTTTCATGGCATACAGCTGCTGGAGGGATTTTTTTTTTTCTCTTTTGCATAGAACAATCCCACCCAGCAAAAGGATCCTTCTTATTTTGCATTTTTGTTTTCAGCAATGTTAAGAGACTAGAGAAAGGCACTATTCAGCATTTCAGGTTGGGTAGATAGTGTTCTCTCAAACATTTATGGTTTTGAAATAGATGTAGTTTTAGAACAATGTCAAATTGATTTACCATCATAAAGTGTTTCAGTAAAACTCAAATGTTTCACTTAAGTATCTCTAATCTAACTGAAAAAATGATTTCTTATCTTTAGGAAATCCACTGCAATTATTTCATAGCGTTTTACCTTAATTTGACATACAGCTTTAAAAGCCACTTAAACTGATGTGTTATTGTAGTGATATTGCTGATATATTTCATAGTTCTTAAAAACACTACATAACACTTATTTAAAACATGATCACTTTATCAATTGAGAACATAAACTAAATATTCGTTTTATTAGAGAAACTAGATTGGAATGATTACTTCATTAAAAATGAATATTCTTTTCTGTTGTGTGGCTGTTTTACCAAAAAGGACAAAGGGAACATTATCTTCTAGTAAAGATGGGCGTATTTAATATTGACCCTTATTACTAAGCATTTGAAATGTAATGGCATGGGGTGGTATTGTACTTCATTAGCATCTACTTTCGCCTTGTCGAGGATAAATATGTGTAAACATGTGTAGTTATACAGGATTAACTATCCTGCATCATTAACACCTGAACTGATGAAGATTTCATCTTCAACTGTTTTACTGTAGCCAAGTTTTCCCCATTCATTTCTCCTCTCAACCAATTTCTTACTGATATGACACTGAAAGTGTCTGTTCTAGTTACAATAAAGTGGTATTTATTATGCACTAAAAGGAACATGAGACTTCACTTGATGCTTGTGATCTGAGTGATGGCTATAGAGAATTTCCATGTAAAAGAAATGCAAGAGACTTTGTTCATTAATAGTCTTTACACTTATATTTGGAATGGTTTTAATATTTATTTCATGTGAGGTGGAGATGTAAGATGTGTTTCCCCTCTAGTTGTGCATGTGATGCTGGTATCTTTTACAACAGGCTTGTGCAGCTAGTGCCCCTCTTTAAAACAACTATGCATAGCCGTTTAAAGAAAAAAGTAAAAGGACCTCTACTCTTAACAAAGTTGCCCTTCTCTGGAAAAAGTGATGCCTTGCAGAAGCTGCACTGCTATTCCCCTAATTCTAGATGTATTTCTGGATGTATTTCTAGCTGTTGACCAAAATTATTTTTAGCAGAGAAAATTTGTTGCCAGATACCTTAAGATGAGGGCACAGAGCAGTGAAATAACAAAGGCTATTTGTTCTGGGAAGAGGCTTTGCTGCAGTTCAGGAATTCCCTTGCTGTACCTTGCAGACTTGTTTTATTATAATATTGTATGGAAGCATTCAACCGGAGTCAAGTGTACTTTGAAGAATTGTCCTGGCACTTAGACATGATTAACTAATACCAAATTTTCATTTTAGTTGTTGAGAAGGAATGGAAAGGCCAATGAATGGCAAAGAACAGGGCATTATCTTCACGGGCAGTCTGTCAGGTCATAGTCTTATTCAAAGCTTCACTGATTGCTGAAGCAGTTCTTCTCTGTAGCTCAGGACTGTGAAGGGACAGCGTTTCCTAACAGAAAGATATCAAAGAAACAAAAGGAACCAAAACCAGAAAAGGAAACGGGGAGTTTGAGAACGGGAAATTGCTGGAAAGACGACAACCATACAGCAATGTGAAGAAGTGAGGAGGAAGAGGGGGAGGAATAGTTATGGTGAATCATCTGAATCCTAAATTATACTGTTCCATTTTAGAAATGAGGCCAACAAAGAAATGCAAGTTCCTGAAAGATCTTCTCTCTTCCTGTGAATAGCACTTAAGTCCATCTGTCCCATGTACTTGACCTATTTCTGATAGCACCATCAGTGTTTGCCTAGCTGGAGATGGGCGGCTGGGCTGCGGCTGGAACGAGAGAATTTCATCTCTGCCTTTCCATGGCTGTCGATTACACAACTTTGTGCTCTGAAGGGTGTTTTTGCTTATCACAGCTGCCCAGTTTGCTGTGATAGAAAAAGATGACAACTAAACCTTGTAAAAGACTGCTAAAGCTTATAAATGACTCAGGAGCAGCCAGCAATTGGCTGATGCACAGCAGTGGGGTAACATGCTCACTGGCACGAGGCTGCTGTACCTCCCCGTTAGGAGGTCATTTGCTTGAGCCCCCTGATCTTTCTCTGGGCTCTGTTCCCACTTGGGATCCAACTGAAAGAGGTTCAATGCAAGCATGAAGTACAGGAAGAGGGACTGATTTTTCAAACCTCCTGCTCTTTAATTCTCTGGAGCTGTTAATAGCATTATGCATCACAGTTTTAAGTTATTTCTACAGAAGCTTACAGTATTAATTTAACACCACTGAGTGAATTAATATCAAGAAGGGAAGACAAATATAAGTACTTTAAATGGGAGTGCAGCGGATGTTCCTGCTTGTTCAGTAATAGCAAAAAACTATGAAGCTCTAAATATTGAAGACATTATCAGAATAATATGCAATTTATGAGCAGTCATGCTCCCACAATGGGAAGTCGTCTTTTTTTTTCTTTCTGATTTTCCTAACACTGAAAAAAACACAAATTTGCAGGCTCTGTACTGCTTTGCAATCTTTGGGTCCCTGGTAAACCTGAACTTTGCTAAGTTCAGGTTTACTCTCTAATTTGCAATTTTCTATTCCTACATAGTTATCTGATATGAGAGTTACTTTTTCCAAAGCAGAAAGCAAGCTTTTTAGACTGAATAAGGTAATTGTTTTTTAGAAGATTCAACTTCATGGAAAAAAAAGAAAATTGTTGGGCAGAAGAATGGCAAAATTCCTGTTCCAAAGTTGCTAATAACGAGAGCTGTTCTGTCTTGGACAAAAACAGTGTGTTCCTACATGCAGCTGCCGAGCGGACTGACATGGGAAACAAATATGGAGAACAGTTTCCATCTAACTGAAACACCGAGCTTCTTCTGTGACCTTAGATATGCTATTTATGCATTATTTTCCCCATCTCCATAGGTAGAAAATACTTTGTTTTGGGCTAGTTGGATAAAATTTGATTGTATGAAGTGTATTAATTCTGAGAAAGAACTAGAAATTATTATGATTGTTGTATTAAAATGTGTGTAAACTCCAGAATTTAAAGGATCTTTGTAATCCTTGTTTGGCAGGATTGGACATGCTTCTATTAAAATGCTAATTTGGCTTCAGCTAAATAAAATTCATCAATACCATTTGTTACTTTAGATTAAACTGGTTCCTGGAAGACACTCCAGTGGAGCAGATACTACAGTTAAGACACGTTAGGAAAGTTTTGAGCATTATCTGAAGTCTTCAACAAAATATTTATGTTGATGTTTAATCAGAGTTGCACTGAAATGGGTCATCTTGGACACAAAATTTACATAGTAGAAATCTTCAAGAACATCATGAGATGCTCTCATTACTTCTGAAGTCTATGCAAGTTTTGTTGATGTTTTAATGTTGCAGGATCAAATCTTTCCATAGGAATTCCACTAATGATGTCTAGTAGCATACGTTAGTGATGACACTGCTTATTTTCCTTATGAATGAACTCTATTAATGCCCATAGAACTTATGCTGGCTATATTACACAGACCCTGCTGCTTTTTATAAGGAAGGCTTATGTTACTGATTATTTTATATGTATGTATGTATGTATACAGATACATATATAAATTTTTTGCAGGTATTATTGACAGCACACAGGTGGAACAGAGGCAGGTTGTAGCTGTGACTGGTGATGGGACCAATGATGGACCAGCACTTAAAAAAGCTGATGTTGGCTTTGCAATGGTATAGTCTTAAGCACATTTCTTGATGTTTGTGTCACTAGAAACTTGTCATATCATGTTTGCCACAATGGAGCTTTTTCATCGATTAAATGTTGAGAGAGTTATTTACTTATTATTTGATTAGTGAGGCAATAATTTGGAGGAGGATGGATTATGTTGCTTCAGAATCCTTTACAGTGACAACCACTGAGGTCTTAGATATTTTTCAATATTTTAGCTAAGGTAATTTCTGAATACATGTGTAATTTTACACCAGTTTAGAAAAGTGAACTCAGTGTTCATTACAGTTGAGTACTGTTTTGCTTTGGTAAAATCTGTCACTGTATGTATAGATGTTAACTTCTCAACAGATTTTAGCTCTGAAGACGTATTAATAATCTGTAATGTATATTGAGATATGCAATTCTGTTTTGCGTTAGCAGTGTTCTGTTAATGTGTACTAATAAACAAGATAGCAACAATAGCTTAAGCAGCTATGCAGTAGTCAGTAAACTGATAATGTACCAGTTGATCTCATCATATAAGTTCCACTGCTTTCCATCACCTCCTTATCCTTTTTCAAAATAGTCTCAATTTACCAATTACCTAGCAAATATACAATGCAAAATATACTCAGCAGTCACTGTTTCTGTGCTGGGGAGTCTCTGTGTAACAGTAGTCTCTGAATGAGCAGACAGAAGTCTGTGCTCTGATTGTCTTTGTATTTTCCAGTAGGCAATTTTATTCACAAATACTTTTTTTCCAGGGTATTGCTGGTACAGATGTTGCAAAGGAAGCCTCAGATATTATCCTAACAGATGACAACTTCAGTAGCATTGTGAAAGCTGTAATGTGGGGCCGTAACGTCTATGACAGTATCTCCAAATTCCTGCAGTTCCAGCTCACTGTGAACATTGTGGCTGTGATTGTGGCTTTCACTGGAGCATGCATTACCCAGGTAAGGTTAACCTCAAGCAAATCCTCCCAGGCTACCTTTTCAGTGAAGCAGGTTTACATTTCTTACTTTGTAAGCAAAAAGCATGTTTTCTGAAGTCCTTCTGAAAATAGTGTATTTAAAATGAAGCCAATAAATAGGAAATACCTCCTGACAAAAGGGAGTGTCCTAATGCTTTTGTATCCTGGAAGGTAAACTGCATATAGGGCTTACTAATTTGGGTGCTGTCTCTGTACAACTCCCTGGCTTTAATTAAGTATTTTGGTCATGGTAGAGCCTGGGCTGAAAGGACAGAAAATGTCAGGTTGTGCGAGAAAGAAGAAGTTACGTGTCTTTGACTTTTCCCTTCATGATTAAATGCATCTTTCTGAATGGTTTATGGAACAAGATTGTTATTTTTAAGATGAAAGGGCTGACAACAAAAGTAACCTTAATAGGGAAGTTTTTAGAGTGATGATAAAACAACTATTATGTTGCTTTAAGGTAAGTGCTTTTAATTTTAGGGCAAATAGCAAAATGATCAAATGGGACATACAACTGGACTTCAATCTCTTTCTCTCCTTCCAGATTAATCTCTGTTGCAATCCTGGTGAGCATGTAATGTATGTCTTTTGCAGAAGCTTACATGAAAACAAACTACAATTGTTTCTGTCATATTACTACATTTTGATTAATAAAATTAAGTTCTCTCTGGTTCATCAAGGAAACAGGGTGCACTTGGTGAAGCATGAGCTTTTTGTCCTTCACTAGAAAACAGCAAAACATGCTATTTTTAGTACTATCACCTGCCAACCCTAAAATAATGTGTATTTCAGGAAAAGCCTCAGGTGCAGCAGGAAAGGTGCTGTTACAAAACTCCTCTTTTGGCTGCAGTGCACGCTGTGGGAAAGCTGATGCTTGCGCATGCTGTGCATTGTACAGATGTAGGTAAATTCCATCCCATGCCCACCTGAGCAAAACAATGAATAAGTCATTAGCTGTGCTCCAGGGTAAACTTACATTGTAATCATGGAATTGCTACTTGAAACCAGAAACCCAGGTACCTTTACAACCATGACGTCAAATTTCTCCCAAGTCTTGACTGACATTTAGAGGCCGCATCTGTGCTGAGCGTGAAATCTGTCAGGCCGGAGCTTCAGCGAGCACCCTTGCAAGAGTTGAGCAAACACAGCTGCCATCATCTAGCTCCTCTGCGCTAAGCAAGCATGAGGCGAGAGAAAGACTATTTTAAAGCAATTCTTAGTGGTTGTAATATGCATGTTCATGCAGCATGTTCCCTTTCCTAATTCTGGACCTTCCTTCATTTTTATTTGAATCATTCCATTTTCTTCTGAAAGGGTTTGGATCAGGCACAATGTGTGTGTACTTCTCCAGTGGGCTGTAAGAAAGCTCAAGACCGAGCCATCTCGAGTTCACCGTTACTGTTTATAGATTTTTATTGTGTATACCTCCTAGGATTTCTGCGTTTCTACCCAAACAGCATCTTATGCAATTACTTAGCATTGAAACCACAACTAAAATTAGAACTCCAGAGAGCAGCAGCTGATTTTCATTGTAGTCTTGTTTACTCTCAGCTGCCTGAGTGCTGATATATCTCAAGTTCTCCTTTCTGTCTCATTCAACAAGGATCTTGCCTTAAGAATGAACATTATTATGTTAGTCTTTGACTTAAAGTTTTTAGCCAGTGAAAGGGCATTATATTTGTTTGGCTTATAAACTGTACTAAAAATTTCACTTGGGAATATACTGTATGCTCTGGTTGCTATAAAAATAACACTAGTACAAAATGTATGAATGCCCTGAAAAATCTGGGGTGCAGCAGGCTGAGTACACACAATTAAGATATAATAGTCTGCAAAACTCTCCACAGATTTATAATAGTACTTTTGACTGAAACACTAAAGTACTTAATGAACAAATGGAGCTAAAATCCGGTTTCCAAAAAGCAACACAGCTTTCTGTGACCTTGAAAATGAATATAAAGATGATCTGCACTTGACTTTTACTTTGCTTTTTTTACACAGTCAATTTGGATTTTTTGACACAGAGAACATAATTTTATTCTACAGTTACTGTTTAGGTTAATGTTGTAATAGATTACCCTTTCTGTGATATTTTATTGTAACTAGAAAATGATGACCTCTAATTAGGTTGTAGCATTTCTTTCATGTTGCCTAATGTCAGTGCTCTCAAAACATTTGTCCTGGAATTCAGAACTTGCATACTGTGATGTTTTGAACATAAAATATTATTTTTATTTTATTATTCCATTTTTGGTGTTTCTTCTCTTTAGGCTTGAAGATATACAGACAAGAAAATATTGTTTTCGGTATTTTTTCTAATATGGACTGTAACTAAATAGACTTAATTTCATTCAGTCTTGATCCTGCAGTTACATCTGTGTATGCCTAAATAGGTGTATACAGTCATATCTCTACAAAAGTTCTAGTGAAATCAGTGCAGTTCTATATTAATTCAAGTGTCCCTAACTTTTATTTATCTACCTGATGCCTAATTCAGCAAGGTGCTGCTAGCAAAAAAATTATCCACCACATTTCTATTATGTCCTGGTTTGCCAGTGCAATCTCTGCTATGTGTGTAGAGTGTATATGATGCTACATCTACTTTAATATTATGTAGCAATTATAAAACTCTGGCAGTGGATCATTAAAGAATCTAGTATAGAGAAGGCCAAACAGGAGCACTGCAGACTTTTTTATTTTTTTGGCTATTCTGTGGCATGGGTCATAAAATGAAGTCATATTCAAAGTGACATAGGAATTAGAGAATTAGTCCTGTGTATTAATGATCTTGGGGAGACTGCACCCAAAACTAAGCTGTCACTTTCAGAAATCTTGCTTACATTGGTTCCCTTTTTCTTCTGCTTTTGGCAACTCAATATACAAGCCAAAAATTCTTATTTTTTGACTGATAATGAGCTTCTGCATTGTGGCTTATATGAAGCATCAAAGAAGATGCTTTTCAGCAGCCTGTGACTGCCCAGGTGCTCTTAATTGTGCAGCCATCACACTCACACATCAAGGCCATTAGTTCTGTTTGTCTCATGTTTGTGCAGCTTGTGTGACACACTGTAGCTGAACTGTACTAATTAACCTTGCCTTTGAAATAATCTAATAAATTTACCGTTCTATATTGTCCAGTGCATGCCTTTAAAATGGTGAGGATGTGGTGATCTTGGCCAGTTGGACATTAATTTTCGTTTCTCTTTAGCAAGCATTACTTCAGGTTAAATCAACAGATTTCTTTTTGCAGTACATGAAGGAAGTACAGATTTTTTTTTTTATTCTGACTTCATTCATTGGATAACATGTAGTTGCAGAGTCCTTGATTCATTTTGTATGGGTTCTTTTCCGGAGTTCTGCCTACAATTATAATGAATTTTATGAGTCAGTGTTCCTCATCTTCAAGTATCCTATGGAAATCCAGACATCCCTCACAAGACCAGAAAGTTCACCCTGTTTCCTTTCCCCAGCATATACACAGTGCCAAGAAAATACTGCGTCACTGTATTTGCAGCTGTTAAAAAAAATACTAGGATATTATAAAACATACAGTTCAGGCAAATGGAAGCAGCTCGATATGAGAACTATAAAGCTAGCAGATTTATTTCTGTGCCAAATTTAAAATCTCTATCTCCAGCTGTTGAAGCAATATAGCTATACAAAATGCTGCAGTAGAGTAAGAAAAAACAAATCCCATTTTTAAACATTTTATCTTCGAATTATTATTCTTGTATTTAGAAAAATGCTTAATGTTTTGGCACGCATGAGGAACTTAAAACAGTGACTCTGCAGAGAATTATGTTTGGAAAAATAAATGTTAATTAAAAACACTCTTAACAGCAAGCTACTGCATGAATCACTTATTGTTTCCACAGAACCTGCTCAGAAAATGAGGATGATGTATTCCCTTCCATGTGTAAGGCAGTTATTTACATGGTTAGAAGTTACATGAAGTTATTGAAGTAGTTCCATGGTTACAACTTCTTACTGTAGAAACTGTATTTGACATATCCTGAAAAAACAGCACTAGCAAATTTGAAAAAGCCGTGCTTTAAAATTGAAGTACTTATTGTTCAGCTGTGTTTCTTGAAGACTAAGAGGTTTGGAAGCGGAATCGATGATGCTGGTCAGTTTGTAGACAGTATGATTTAGCAGCAGCTAAGTGAGGACTGAAATTTTTTTGTGTAAATTTACATGAAGTAGACTTACTAGAAGTGCTTATTTCTGTGAATCTCTGTGTGTGTTCCTTGACAAATGGGAGTAAAGAGGTAAGAGTAGAAATACCTATATATTCCGTTACAGCTTGTCAACTAAATCAAAATTAACAAGCTCTAAAATTTTTGAGGCTCTGTATGTCACAAAGGATTTGTAGTTTATTTCCAGCCTTCGGTGATTTGTACTTTTACGTGTTTCCAAGATGAAGTGTAATATCACTTGATTTAAGGGACATTTTCCTTTTACCTTTAGGCCAATGCTAACCTACTCCAAGGTCAAATGGAAAAGAATTTGACAAATAAGTCAAAGTTGGGTGGTTTGCAGTTTGAACAGCTTTTGTTCGTCCAGAAGTGAATGAAGTGCTACTCAGTGGCCAACCTGGAGTGAAAAAGAGCACTGAATTTGCATCACTGAATTTGAAAGTGACTAAACTCTGTAATGGAAGGCTAAGCTCCTTAGCCTGTATTTTCCTCAGTTTCTAAACTAATCAGAAATCAGATAGAGTTGCAGTGGAAATTTCATTTGACTGCCTGCACAGACTAATGTGTATTTAATGCTTTGGCTTTAGCTTAGAATGAGCTTTCACAGTTGACTGAGCAGTGTAGCAGTGCCAATAATAGATAATTATTAGAGGCACCATAGCCACCCAAGGTGATTGGCAGTGTGAAATGGTGAGAACATGCTGTTGCCAAAAACTGCCAATTACAGTTGTGTGATTTAGAGACTGAGAGAATTTACAGATTTAGAGACTATCATAATCGGACCTCTCATTATGTTAGGAATACGCTAGGCTCTGTTAGATACTTAAATTGATACACAGCAGACAAATTTATTTTCTTGACATGGAAGCACACAAAGCCACAAATTCAGCTTCTAGAATATCTCAAAAGTACAGAATGTTTCTGAAACCTTACTAACCAGGCAGGTAAAACAAGGCAATTCTCCAATAGAAAACTTGCTTTCCTTATCTCTCTATGTTGATCCAGTTTTCTGAGTCCTGTCAACAAATTGCTTTCAGTGCAAGCGCCCCTCTTGTTTGACTCATCAGTATTAATAATAACTAATGAGATCTCAAATTTGTGACCAAGTTGTGATCGTTTATGGTTTAGTTTTTCAGCCATCTCTAAAAATATGTACATTTCCTTTTTTGCAACTTCATATCAAATAGGTGAACTAAACTCTCAAAATAAGCCTATGCAATATGATCCATGACCAGGAGGTCCAGGATCTATTGAGGCCTAACCATCCTCTCTTCCCTGGTGCATGCAACCTGTAAGGCTTAAAAATAGCAGGCTACTTTTTACATTCCCTTTGCATAAGAAAAGAATGACCTTTTTAAAATCAAAGACATCAAAATATCTGTGAACCTAAGTTTAAAAAAAAAATCTGAAAAAAAAAAAAGGCAAAGCACCCTTATCTCAAGGGAAATCCACCAGATACTGAACGACTTACCCTTGTTCTCTAGACTTTCTTTGGATACTGAATGGATACTTGCCCTCATTACTTGCAATTACATTAAAAATGCAGTTTTTCATTTTGGTCTTGATTTGGCTTGTATACTGGCTCATATACTTACTTGCCTCACTAGAGCATCATGATAAAATACAATGCATAAAGAGTGCTCTGAACATCAAATTTCATATGGTGGAAATTGTTAATTCCAATTTTAAGAACTTGTGAATTATGAAAAGAAATGCTACTAAGTCCTTGAAAGGATGTACTACAGTTGCCCCAAAGAATTATGGACAGAGATCATTAGCCAAACCCTTCTACTAGTAGACAGTCGCCAGCATTTTCTCTTGAAATATGTGTTTTGCTCATTTCGTTTTGTTCTAAACATCCAAACATCTAATGTCCATTGTAACATATGACCACAGAATGTTTCCTTCTTGAATTAAGTGACGAAAGAGCTCCGTCTAGTGGTTGGCAATCTGGTTCAGATAGAAATAATCCTGACAAGTAGTAAAGATTCTTTTTCTTAATCTAGTGAACATTTTTTGTTCCACAGTTTCAAATATGTTATCCTATTTTAATGAGTGAAACAGTGCTTCTTACACAGTTAGTAAAATTTTTCTTCCAGGTGAATTATGTAGTTATCCAAATCACTCTATCTGGTGATCTATTTGAGAATTCTAGCAAGACGCACAAAATAACACAGCATATTATAAAATGAACTATAACATGGTTAATCTTACGTTTTGTAAGATTTGTGCGGTTGTAAATATTCCTGATTGAAAAATAATGCCGTGAAATAATTTTCTTTTGCCCAGAGTGCGTGGCATTTTGTATTTCTTGGGTATTTCTTGCATAAGGAACACAAGACGGATTGTACTGGAACTGAGCAAAGGTCCATGTATTTCAGTATCCCGTCTTCTGCAGTGCATGGAGTTGCACAGTGGGATGCAAAGACAATAAATGCAAAAAAAAACAAACGATGTTTATCTTTCCAGGATATAGGTAATCTTCTAATATGTCTCCACAGGACTCTCCTCTAAAAGCTGTACAGATGTTGTGGGTCAATCTAATTATGGACACCTTTGCCTCGCTCGCTTTGGCCACCGAGCCCCCGACAGAAGCCCTGCTGCTACGAAAGCCATACGGCCGAAATAAACCCCTTATATCACGCACCATGATGAAGAACATTCTGGGCCATGCTGTTTATCAGCTTACTCTTATATTCACACTTCTTTTTGTTGGTAAGAAATTTTGTTAGGATTATTGCTTAGTTCAGAAGCAGCCTGGTCTCGAAGCCTGGCACACCGAATTCATTAAATGTAGCTGCTTAATGCACTTATTAAGTCTATTGTAGTTGAACAGCTAGCAAGACTGAGCTATACGGTGGGAACATTAAGGGAAATTTAACAGAGCTAATGGAAGATCAGTGGAAAGAAAAGGGGACAATTTACTCATTTCATATGTTCTTTGTGCTGTGAAGGGTCCACTCTGCATTTTTCTTGCATCCTATACAGAATGTAGGCTTGGGTTTCCACAATGTTTCTAAGGACATAACATAAAAGGTTATATTTTGACCAGAGTATTTAGTACTCCTTCTGTATTGATATTACAAAAATTAAAATCCATTTTACCACTTCCTGGAGATGCTCTAATCAGGGAACACAGTCTATAATCTATCAAGTATAATATGGAAATATAGGTAAGTAATCAATGCTACATGATACAAATAAGATTCATTTTCTGATATATAATAATTAGCATTAAATGAAAACAAGCATCCAGTATCTCACTAAGGCCTTACTAACAACAGATGCTTTGTATATGTTGTATCTGGTAGAGGGGAGGGAAGGATGTTTCTATTGTACGGAAGAGTAGGGGATTGCTGCTGTTTCACAATGAGAGAATTCACTTAAACAGCTGATAATTTTATCAACCAGATGCTGTTTTCTTGACATTGCTTTTGCTGTTAAACTGCATGTATTTTATTTCAGTTTTTTTTTCACCTCTATACAGATTTCCATATAAGATGTAAATGCCAATTTGTAGTTGTAGAAATCTTAGGTTTTTGATCTCATCTGTGAAAGTCTTTTTCTGCATCTTAGTAGGAGCTTATTTAGGATGCTCAAAGGAAGTGATGGCCTCTCTATGCTGCAGAGAGACTTGCCAAGTTTGGGAGAGAGATGATCTCTGATACCATGTTAAGACTGCAGTGTATTTTGAGAAGAATTTTTGAGTCTAGTAAAATTGTCACTTTTAGCTCCTATAAAACAAGCACAGAAGCTCTGACAATTCATGTAGTTATGACTTGTGGAGCAAAAAAAATGTTCTGAACTTTATGGGAAGTTTTAATGGCTTCTCATGAGTGCTAAGATATAGAATCCTTTATGCTGGGCCCCGGTGAAAAGAAAATGAGGTCTTTTCTTTCATTCCAATTGCTTCTGTATGTCTCTGGAAACCCCATGTAGTACTTGGAAGGTCACAGCCCACCCAATTTCCTGATAGTCCTAGGAAATAAAGTCTTTTCCCTTCTAAACTTTAAGGGACTTAACTGCATCTTCTGGAGACAGAAAACATTAAAATGCTTTTCCTCATTATCAATTATGTGACTCAGGTAAATTCTTGGCGCTAAGAAGACAACTCTGTTTTCTTTTTCCCGGTGACCTCTAAGCAGTTGGGTGATATTCTGAACTCAGTTTTTCAATAATTAAATTCCAAGTTCAAAAAAAAGAAGATTCTATTTTGATCAATACTTCATCCTTTGTCATATGTTTCTGTAGAGACTAATACATCAAGTTCACGTTTCCTGTCCTATTATTTCTACAATGTGGCAATAAATATTTTACCTACATGTTTGAACACTGACCTTTGGTACCTTTGGGACATCAGAGACTCAGAAGCCATTGCCTCCTTCTGTCAAACTGTAGAGTAAATAATCTCAACCCTGGATGCAGATCTAGGCCTAGCAAACCTAAAGCTCATTATTTCTGTAAGGACGTGGAATATGCTTAGAAATAAAACCCAGATGTGGCCTTAGCCACTATTGTTGCATGACAGCACCATGTTCTGCTTTACTAATTAAGTGATTCACTGCAATGATAAGTGAGGTAGAGGTGTTCTCAGCGAACAAAGTACCATTTGGGTATTTTTGTGTGTTTGCGTTTGTCTACTGATTACAAACACAAGTAATTTTGTGTGTGTGTATATATACAAAATTATTACATCTATTTGCTTTCTTTCATTCTTTCCTTTATTGTTTGCGTGCATGGGAGTGTTTCCAATACCTTCCTAGTATATATAATTTGTATAATGTATAATAGTTTACAGATGTATTGAAAATCTGCTTTCTAAATACCTAACTTTTGTGGCTTCACATTGTGTTAATAATATATTAATGATATCAAAAGACTATAAACCAGTTCAAGAGCAAATGTGAACATTTTTTTTCAGAAATTGATATTATAATATTGTGAGATAACTGAAAATGTTTTTTTCCCTAATTTTTTACTTGCTTTCTTACGTACTTTCATATGTATAGAGGAATACTCTATTTAAGACAGTGCCTGTTTTAGTAACTGGGTGTTACCTGTAAACTTTGTAAGAAAATTAGTCCATCTAGTACAAGTATGTTTTCACATTTTACCACACTTTAACAATTAGTCATCATGAACTGTATTATATACCCTTTTTGTTGGTCAGCTCAAAATTGACAGTGATTCATGACAATGTGCTTTCAAAGCAAACAAACTGGATGATGAAAACCAAATCTAAAACAAGGAACATCTGTGTTTTTATCATTAACATACTTGAATGATTAACAAGAATTCTAATATACTGGAATAGTTGATGGGTAAAAAAAACTATTGAAGAATGATTGCTTTTGACTTGTACAAAATCAGGTCAAAAGGTCTCTTGGTATAGCACAAAAAATGACTCTTTAGCATAGTTACTAAAAATACTACTTAAAACTAATCAAGCAAATAGATAAAAGACATCCTTTGAGAAGCTATACTTAGGAACTCGAGATGCCTGCTGCTCACTACAGTTTCAAGTTTGGTCTGTATTAAAGTAAGCACGGAAAGAAAGCTGGTAAAGCAGAGCAAAGGGGAGGCAGTTAGTACGACAAACGAGGGTAATATAAATCTGATTAATTTACTGTTGTGGAAATCTTTACTTTTGTCTTCTATCTAGGTGAGAAAATGTTTAAGATTGACAGTGGGAGGAATGCACCACTTCACTCTCCTCCTTCAGAGCACTACACCATTATCTTCAACACCTTTGTCATGATGCAGCTTTTCAATGAAATCAACGCACGCAAAATCCATGGTGAAAGAAATGTCTTCGATGGCATCTTCAGAAATCCTATTTTTTGTACTATTGTACTGGGTACATTTGCTATTCAGGTAATCATTTGTAATCTACCCTATACTTAGTACTACTCAGCAATACCTTTCAGAAGTCCACTGCAGTCCTCACAATTGCTGAAAGTTGAACTATCTCTAAGGTGACATTATTGACCAGTTCTGGAATCAGACACTTCGCATGGAAGGAGAAAGATTTAGTTATCTGAACCTACATCACAGTGGTTCAAAACCAGAAAATGGAATCACTTAAAATACGTGTGGGAGAAAGGATCCCAGGGAAGTCCTTTAGAAGTTGACAGCAGTGATTGTTCCAGGACAAACGGGTTCGCTAACAGGAACCGCAGTGCCTCTAGGAGATCGTCTCTGAATTTTGTTACCGTGCAAAGTGCTTCAGATTTTTTTTTTTTTTTCAGTTCTAGACATAACAGTATTCAGCTATCTGGCTGAAAGAAAAGTGCCATGCAGCTGCTTCATAATTCTGAATCAGCTGCTGATTTTACCCGCTTCTGCTACCCCTGCTCCCCTAGTAGTTGAAGTAATAATTTCAGTTCATAGTCCAAATTGCAGTCCAGGTTTGCAGTCTGTCAATGAAGCAAAAAGGAAATTTTAGGGAAAGATTACTTAGTCCGTGACTCCTGCTTGTTTTAAGCCAATTTTCTTGAGATAAGGAAAGGTCATTCTATTAATTTTTACACTGTATTACATTGTAGAAGTGCAACTTTGCATAATGTTGCTTGCTGAAGCATCTCAGAATGGTATTTACTGTTTTGGCTACTTGGCATAGTACCTGGTTGTGTAAGCCAAGCCTTTTATTCCAAAGAAGTGTGATTACCTATGGGAATTTGGTATACGTAGATGGATGTGTAAGTTTATGGAAGTGTCAAGGACCAAGTACTGTCATATTTTTTATTTAATGTCTAAAACTTGTTTAGATCACTGTCTCTTTACTACACTTTCCATGAAGTACAGACCAACTGGCTTCAGTATTTCATCTCTTGAGCCCAGTAACTCCAGTTAACCATCCAGTCCCAACTGGGGACTCAAGCACCCAAGAAGGAAAAGCTATCAGCAAAGTGGTTACATTGCAAAAGCAAAAGAAGAACCTTATTACACTATGGGCTTAATAAGGATCAGAAAATGCTTCTGCAAGAGTTTCAGCAGCTTGATAAGTAAAAGGATAGTTAATACTCCTCTCCTCAAACAAACATTATCTTTCATTTTTCAACCCCTTTTCTATTTACAGAAAAAAAAATGCAATAGAGGAAGATGGCTTAAAATTTATCTCATCTAGCATCTGTAAATCTCCCAGTCTGGTTCAGTATCTTTCCTCTAATCATTCTTAACATCATATTCACAGGTTTTTGTTTGGTTCCCTTTTTTTTTTTTTTTTTTTTACCATCTCAAATCATGTTTCTACTTCTTACCCATAGCCTTCCACCCTCTGTCATCCTTCTTGCATTTGTACTTCACAAAAAATCTATGCTCATAGCTTGTGCTTGTTTACTCATAGAGGCAGACAACCATTTTATGTATTAGTGCCATTTCATGTTCTAGACCAGCTAATTATTTTTAACCTTCATTCTGCAGTCTTTAAGTATTTAAACCACTGGCCTGTGATTTCAGGTTTTGCAGCAGCACTACTAGTAAAAAATAACAATAAAATTTTATTTGCAGTTAGCAAAACTAACTCACTCTAACTAGGCTAAAAACAATGTCTGTTATCCTTACTTCAAGGTACAGGTAAGTGCTTCTGCTGTATGTTTTTCCATCCTCCAACAGGACTAAATTTTGCCAAGCTATTCATTATAGGAAAGATAACAGAAGTGTGCAGTGGACATTCCAAAATAAACTATGTCAAGCTCAGTAAATCCCTTACCTGAGCGAGGATGCTCAAAAGCTGGGAAAGTATCTTTCGGAAGTCTTGCTTGTTTTCTTCCTGGGCATTTATATGGGACTGCTGTTAAGACAGGAGGCTAATGGGGCCACAGAATGAACTAGTATGGCTATTTTGTACATAAAATGAATTGATACTCAATTTTGACCTCTAATTCACAGTGCCTAAGCACTTGTTGTATTTTCAGTGACTGAACTTCTGTGGCTTTTAGGCTCCCAAAAAGTACTTTTGGTAGACCTGCCTATTTGCTTAACGTGTCTTAGTACCACTTACTATCAACTGACATAATTGGAATGTAAGACTGTATTCTGGCTTTCAGTAATATTTACATTCAATCTTCTAAACAGTATATGCTTAATAACATGTTTGACTGTTCCATGGGCAAAGTAGGTTGGAATCAATCAGGCAGAGCTGTAATGTGTAGAAAGAGAAAGTAAATCTCAGGTAAAGTATCACTGTAAGATTTTTATTTTTACCTCCACATAGTATTTACCCTCTTCATCTCTGTTTTTTGTTGTAGATAGTAATTGTCCAGTTTGGAGGAAAACCATTTAGTTGTTCCCCCCTGCAGCTTGACCAGTGGATGTGGTGTGTATTTATTGGATTAGGAGAACTTGTATGGGGTCAGGTAAGCATTATTCAGGAACATGCATATTTCTTCTGTTTTTATGAAACGATCAAAGATTTGATTTTTCAGTCATATGTGAATAATGTTTCTAATTCTACTATATTGTTATTTTCGTAGTTCTGTGAGTATTTCAACAACAGATAGCAGTAAAGATAATATATCCTATTGTTCTTTTTCATTTTTGTTAATTTTTGTATTTTTTTTTCTCTAAGCAGGACATGCTAACACCAAGGTCGTTCTGATTAGGCTTTTATGTTAAAATGAGGTTTGATTCATAGCCTAGTCTTCTAATCAATGACACACACACAAACATGTATCTGCTTAGGGCAAATGCACTATAATCTCTGCAACAGAGAGCCCAATATAACAAGTGTATGTTCTGCCACAGTTAATTTTTGAAATTGAAAATAAGTTCTTTCTCTAAGTCCACCCCCACTCATTTTCTTGCTGAATCTGCCAGTTTTCTCAATTCAGGATAGCCTTGTTATTGAAATATGACCAAGTAATATTGTGATCCCCTGTGCATTTAATGTACACCTGTGTGTATATTAAATATTGATTCTAATCTCCCATCCATTGTTTTATGCCAAGGATGGAAGAAAAATACTTCCATCCCAGAATAGACATAAAAAGGTGACACCCAGGTGTCATTTGTAAATTCTGCTAAAAACTTTGTTGCCATTAGCAAATATAAAACTAAATATAGATGAAAAAGTAAGTAATTATATCAAAATAAAGTCCTGCAATTAGTTAGCTGGAAGAATACAGCTGTGACTTCAAGTATTGTTAAAACACTTCACTATCCTTCAATGTCCAAATACATATTATAACAAAAATGCTGATTTTTCCTCTGTAAATGCATTTTACTGGTTTTAAATTGATACTGCCTGACACAGTAAAACAAATATTAAGTAACAGTTTGCTTCTCTCTGGCAAACATACATACGGATGAACTAGTTTGCCACTATGAAGAGACAGGCACGGACCACTCCCAGCAACCCATATTGTCCTAGAGGACTGCACCTGAGATGCCGGAGCAGGGCCCCAACTTGACACAGTATCTCCCCACTGACACGCAATGTCCTGTGGGCTGGCTGGACGAGGGCCCGGGCTCATGTGTTCAGCACAGTCTGCAGTGCAGTCAATGTGCTGAGGCCTTTCACCTGCTCTGGCCTGGAGGGGAACGAACCTGCTCTCTGTGGAGGCCTGTCACTGCCCCTCAGAACCCTTTCCTGCCCAGGGCTCCAGCCCAGACCTACTCCAGAGCAGATCCCTGTGCTGCCTGTGCCCACCAGGACACTGCGGAGAACCTGCCGGCTGTCTACATTGGGAAGCTGTGGAGGAGCCCACTGATCTTACAGGCCTTAGCATCCTTAGTGTCTATAAGTACCTCAAGGGAGGCAGTGAGGAGGATGGTGCTGGCCTCTTTTCACTGGTGGCCACTGACGGAACAGGCGAGAAATTTCAACTGCAACTGGAATATTGAGATGATTCCGAAGAATTGTATATAATGAATAACTACTAGATATTGAAGCCTTTTTTTTTTTTTTTTTTCTTCCTATACTGTGGGGAAGAAAAAGAAAATAGGAAATCTTTTTGGACAACTAGGCTACAGCTTTTTGGTGTTTTTTGTTTGGTTGGTTGCTTTTTTTTTTGAGCTGTAATCCATATAATGACAACTGCTATGTACACCTTGCTGAAAACTACCACTATTAAATTCTATTAATGTAGTTATTACCCCAGGAGAGGATTTGAGTTATGTCACTTGCTGGGGGAAACCTGGTCAGTTTGACAGCTAACTTCTGAAGTCTGCTAGGTCCTGCTAGGTCTGTTATATTTTCTAAATTATTCATCACTTTTGAAAAAACGTAGTCTTAATTTGGTAGTTTATGGGGAGTAACATTTAGTTCTTTAATCTACAACCAGTCTATAGAATCTGCCATTACCCGGGTAGGTGTATGCACATACGGAAAAACAAAACAAAACAAAACACCTGAAATTCCTAAGAAAAGAATCAGGGCAGAATCTGTCAGCCTGGCTGAAAGAGGTCCCAATAAGAGGTATGTGCCATTATACGGAATCACTATCAAATCTGGTATTGCTTGTTTCTATACATTGTCTTGCAAGCATATCATCCAGATCAGCTTCATAAAATACTATAAAAACAATTTTGGACTGTTTCTGTAGATATATTAATTTTTTTGAAAGCTGGAAAGCTGAAGCAGTTCCAGCAGATATTTTGGTGACTAGCACTTACCTGTTTTCTTCCTGTTCTGTCTTGCTGACATCACATTAATCTCATTAATTTTCCAAGTTCATGTCATGTTTTAAAACAGAAAAGTGAGCTTTTAAAACCAATTTTCAGGAGTGTAGAAATTGGAAGAATTCTTCTTTTTTTTTTAATTAAAAATTCCTGTATAGTCCATCTGCCTAGCTGGCGTGGTGCTTTGATCTTCGGATTTTTAGGATTTGCTTAATTTCCAATTTGCTGTGGATTATATGGGCTGAACAACGTCACATGCCAGAGGACTGCAAAAATGAACAGCAAGGCTTAGGGTTTCATGTGAAAGAAGATGGCCCCGGAAGGTGGATCTCAAAGAAATTATTATCACAAACTTGACAATTAACTTCATCCAGCAGATAGCAATCTTTCCTCAGTTTTGAATGTCCCATGGTAGTAATTTCTTCCTGTTTCAGCTGGCCTCATTTTTCATGCACTTAGGCTTCAGAGATGTGATGACTTGACTTCTGAAATGAGAATAAAGAAAACTACAGCATGCTTATGCTAAGTGCATCTAAGAGTTAACTTTGTAAATTTTTTTTTTCAAACATTCATGCTGTTTAGCTTTCCAGGTAACATGTCGGCTTTAAATAGCCAAATGCTTGCATTTTTATTCAAGCTGATGAAATCAGAACAAGGAGAAAATGACTGCCCAAAACTTACTGAAATGTGTTTAAAATAATTGTGTTATAACACAGTCTAGTTACAGTACTGGCAATTTTTAAAGATTATTGGTCATCTCCTATATTACTTCCAAATAATTAGTTTTAGTGGCCGAAAAGAATAAAGAACTGAGTTACCCAAAATATATCAATAGTAAGGTCAAACATAAAACATGTTTATGACAAACATAAAAATAGCCCAACAAGGGCCGTTCAAACCTCTACCGCTAGATGCCTCATCTATGTTAAATGCGACAAAGAGGATTCTGATAGGCATATCAAGCCTATTTTAGCTTAGTTTTTAGTTTAGATTTAGTTTAGTTTCTTTTAAATACTTATATCCACAAGCCAACATTCCACCGTTAGTTTTTGAGGAAGGATGACGTTTCTTTCCAGATTGAAACTAGCTCCACAGCTGTGTATTATCAAAGTGGTTTAATAATGCAAGTAATGCTGACTATTTACATAGCAAGAACTCTGTAAAGTGCCTTGAGATAAACAGAGTTGCCTAAATATAAAGCACTGTTATGAATACGCTTATCTTAGCCTTCCAGAGAGATTACAAGTCTCGCTAAGGTATCAGGGCTTTTTTGTAATTAGCAGATTATTATACTCTAGTTATTGAATGATGCTTATGTTTTCAGCCTTTTTTATAATATAATTTTCAGGTCATTGCAACTATCCCAACAAGTAGGCTAAAGTTTTTAAAGGAGGCAGGGCGGCTCACTGAAAAAGAGGAGGTCCCGGAAGAAGAGCTTAATGAAGACGTTGAAGAGATTGATCATGCAGAGAGAGAACTTCGACGTGGACAAATTCTCTGGTTCAGAGGGCTCAACAGAATCCAAACCCAGGTATGCTAAGAGTAAAGGCCCACAGGGTCTGGAAAAAATAAACCTTAATCTAGGCAATATAATGTCACA
Source organism: Tinamus guttatus (assembly GCF_059628265.1). Classification (NCBI taxonomy): domain Eukaryota; kingdom Metazoa; phylum Chordata; class Aves; order Tinamiformes; family Tinamidae; genus Tinamus; species Tinamus guttatus. The sequence continues at coordinate 2,569,208 of NW_028288703.1, read as the reverse complement.
AGGTCTATATTTGGGAAATACAGTACTTGTTAATTGTTCTACTGTTTTCCCATGAGCAGCCTATGATACAATAAAGTGAGTTAAGTTAGGAAAAAAAGTATGCCTATTTTTCATGTGAGAGAATGTGAAAATGTTATAAAATGGAAATATGCCAAAAAGGGAGTACTTTGCACATCATTGTGAATGGACAGCCATTTTTCTCCTTGGTTGGGGGCACAGTTGCTGAAGGGTGTCACTTGGGAAATGTTAACTGTCACAGTGACTAGCAAAAGGTTTTGAATAGCTTAGACTTCTGGGATATACCTTAAGTGTAAAAGACCATTTGATTTAAAAAGTCTTTTCTGTTCAATGTCCATCGTACATATATCATGATTGTAAGGTATTCATTGTCTTTCTTACAAGGTCATGAAAGGCCTAAGCATCCATTAGCTACTGAAATGTATTCGTTGGCTGATATGAATCAATGTCATTTTTGAAGAACAACGAAAGGATTAGATGACTGATGTATGTGAATGGAATCACTGTGCTAAGTTTGATAGGTGTTAGGTTATTCAGTAAAATCTGTCCCGCAGTGTTAAAGATGAACTATTTTGAACTATTTTTGCCCTTTCTGCTTGCAGTGAAGTAGCATGTTTTATAGCATGTTAGTCTTTATGTTAAGCATTTGTGCCAACTTACAGAAGACAGCAGTTTTAAAAGACAGATACATACTCCTCTGGTATCAGATGGTTCTGTGAATGATGCTTACAAGTAAAAGAATGATTAAAAAACTCTTCCTTTTTTTAGAGAATCCTTTAAAAACATTTTTATCTTAGAAGATTTTGTGTTTGAGATTTTTGGCTTAATTCGAAATATGTATCACTTTCTCCCCTTTTTCATCATATGTTTTTTTCTAGAAAAAGACATTTTCTGGAGGTACACATGTCCTTTCATATAAAAAGGGGGGTAAAACAGCAAAAACTAGGGCTCTCTAGTGCACCACAGCACAAGAAAGAAGGAAGAAGGGTGTAAACTACTGTTAGAGATAGTAAGGCTTGGGTATGTTCCCAAGGTTCTGAGGTAAGTAATTAAATACAGATTTTCAGCTTTGGGGTTTCATGTTTGGAATCCATAGAGTCAGGAGCACTCATCAGCAGAGAAAATTCAAAATATCACAGTTCTCACCATAAAGGTGACAAGCAGGAGCCCAGGTAGTGGTTATCAGTACGGAGAGATGATGCCTAAATGTACATTCTTTTCTTCCTCGTGGCTGTAGGAGGAGTATTGTCTGTTGGCATTTCTGTCAGGATGTCTTTCTGGTTGTGGTGAGTGTTAAAAAAAAAAAAAAAAAAAAAAACCAAAAAACTACAAGAACAAACAAGCAAATTACAGCCTTTCAATTCTTTTTCTAGTCTCTGAGGTAGCTTTTAGTTCTCCTATGTATCTTTGCCCACTTAATTCACAAATAAATTATTAATCTTTTATACTATTTAAAACAAAATAAGCATTAATTATGTTTCTTTGCTAACATACATCTACTTTGTTTCCTTTCTACTCTTAGTTGTAGAAGCATCTCTGGTAGGATATATTGTTTCCTTTCTTGCCAAGAGGCCTCTGTGATTATTTTTTCCCTTCATTTTGTTTATTCAGTAACCTTGATTTTTACATCCATTTCACATCTTTGGAATTATAATGGAAAAAGGAAATGGGCCAACAGATTCATAAAGAGTTCAAAATACAAAGATGTCCCTGGAGAGTGATGAACCTATATGCAGGTCAAATTAGATCCATTCTTGGTTGGACCTTGAGTTGAGGGCATTTTGATGCGCTATGTGTTGTGGCCCATCCAAATGAATTCATACACTTGTACTACATTTCTCAGGAGGCCATCTAAAGAAGAGTTGATGGAAGAAGATGAGGATGTCTGTAGCATCCTTGGGGAGCTGGAGGATTTGCAAGAATCCTCTGATGTCTAATGCACTTCTGGAGATGCAGAAGAAGAAGGTAGAGCATCCCCTCACTTTATATATATAAGAGGATGACAGTAAGATTAGGAATAAACTATAGACTATCACAACATGATTGATCATTCAAGTCTGAGCAAAACTAGTTTCCACCATCATACACTTATGCTGTATTTTAGATAATACTTTTTTTTTTTTTTCACTTGATCATTATTGGACAGATAGCCGCAGAACCCAACAAAAAGCTTTCACCCTTAAGGAGGCTGTAAAGAATCTACAATAGTTTTTTTCTGGCACTGGCAGATGACACTTCTATTACTCCAAAAGAACATCATCCACACTGGCAAACTTTACAATATATTTTTTTCTGCGATGTATTTCTTTGCAGATACTTCTTTTTCTCTCTTTCTCTCAAAACAGAGCATTCACAGTTGGCTCCAGTGGACGGGGAAGGATTTCCACCATTGATTATTCATACTGAAATCTTAGACACCTCTATTTCATGCTGTTCTTGCATGAATTTACTTTAAAAGAAAGCTACATGAAAAAAATCATATTAACTAAGTCAAGCAGACTTACTCTGATTTACTCTCTTTTTCTTGTCTGCTTAGGTTCATTTAGCTATTTTGTTGTCTTATAAATGTACTTTGCCTTCTCTTTATAGATGCAGTTTCCTTACCCAACATCTCTCAAAAGCCTAATAGTGTGTGAGATTTTACAGCTATCTCAGTTTAGCTGTACTTTCTAGTATTTGCATCATAAAATATTAAGTGGTCTCAAGTTCAACAGAAGGTCCTGGGACCTTTTTACATCTGCTATTTTTTTGGCATTGTTTTGCAAATATCTACTTCAATTCTCTTGAATTCTTAAGGAAAGAAGAAATTGAGATTGGACCGATGATGCCATCTTGGCAAACCTAATAGTCAATGAAAAGTTAATCCAGTTCACCTTCAGACAAACTGCATAATCTGAGTAACAATAGAGTATCATGATGTCCCTTTACATGTATTATGAAAACTTTTTGTAGTTACCTCACTTTTGAGTACGGAAAAACACGAAGATTGTTACGTGCAAAGATTTGAATTATTCTTAAACTGTATGTCAGGCTTTCACAACACAGGGTATGATTCTTCCCTCTACTTCAAAGTTTGCTTTCTCTGCTTAAGGCAGCGGGGGGGAGCTACCTAAAAAACACCTTAAAACTGTAAGTGTTTTGAGGATAAAAGCAAAAGGTGTGAAATGCACGGTTGCCATATTAATTAGTACAGAAAAGCCTTTGTGTATTTTTAAAAGATCTATAAAATTTCTAGAAACTGCTACCGAAAAAAAAAGCAGATTCCCATTTAGGCATAAAATGCTTAAATAAATGCTTAAACACTTGCTGGAAATCTGCTCCTTGTTAAGCAGCAGAAAAAGTTTTGACATATCTGTCTTGCCAAAGGCTATTTTGCAGGCATAAGTTCAGTTTTTTAAATTGCTAATCATTAATACTTTTGTTACCTGTGCATACCTAAAAATGAGATATTCTACAATACAGGAAATGCAAATTATACCAAAGGATAAGTGAAAAATTCCAAACGTGAAAATATACTATAAATATAGGACATAATTTTTTCTTTCATCAAAATAGACTTTGTTTCCTTTTTAGCAACTTGAATTGTTCTAATGAAATGCATTATTTTCTTATTACATGCATTATTTTAAATTAAAATGCATTTTTTATTTATTTGGAGGAGCTCTCTCTTCCTTACTGGTTTCTGGTTTTGGAAGATAAGCAGCTGGGGAAAAAAAAATCATGTTTCTTGCCTTCAAGTTGAACATAACCATGTATGTTTAGTCCTTTAGATTCTGAAGAGCCATTCAACCTCATCCTAGAGATTCTGGCAATGAAGATCTGTAGTTACTTTCCTCAGGAGTAGTGAATTACACAACTGTAATTCTTGTTCTCTGGAGATATTATTAAATACAGATCTTCCCCTGTCTTTCCCCTGTTACTAATATTAGGATTTTTTTCTTCCAGTTTATTAGAAAGTACTTTTGTAGAAGGTTCTTTGGCTTATGATTTATTATCTGTGTCTTCCACAGAGATAGGCACTTTCAGCTTTCAGTGAGTCTTTAAAATCTTTTGAATGTTCTCTTTTGAAGAGTGCTCAGTCACCTCTATCATGAAAACCCAGGATCTGTATTTAATTTTACTTCTGTACAGATAATATTTCAGGTAAATATTTAACATGACTTCATAGGTAAACAGTGGTTTTATCCAGATATTCTGTTCTAGATACCAGTATACACCTTAGCCAATGATGCACTTTTATGCCTACTCCACATGCTGAATCATCCAACAATGTATTTTTTAAGTGCAATATTGGAGATGTAATCCAAAGTAAGTCTTCTGCAGAAACAATGAGAGCAAAGCTGCAAAATGTTGTGATGACTGCTTAATATTGGGTATCTGCTAATGTGGCCATTTAATACACATTGTATCCATGATACATATTGAAAAACAATAGATCAGTGAACAAATCAGCTGTTTCATGTTTGTACAGTACAAGTTCATTGCATAGTGCGATGATTGTATACCTTTAATCCCTCCCTTTTACAGCTCTCTTTAATAAGCCTGTTCCCATAAAACCATGCAGGAACATAAACAATAATCTCTAAAGACTAAGGTATAGAAGGGGATGCGTCTATTTTATGAAAGGTAAAGCCGTATGAATTCATTTATTCCTAAGAAATCATTCATTTTCTTTGCACAGTGAGAAAATGTTAGACAATTATTAAAATGCTTTCATCTTGGAACATTTAGCAGTGCTTGCAGTAAGGTTTGAATTGTTTTGATAAAGATACCAGTTTACTTCTCCTCAACCACTTCGCAGGCAGCTTGTCTTCAGAAACCTAGGTTACAAGAATGCAAATGTGAGAACAGTGGGTTTCAAGTTAAGTGGTTGGGTGTATTCTTCTAATGGATTCTGCTACAGCTTTGTCATGTTGTCGTGGTCCGTACGCAACAAATGACATTTTGGGGTTTACAGTTTATAGGGATTTACAGTCAGTAGTCATTCTTTGCTATAATCTACTACTGTTCTATGGCTTTGCCTTTTATATATATACACAGTCTGAATTTTTGGGGGTTACACTGGTGGAAAAGGTGGTCTTAAAATATTCGTCTCTTTAGCTCCTCTTCAGAGGTCATGATTAAAGTGTGAAGGTATTCATAACACATTTATCAAATAGCAGATAAAATATGCATAGAAAAACAACAAGTAGAAAATGGTAATGTGATTTTACTGCAATATTCAAACCAGGTCATCATTTTCTGTGTAGCTTTTAAGTGCTTTGTATGAAGAGTAAAATGTTAATGTTTTCTAATATGTAGTTATAAAAGACAGGTATTCATTATAACTATATTTAATTTATATGAACTTTCATTACTGAAAAAGATAAAGTACTGGAACACTTTCTATTTTGTGAAGCTACTACACTGATAACCTTTTTTTCTTTTAAACAAAAAAGGAATCTTGTTCTCAACATTCTAAAGGTTTTTTTTTTTAATAAAAAACAGATAAGTAACTGAATTTTCCTCCCTTTAGAAGAACAATCCTAGAGAACAAAGTAATTTTATTCTTAGTAGGAAAAAAATGGAGATTAGCTATGTCAAGTATTCCAGCTGTATTTGTTTTATTGCTATAATCATGTAAATCTTTTAAAAAAAAGAAAATTACTTAAAAACTTAAGAGTTGTTTAAACTGATGCAGCTCCACTGCCTCCCATGGAGCTGTTTCACTGTTTCATGTGGACCATTTTGTATCTAAAACATGTAAAGGAAACTTAAAAGTATATCTCTCAAAGGAAGTAAAACTGTATGCACGGTTGATTTATTGTTTTTCATTATTATTCCTGTCCGTTATGCAACTGTATCCATACTTTAAGCAACTTGTCTCATTCTTTCCTCCATTACAGATCGAAGTAGTCAATACTTTCAAGAGTGGCACTTCCTTTCAGGGGGCTCTAAGGAGACAGTCCTCCGTCACAAGCCAGACCCAGGATGTAACCAATATTTCTAGCCCTAGTCACGTATCGTTATCCAATGCTCTTTCCTCTCCTACCAGCACATCTGCTGCTGCGGCTGGGCGTGAGTGTGTATTCTTAATGCATCAGATCTACAGAGATGCCAACTTATGTAGCAGTCATTTGAGACTGAGCTACTTTTCCTTTTTCCATTTTGTCCTGTTATGTTGATTAACTGACACATACCCAGAGCAGCTAACAGCTGTATTACTTTGTGTACAGTAGATACTCTTCCTTATTCATTACAAATGCTGTTAATATTAGGAAGAAATTTCTCATTTTTTATTCAATATATGAAGATTCAGATTTCAGTTGAGGTTCCTGTGTCATGTTTTCCTAATCTCATTAGATATGGTTGCTATTGCTTAGAAAATATATATTAAATAATTTTGCCAAAATGTTTTACTAAGCAAAAACAGTATTCCATCTGGAATTCTGTATGCAGTATATAGGTCACTCCTGTTCAGGAAAGATATATTCAAAGTGGCACATGTACAGACAGGAATTATTAGGAAAGAGTAAGGAAACAGAGGATCCAACTTTTGATGCAAGGCTAAAAAGTTAAGGCTTACATGAATTCAGTGGGAGATAAGCATTAAGGAAGAAGGGAGTTAAAAGAAACTACTGAAACCACAAATAAGTATGGCAACAAATAAATATATTGTGGCAAAAAATAGCAGGTTTCTAAACCTAAGTCCTCAAACACCTTTCTTACAGATTCAAATGAAGCATCTGGTGAAGAGTTTCTGAAGCAAAGTTTCTGAGCTGCTTCCCTAACAGTAAAATGGATTCAATGGCCCAGGAAGATTCTTGGCAGGACTATAAATATAACCATTTTGTTTTTACAAGCGATGTTAGCATTAAAAGAGCAGTTCAATTTATGGAAATCACTTTACAAGTTTGTTACTTGACAAAATAATGCAATACATTCTTCATTGCATTTTTAACGAAAGGTATGCCCAACCATTCCACAAGTCAGGTTCTGGCAGACAAGCGACATTTCCCTTTGGGAAGGGGAGATAACTGGGATAACTGCACCTCAGATTTTGGAGCCACTACTTTCTTTGTCTTCAGGAAACTTTGAAAGTACTGCATGTGCAGATAAATTACACAGAGTTTCAAGAGAAAACTATAGATATGCAGTGTATAGTGTATTGCAAAGAGAGAAGGGCCCAGTACTTGAGGGGGCCCAATGTAAGATACTGTAAAGAGAGTTTGTTTCCAGAGACATGAAAATGAACATTCCAATTATTAGGATATCTGGGTATCCTTTTGGATACCCAAATTGGGCGTTGTTAGACTGCATCAACAAGAATGTACAAACCTAGGGTCAACAGAGCTCTTGTGCAGTGCTCTGCTCTTAGCTTTGGAAAATTTGTTTTATTGTGACATCCTGCTGACCTGTAACAATGGAAACAAATATAACAAAACCAAAGGGCCTGTCGCAAACTATCCACTACTTTAAAGGGAAGAAGTTGTCTTTTCAGTCGCTACTGGGCTCTGAATCACACAGGCTTGGAAATTTCAATTTGAGCATTTCCAGATTTATATTTACAAAGGTGATTTGTATATTATAAAATAGGTTCTCTACAACTTCAGAGGATTAACAGTAACATTTTGAAATAAAAAACACACTTTTTTCTATTATTTGGGAGAAAGATTAATATTTGATTCATCAAGACTTCATTTTTCCAATTTATCAACTGAGTTGCACAAAAGAATAGTGCATGCTTAAAAATAAAACTGTATGTCAAATACTGCCACATCTACAGCATTTTGTGAAATGGACTGGCAAGTCATTACTTGCAATTTTCAACCATTCATAGATATGCACACATTGAAATCTTTCAAATGGCTGCAAAATGCACCAGAGTACCAGTTGTACTGCCTATGATTAGCTGTCACAGTGTGTTAGCCAATAACAAATTATGCATTTCAGGCTGTATTAATGGATAACAAGGTTTGTGTTATTAGTCGCTTATCTCTCTTGAAAAACCTTGCAGTTTTAAAAAAACATAATGCAGTTTTCTTCAAATGGAAACCAGACATTTTATACATATAGATTTTAAAAATATGATATAAAAATTATTTAAATGCAAATTAAATATGTTCATACAAAGCTATTGGAAATTAAAACACAGTAAAGCCCTATATGCGATATAGTCTTGACCATTTTCTCAGGTTTTGTTATATTGTTTGCATGTACACACACACATATATAATACCTTATCACTGGAAACCTGTTATGCTACAAGCTTAAAATAATGTTTTGAAACCTAAGAATATATTCATATGCAATTCTTTCTATATTGTGAAAATTGGCTCCAGTTGTGAAATGGCATCTTTTTTTTTTTCCTTTAAAGCTCCAAGTTAGTAAAACAGAAGGCTAGACTTTTCTTAAAAATCATGTTCTGTGTTTAAAGCCTTTGCTAGATCTCAGATTAACTTGGTAAATAATAAATAATTAGATCTAACTGTACACAAAGTAAGTTATTATTTATCCTAATCTATTTGTATCCAGTTCTCAAATGTTGCTTATATTATCAGTAGGTAAAGCTTCCAAGAGAAGACAATTTCAAATTTTCCTGGCAAGATGCTTATTTAATATTCCTTTTGTACCTGTTCTTCTTCCTTCCCTTCACTGTTATAATTACTACCATTCCTAAATGGACAAATGTGGAAACTTCAACTCTTATAACAAAAAATCCCATTCTTGTTGTGATTTAAAAATATTCTGAAGTGTAGGAAACCTTGCAAACTCCCACCCCCTCTTTCCACAAAAGTCAACCTCCCTAATTTGGGATCTGCAGTAGTTTCTGTATTGCAAGTTGCTTTTTCTTTGCTATATTGCAGTCAATCATTTTTGTCCGAAATTTCTGGAGGTCAACATTTCACTGAATCAGTTAAAATTTTGTTATATAAATCTAGAAGCAATGGCCTCAAACAAGCCACTTAAATGTGATACCAAAAAAAAAAGAGGATAGAAAATGTGGAGTTTAAACTTTGTAACTGCCAATTAAAATCTTAACAAATGATCACAAAATATTCAGTGTTTTCCCATCACATAGCTATCTGAATTACACCTTGCTTGCTTTCAAGGAAGACAGATGCATATTCTTAAACCATCACTTAAAGCTGTATTTTGGTTTCACTTTTTGAGGGCAGGGTGCTATTGTCCAAAGTGGGGCTAATTCTCATATGAAAAAAATATCTTTTTTCATTTTCCCTTTACTTTAAAAATACCTGAAAATAATTCTACTTGCAGAGGAATTGCCCTGGATAGCTAAGCAGCCTGTATCTATGGAATAGCTGCCTCACAGTGGCACAAAGGCATACAGCATCTGCAAATTGTGTCATAAACCGTAAATAGCATACTGAGCCAGCCTAATTCTAGAAAATACTAATGTATCTTTACTTTCTACTGAATCACTTTAAAGGGAGTGTTCTATGAAAGCAATCAGGCTTTCATATCAAGAAAAAATATTTACTATTAACAGTGTGGTTTTACTGTCATATGAGGAAGTTGAACAAGAAGAACATGACTTTAAATCAATATCTAAGCACGTATTTATTAATGTTGCCTTGTTTGGGAACTTCTTTAAACTGTCAGCTGGCATCTGAAAAGGGATATACTAAAGCTTACACGCTCCCATGAATTATAGCAAAGAGTTCAGAATCATAGAGGGATATGTAAGATCAAGAACAACTTCTGTGTATCTTTCCTTACAGAATCTAACTAGGTTTAAATATAAAACCAAATCCTCAACTAGATATGCAGCATGGCAATAAGATTTTGACTCTTAACACAGAAACAGTTTCTATGGTTATAAGGGGTTATGTAATAAAATATCTAGGCTTTGTTAAATCTGATAGAAAAACGTTAAGTTCCGTAATTTTTAAAAAACCCTAAAATCAATTAAAGAAGAGATGCTGTGAAGACTACATATTCTGCATACAGTTCTGATCTCATGCTCTAAAATTCAATGGAATAGCAGTCATGTGAAACTTCTGAATGATCAGAATTGGGCCTGAGTATTTTTACAATATATGCAGGTATTCTATCCTCCCCTTGCTACCTTTAGTTAGAATTTCAGCATCCCTTACTGAATTTATTTTACTTTTATGTAAAAGGCGAGTAGTATAGATTGTATTATGTATCTGGTTCAGTCAGCAGCAACTTAGAAAATTTATTTTTAGTTTATCTTTGAATTTGCTGTGCTAAAATCTGGACATAGTCACAATATTTACAAGTGTCTCCAGCAAATAGAGTATCACTCCCTGTGGATATCTGATATTTATTACTCACCTAAAATTAGATTAAAAAATAAACTGTTAACAGTTTTACTCAAGATATACCTTCTATTTTAAACTTTATATATACTTGAATACTTGACCAAGCATTTGCATAGATAGTCTTGATATAGGTAGTATCAGATACACTAAGAGTTGGCATCTCTTTGCAAAATTGACCTCATTTACAATTTTATACTAATCACCTTACTGATCTTTCAGTATTGAATTTATTTGCTTTTGCAGTGCCCTACTCTCTACTGTCTGAATATTAAATGTGTTTGTTTTCCCAGAGGGCTAGAGAACATTGGACAAAAGGGTTCAGCAGGAGAGAGTGAAATAAAAAGAGGTTGTGAGTCTTTAACCTTGAGCCTGAAATGAATGTGAACCAAACTCAAGATACTTGGCTTAAAAGAAGCCAGGTAAACATTCGAGTATAAGCCCACACACTACCAACCATAATAATGCTGTTGATCCTAAACAGGCCTTGCATATTTTGCCTAGATTTGTTGTATTTAGGGATGAGATTCTGAACTTCACCTTTTTCTTCTGATGGGGAAAAAATCATAATATCTAAAATTCTATTTCTTTTATTTTTGTTGCCTGATGCAGTATAAGAAATTTAACTTTCAAGGTGGGATGAAACTGAAGTTTTTTCTGTTACAGCTACAGCGAAGAAAGAAGTGGAAACTTATAGCCATGTCAAAAATGTCCTGAAGTGTTGTCCCCACAGTCTTTTGTTTAAAAGCAGTTCATTTTCTCTGTTGTCTCCATTACTGTGGGAAAAGGGAACTGTATCACACTGTTTGTCTTCCCTTGGCATTGTCCGTATCATAAAGAAATCTCATTACATGAACGCCACGTCTCCTAATAAACCAACACTTAGTAGGTTCTATCCATCGTGGGTATGTCCCTGCTTTACATGCTGTACAGCTCTAACTAACAGCATCATGTGAAGTTGGATAGCCTGTTTTTATCTGTAGAAAGTAACTATGCTAGATGAGTTTTGTTTTAGCAGAGCCACTAAACATTCTTACACTACATGCTAACATGTTAATTCAAATACTATTTAAGCATAAGCAAATATTAAAATAATCTGTTGCTCTTTTACTAAGCAATTTAGTTAACAGTTCTTGGAGTAATTTTGTATAAGTTAAAATGCAAACCTGTGCAACTGGCAAACCTTTTTGTTTCCACAAAGCCTTTTTTTTTTTTTCCCACTCTTGTAAGCAATGGATTGCCAGACAGACTGTAACAAGATTTTGAATTACATTGTAATGCAGAAATTCTGTCATTGAATAAGACAAAGCACTAAAAAAGGGAAAAGTTAATGGAAGACAACCCTGAAATTGTAAAGAGCTTTTTAGTGAAGGAGGTCGTTTTCTACAGCTCCTTAGTAAAGAACATTTACTAGAAAGTTGACTGTATTTTTGTGTTTTCAGGTTAGAACTTGTCCAATTCAGAAGACGAACTACTTCTGTTATCATCATATCCGAGCTAGATTTAAGTTAATATTTCTAGTAAAAATCACACAAGTAGACATCACGTCAGCAATATCTAAAGTTTCTTGCAAGTCTCAAAACAGTCTATGTTAAAACTGCTGAGTGATTTTCCAATTTTACCTTCAGCCTGTTGTGTAAATGTATCAAGTCCACGCAAAAGATGCTAGGGTAGCATCTTCTTCCAGTAGATCATTTATTCAAGCGGTAGCAGTGGAGGGACTGGATTCTAGTCATGGTAAGCAAGTTTTCAGAATCAGTTTTCAAATACTAACCTAGAGCTACAGTTTTCCCTAAGCTGTATAAGAAGATAGTGTGCTGCAGATTGACTAAAAACTTGTTATTAAATGCGTATTAGATCCTAAATCTTGGTATTAAGTGTAATTTGGACACAGAATCTTTAGAACATTTAAAATCTGTGTTTACTCAATTGTATCCTTTTTTTAGAGTCTACTTCTGCAGCCAAGTGTAAGCAGAATTCCCAGTGACTTCACTGGTTGTTTTCCCTACAGTGCAATTTAGTTGCTCCCTTGATAACCTTAAATACAGGTTTGTGACCTCAAGAAAAGCTTTTATTTCACTGAAAATCTCTAAAAAATCTGTTCAAAAGTAGTATGAAATTACAAACCTTCTCATTTAAGTAAATTTTTAATATGCAGACTAGAACCTAAATCTATGCAGTAAGACGTCACGGTATTAAAGAGAATAAAAGGATTCTATTCTAGTAAATAAAACATAGTGAACAACTTCAACTGAATGATGACCTATTTTTGAAAGCAGAAAAACAGGTAGCTTTAATACCACTATCCCAGCCTGTATTATAAAGCAAGCACGTTATAAAAAGAATTCCTGATTTAAAATCTAATAACACATTAAAAATTACTTTGAGAAACACTATTTTTCATTGTTTAGACTCTTCAACTTTGCATTTTAAAATACAACATAGAATGGCCTAAACAATGAATTAGTATCAGCTCTTCTCTTCAGATAGAGCTCAAATCCTATATTCAGTAATGTAAATGAATCTCTTCTCCCAGTATAAAACCATCCTGTACCACAGCACACTTCAAAAAGACTCCAGTTGTCTAAAGCCCTGTTTTGTAATTTGAGGTGTTATATAGAGGAGGCATCTGCCTACAGCGTACTGTGCATAAATTTTACCTTTTTTGTCCTCCTCTTGTACCTTTGCTACCTTATGGAAATCTAGACTCTTCTAGCACTGCAAAATAGATGTACCACTCTGTACCTCGTATTTCTAAAACAAGCAGTCAAATGAATCTGTTTTTTGCACTGCTCTTACAAAAAAAAAAAAAAAACAAGGGTGGGTAATTAGACTGATTGACAGCCATTTATTTGAATTTTTACCTGATTGTCTTCTGCTACTAGCATTTTGGAAGGATGAGGAATATTCAGTTAGAGACCATAAACATGGACAAAATTCAAAGAGAACAAAGTACTATTCAGCTGTTTTTTTTCTTCTCAAATCTGCTGAAATCCTGCAGCAACTTGGACTCCAAACCCCGGATCAGCTAGATCCCATAGATGTAACACTGTGACCCATTGCTAAAATTCTGCCTGCCAATTAAAAGAAGAATTAAAGCTTTAAAGATTATTGATGTATTAGGCCAAAGAGTAACTTGCAGCATATTCACATGTAAAACAATACACATACCTACCACCAAACCATTTAAATGTGTGTGGAAAAGCTTTCACAATGCCTGCTTGCACCTTTTCTGCCTCTGCCTGTGTTTTGGTCTACCTCCCCCCCCCCGCCAAGAAATGCTAAAAATTCACTCATAAACTACATGGAAGTAGAAGGATAGAACTCATATTTAGTCATAAAACATTTGACAACAGATCACATTTTTGCCATTCTGTTCTTCCCTCTCTGCCCCCCATCCAATCCGCGCCTCTCCCCCTCCAATAAAGTTGCAGTTTTCTCACTAGTAACGTACAGCACAATCCTTGCGGTCAGCTGGGAGCCTGGGCTGCATCCGGCGTGGCTCCCTTGCCCAGGCACAGAGCAATGACTGTCCCCATCCCTGCTGGGCCCCCTCAGCCTTTCATTTCCTATTGGGAAAGCAACTTGGCACCTTCACTGATACTCTAATGGGCCTTTGTAGTTTATTTTCACCTCTGTTCTCATTGTCAGGTAGTTAAACACTTTAGAATTATCCTGGCATAAACTAACTGACTAAAGACTGCATATATGGCAAAAATTGTGTCATTTTTCACGATTTAATCTTACAAACAGTATTACAACTGAGATGCACAAAACAAAAAGCTTGCTGTTTAACAATGTAATTCAATTCAAACCTAAAATCAAAATTCTATTTTATTGCATGTTCTATATATATTCAAAAAGTTAAATGGCTAGAACAGTGGGTCTATACTCGAGTGTTTACCTCACATATGCATGAAGGACAAATGAAAGTTGGTTCAACAATACTATGTTCACATTATCCAGGCTTCCAAGTGTAGTTGTTGTGTGCAAGTTATCTCTGTTCATGTGGTAACTGTGACTTTTTTTTTTTCCCCCTGTGGTAGCATGATTTTGCTTAGTATTTTGTCTGCTTGGCTTTTTGTGCTCCTGGCTGCATTCATTTAGATTTTGCTTTAAAACATTTATGTTACTTATAGTTTTTACACTGGGCTTCTGTGTGTGTCTCATATGTACCCATCCTACTTTGTCTGTGTTCTCTGCTTTTCTGTTTGTGCAAGTGTGATATGTTATGTGTAATGTTCCTTTTAACAACACAAAGAGACTTTTCTAAATAAATAAAAAAAGCCTTCCTACTTACTCACTGCAAAACTGTCAACCTGCATGGTTTTACATTTGCATTACAATTAACATGGCTTGTCTTTTACTAGGGATGTACCACACGAGTGGACGTTCGTTTTCTTTAACCAGTACTTCCCATCAGTTCTTTGATGGCTTTAAACGTGGTTTATTTTAACATTGCAGTTGATACAAAATGCACATAACTGAGCCACTCGTTTATGCATATAACATCCAGAGACTATGGACTTCAGCTGCCTGCACTGCCCTAACCATATGCCACATTTTTCACCAAGTATTCTCTAACACCATGCTGCCCCTTCTAGGTGCTCCTTCTGACATCTCTTTCCTTTCTCCCCCCAGATCCGCGTCGTGAAGGCATTCCGTAGCTCTCTCTATGAAGGTTTAGAAAAACCAGAATCTAGAACCTCTATTCACAACTTTATGACTCATCCTGAGTTTAGGATAGAAGATTCCCAGCCCCACATCCCACTCATTGATGACACAGACCTAGAAGAAGACCCTGCTCTCAAGAAAAACTCAAGTCCACCATCTTCTTTGAACAAGAACAACAGTGCTATCGACAGTGGAATAAATCTTACAACTGACACAAGTAAATCAGCTACCTCTTCTAGTCCAGGAAGCCCAATACATAGCCTGGAGACATCACTTTAGCTGAAAAGATCACCGCAAAAAAAATATCTAAAAAATTAAAAAAAAAAAAAAACAGCAACCGGAATATATAAATATATATATTAAAAACATTGCTGGCTGAAAAGCTGTTTGAACTCTTATTCTCTTTGAGACAAGTGAATGAATTGTTGATCACAATGGTTTTGGGAAAGAATGAATGGCTGATTTACATACCTGCTCTTGTTCCCTTTCAGAAAAACAGAAACAATTCCTCCTGCATGAATGTACTGTACACTTCCAGCCCTTCTTTCTCTCTTTTAGTTTCTTTTTCTTTCTTTCTTTCTTTTTTTTCCTCCTCCTTATGCAGGAACTGCAGAGGACTTCTTTCAGAGGCTATTTATCTAATTCACTGGTCTGTGAGTTTTTTGAAATGCTTGTGTGGCATGGACTCAGTTGTATAGATTAATTTAAATAACTTTTTGAAGTTGCAAAGCTTAACTTGCACAGTAGATTTGCACCAGTTGGACAGAGGAACTTAAACATTTACAAGACTATATATAGAGATATATACATATAAGTATATACATAATTAATTATATATATGTATATATCTATCTATATATATATAATTATATATATATAAAGTTTCTTTGTTGGCATGTTGCCTTGTTTCTGCTCAAATTGCTCTGACTATTTTAACTTATTTATGTCCTAAAAAAGAATGTAATTTGTTTACAAACCTGTAGATAATATCCTTAACTATTTGTAGGGTTAAGAAAGCACTTCCTGCCGAAGTAGTATAAAAACGGCTCAGCTCATTGAAAATGTCTGTAATATCACACCCTGGATATTTTAGTACAATCGTGTTCTGATTTCTGCCTTTTTTTTGTTTGTTTGTTAAATAATGTAGATACTGCTAGTAAATTAACAAAGAAGCCAAAATATAACATATTGGATGTAGCATTGTGGTCCTATATACAGGGAGGTAAAACAGGCTTCCTTTGTTTCAAATAAAAATCAGAATGATCAGGTTCTCTCTTTTCTTTTTCCTCTAATAAATTGCTTGAACTTGTTTTGGTGCAACATATGATAACGGAGGCTGTTTCATTCTTTAAACATATGGCAATGGCTTCCTAAAAATATTTTTAGAGAGTTATCACATGAAACTGAGTTGAGTTTATAAATAAAGATTAAAAATAAGTTATATTTGGTTTGTCTATATGGAGATCAAACTAATTTTAAACTATTGTGATATACTGTGTTAATTCTTTTCATTTAGTATTTTAGGCATTTATTTCCTTATGACTTACCAAGTATGGGCTGTTGACATTTTGGATGAAAATCACTGTAGGTTGTTGCTTTCATTTTTCTTTTTAAAGAAAAAAACAATTTCTGCACTATTTAGATCTCAATGAAACTTTGTTAATTATGGAGATGTGCTTTGTGTGAACTTTTTTTTTTAACTAAGCTTGTCTTCCTGTTGTCACAAAATATACTGTAACACAGTAATACATTGTTTTACCTTATTATTGCGCTTTCTACAAAGAAAGCTATTTTGAAAACCTGCAGTATAGAGAGTGAAAAAATATTTTTCAAGATGGTAACAGCCCTGGTAAACTTAAAATTTATGAGCTTATATAATTGCTATGTCAACCACTTGAATGCTAAGCACTTTGTGGATCACAGATTTTTCATAAATAATTTTTGTATTTAATATAAAGTTTGCTTGGAGACTTTTCAACATATGATCTTTTCCATAACTGTACAGTGCAAAAGACATTTTGAACTACACAATTATGCCAGATGTGTTGAAATACACTCTCAAACTAGCTTGATAAATTGATCTGTTAAGGTATTACCAGTTGTGTAAAAGTTGGCTAATAACATGGTGCATCTCTGCAGTCACAAGAACTAATTCAAGCCAGAACTCTCCAAAACAAGATTAGACTCATGTCCAAACTGCAGACTGAACTGACTAAAATGTTTTAAGGGTGTATCAGGACTATTCAGCCAGGTAAAGCTTGAATTGCCAGCTTCCGGACTTTGTGTAGAAGCTTGAATGTTTTTGGCTCAAACTTGTAGTTCACTATCTGGTCCACTTCTCACTGAAGCAAAAGCAGAACAGGTCTTTGGAAGCTATACAGCTCTGTTTTCAACAGATAGTCTTACCTATTTCTTAACAGTAAAAAAATCTAGCATGAATACGTAATTATTTTAGTTAATTCCTAGCAACAAAGTGATTGAAACTCAGTCAGGATTGTTCTTCGCTTTGTAAATATGGTGATTAACCTTTGTATAACATGTATTGGGTTTCTATGGCCTACTTGGGATATCATATTCAAAAGAAACAAAAGTATTATCTATTTGCAGGGAAGCCTCTAGCTTTGGACTTGAACATCTACAAAAGCTACCAATACTGGAACGATTTATGTTCAGCATCTTAACACTGAATTTTTGCCTTTGTTTTCAAACACTTCCATATTTTTTCTTGGGTTTCTTTTTTTTTAACTTTTCCAGCAGGAATACCGCTCCCTAAGGTACCATTTGCAGACTTGAAAACTGTTAAGAAAACGAACACTGCATTCTGTGTATATATAGTAAAACATATATAAACTGAGATGCATAGAACATTTGGGCTTTTGTGAGCAGAGACTGTGCTTTATGTATATGATAAATTATAGATTTTTTTTTTAAGCAGAATAGCTAAGACTTTTCAAATACAAGTCGTGCGTCACAATTCTTTTCTTTTATTGCTTGACCTCTCTGTGATGGGAACAATGGATCAAAAACCAAAATGATCAGTTTGTTAAAACTCCCTGCAATATATAAATGCTCGCTCTCTACGTACTGTACTTAGCAGCATGAGATTTGTGGACAACAATACAGTGGTACATTGGCAGTCCATCCCTCTAGGGGTTATTAATATATGTTCATTCATCTTGTTTTTATGAATTTTTTTATCTAGACAATAATTGTAAATAAAGAACTTACTCTGTCTGTTCATTTAATACTATGCAAAAAGGTTATGCTTTCTATTGTTATTCTTATTCCTACAGTGTGATGCTGGAATGTTTGTGGTTTCAAAAAAAAAAAAAAAAGACAAAAGTAAGTAAAATATGTGATGTAAATTATTTTATAGTTTGAAACAAAATGATAAAGTTTTACTCTTGCTGCTTACTGTCTAATAGATCTCTCTTGGCAGGAGCACAAGTGGAAAATTTAAAGAAATAAATTCACAAAGCAGCATGAACAATAATGGTCTGAACGGAACAGCTTTCTTTATTTTCACTTGAAGTCATTAAATCTGGCTCTGGATTCCCACTGGGATAATTAATATGAAGGTGTTTGTAAACTTTTTGGATTGAAATAAGAAGTCTTCTTATCAATCAACCATTACACTGACTACTTAGGCTTTCATTACACACCTATGATAAGACAGCCCAGAGTGCTTTATATTCCTGTAAGACTATAATGCAATAATCCTTAGGAAGATAATCTTGTCTATGCTGTGTGGTTGTGCAAAAAACGGTGAGAATGGCTGATGAGAATGCTGGAGTGAAGCTGGCTGAAATTACTGTTTGAGAATGAGTGTGATAGGTGGAGCTTCTGTGGATTTGCATATGAAGCATTATTTGAACGCTGGTCCTAAGATGGTCATGGTTTTCCATTATTTTGGATCATATGGCTTATACCTCTTTTTATTTTTTAATTGTTTTAAAAATCTCTTTCCACATCGCCACTAAGTAAAAAACGAGCTTTGAAATCTTCTAGAACTTCAGTCTAGGAGCCAGCCCCTGCCACTTAGACCTGCCCTCAAAAGAGTGCATATGCAGTGTCAAGGAAAATGAGGAAATTCACATTCTAGTGCTCAAACCCTCAGTCCTGAATTTCCTGTGTTTTTTTTTTTTCCCCATTTGCAGTAATGCAGTTGTACTATAAACGGCAATATGCACTTGATCATACACTATTATGGCACTGTCTGCATTAAGTTTTAGAAGTCAAACACGCATACAGGGTTGTTATTTTTCTGCATTTTTATCTACTGCACAAGCTTTACTCTTTCCTTGACGTGTGATATTTCAGTCTAAAGTTCAAGGGAACAGAAGTACCTAAATGCTACTAGTGCTGGCCTTGGAATTCATAGTGGAAAACTTTCTTAGCTCTATGTGAGGTAACAGTTATATAATCACATTTTTGAAGACAAAACACTTCACATTTCAGATTTTCCTGTCTTCTTACTTAGATTTTAACCTTTCATCCAATGACAAATTCTATATAACAAACATTTGGCAGCAGCTCAGTCAATACTACAACAAAACACTACTAAAAATGGGGTGCTACCACTACTTTACTAACATCCTATTCTTTGCAAATAGCTCAAATAAAAGATTCTGAAAGACATTTAACATTTACAGTTATTAATATAACAAGTCAGGCAGACGTTCTGATCCAGAGTAACTATGACACGTTTTATTCTTGCTATTCTCCTTTTGCCCATATAAAATATACTACTAAAAATGGCAGTTACGATAGTCTGGCCCACACAGATATAAAAACAGGTAAAAATCAGATATGGTTATACTATAGTAAATGCCACACTGTGCATTTGTCATGAGATGTTTAACTGATATGGTGGGAAAAATGGTTCATAAATAATGGATGCAGGAAAAGAAAGAGAACAGTAAGGAGAAGGAGAGAGAGAAAACACACAGATGCACATACAGTTTATTATACACTGAAATGAAATAAAATACTAATTGCTCATTACTGGTTTTATTGTGCACTGAATTCCACATACAATGGAATATTCATATAGTATTCTCTGTTTATCAGCCATTTCCAGATAAAGTCCAAACTCATTAATAGGCTTAGATTTCCAAATTGTGCTTTCGCCAACCTACAGAACATTTGCTCATAACTGCCATCTGACCGGAAGATGAATCAGAAGAATTGGATGATCTACAGTATCCCCTTCCAACTTTTTTTTTTCTATTATTTTATGATATGAAAATAGCTGTCACAAATTGTGGTATTGTATGTACTCTACTTATAGGAAGAACACACTACACGCCTGGGCTGTGGGAGGACCAGGTTTCACAATTTTAAACTTCCTTACACTTTGTATTACTACTATTGCTTTTGAGGAATGAGAAAACCTATTTCTAATTTGCCTTTGTATTCCTGCAGCAGTGTGAGATACTGGCAAGGACAGAATACAATTTATTCATGGTTTAAATCAGAATATAAATTGCATTGAATTATAGAGCTGAAATCTATAAATCTAATTACATTGGTATATGAGTTTTTTTAGATAATGCTTTTTTATCACACATAGATTAAGAGGTACTAACACAGGGAAAAGTCTGCTTTCTTCTTTTGACAGTCATTAGCAGGGATTTTACATTCTTTGTGTAGTTCTATAATAATCTATAGAAACTGAAGAGAAGTATGATCATCTGAGCTATTTATTAAACAACACAGACTGTTGAAATACATAAGTGAATGAAAGCATTTACAACATCCTTTTCTCCCATATGTTCAAACAAACTTTGATTATCTGTGTATTTTATGCTCTGCAGCTGATGAACGAGACCATTTTTGCCTGGTGCCAAGTGTTAAATTCCAAGTGAGGGAATGTACATCCATGTTTATTTTGTCTGTGACCAGTTTGCTCAATTTTTCAGTCAAGTTATAATGTCCTCCCCTTTGCATGTGTGTGCATGCACATTTAAGAATGAATGAGTAAATAAATAAATTGAGTTGGTATAAATAGTGTTGGCATACAGCCAAATTAAATGACTATTTCTGCAGTTACAAAAACCTGAAAACAATTTATCTAGCCTTCTTGAAAAACATTACAGAAAACTTAGAGTATCTCTTTGAGAGGACCCTATACATGTGTGTATATATATATATATATATATATATGCAAGGACTTATAGTGCTTCCATCAATGTACTATTTTAAGTTTTGTGAGATGCATTTTAATTAAACAACTTAGAAATAAAGAGAAATAAAACAGATGAAATTTGATGAAAAGTAATATGAATAAGGTACCAATACTTTCTCATCAAAGCATTGGAAAAAAACGTTTCTCATGCTTACTTGGCATAAGTAACTGCTAATTTGAACTATTCAGAGTTCTCTTATAAAAGAGAAAGATTACAAAAGATCATTGCTTCCCACCTTTCTTTTTAATTGCTGTTGCTAGTTAATTCCAGCTGCTTTCTATCCAATTCCATGATTTGGCCCTCTATTTCATGGATGCTAATAAGGCTAGTCCTGGGGCAAACAAGTAGCTGGAGCACCTGATAGCAAGAGCATGCATCAAATTTGTCCCAGATTAAAATGACTGTTTTTACCAAGGCTAAAATAATGGGAATTCAACAGCTGTCTTTAGTCATTTTATTTCAAGTCCCCCTGCCCCCGAAGAAAGAGCATTCAGTGCTACTGACTGTCTGTATGTCTTATCATTAAGGTATGACATTGCATCATACAGAATTATGGCTGCAGAACCCTGCCTATGGAACAGGGCTTCTTTCCTCACTGTGCAGGATTCTAACCATATTCACCCAGGTATGATCATGTAGACTATAGTACTAGCTAGTATCTCCACTTTTCTTTGTAAATTATTAAGGTTCTAATTGGAAATTTATTTTCTGGGAGTTAAATATGTTACACATTTTTAAATACTTTATAAAATGTTTGCTTGTTGGTGTGGTGGACAGGAGAAAGGACTGTAACTGAAAATTAGCTTTAGGGTAATCTGTTGGAATCTGTGAGGTTGTGGTAGGCAGCAGCAATTGCTCCATGACTGCTGTAAGAGAAGTGTGTTTCCTTCCAACCAGGTATTTGTATCTGGCAATCCACCACCATCGTTCACACTGACCAACATTCCTCTTTAAGGTCTGAGTGAGGCCAGAGGTTATTGACCTCTTTAAAGAGCTGTGGGATGTACTATGTTATGTGTTTTATGGTGGAGTTTATCACCAAGAAATTAAAATAAATTTTAAAGTGGTTTTATTATTCTATTTTGTCCTCCTTGTGGGAGATGAGGTTATTTTCTGTATTTTATTACTACAATTTCTGTGCTACTTCCTACAAATCTGAGATGATAATAATGGTCTAACTACAATATACTTATATATCCGTGTGTTAATGTCCAATAGCCTATTATATCTCATTACTCTCGGGCCTAAATTGTCTTTTCAGTGTATGAGAAAACAGAGAAAACTTCACTGGCCCAGGCTTATGTAGGGCTGCTTCAATTGCCTTTCATTCTATTTTCATGCTAAGGACTGGGGCATTATCTAATAATGATGCAGCCTTTTGGCTCTTCAGTATTTCTGACCATCTAATGCTGGCAGTACATTTTGTTCTTGAAAATATGCACATTGATCTAGTGTATGTCACTGGCAGAATGTTCTTATGGTAATAGTGTACCAACAGAATCCACTATCTGTCATTCCAATAGAGTAGAATCCTCCCAAACACCATACACTTATTAACAGCAATCTCCTGCCACAACTTTGAATTATCTTGTATCAGATAGGTACATTCAAAAAAAAAAAAAAAAAAAAAGTTTGCTTCAGACTTTTGTTCTTTATAAAGGGAAATCCCAAACAGTCTCTCCATATTTAAGTGTTCAATTGTATTCCTGTATCTCAAATAAGACAAAATTCTCATTAAAATTTCAGATACCTTTGCTCATATATAACATGTTTCATGTATAAACACAAATTATGTGTTTATACACACTTCAAAAGAAACACTCATGATTCCCCTGCAATCTGAGATTTCCTAAGGAACCAAAACAAGTAGTTAAGCCTGATGCTGACTGATCTTCTTAAAAATGTCTTAAAAGCTTAATCCACAAAATATTATTCCAAAAACTTTACAACATAGGAAATCCTTAAGTCTAATCAGAGATAGCAGCTATTCATCAAATTATCTTGGGCTCAGAAAATAACTACTTTTGATATTGAGACTTGGCAGACATTATCACAATGGACAGCAGAAAACATGTTATTACCAAAAACATCATGTTTGTTCCTAAGGCTACGACTAATGGTCTCTGAATGGCAGAAAAGTAAATATAGCTCTACTCATTCACTCCTCTCACTATGGAGTGAACGAATACTGTCTTTGAAAATGATACTTGAAAAAAACAATTTAAGTAATTTTAGTAAACAGATACATAATTCATTAAATACTACGCAATTTTACTCCTGATAAAAGCCAAAAGTCTGTTTTACTTAAACATTGATACTCAATAAATTCTCTTCAAAAAATCATTGTCCCTGTCCCTTCCCCTGATGTCTATTTCTGACAAATTCTGTATGAATAACATCTTTGTAGATTTTATACTTTGGAAGACCTCCCGAAAGCAGTCACCCAAAACTAAGAATGAAACTACTTTACATTAGCTTCTTTGAGCTGGACATGCCCTACTTACAGTTTTGCTACAGTCATTTAGCCTGCAAATTTTAAAAGCCAGTTTACCTTTAAAGTTCTGTTTAAAGAATCTTGTATTATTTCAAACCTGCTAAAGGTCAAAACCTGACCACAATAATTTCACCAGGAGAAGAGTTGTGGTTTTTTTTGTTTGTTTTAATAGAAAAGCTGCTAACACTAGAAACTTTTTTCAGCACGTACAATACTAAAGGTCAGTAACATGCTACATGAAAAAATTTAAGTGTTTTAAAGCTCGTGATGAGAGGAACTCTTGACATTTCCAAAACAACAAACACACCTGCTACAAGGAAGAATTTTTTGGGGGAGTCTCTTCTTGCAGAAGTCGCAGGTACACAGAAGCAATTCTTTCCTAAGCAATTATCTGTATTAGATGTTACATCTAACCAAAAATTAACCTCTGAGCTCTTTTACTCCTGGTCCAGTACTAGCCATTGTAGAATCAGCTATTTACAGCAATAATGACCATCTCTATCAACACCACCAAAAACTCAAGAATAGCTTCAAGAGATATGGTAGCTGCAGGTATGTGAGTGGCTCAAACAAAAGCATTGGGATAATGACATACGAGGGCACTAGTAAAGGAGAAGGCATAAAAAAAAAGCAAAAATGAGGTAGGCAAGAATAAAAATTCTATTGTATAATGGATGAACACTACAGCCTGTACAACTATGCACTGACATGATGGCCAGATAAAGCTAATGAGTTGACAATGTGGTAAAGGTATTTCTTGGTAAACTCACTGGAGTAACCCAGTTTTATTCAAAGATGATGTCCATCAAGCTTGTTTTATCTTGCAGTGTGTTAGTTAAAGTTTGGAAGAGATTAATAGAGTGTTCCTAGTGAAGTCAGTGATCACTCTTCAATGCATTAATGCAACACCCTTTGATTTACACTCTATTATATTCTTCTTGATGTTTTTTTTGTCTCTGCCCTTGTAATTGGAGACTCCTAGAAGCTTCCTGGTAAGGTCTGTGCTTCTATGGGTCAGAACACTGCAGCAATATGCCACTGAGAAAATACTGTTTTTATTCTCTCACCATTATTGCCTTTGATGGCAATAAGCTGCACTTACAGACTAAATTCTTTAACATCTGCTTTCATTTTTGGTAATTGTTATCACTTTTGTTCTAACTGTATCTTTTGAAATTGCCTCAGTGGCCTACAATTCAAATAATTCTTTTAAATAATGAGAAAATTATAATAATGAGATAACTTAGACTTTAATACCTTATTCTTTAAGTATCTCAGTTACCTATTACCCTTTATTCTACATGTCAACTGGTAGACCACAAACACTTTTTCCTTTTATTTGGTTAGCCATCTTTTTTTTCTTTTCTGCAGAGATGTCAGCCAAAGATTACCTTCCCATTAACTATTATATTTAATCTCCTTAATTTCAGCAACTACTGCTGCTGCCTTTTGTGCCTTGCTTGATAAGCGAGAAGACCAAATAAGGATGCAGGAAAACTGTGGACTAATATGCATTTCAATTTCATACTTCTTTGCTTTTTAGGATGTTCCCATTTATTTTGAAGCACAGAACATCTCAGTATGAGAAGCCATTCTGTGACTGTGCTCCTTTCTACATAAAGATGTGGGATTAAAAAACGGAGATACTGTTACAATGGAAACCGATCAGATTTTTGCATCTGATTTTTCCTTAATTTATTTAAAATGGTGCTTCATCAGATGCTTTCACATCTCATTCCTGATAATATACAGGTACAATCTGAAAAGCTTAAAGAACAACTAACATATTTAGAGTATCACAGACTTACAGCTGACACTATGTAATCAACTTTGACACTATATATTCAATTTTTTTTTCTTTGATATTGTATCAAATTTCACAGATAAGTTACAACTTCCACTGGGTGAAACAAGTCAAGTTATACGGAAATCCACAGAATTACGAGCCATGCTTCATTTAAAAACATGCTGAAACAGAATGCCATCCAAAGGCATGTCAAGCCAGCCATGAATGTGAATTACATTAATAGAAAAGTGTCACGAGTGCATATACAGAGCCCTGTTCGTATTTACTGAATTAGATTGTGAATGTACATATTGATATAAATGAACGAGACAGACGCATAATAGAAACACAAAGGAAAAACAGAGGAATTTCAGAGGAATAAATAGAAGAATTTGTAGTGTAACTTAGAGAACAAAATAAAGAAAATGAGTTTTAAGTACTTAGCTCTAAGTATTCTGTTAACAGGAAAGATTTTGGACAAAGACTATTACCTACTTTTTGTTTCCTAATACACTTAAGAAAACACAGCTGTGATGACAAAGAGTTTGTTACTTTTATGATTAATTTTTCCTGTATTCCTAAAGTTTCTTCTCTTTCTAAAAGACTAAGACTAAAGGCTAAAAACTCCACCTGTAAAGAAATAAATACATACTTTCACAGCTACAAATGTCACATCATCCCGTTAAGATTACCGAGAAACAGGAAGTTCAGACATACTAGCCACTATGCCTTGTTTTTAAAACCTAGTACTAGAGAATTAAGAGGTTAGATCAAAAGATTTAATCCTGATATAACATGTGGTTGATATTTCAGTACTCAGATTAGCCACACAGTGTCACCCTAAATCATCAAAAAACTACTAAGAGGCATTCTGCCTAATCATTAGCTTGGAAAAGCTGCACTTGCAAGCAGTCTGAAGAAATACTTCTATTTCCTATTAAAAAGTAACAGCTTTGGGGAAATCCACCTCATGCTGCATGATACCTGTAGCCAAGATTTACTTGTCTTCTGATGCCCATGAAATTCTGCAGAAATGTCATCTCCACACTTTAGGCTAACAGGCATTGGCAACATGCATTTGTTTCTTGGTTCAAGATCTTGGCCTCTATTTTTTTCATTTTAAATAGAAACTGCTAACACTAGTGCTTTAAATTTATAATGATTACAGATCAAATACCTTTAAAATCTAAACTACATATTTTTGCAAACTTTTGAAAGGCAAGGTGTTTCAGAAAAAGCATAAGTATTGAGGATATTAATTCCACTGAGTTACTGCAGTGAAGTTTCAAAATAGACACATTAAATCACAAAGCAAAGCATGATATTGTACTTTTTCATCTTTGGTTTCTGAAAGTAAACAGAGTAGAAACTGATTTGTATTCCTTATCTTATTGTTTTTTCCTATGGCTCTGACGTCAAATAGAGTTTATGCTGTCCAGATTCAGAACCTGATAATACAAAATGTTGCCAGAATAATCATTTTCAGAACATGTGAAATCACATTTTTTAAAAACACAAAGCAATGTTAAGAATATTGGTATTAAACCCTTGTTTTTTTCTGTATCTTCCAGTATCCACTCATTTACTACTTGCATTCACCTATATGAAGATTTTCATCAGCCAGAATAAACAGCTCCTTTTACAAACAGCATCTTTTCAGCACAAGAAAGCATAACTAATGTTTTAGTTCTACCCCAGGGAATTATCAACCTGCAAGTACCTATTCTGAGTTCTTAAGTAGAACAAAATCTGTAGAAGATTTTCAAGTTTTGAAATTCCTTCCACTTACTTACTTTCAATTAAAATTTTGAATGTGCAGTTGAAATGTGATTAACATTATCAGCTCATTTTTATTATAACTTGGAAGGAATAGGAAGGAAGTCATAGCAAAAATCCAACAGCCCTACTATTTCCAAGACATTAACCAGCAGCTTACCTCAGGGAATGTAGACTGTATGAAACTCAACACAATGTGATACATTCTGGCTTTGGGTTCTGTCTTATATCCTGTAAAAACAACAAGTATTCACTTGTATACTTCCTCTATAGTATGTAACCTGATAAAACAATTTGATAACTTTCATAAACAATTTGATAACTTATCATAACTTTGTATGATAAAACAATTTGATAACTTTCCAATGGAAAAATTCCTGTTAAGAATTCCCTCCCTGTCCCCTTCATGCTGAAGTTTTCAAGTATTTTGCAGTAAAATGCATTTTATAGCATGCCTGCTATTCAGGCTCATCTTCACAGTCAGCCTCCAGCAAAACCGTATGATAAAAGCTAGACAGGTGTGTATGTCTGAAAACCTTAACAGAAATACTACACTTTTGTCTATGCTTCTCTGCTTATGAACAGAGTACAACAGAACAGGAATATTTCTAGCAGTAACTTTATAAACAGGGGCTCTAAAATGGGCAATGAGCTTGTGAAGGAATCATTTCTAAAAGTAAAATGTTATTTAACTAGATAGCCTACTTTGAGCCTGACTCATGCAAACATCTTCACTGAAAGTAAGAGATCAGATGAGTCTTTAAAGTAAACTAAATGCTCATGTCCTGTGATTTTAAAAATTCCTTTCTAAAGCAGAGACAATATTCTTCTCAATAATTCCTGCAGACAATATTCTGCAAGTTAATAGGGGCTAGCTATACTAAATACAATACCAACTTCCTAAACAGAGAACAGCAAGAAAGTGTTGGTAGTAAAACAGTGTTTCAATAACAAACTATGCCACTTATTAAAATGCAAATTCACTCTAAGACTTCTTGGCAGATATGAACTCATTTAATAATCTCTGGTGCAGCATTCGTCTTCCTTACAAAAAAAAAAAAAAAAAAAAAGTCAAGGCTAAATGCTATAAAACTTAATTTGTCCACAGGCTTGATTTTAAATTCCATTTGTGAGAAGAACTGATGTTCCTTTTCATTAGGTGTATAAACACAACCAAGTCACTTTGTTAGAATCCCTGCTGCTGTAAATCATGTTACCAGGAAGTATTCACTGAAAGGCCAGATGAAAAAAAATGCGAGTCATTAATTCTGATATTCACTCACTTCTTGGAGTATTGCAAAGGCAATGGCTAAACCATCTTCAATAAATATTTACAAAAATTAGTGTGTCAGTTTGGCTCACTTCTTAAGAGTATTGCAATGACAATTAGAAATGTTCCAAGCACAGTAACTTTTTGCTTATGATATTCCTTCTAAGAAACACTCCTAATTTTGCAGACAAAGTAACAGTGAGCTTTCTTTACAACAGATTATGCATATGCACACAACTCATTTCTAATGCTTGTTACTCCGTGTCTCTCAATTGTCCCAGTATTTAAAAGTGTAATGAAATCTAGCTGTCTTAAACTGAGCCCAAGTTGAGCAGATGGATTTAATTTGTCCTTCCCCATGAACCTGCCACACCGTTCTCGCAAATAAATGACTATTTTGTTTTCAATTTGGTGACATTTGAAACAACTGATTGGTTCAAAAGCTCATGATTGCCTCTCTGTACCAAATATTCATTTTCACATTTAATTCTGAGTGCCACTTATCCAGTCAGATGTGGCTCTAACATCATTCATTAATACTTCTGTTCTGGGCAGTTTAGGAGAAATACAATATACTTTACCTTCAGGAGTTAATTCTTTAGGACATTCAGGGCTACATCTTTCTCTGAATATGTCTGTTTTAACTCTTGCGAGTTGTTATAACTAGTGTTACTAGCACTGGTACTTACAACTCATGTCTTCATGAGTAAGCTAATTTCAGAGCTGCTTTCTATCTTTAAAGCTCTCAAGCATCTTTTTCTATCAGATCATGCTGAGTGTTAGAATTATCTTTACTTCTGGGGGCAAAACGCTGTCACACGCTGTTACTTTAAGGAAGGCATGTCAAAAGGAGCCTCACTTCTGGCTATTGATGTAATTGTTATTCTTAGAATTACTTTCTACATCTGTCTTGGTGCTTCAGTGATGACCTGAATGTTTGTTTCCAAGATGTTAATACATCCTCATCAAAATCAAGTACATGCCTGGGTATTTCAGAGCCTTCCTACAAATACTTTCAACAGTAGAAAATATTATCTCTATATTTGCCTCTTTCCAGATTTATAGATTTAAATTTTATTTAGTTTCTATTTTAACCTATTTCAGTAGGATTCTTCCTCACCTTAATTATATTTCAGTTTGATATTGTTTTGAGAATTCTGTAATGTCATTTACTATACTAGTGATTAATGATGCTCACACAAGGCAAAAGGCATGCATGCATGCTGGAAAAAAATCAAAAACAAAAAATAACTCTACAGCCTGCAATAACTCTTGTAAACTGCAACAATGCCATTTCTGATTGAGTCTTTTAACAGTGATGTTAAATATATTTCTACCATAATCAATTTCAACATAGATTTACAATCCCTGCTGCTCATCATATATTAAGAACTAAACATTTGTAAACATAAATCAATGCAAATCAAGTGCAGCAAATTATTTCAGATTTATGTCTTTAAAAAATTCCTTGGAGGAAAAGAACCTCACAACATCATAGGAGAGTACAGCCTTAACACCCAGTTTCCCCAGGAACAAGTAATAACTTGGCACACGGTGCCAGTGGAATATGCTCAGTGCATAAATAAGGCAAATCTTTCTTCTTTTGTTGCAAAATCTACTTTATAGTTCCTGCTGTCAGCCACAGCAGCAAGAGCTGCCCAATTTACTTGATATGTAAAAGCACAGTCCAGGGTGACTGGCAGTGATACACACTGCAATGCTAAAATCTTGATTATGTAGAACAAAACAACATGCATTTTTCTGGCAGGAAGTTCAGCCTCCCTGAATATAGACTTCCAAGAGAAATCTCAGCAAAGTCAGTTTTACCTGCTTAGCAGGCATGAATTAGCCAAATGACAAATCACAGAAGCAAAATTTTCTCTCTCAAAAAGGATAAATGAAATCAAAACTTGCAGTTACTTTCTAAACCTTGTTTATAATCTCAGTGTTCTGACAGTGCTTTAACTGAAAAAAAGAATTCTTAGACAAAAAAAGCACAAAATCAAATCCTCAAACTTTGCTGGATTCCTTTGTAGATTGTGGGGTTTTTTGTTTCGTTTTTTTAATACTAGTAATAACTGCTTTAAGATGGAAAAGGTTCCTGATCTCTGTACTGCAGATCTGCTGTTTGGCATTTGTATATAACAGTGTGTCTTGAATACACAATGAGCCATTCACAGACACCCACAGGCTAATGGAGTTTGAATCTGAATTTATTCAAGTCCATGCCCAAACTGATTTCTTTAAAGAATAAGAACTCTGTTGGAGCTGACTTGAATCACACTTGTTTTCCATTGCTAAACTGAGGTAGATGTGACTGTCCCAGCCCAAACTGGGACTTTAAAGTCAATCCCATATTTATATATGTATAAAATTCCTTGGTCTAGGCTCACGACTAATGGTGTTACTTCTGCTGATTCTTTTAATAGTATCACCATACCCACAGATAGTGTTAGACCATACTGAAAATAACAATGAAATGGAAACTAAAAAGAAATTCATGAAAAGTATTTGTCTTGCTCAGAAAAAAAAAGAAAAAGAAGTCCTTATTCTGGAAAAGCTGGGGGTGTTTTTGTTGTTTAACTCCTCCTTAGAGGTTTGAAGCACACCACTTCCAAATGCATGGAATGCCCCCCCCCCCAAAAGAAAACAAAATAGTATCCTAGATAAGATGGGAGTAAGTAGATTCATCACAAACATGTAGACTGAATTTCCACCATACGCTTCCACTGAAACCACTTAAAATCATACCTTTTGTTATTATTGATGATCCAAAAAGAAACACAGAGAATGGTGTGGAGACCTACTGGAATGGTCTCACTTTGTTTAAAATGCTTAAGACTATTAGCACCAGAAGCAAATACAGATGACCTTTCCAGTCTTTATGGTAGGATATTCAGCTGGGAGGGGAAATCTGACTGACTTCTGAGTGGGAAAACAGCCCTATTTCAGTGACAAAGAAGAGAGGTATCCTCACTCCAAGTTTTTCAAATAGTCATCACCAAGTTCACCATCAGCTCTGTATGAAGATGATGGTGTTTGTTAAACTATACAGTTGGGCTCCCCAAACTATAGCATGCTAAGCAGAATGTAAGTATTAACAATTCATGAGACTAGCAGCTCAGCTGCAAATATGAAGCCATCTATGTGTCTACATAGCTCAAAAACCGTATCTGATTCTGTAGCTGATTTTCACTATTCATTTCTTACCATGCTGTAATGATTTTCTCTGTAGATAATTACATTGTTCTGTTCTATTTCTAATGACACCCAAAATTTTACAAAACTATTTTCAATTTAAACTTGTCATCCGCAATGTAGTCTTAAATTACATAGACTGACGGGTTGGTCTTCAATACGTCAAAATGAAAGCTGTTATGGCAATCTGCAGTTAATTTAGGTCTTGCCCAGAAGTTTTGGCATTAAACAATTTACCCAATTTAATGAAGAATCAATTCAATGAAGAACCAACATTTTCAGTTTTCAAATAACAGATTAGTCATTTGAGGTTTTTTTTTTTTTTTTTTTTAATCAAGTCCTCTGTAAGAATATACAGCTACTAAATGACACTTTTGGGTCTTCTCCAAAGTTTTGCACTAAATAATGCAAATATTGCCTGAATTAATTGAGGCAATATAATGTATTTTAAAATTATAAGATCTACTTTTTCACAATTTTTGTCAATTTGATCCACCTACTGTGCTATAAACTTCCTGTATTCGATATGATTTTCTAGCTTTGACAGTATCTTTACAAGTTAACACACAGTTACATTTTAAGTACAAAATACTTTGTAAATATGAGTTATTACCAGAACCCTATGAATATACAGTAATTGCTTATCCAATGATACTCTCATCATTAGCTACTAGTTTTAGTACAGAAAAACAGGAATAATTTGGATCCAAGTGTTAGACAAATTAGCACTATCATTTGGCATGTTTGTGATAATAAGCAGATGCTTCTGCATAATTAGCAATTCTTTGAAGACCCAGCCTATGATACTTTTGTTAGGGCTGATGTCATATATACTGAACTTGTGACATGGGACTTGATTAATCAACTTTTAATTAATTAACTTTCCAAAATTTCCAAGGTGGTGTGGTGCTGCACAGTGCTACTCCCTATCAATTACAGAAGGATCACACTGAAACTTTCCTCCTTTAACATCTCAGAATCAGATGTAACGCCACTCAAGAAACGTCATCAAAATGGTCTCTCTTGGCACTCCCTCATTCAGTTAGAGACAGCGTATTACCTTCTGATGTTCCTGCTAGTACTACTTCCCTTGTTGTTGCTAACATGCACAGCTAAAAGGATTGGATGTAGATGACCCTTTCCATCAGAAAATACTAGCAATATTCTTTTCTCTCAGCTTACACTTAAAGGCTAACTAATGAACTACAAGTGCAAAACAAATACCATCCTGGGTAGACTTTATACAGTGGCTGCCTAAGCCTTTCCTCAAAAACGTTTCTTGTGGTACCTGATCACCTTGTTCTGTCACAATATTGCTGCTGCTGCTACACTTAACTCCTCTATTTTCTCCTAAGTTATTACGTAGGCTGTGCACTTACTGGAGCAGGGACTAAAACTCAAGTCCGCTCAATACTGTCATAATTGTAAACTCTTGGTGCCTAACAGTCTCACAACTGAGGTACTTCTCAGCTCATCTCTACTTTAATTATTGCTTATTTCTTCAACATACTGCTTTTTAATGCAGGAAAGATTAAGTAACTACAAATGCAAAATTTGAGCTGCAAGGTCTTTATTTACAGCTCCAAATATTGAAGCGTAAGAAGTCAAATCAGGATAGTCCTGAGAATTCTCCAAGTAAATTGCAGCCTTTTATGTGAGATGTACTTTGGATTTTGAATATTTGGCAGGCTATTTGTCTTCTGGGTGGTCTTAACACATCTCAGCTCTTCTGGCAAATGAATGGACTTTTACTCTTTTCCAAAGCAGCTGGCCATATCCTCTCTTTTTTTAAGAGTATTGTTCAGCCACTTAGTCCTTTCAGTTTCACGCAGAGACTCCAGTGCAGAGAGACTTCTGATGATTTCTAAACCAAACAGTTTGTAATAGAACCACATTATACAAAAGCTTCGACAAATAAATTAAGGGAAGGACATTTAGAAAAATCTCTAGAATAAGCTTGATTTCAATTCTCACCCCATTTCTTAACTGCATTTCTGAGACCATTATTTTATATTTTTCTAGTATACTTTCATCTTTCGAGCAAGACACATGTTGGGAATATTAATCTTTTAAATCAAATGTTGAATGCTTTAACTATTGCTAAAAGCGTGGAAAGTCATCCACAGGCTATCAACTGCATCAATATCAAACTTAATTTACAACTGATTTCATTCTTTTTCAGATCTATACAATTAAAGTAGCCTCTCTGCTATCTACAATTCTAAAATAAAAAGAAAAAAAATTGTTTGCAAGTCTTTCTTCTTTGCATACTATTTCAATTTTTCTTTCCACTAGGAGAGCTCCCACATGTTTGCATAAAGCTAAATTAATGTGAGTTCATTTGCTTTGTCCTTCTGCCTATCTGACCGAACAAGATAGATACCCATTATTTTTATCTTAAGATACTAAGACATATGTATTTTGCCCTACAATGGTTACCGAACAAATTATTTGAAATTCACAGAGGCTTAATCAAGTAGCATGATAACTTGAATTATTTGTATTACCAAAAAAAGTTTGTCATATCAAAGCTCTACTTGCCCTATAAAGAATATATATTCAGCTCCTTCTAAAACGCATTAATGAGGATCACTATCACAAAAGAGAAACCAACAAGTATTTCAGGAACCAGTGTCTTGCACAGAGTATCAGATTTACCTTCTGTAAGAAAAAAGCATTCCATGGATTTTAGAGTACAAAACTCAACAAATTGAGCTGTACCCTTAACATTTTTGAGTGGATATTTTCCTAGGAATTTGAGTTCTTGAGGCACCTGGTATATATACCACTTTCATCATTAATAAAAAGCAAAAACCTTCATCTTAAAGCTACATGTGTTAATCAAAAATTCAAGCAGACTAAGGAACATGGTGACTCCAGTAATTTTCAACAGCCTCTGCTAGTTCTGAAATTGAAGTTTATATGCTTGCAGAATTTGAACATGTGATTTTGATTCTGATGTAATTGTCATTCATCCAGGAGTGTGTAAACCCTAAAAGCATGTAAGCCCATTCAGTTTATTTCAATCATCTCAGTTACCTTCAATTCCATCTTGCTAAACGAAGGTCATGTTCCCAGAATATGCTATACTGAAATAATGATCTTAGCCAAGTTTTAGTCGCAGTCTTTCACTAGATCTGCACGATTTAGTTTAGTATCCCTAGTTCCCAAGCATGTTTTCCTTCAATACGCATGTTGACTTCCTATGTAACTTGACCTTAGCTATACTGAGTGATCCAAAGCTCTTAATAGATTTGGGCTATTCTTTCAGCTTCTCATTAACACAAAATCTTAAATTTTCCCAAAAAGCGACTCTGTGCAAAATTTCCTTCACCTTTTTTCTTTCAAGTTAACAATAGGAATTGCAGGTTCTGATGAAATGAATGGCAAGTGGTGATAATGTCCTTTCATTAGAACCCTGACTGAGCTGCAGCCCAGAAATGGGGCTTCCCCAGACAAAATATGCACACAGATGAAAGGCAGATTGTCCAGTCAGTGGCAATGTAAAAATGTTTTAGAAGTCTGAACCACAGACAAGAGAACTGCAGAATTCAGAAAAAAATTATTAAGAAAACTAAAAAGGCAATAATCACATTTGCAGAGTGTTTCATTTTTGTCTGGAGGATCTATTTGCACTTCCATTTCATCTTAAATAATGTAGAAAATCCAGTTCTGTAATTTCTCCCACCTTCCAGCAATGCCACAGACTTTAACTTTTGATTATTTACTCCTGTAAATTGTTCTGTTTGTGAAATATTTGATGTTTACTTTGTTCTGTTGCAAATTACTACCTCTCTTTTAAGACTCAAGTTCTCTACATGCATGAAGATCAGTGTCCTTTTGCAGTATGTTACAAACGCACTGAGGAAAAGAGAGAGATCAAGAGAGGAGTGAAAAAAAAGGAATGCATATTCAAATAGCAAAACAACTTCCTAAGAGTAGTATCAGATCCCTAGGAGAGCTATCCAGAAACAGATGCTGGATATTGGGGTCCTGAGTGCACTAATAGGCCTTAATGGCTTTGAACAGCCTCACCTGAGGCCTTTACTGCATCCACCCCCTGCCCACTGGTCCTGAGCTCTATTTAAGTTCAGGGTCTTCAGTGTTTCTGTAAGTCCTGCTTTACTGGAGTGAATATTGGGTTATACTGAGGTGAATACTGATTGCTTTCCTAGTTTGATGATGCAGCTGCTTTATTCGCTGTAAAGCTGCCCGGCAACCTCTGGTTTGTGTCTGCTCCTGTCTCATACCTCTAGCTTTACCTCTCCTTGCCGTGAACTCCTCTGATCTGTACTTTTGGCTTCCCTGACTACCTCTCTGGGCCTGCCTTGCTGGCTGTGCCACTGTGGCTGACTCTCTATCCCTTTGGGGGACACAGATCCCTGATGCTGGATATTTAGGGTTCTTAGGAAGACAACTATTAGGCCA
Source organism: Tinamus guttatus (assembly GCF_059628265.1). NCBI lineage: Eukaryota > Metazoa > Chordata > Aves > Tinamiformes > Tinamidae > Tinamus > Tinamus guttatus. Next base: position 2,533,093 of record NW_028288703.1, on the reverse strand, counting down.
TGTTACTACTAAATTCATACAGCTTACTTTCCCATGTAAATCTTTGGCTTTGTAGCATTACAGACTCTGTTTTTTATTCAGCAGGCACCACAGAAAGCAAAAATGATTACATTTATTTTTGGCATAGAGTCACATTCCCTGCTTTGGCATGTTTGCAGTTATCCAAGTGTGTGTCTATGCCACTCTGCTGTTTGCTCTTTATGCAGCTGCATTTGGATTCTTACCAATCTGCCATCTTGGACTGTGAATAGCCCTGTCTCATTTATGCAGACAATGTGTGGGTTTTTTTTTTTTTTGGCTTTTCTTTGCTTTATTTATTTATTTTAATTGTTTTCTTACTCAAGCTTCCACTTGCCTCCTACACAGGCCAACAGAAGAAAAAGCATATGGCGGTAGAGGAGTGCTAAATTACACAAGAGTAAAATCAATAAATCTTTCTGGTGTGGCGAAGGTTTCTGATAAATATTGTGTATTGATTTGTCTGAAGACTGCAAAAATCAAGACAGGGCATCATAACCTACTCTTAATTTATCTTGTAAATAAAAAAAATCCTGTATGTAAGGAAGTTTTGTATGTTCATCTGTGATTTATGTAGCATCAAAAGGAGTGTAGAACAAATTCTTACTTTAATCAGGTAACAGTAGAAGACTAGACAGTCATGAATTTATTATAGAAGTGGCACTTTTTTTTTTTTCCTCTTTAGGCTTCTAAAGCTATTCAGGAAAAAAAATTATTCTGATGATTTGAGATAACGTGGGGAAACAGATGTGCAGTTTACTATTATAGCATTTACAGGGTGAATTGCTGGCATGCATTCATATCTTAAATTGGTATGAAATGAGGACTCAGCACCACTGCATCCTCACTCTACCCAAGTCTCATCCTGAAGTCTTGAACTCCACTTGGTTTTAGAGATTAAGCTTTATTTGGCTAGTAATCTGGCATTTTACTTACTGAAGGCTTAGTGCTCCAAAGCTCCAGTCAGAAATGTTGATGTGTGATAAACAAGAATATAAAAAGACTCATAAATAATGATCAAATTCTCAGAAAATAGTAAGAGAACCTGATCATCTGGGTTCACTTAAATTTGACTCATGAGGACAAAGTTTTAACATTCTATATGCCTGTGAAATTTGGTTTCTATTAATAGCTTCTATGTCTCTCCCTCAAAGTGAGGGACTATGAAATCTTGACCACTGTTGAAATTGGTTGTTTTAACTCAATGTTACGTACTTTTAATTCTTTTGTCTTATTTCCAGTGCAGCTAATCTGTCTTTGTGTAAGTATCCTAGCAACCTTTTTCCCCTCCTTCAGTACTGTAAAGATTAGGTAAGGATTCTAGAGAGATTGGCCTAAAACATAAAACAAACTGACAGAAGAACATTTCTTAAAGGCACAGCTGGCTTCAGTAATACTCTGACAATTCTAACACATCTTAGGAAGTACAGAAACAAGCCTAAAATAATTTTTAACAGTTTGTAGGGCTATGAAATTTATGACTGAATAAGCACATAAACTTCACAAAAGGCTAACTCAGATGTAATAAACAATTTTTTAGAAAGACTTGAGAATGAGCACTTTACTAGGTGAGAAAAAAATGTGAAAGGGATGGGGGGAGGATGAACTAAAAGCTGGTAAGATTTACATCAATTATCCACTACTTAAATGAACACCTTCTCCTGCTCCAGATCTGCATGGGGCTGTGTGGGTACCAGAATTCATAAGGCTGTTAGAATTCACCTCCCAGGCTACCACGGGATCTTCATACACTTTACTTCAGACTGCAAGTAATACTAAATTTGCCCATTTTCATTGAATGCTTGTTTCTGACCTGATGGAAGGCTCTAATACAAACAGCAGGCTATAGTTAGCAAATTGTGGGTTGGGTGTTTTTGTGGGTTTTTTTTTGTTTTTAAACTGAGTAGTTAATCAAGATCTACTAGATTTTGAATTATGTCCACATGGAACTGAGACTGAATAGTTTGTCTTGACAGCTGGAAGCCATGTAATCATGTTATGCAAATTATCTGGGCTTTTTGCTTTGCACATTTTTTTAAATAATTTGAAGATTTTCTGGATCTAAGATGTGGGCTCACCACAGATGCAAGTCCAGGAACATCTTCTGCAAGTACTTATGTTTTTATTTAAAACCTTTTAATTATTTTAAACATCACTTTATTCCTCTCTACCTAGAAATAGACACCTATGTAATGTGATACATTACATTTGATGTAATATCAAGGGTGGTCACAATGGGGATGCAATTAAATTCATCAGTGTAATGGACTTTTTCTCAATATTATGAAAAAAAGACTGAGTTTATGCTTAATGTACTTATTTGCAGAGGTTTTAAGTCTGAAAAATCTCTGCACATTTTCAGTTTTCTTAGTCAAAACTTACAAGTCCCACTCATACTAAAAGCAGCTGTTCATCGATGTTCTCAAAAAGTTTTATTCCATTAAGCTAAATCTGAATCCCCTAGACTTTGGGGAGGGAGGTGGTTGTTTTGGTTGTTAACAAAGAAGTCGCCACCAGAGGGAGCCTGCACTGCTTATCTGGTGCAGATGCGTTCCTACCGGCAACAGAGAACAGTCGGCTTTGCTATAGGATAGCGCTACGTTGTACTAAATCTGCTTCCCATGTGGCTCCCTCCCCAAGATCTCTTAAGTGGAAGGCCATGGAAAAATATGACCAAAACCAGGTTGAGAAACCTCACGATTGGGCTGCTTTCAGGCATTTTCCGGCAAGAGCCCAGTATAGCAGCTCATAGTCCTGCAGCCAGGACATAGGCAATTTAACTGCCAATTTTTACCTTCGTATTATTTCCCCCCTCTTTTGAAAAGGCCTATTTAATCTGCTGACATGTTGTTTGCCTATCATATTTATATATAAAAGAGCAAATCTTTTAACAATTACACTATAAATCAGCATAACTTCAAAAATATCAAACTTCATCATTTAAAGACTACCAAAGGTTGGATCCAATCCCTTTAGGGAAATTAAAACAGACCCAAAAACCTTTCTGCTTACCTCATCCCTCAAACCCTTTTCCTTAAATCAGTGTGCTTGCCATCAAAATCTTTATGAAGGAGCGCCAGGGGAAGGGAGGGTGTGTAAGATGGGGCATGCAAGACGACATCTCCGTGTTATCCTTAACGTGGAGCTGCTTTTTGTTATTTTCCACCTACCTGAGCTTCGCTCTAGATCTGCGCGTCTCTCCCTCCTCACCTCCCTGCCCCACCAGTCCCCCGTACCCGCCCCTTTTTCCGCCGCCCCTCCCACGCGCCTTCTGGAAGGTTCCAACTCCTTCGAGACGCGACTGCACATGCTCCAGCCGCACCCCCCCCCCCCCGCCTTCTAGAAGGTTCCAGCAGCTGTTAAGGGTTGTGGCGGCTGCCGTGTTCCATATTGAGCTTGGCAGCGCGCGGCAGCAGTGACTCTGGTGATTTTCCCTTCCATTAGGTTGAAAGGCAGTTGTTTCATCACTCTTTACCTCAGGATAATTTGCTAGCTCTCCTTGTGTGAAGTTCAGAGGGTTTTTTTGTTTCCTTTTGTTTTTGAAAAGGAAATGTAGTAGTGAAAACAAAGCCTCCTTCAAAAACAGTTTTTTTTTTTTTTTTTTTTTTTTTTTTTTTACACCTTAGAAAAGCAACTCTGTATCCTCATTTACCTTGGCTGGTAAATACAACTTTCGTGAGCTATGGTGAAGATATAATTAAGCTCTTTCCTAGCTCATATGAGAAAGCAAGTATATATACTGTGTATATACATTGTGGATTTATTCAGAACAAATGGAGTGTGTGTGCATTTGGATTTACTGCATGTTCTTATGTGTGTTCTGTTGTAAAGCAGTAATTTTAAGCTTTGTATATGCATACTACACATTTTAAACAGCAAAAGGCAAAAAAATCACAGCGTGACTTCTGCTTCTTACCATTAGCTGTTTTTTTTTTTTCTTTTTTCCTTTTTCCATTTCTTTTTAGTGTTGTACATTCATCAGCCTGAGGAAGCTGCAAAGGTGCTCATAAGGTGCTCATACAGTCATGATGCTGTTTCTGCAGAAGGATACAACTTCAGGAAAACTGGCAGTGTCTTTTCCAGCCTCGCTGCTATTCATAGACATACCAGCGTGGACCAACTATGGTAAATTTGAGCTGTGTTGTAAGTAGTCTACTTAACAAGCTTACTGTGGTAGTTATAAAGAAACATCTGTGCTATTATCAAGATACATACCATTCATATAAAGTTGTGTTTTTTTTATATTGATCCATATACTAACCCTCTTAAACAGAGAGAAATACTTGATCATTTGTCTTGCGTGCTGTATTTAATGATTGCACTGCTAAGGCTATATCAGTAGAGTTGCATTAAAAGAAGACTCATATCAGATCATCTGATCTGGCGAGCACTAGATCCTGCATTGGTTAATTTATGACTTTCAATTGGTATTCTGCATGCAGCTTTGGAAAACAAGGGAAAGAATGGGTGTTATTAATTATCAGTACTTACGGTTGCACAAAAGCTTTTTCCTGTATTTTATTGTCTATGAAACATCCTCAAAACTTGAATATAGTTATTTTATAATTTTACAATTGATCAAAACCAAACTAGGTAGACTAGGTCATCAGTCTGATCTACACTCTCTTGGACATTAAAACTGAATGTGTTGAATCTCTTACGCTGACAACCTTTGACATTGCATACATGAAACAAGGGAGCTAGGGACATTTGGGGGCATTTTATGCTGCTGAAGGTCAGAAAAAAATCAGCCTTTTATTGGAAGGCCCACTGCACATATTGTGACTAATAACTTCTTCCATTTTAAGAGTGATTTAAAAAAAAAAAAGATGCTTGAACATCTTGCTAAATTCAGTCCAGGAATTTCTAAAAACAGTCACTGGAACTCTTCTGCTCGCTTAATGGCAAGGAGTGCCAAGGACTACCTGCATTTTTGTAAGCGAGAGAGATCCTTCATTCTTTATAATGTTTTTAGTATTTGAGCTTATCTGGCTAACTTAATAATGTAGACACTATCTGTGAAGCATTTTTTGGCTTTCTCATCACAGAACATTTGAGTTTGGAAGGGACCTTTAGAGGTTGCCTAGTCCAACTCCCCTGCTTAAGCAGGGCCATCTAGCACATGTTGCACAGGATTTTATCCAGGTGGGTTCTGAAGCAGGTTTTGTGGCCGTACGCTGGACCCTCCCTAGAAGTTCCATGTCCCTCTTGTACTGGGGAGCCCAGAACTGCACAGAATATGCTTGGTGTGGCTTCAACCAGAGCTGAGTAGAGGGATCACCTCCCTCAAGATACTGGTAACAAAGTTTCTCATGGTAGTAATAAAATGAAGATGATAGTCTTTGTAGCAAGGCTGCAGAATAACTAAGTTATCATTTGAGATCTAAACATTACAAACACAAATGAAACATTTTGTTGATATTTAGTGTATTTGTCTGTTACTTGTTATACTATCCGAATAGGATAATACCGTGCCTGCCTATACCTAAGCTTTAATAAATGCTCTGCAATTAACCTTACTACTTTTACTACCTCACTATCTCTTCTGCTTTTGTATTTGCTTTTGACACTGCAAATGTTTCATCTATTTCAAATGAGCTCTAACCAGTGTGGGGACTTGGGAGGGAACGTGTGCTGTGCATTCTAACAATCATTCCATCCTCTAATCTTACCTGGCTGTATGCTCCTGTCTACTTCTCCATCTAACTCAACTGTCTGTGCTTGAACTAGCTCTTTTTACATGCTTTATTCCCTCTTGTTCCATTTCCTGTGCAGAGCCTACAGTGACTCCCAGAATGAATGACTTACACAGGCAGAAGCAGAAAGTTTAGGATATCCTAAACTGCATCCTAAACTGCATGCTGCAGATAGTCCAGCTCATCAGCAGCTGCTCTTGACAGGCATTATGATCTGAATATGTACTTTTATTCTGATTTTTGGAGGAGAGCAGGTTTGTACCATCATATTAGATCTTCCTCTCAGTTCTGTAAACACCTTAGCTAAATTAAAAAACAAACAAAAAACTTGAGGTAAAAGTTAAAATGCTATGCTTCTTTAAGTTTAATGAAAACAAGTGCAAGTGAAGAGAATATAATATATGGACTTTGTTTCAAAGTGTTTTCTGTTTTTGTTTGGATTTTTATGTGTGTCTCAGATATGTGTGAATTTTTGAGATGAGAGAGGGGATGAAAGGTCTTGGCTGCTGGTATGAAAACAGCAACCTTGCTTATGTATAACCTGTAGGAAGTAATTACACTTAAAACAGTCTCAATCAGAGAGAGAAATTAATAGATTCATAAATTATTTATATGCTATAAATCAGAAGTGAAGAAATGGAGGGAGGAATGTTGGGAAACGCTTGTATAACTTGAGCTTAGGCATGAAAAGAGGTAAACTTAGGGCACTGAGGATATATGGATATATCATTGGAGATGTGGCAGTCTCAACAGGAGATATAGTATTGGTGATGATGATAGCCACATCAGCCTGCTAGAGAAAACTCAGGCCACAGCTGTTAAAAGTGAACTGCTGAATTATTAGTACAGTAATGGAAGGAGCTGGGGCACCCAGATCTAAGAACTAGAAACACTCGTGCAGGGTTTGAAGATAAAGTTTATAAGGAAGTAGCAACATGGTGGCAAGCATGCAGCTATTTGAATGGTCTGCTTTAGTTAGGAGTTATTATTGTTTCCTTATTGTTTCACAATAAGGAAAAACAAATCATAAAAATAAGAACATAGGAGAAAAAGACACCAAAAAGGTTAAAAGGGAATTCCTCTATTACTGCAAATAACTTTGATTTCAGGACTTGAAGACAGGGATGGTTGGATAATAGCACTAACAGTTGTATCGGGTTTATTTTCAATAATAAACTAGTGCAGCCATCTTAAGACTCCTTAAGTGTTGTGAGTAGAACAGACAGTGGAACAATTTCTCTTCACATTCATTATTGCTGTGATTAGTTTTGTTCAGTATCAGTATTTCATATTAAATAAGGCACTTATGTTCCATCTTTTCATCTTGCAACAAAGGATGCAATTTTAATGTGTTTGTTTCCAGGTTGCAGTTCAAAGTCTTATTTCACACAATGCATGTCTACTTAGCCTCATGTTCTACTCTCTGTCAGGCTGAGCCTCTGCTAAGAGAGGGAAGTGATTCTTCAAAGAACAACCAAGTAATTTGTCTCTGGGATGCTATGGCTGTGCTGCAGTCCTTGACGTCTGGGAGTCCCTCAAGAGAAGCAGAGAATTTCCTTGTAGCAGAACTGAAATTGAAAGGAAAACCTCAAAGGCGAGGAAAAGAGGTAACTTTCCAAAAGTCTTAGAGGAGCCTTATGGGTGTATCTACATCAGTTTAACATACTAGAGGTTTGGTTCATTGGTTTGTTTTTGGTTTTGGTTTTGGTTTTTTTAGGTGCAAGTTTAGCCTGAGTTTATACTTGGTGTCTTATAGCACTCAAATGTGCTATTACTGTATATGAAATGTTTCACTCTTTTTAAAGGACTGAAGCTGCACACTGGTCACCATTTTGCATGCTCTCCTGCTAAGGGGGAATGCAAGGTCTCCCAGCAGTTAGGGTTTTTTTTTTTTTTTTTTTTAATTTAATGCCTTTGCAATGATGCTAGACACCTGGCCTTGGTCACCTGGATGAATGCTTTTCTTTCAGCAAAAGTAAAACTGTTTAGGCTTCTGTTCCTGTAGTCAACCAAACTAAGGTTCTCCACTTTTATCCCTTTGATCTAACTAGAAGCTCATTTCCATCCTGCCTTCCATCACAAGGAGGACAGGAATAATTACAAAGAATTGTTAATATGTATAGTTTTACTATTTTTTTCCTCTCCTTGAGTGTGTTATCTGGTTCCCTGAAGCCATTTTGTGGCTTGTGCTGTAGCCCTACTGTTCCATTTCATTGCTGATATGCACTGTCACTAGTGGATCTTTGCCCATAGACATCAGAAGTGCATCCAGCCTAGGAGTGACATCTCATCTTGGCTCTGGGAATGCAGAACAGACTTTTCTGGTGATATGTTCAGTTTCTAAAAATAACAACACATCAGGTATCTAGCATTTTTTTTTCAGCACCTGACTTTAAAACATAGGAGCATGATGTACTGAATCCCTGCAAAGCTACTATTTCATCTTTTTAGAAAAATACAGAAGAGGAGAAGAAAACTTCATAAAGAATACTACTGCTCTAACTCCTTGACAAAGATAAACTTTGTTTTACTTCATGTCCTGTCCTTCAGGGTACTTCTGTAGTATTCATAACTAATATTTATGAAAGTGTGGCTTAATTTTAAATGACATGAGTGCAAGCAGTCATATGCAAGCTCCTGTCCCTGCTGTCCTGATGAAAAGCCCCTGGAAAATAATGCAAGAAAGCATTCATGGTGAAATACGTCTTTTTATTTTTTTTCTTGATATATTGAGTGTGTAATTTGATCTGAAAATGGATTGGGGAATGATATAATGAAGCAATGGAGAGTCTGGGATTATTGCAGTCTGGTTAGTTACATCTGTAGATGTGTTATTCAGACTATTATTTTGAATAACAGCAGCAAAATGTGCAGTATTGGAACACAAGCAGAATAATTACTGTCTTCCAGTGAATTTTTAATTGTAAAACTGATTATAAAAGTAAAAGCCAGCTTGTCAGCTTGCGAATTCAGCAGGAGGTGGTAATGTTTCAGTGAAGGAACTGTCTGTACTGCAACTCAGCAGACAGTGTATTTTAGTGACAGTGCACCTACCCAAAAAGTGTTTGAGAATGTTAATGACTTTTGGTTTCTTTGCCTAGAATATGCTGCTCTGGTCAGTGCACAGGAGTAGGTTGGTTTCTGCTTTTACAGACACTTCTGTTCACAAGCTGATGTAGCAGCATCTTAGGTGGTCCAGCATTGTGTTCAGTTTTGGTCTTCCTTAGCAGTAGAAAAGGTCAAACAGTTAATGAACTTATCAAATCTATTCCAACCTGATACTCAGCTCTGACAGTATAAGGGTGATGAGCCAAGGGCCCATTGCTGCAAAGAAACCTATTTTCTAGGTAATAAAGTGAGTGTTACAAGTGTAGATGTTGGAAGAAGGAAGATAGCTATTTAAAAAAGCTTGTCAGTAGAGCACTGCTAAACACCAGAGCACAGCAAGTAGTTTTTGCTGCTTACCAGCATTCATTGCTATGTTAGTACTGCAGCAAGCCGTTTTTCAAGGAAGTGGGAATAATGTGACCTGTTTTTGTAGCTGCTAACATACAATTTAACTGTTGCAACCTATGTTTTTAAAAATAATCGTACATTCTGTCATAGAACAGCTTGAGTAGACGAGACTTTTGTGTTTTTTTAAATATATATGTAATAGTGATTTTATTTATCAATCCAGATCACAACTCTTTGAAGGAGCAATCATAGAATTCATTTTCTAAGGTGTTAAAGTAGTCAATGGGTGGTTTGAACGGATGATTTGGAAAAGGTAATGGAGAACTATGCAGATGCACTTGTTTTACCCGAAATAAAGAATGCTTGTGGATGAAAAAGTTCTTTCTCCTGGGTATCCTTAACGCTGCCTCTTTAATTTATCTACTGGTAAGTTGCACTTTGAACTAAAAAATTCTGTTTGTTTTCTGCCTGAGTTTTTTTTAAAAAATTTTGAGTTTCACTTTATATATGGGGTAGCCTTCAAACACTGGAGTGAAAACTCAGCTTTAGCTGCTGAGTTTTGCCTGGTTTTGATACAGAACTTTTCTGTACATATTCTCTTGAAAGGTTCACTAGACCACAGCACATCCGGTCAGAGTTTACAGCTGGTAATGAAAACAGGCAAATTTGGCTTGGTTTCTTTTTTTAGTTGCCAAGAATTTGCTTAGCTCTATGAATCACTGCTTAGAGCAATTAGGCAGAGTGCTCCCAAGCTTACAACACAAATGAAGATAGTAAAATTTGTAGGCTCTTTAGGAAGCACCTTTAGAAATAAAATAGAAAACTATAAAATATTACAAATAGTTATATGTCTCATATGTAGAAACTGGTGCTAATACAGTGCCTATTCTGGACTATATTGTCATAAATCAATTAATACTATTTAATAACAATGTAAATGAGAAGTCCATTTTAACCCATTTGAAGCTTCTGCTATAGAGCTTATGCTATCTATATGTAGACTTTATGCGTTAATAGCCCTGTCCTGTAAAATTTAGAGTGTGTTTTTTGTTGTTTTTTTTGTTTTTTTTTTTTTTTTTTGTATTTGTGAATAATATCTTCAACTAATCTCAAGAGAAGGAACTAACTGAAAAACTCAAACTGACATTTCCCTTTATTTTTTCAAGGAGTGATGGCCCACTGTGTGTGTCTTTGACCTGTATTGGGTGGAAACCTGATTATGCATCTGGTAAAAAGCAGTATTGCTCTTTTAATGAATGGTACAAGTCGGAGAGCAGACTTCAAGTATTTTCTAATCTGAGCAGTCTGATGTATACAAACAAGAGGAAAGATGCTACTTTCATGCCAGTATGCAAAGTAATATGCTAAGTAACGTATTCTTGTTCTTAATCCAGAAATTAGCTTGAGCAGTGAGTTTAAAGAATTTCTAAAGTGAAAAAGATATTAAAAATATTTTTTAAATTATATCAACAGGTAAAGGTGTTTTAATGCTAAGTAATGCAGTTCAGTTTTGACAGAGGGACCTTTAAAGTCAATTAATGGAACAGAGGCGTCTCTTAAATGTTCAGGTAATTATGTCTTGCAAGCCAAGATTAAAAATTTAGCTCCTCCAGCTGTTATCAGGCATGAACTGAAATGAAGATAAAATGTTGACAGTGCAATCTAGCCTAAGAGCTGACCTAGTAACTGTTACTTATCATTATTGCTCGTTATGGTGACAGTACCTGTAAAATTGTATGTTACCCATTGTTTCGTGTTAACTTTTTGAAATAATACTTTTTTATCTGTTGATTTAACTGATTCAACTCTTAATGCATTTTCTGTGAAATTCATGAAAAATATTAATATTGGGAAAATGCTGTTTGCATATATATATATATATATATATTTTTTTTTTTTTTTCCTGTGATCTGTGATTCCATATTGTTCAAAATAGATGAAAAATCTTAGCATATATTACTGGAAGTAAAATTCTGATGTTTCAAGAAGAAAACCAGTGAAGGAATAAAATGAAATTCTTCAGTGTGAGCGAAAAAGGGCAAATCTGTAGACTATCATGTGAGTTCTAGTTGTACAAATTTTTTGGTGTACTGAAGAGATGGAAGAACTAAGGAAACATAAAACTTGGCTTTTTATGTCAGTAGGGACTATTTTGTAGTTCTGAAATTTTTAAATGGCCATTATTCTCTATTATTGCTATATAGTTTCAAATACCATGTATTTAGGATTGAGATGAATCTTGCAGGAACTTTCTTGATACGTTAAGGTTATGTTGGTGAGAAAGGATGGACCATTATGTTTATTGAAAGGGTATTTTATCAGGAGTTAGTGCTTATTTGAAGCACCTGTGTTTCAAAGGTTATTTGAGTTGAATCAAAATCCGTTTTTTATAGAAAAGGTAATTTAAGTGCTTGTATGGTTTGAATTGTTGAAGAATATAACTCTACCCACACTTCAATGTCTACTTGTTTTTCAGTATGGAATTTATCTTTCATGACACTTGCCTTATGTCCCATCTTGAACATTATTTAATGTTTTTTTTTTATCATGTCTGTTTTTAGAGTATTTATTTACTCCATTGCTTGCTCTTAGCTGAGACCATACTTTGTTAGTTGCCTTTAGGGTGATAAAAGACACATGATCATTTCCTGAGAATGTGTGGTTCGGTGTTTATTGCTGTTCATTACTTCACGGTCCTGAAAGTAGAATTAACTTTTAATCAAGAAATAGAATTGGAAAATTTTCAGGGATGTTAACCTACTTGATATGAGCTGATAATATTAGAATTAGAAAGGTTTGTAAAAGGTGGGTCTTGATTATGGGGAACATATTTATGGAAAAGATAATATAAACCACAGAAGTTAAGTATGTGATAAATATTTGTTACATTTAGTTATTCTCATTTCTTCAAACATATATTGTTTTTTTCTTGAATGTTTAGGTTCTATAACTTATAACTGTTTTGTCTAGGAATAAAGTAACTTGGTAAATTATGAAGGTGGTAAAAGCTGTTTCTGAAAGTTTCTGTGCTGTTATACAGACTAGGTACCATTCATTATGGTATTTTGACCTTTCACATCAATATTTGAATGCAGCTCAGCAACTTTCTTTGGCCTCTTCATTCTAATGCGCCCCAAACACTTCCTGAGCAAGCCATTAGGCAGCAGCCAAATTTTGTTTTAATCATGTGGATTCAGAGATGAGTTGTTTTTGTGTCTGACCGGAACTCTGGTTTGCGAACATAAAAGGGGACTTAGAACTTCAAAATGCTGTTAGCAAAGTAGCTCAGGAGCAAATCCTTCAAGCAATCATGTGGACCCACTATGCTGGAAAAAAGTATGTATACATGAGACAGGATGAACACTCTCATGTAGCACTCAACATAAACTGGGATGCCTTGCTGAATGATGTCACAGTAATTACCCTGATTAGGATACTGTAATGCAGTCGTAGTTCCAGAATAAAGATCAGTGCTAAAAAAACTGTGCTTCCAATATATAGCAACATTTGGCATATAGCCATCATTGCTATAGTTCACAAAATCCTTATTTAATACAGTTGTATTATAATATAGCTGCACTCTGGTACAGACTTATTGGCCATGCAATATACATTACAGAGACTTTGCTTTACTTGTAAAAAGTAACTTTTTTCTATGTTTAAAATTGTTATTGTCACTGTACCTGAATTTTTAATACAGGGGACATGAGACAGATAAGTTGGCTTTAGAGCATCAATGTTAGCTACTGCTTTAATGTTAAGAGCACTGCAACAGTATGCCTCCCTAATCTAGGGAGGGGTCCAGTATTATCTGGACAAAGACTTCTCTAATTTGCCATTGTGCTGTTGGTTTACATCTTGTGTAGATTTCAAGTTGATATGACTGGATATGAAAATTTTTGGACTTATTTTCTCATAACATGCATATTTTATGTGATGCTGTTCTGTGACATTTATAGAGTGGAGAAGCCATCCTTTAGCAGACCTGAGACAGAATGGTAGTTTTCTATGGTGGACAGCTTTTAGAAGCTAGCTAGAACTAGCTTTTAGAATGCTCTTAGGATTCTGCATTTTAAAGTGTAATATCCAAGACCTTTTGACACTATACTGTAAATAATTTTAGTGGGGAACAAAAGTGACAAGTTCCTGACAAATATTTTGAGATTACTGCAGAAAATGATCTAATTACATGGTATGGCTTACATGGAGAGCTTTCAGTATGGCTTGGAGTGGTCAGCTTCACTGTCTGTGTTTTGAATTTGAAAAAGAGCACTTGCTCATACAGTGTCTCAGATCCAGAATATTCATATTCTAGAGCATTGTAATGGTAGCAAAGAATTGTGAAAATAACACGTTTTTGGGAAAGTTACAGCCACAGAGCCATGAGATGTAAAGCCATGCTTGCTTAACTTAATCTGCTTTAATCACAATGGTCACTAGGTTATTTCTTTTGGCCTTAATTTTAGAGACTAGATTTTGTATTTGAAAGATTTTGAGGCTTATCTATGACCTACTTCCCCTTACTTCAAGTACTGATTTAATATTAGTTGCTAACTAGAATAGTTTTAGCTGCTTCCAGGTTACGTTTTGATCAGCAAACAGAAAATTAGATATGATCTGGTGTTCCTGGTAGGAGGTAATTATATTCTTGCATCTTTTTCATTCACCTTTTCAATGGATTGTGTGGAATGAGTTGTAGAGTTGACATTAGCATGCAAGAGCTATTCCCTATTATAGCTTTTTAAGCTGTCAAAGATGCAAGAAATTCACACACCAGCTGAGGCACAAAATGGTTCTTTTTAATGAGTATCTTGAAGTCAGAATATACTATATTTTGACTCTTAAAGCACTGAAATTTTGCTGTTGTTGGACATACTGGGGTGCACTGTTATAACAGTTTTTTACAGTTCTTTTGTTTTTGATCTATTCACTAAGTCCTGCATTTACTGAATCACAGAATATAAATCCACAGGTGATGTCTTAATAGCATTTAACAGCTCATTTTCACAAACCCCGAAGGAAAGTATTTTAGTGATAGGAGTTTCAGAATGAGTACTCAACTACTGAAACATTTTTCTGATTAAAACACAGTGACAAGAAAGCAAAGCAGCAAAAAATTTTGAGATAGTTTTCACCAATAGTGCGCAGGAATGAAACTTGACTGAAACATCTGCAGTATAGCATCATCTGCTCTGCAGGAATCTTGCTGAAGGCAATTAATTGTTAATTAGCAATGTGCCAGTAGGCAACTGAAGAATGGATTGTTTCCCGAGTTAGTCCAGGTAGTCATATGTAATTTATGTGCTAGAGGAGGTGCAGTAGCACAGTGTCAGTAGAAATGCAGTAGGCCAGCAGCAAGAACTAAACGTTTTGTGTTTTATCTCAAACTCTAGGTAACACTTAAATGTTTACAGTGCTAAAATGTAAACAAATACCGAAGATAAGGTGTATTTGATAAGATCCATTAAAAAAAAATCAGGCAATTTGTTTGCCTAATGTACAGCATCAGCTCAAAATAATTATAGGAAGCATTTTGAAAATAGGAGGGGGATTCTTGTTTAATTTTAAAACAATATTTTGCTATTATAGTCTTAGGATACAAAAATCTCCAAAATGAAATGTGTCATTGCAAGTTGAACGCATTTTTAAGGTAACACATTTATACATATTTGTCATAATTTATTTTTCATGATAATATTAAAAAAAACTTCACTATGAATTGAACTGATCTTTTTTTTTTTTTTTTTTTTTTTTTTAATTTCAGGTCAGAAAGTGAACCAAGGCACTCATTCACAGGTTACAATTGCTTTTTTTTTATGGTAATTTGCAGTTGCTCATTCTGATGTTTTTTAAGCTGCATTATGCAGTCAGAATGTTTGCTGCTGCTGCACGTCATTCAACTTAAGTATTACATAGCTTGCTACTTTTATGAGCAACATTTAGACAGTTGCGCAATCAGGAATTCACAGCGAAGGATCAATGCTGATCCTTTGTTTCTGAGAAGGAAAACCATATAAAAGAGCAGACTAAGCTTCTGAGTCAGAGGAGGGGGAATTTAATTTTCTTCACGAAAGTTTTCTGTTACCAAAGATGTAGTATGACCTGATAAAAAGCCTTTTTGTGGCACTTGGTCTGTCAGTCCAGTGTGTGGAAAGAAGATTTGCTATATAAATAATTTATTTGATGAGTGTTAGCCATTAGATCCTAAAACATTTTCTATATATATATTTGTATATTTTGATACAGGTGTTTTTAGTAAGTTAATTTGCAGTCATTTCATTCTGCAGATAGCACCCACTGAGTCTGAAATACCAAAGTCCTCTTTCAGGATCTGCTGCTGACTTATGGTGGATTCAGGCATCACTATGTTTATCTGTGCCATAGTTTAAGATCAGGAAAGTAATTACCCATCTGAATTAAACATTTTAAAATATAGTTTTGAAATTTTCTTATGGATTCAGAAAAAAAATTATTAAGATCTATATTGATTCTTACATGTTCTTAAATGACATTGAATCTAGAAGCACTAGGATAGTATAAGGGACTTAAGATGGCTTTGGAGAGGAACAATTAGATTTTGTCTTTACTTCTGCCTTTATTTTAATGTTCTTCTACTACTGGTAATAATAAAGATTTAACTGAAAATATGTTCAGAGGATATGAGTGCCAACTTCCCTCAGAGATCATTCATTTTCCAGTTTGTGGCATCTCTCAGTAAGCATAGGTTTGGCATACTGATGATAAACATAGTGGTGAGAAAACTGTGAGTTCAGATTTTGATGTGGAAGAATGACTAGGTGGTTACTGAGGATTATGAGACTCTGGTCATCCTGGGCTTTAAAATATCTCACTTTCTGGAACCTTACTTGGTCCAGTTTGCAAGTCTTTAGTGCTGCCGTTTATATGGATAGCTATTTTCTTCTCTTCACACAAACTAGTGCCCCTTACTCTGTTTCTCTGCTGTGTGTGAAGGTGATTATTTTTTGTGAATGTATTCCATATTGTCTTATTCAGATATATACAGATATACAAGGTTTAAGGTAAACACATTAAGTTTATGTAAAACAGAAAAAAAATACTTGGGCAAAACACATGTATTCCCTTTAAGTGTCATCAGTCTGAAAAATTCATGTTCAGCTCAAGATATTGCAAGCCACTCTTGCAGAGGAGGTGCTTTATAAAGCAGCGTCTCAGACCAACAACAATGGCAAGAGAAAGGCTCAAAGGACCAACAAGAATGAATGAAAAATTGATTTTCACAGTTCTCTGGAATGCTGAATACAGGATCTTCACTATTGTGAGACACAGGCAATAAATGTAGAAGAGGGATATCTAAAATGACATCTTTTAAGCCTTTTGAAATAGAAGCACAACAGTCGGTTATCACTTAACTTAAAATTTTTATCTGCGACAAATCTTACTCTTTTTCCACTGCAGAAAACTGATCAATTGCAAATCAGACAGCCTCTTGCTGTTAGACTTAAGTCAAATAGTATAGCAAACACTGTCCGACTTGTATGAAACCTCCTTCATGGTCTTAGCCTGATCCAAAATAATAAGTCAGATCAGTATCACCAATGAAATTCACTGTGTGCTTTCCTCTTTTGTGTAGCTACTTACATGTGAAGAGTCTTACTCTGTGAAATCTTACACAAGACCTGTGTATATCTGGCTTGCATCAAGTCTAAACTAAAACTGTTAAATCTGGTTAGGGTTGTTGTATTCTCCATTCTCACCTTCTTTGTTATATTGGCAGAGTTCTATATTGTTGGAATAACCCAGAAGTCAACAGCTACTGATATAATAAACAGTAGAGACAGTCAAGCCCTCTCACTTCCAGAACTGTATAACATGGTTTTTGCTCTTTTTGCAATCTGAAAAAAAAAACAGATCGATCCCACTATTACAAAATTCTGTTCATCGTAAGTGTATTCCTAATGAGAGCTTTTTGTACAGTGATTCATTGTCTCTGTTTTTCTACACTATTCAGGAAAAATGCAAAAATTCTAGAGGTAGGCATTCAGTCAAGAGACAAAAAGATTATGCAGTGCAGCAAGCATAGCCATGTTGTAAGAAATGTTCTCATCCCTGTCTGTGAGTTCAGCTCTATTGCATGTCATGTGTAAATCTCCCAACAGAGTGAAGGAATCATGAATGCATGATGAGGAGCGTAGGTTGGTGCATGTATTGAGAAGTAATCCATATTCCAGATTTTTCTTTTTTTTTTTTTTTCCCTTTGTCATTGGTGGCTCTGCAGTTTTTGGTTTTGGTTTTGATCATGCCCCTGCCCCTTTCCGCCTGCCAGGGTTATCAAGACATTTGCAAAGTTTTGTGTTGCAAACACTGTTTCAATAATATATTCACAAAGAGCAGGGGCTAGCAATCACTTCTACAAGCTTTTCAGTCACTGTGAGATTGAATGGGAATCAGTGCAGAAATGCAGCAGTAGATAATTTTTTTTGTTTTCTTCATTTCAAATACTAAACAAATCAGAAGTGATTAAAAATCTTTGGCATTTCCAGTCATCCTACAGACTGGTCTTTGAAGCAGGACTCCTTGATTTGGTATCATTAGTCCCATTTGTAACAGAAAGCTTACTCTACCTGGGATCCTTTCCAGTATTAAAAGGGTCACATTGTTTTGATGTATTAAAAATAGGCACCAATAGGTTGGGCAAACCGGCATTATATCAGTGAAAGCTTTACCATCATGTAGATTATTTCAAATTTATTTTGTGTATAAAAAGAAGACTGGTGTCTCATGCATTGAATCATTAGTCATGTATTTAACTGTCCCTTAGCTTTGCTCAGTTTTAGAATTGCTCTTAGCAATGAGATGAGAATTCTATTTCCATTTTGATGTTTAAATGTAGTCCATTGAGCTTGCTCAGTCTGCCTGGAATACAAAAAAACTGCCTGTTTTGATCCCTGCTGCAAACTGGAAGGTGGAGGCAGGGAGTTGAGAATGGTTTGTACAAAGTTGGGAAGGATGTATTTGTCTTGTCCTTAGTTACTGGATATCAGATGCATTTAAAAAAAAATCCCCCCACAAAGAAACAGAAACAAACAAAAGAAAAAAAAAGGCTTCTGATAATTATATCTTTTGATTAAAAAATTGCTGAAAATCAGAATTTTGCAGTTCTACTATAGTATTTTACTTTTAACATACAGGTGTGTGTTTTTTGGTTTTTTTTTGCTGCTGCTGCTGCTGTTGTTTTTACTTTATGGCATAGGTTTGACTAGAACTAAACATTTAGATAGCAGTAAGAAGAAGAGAGACCTCATCCTATACCTTTTAAGTGAATGTATTTATATGATATATAGTTGAAAGTGACTCTAGAATGACTCTCTGACAACCCTAACTTGAGGCATACAAAATATAGAAGCAAAATTTGGAGAAGTTTAACCACTCCCACCACTTAACCACCAGGAACAGTTTCTGTGTAAAGGCAAATTGAGACAAGGTATGTAAGGGAGTATGGTCAGCATCTGTATTTTGAATTCAGCTAAAATTTAATATAAAAATTCTTTCTGGGCACTTTTCCACTGTCTTAAGTAAGTACTAGATAACACATTTTGCTGGCTTTGGAAGAAGTCCATAGAAGTACAGGGCAAGAGAGGGCAAGAATTTGCATGTAGGAATACACTGTGTCTGGAACAGCATCCTTTGGCATGCTTAAATGTAATCCAGAATTTCAGAGACAGAGTGTTCATGAGCTCATCTCTTGGGGCTACAGAGTGAAATAGCGGTGATGCTAGCTGAAATTGAGGGGATTGGAGGGAAGATCTGGAACTGAAGAATTGAGTTGTGTTTTCCTATTTGCCAGGAAGAAGCTGCAGAAGTGAATAATTGATTTCTTGGTGGTAGTGCTGTGGGCCATTTCAGCATTTTGCAAGTGTACCTAGAAAGCGCCCACATTGTTTCTACACTTTCTAAATATTCCTCTATCGAGTATATCTCTTCTCTCCCCGCCCCCTCCACCAAAATTAAAGTAATCTGGCCTTGGAGGGCTTTTTTTAAAACTGCCAATCCTGGATAGGGGGGAAAAAAACAAAAATGAATCTGGCCTGTGAGCACGGGGTGAAGAGCTGCCGGGAGGCAGGGTGCAGGCGGTGGCTGTGCCAGCCTCCCCCCGGCACGGACGGGGGCTCAGCCCCGGCACTGCAGCAAGCTGGCCGGCAGGTGCGCAGAGATTTTGCTGCTGTGCCGCGCCGCCACTCTGCTCTCCGCTACATTCGGGCAGCTCTTCCTCTGCAAGCTGCATGCAAGTCACCTCCTTCTCGCGTGGGGTCGGGGGGAGGTGGGGAGGCAAAGGATACTAAAAGCAGGGCTGAGTCCTGTCGGCTGCTTGGCCCTGGTTGCTCTGCGCAGGGTGGGGGGAGTGAGCCTGGGGATGCTTAGGCAGTGATGCTGGCTGGAGGAGGAGGAGGAAGAGGAGGAGGGGGGAGCTGGTGGGACAGCCTGAGCTGGGCGGAGGTGGGTGTTATACCAGTGCTCTGGGGAAGGCTGAGCATTTGCAGATTCCGGCTTCAGAACGCGGGGAGTGGGGAGCACCCTATCCCTGCTGTCTGGCTGGGCGAAGGTGGCAGCTGCAGAGCAGGACAAGGCTTTTTATCTCCTCGTTATCCTCACACCCACCTCCCCCTGCCTGCCTCTGCTGCCTGTGGTTGTCTTGTCCCGTGTTCCTGTGCAACAGAGCGTAGAGCAGCCGTGCACTCGGAGCTGAGAACAAGGCTAGAGAGCCTGTCCCTCTCCGAGCCACGCAGGCACAGGCAGAGCCCTGGGTGAGTAATCTGGGAGCTCTGTTACTGTTTCAGGAAGGCCAGGAGCTATTAAGTCTACCTTCTGCACATCCTTTTCTTTCCTTGTTTGTGTGCATGTGTAGGAGATTTGTGTCTTTAGTGAGGTTAGTCAAGTTGGGATCCTTGCTGGGGGGTGGATTTTTGAAATGTTTTTGAAAGCTTCCACTATCCAAGTCCTAAGTATCTTGCTAGCATGTTCTGTCTCTTAACTCAGAACCCTTCCTCTATCCTATACACAGCTTCTTAGTTTTTTTCCCCTTTTTCTTTTTTTTTTCTTTCTTTAGAACTTCTCTAGCCCTACAAAACTGCCTCCTTTGCTTTCACCTGCAACTGTGTGTAGGTAATAAGTATTTTGAAGACAAAGATATCCTGCAGGACTTCCTCGTGGTTGATATGCTTTAAAATGTCTGTATGTCTGTCTCTTCCTTCAGGCTGAATAGTCATGACAGCTGAAAAGACTATTCCCATAATTAACGGGAAGCCAGAAGATGTTTTGGACTCAGAAGCCCCTGGTACAAACCTCGTTCACCGCAATGATAAGAAAGTTCATGAAAGAGGTCACTGGAACAATAAGATTGAATTTGTGCTTTCTGTGGCAGGGGAGATTATTGGGCTGGGAAATGTATGGAGATTCCCATATCTTTGCTACAAGA
Organism: Tinamus guttatus; assembly: GCF_059628265.1. Classification (NCBI taxonomy): domain Eukaryota; kingdom Metazoa; phylum Chordata; class Aves; order Tinamiformes; family Tinamidae; genus Tinamus; species Tinamus guttatus. The sequence goes on along the minus strand of NW_028288703.1, from coordinate 2,512,468 downwards.
ATGGTGGAGGTAAGATGGCATCCTATAAACAGTTAATAACGCTTTGCAATGATGTTTTGCACTAGTTAAAAAAGGTAAGTGTTCAAGATTTCAGTGTATATGTAGATGAGGAAACATTAAGCAACTGAGAAGTAAGAAGAAACATGGTTTCCTGTTTCCCCCTTTTGTTGTGGGGTTTCCTTTCAAAAATTTTTCGCATTTGTGATTTTTTTTTTTTTGGCTGTAAAATTTTTGATCTATAAGAGAAGTGTTCTGTTAAAATAGACTCCACTGTGTTTTCTTCTGCATATAAATACAGACCTGCCCATACTTAAGTTTTGCTGGGTATGGAAAAAGAAAGCAGCAGTTTATTTTCCAAACAACATTCTTAAGGGAAGATGAACAGTATTTTTGATAATGCTACAAATGTTACTATTTTCCATATAAAAATTCCTTTAATTAATTGTACCTTGCTTAGTATTTACTCCCCAAATCACTACATTAGAGTGGGGGAAGATGTCAAGCTCTCTATTACTCAAAAAAGAGTACTCAAGTAGCAGTGAGGAAAGAAAAAAATAGTTCAGAAATACTGTGAACTGGATTCAGCACTTCCACTTAAGGCCTGATGCAGTGTAAATATATGTATTCAGTGGCTCATATACAAAGATCTGTTTTTTAACAGGTTGGATTGCCAACAGTGCAGTGCCAAATTTCTTTGCCTTGTTTCTCCAAAACTAGGCATGCTTGTCTGAACCCAGGGATGGTTTTGGCCTGTTTTGTTTGCAGTTTCTAAGGACTAATGCACAGTAGGTGCCTCTTCTTTATTTATATTTCAATACTTAGGCGAAACCAAGATGACAAGAATTCATGTTTTCCTAAGAATGATGCTGCCCAGTAATATTTTAGTATGCAAATGTTAATACGCTGGATGCAACATGCAGAGAAACTTTTCCTTGTTTGTGAAGGAAAAACATGAGAAGTAATTTTTCAGTGTGTGTTGAAGATTTGTAGTTGTGTGTATATGGTAGCCTGTTTAAAATGTGATACTATCATTTTTAAATGTATAGCATTAAATAGAAAAAAAAACACGTTTGTGTTTGGTTGACTTGTTGAAAAATCAGTTAATTAAATATCATATTCAATCACCAGTACATATTTTTAGATAGAATAAACATATATTTTAATTGGCGTATCCTGACATAGAACATTTGCCATTGACTTCTTGGTATATGATCTTCTGCCATCAGCTCCACTTTTGTTACCTTCTGGAATGCCATGCAGGATTTTGACTTAAGTTGGGCTTATTTGATTTGTCAGATGTGAACAGTGAAAGCTAGTAGGTAGTAAGTGAAGTATCATGTTGAGAAATGTGAGGTAGTTATGAAATAACTTAATCAGGTGTGGAAGCAATCCTAAAAGAGCAGAAACTTGGAACTTCCAAGGTCTGTGCTCTCTCTCAGGTCATAATATGTAACATAAGCTTCTTTAGTTTTTTCTTACTGGCATTTGGTAATCTATTCATAAAACTCTAATTCCTTTAAATATACTGAATTACATTTTTGTTGGTGTCTGATCTGCTTGCAAAGTAGCTTGATCTCTCATCTTCATGATGTATATTGATTGTATATCAGTGATGGAAAAGTAGTCAAAGTCAATACTTTCAAACTGAACAGATATGGCTAGAGTTGTGCACAAGTGGGCCAAGCTAGATTTTGTGTTGACCAGCAGTTCTCACATCACTATGTATATTTTAAACGGCACATCCTATGGAGAAGTCATGTTTTAGATATATGTATTCCCTTCTCTGTGGAAATACATATGTATTATTCAAGATACATCTGAGATTCAGCTGCAGGCAGATTGCCTGGTTGAAGGAAGAGATTATTCATGAAAAGATCTCTTTATGTGCAGGGTCTAAAGAAAGAAACTGCAGGTCCTGAGGATACTACATAGAACTTTGCAAAGGAGGTGTGCTTAGTTGTGTTGCCTAAGTCAAAGTGATTAAAACAAATGCTTTTTATGATCATGGATATGATCCATGTTTACCACATAGTTGTAGAAATTTTCCCAAAACATTTGGAAGCATTTTGCTCATGGCTAAGATTCTGATAGAGATTTAGTAGTACAGAGGCTGCTGTTAACTAACTCTTGATAATGTTAGTTAAAAGAGATATGCTGCTATCATTAAAGGCTGAATTAATCTTTTGAACACCACTGCTGTGTGCGGCAATGGACAGTATTGTAAAATACTCTCTTTGAAGAAAAACAATGTCTGTCAAACTTGTCATTTTAGCACATCTTGTGTTGATTTGAAATTGAATGGCACAGGGTAATTGTATAATTTAGAGGCAATATTAAACAATTCTGGGTTTATATGTTGAAGAACAAGTAGGCCTGGATACGCTGTGTTATGTATCTTGTACTAACCTTTGCTATCATAATCTAATTAGGAAATTAATGCTTTGTTGTTTGCATACCACTGTGCATTCTGTGTAGTGCTTTGCTGTTTTAGTCTGGTTAAACATTATCTATTGGTGTAAGTATAAAAAAAAAAAAGACAATTATTTTATGCTTTCCTCTTCCTATTTATTTCCCTCTTATTTCAATCAAAACTTTGAGTTACTTGGTTTACACCTCATCCTTTGACTCATCAGGGAAGCTGAGGACCCAGGGAATGAGGAAAAAGTTCTTTTGGTTTTACATATTCACTGGTTCTCTTAATAGTAGAATGGCTAATATCTCATTCCTTGTTATTTAGGTTCAGTTCTCAACAGAGTAAGTAAAAACTGCATTATTAGTAGGTTTGCACCTCCACTAGTAAGTGACATTCTGCCTAGCATGTATGTGTGCTTCTCTGCGTACTTTACAGCATGTTCTGTAGGTGCCATATGTAGTAAAATAATCATGAAATAATGCTATACTTTTGCTATATATAAATTAAGAGAAACATATCTTATACAGTACAGCTCTTCAGCACTGAATCGTACTAGTCATCTATGTTATAATTGACTGTCAGCATTTAATAAAAATACTGAATAATCATAGCAGAATTGTGTGGCTGAACATGAATGTATTTTTCGCTGTGTTTGGGAGAAATATGAGCAGAATTTAATCTATCATGAGGAACTTTGGATTTGATCTTTTTAGTCCCTCAATACTGGCATAAAAGCTAGTTTGCAACATTTAGAGAATTATAAGCATTTTCTGCTCCTTCAGCACATCTTCTGTGAGTTGACTGGCAAGCGATCCTCCTTTATTAAGAAAATTAATTTTAACTAAGCAGTGAAGGAGCTTTGTAACCAATACCCCCTCATGTTTGCTTGTAGGTGCTTTCCTCATCCCGTATGTGGTTTTCTTTATTTGCTGTGGAATACCAGTATTTTTCCTGGAAACAGCCTTGGGACAGTTTACTAGTGAAGGTGGTATTACATGCTGGAGGAAAGTTTGCCCTCTATTTGAAGGTAACGAAGAATTCTCTGTTCTAGTGCAAAAGAAGTTATTAAATCAAAACTAAAGTAAAAGCTATCATATCAAGATTAAAAATAGGACATAAAATAGTGAGCGTTTGCTTTTTAAAATGACCTGAAAAAATAAAACATTTCTTTGTACATGTGTGTATCCCTATCCACTTTTTTTCCCCTCCAGGCATTGGATATGCTACCCAAGTTATAGAGGCACATTTAAATGTATATTACATCATCATTTTAGCATGGGCTATCTTCTATCTGTTTAACTGCTTTACTACTGAGCTTCCTTGGGCTACCTGTGGGCATGAATGGAATACAGGTATGACCTCAATAGAGATTATTACTCTAAATTGTTTCCCATATCTTTGCTACAAGAGTAAAGGCAAAAAGATGGCATCATGACAGGTTACAATCATGCTTTTTCACTCTGGGTGAAATTGGTAGGAGTTTAAATGGAGAGGAAGATGGAAAAATAAGAATAAATAAAAATTGTATTTTTACTGATGCGCATCAGGCTACTACTGAAAACTTAGCCACATAGTCCTTACTGCATGCAAAATAGCCCTTTATATCAAAGATTAAGTATGTACTCATAAGGTGTTACAGTTTAGGGGTCTGCATTTATCTTCTCATCAATAAATGTATCTAAGGCGTTGTACTTGCTATACTGCTCTTTAAGATCACAAAATCCTATAGGAAGGAATGCATACTAATGCCCTTCATTTCTGTGTTCCTAATATTTTGCCTTTTTTTCCTGTCCAATTTCAAGTCATGTGCCAACTATACTATCTTTTATGGCTTCTATTTACTGGTAATTATGTTCCTTGAGTACACCTAAACTTCTATCTGAAGTCTTTTGGGGTTATGTCAAGGAATTTGCCTTGGACCCACTAAGTCTGGAAGACTCCAGTATCATTTTTGGTATCCCTTTAAAGAACCATAGCCAATGTTGATTGTTGTTCAAATAGTAAATGTCAACAATGCTGAGCTACTGTGATCTTCTTTCTCTGTTAGAGATGATAGGCCAAAGATTGACTTTATGCTTGCCATACTAAGGCAAACTAGAAACTTATTGCTGGCAGTGTTTCCTGAGCTAATTGTTGCTACTGGGCATTGAAGCATTTGCTGGAGCGGTAGTATGTCTTAATTCCCCCAAAATAATCTCAAAGCCCTTTTGCATGTGGAAGGTGTAGGAGAATGTATCATACAGCATTAGTATCTTTTTGGGATGGGTCTGTGATCTGGTGATCAAAATACACTGTGCTATATACGTAGTGGCTGTAGTATTTTAGAGGGTTTAGAAATCCTTCTTATTACAGAATGGGTGTATATACTACAATAAAAAATGAAATTATATGTCATAAAGCAAACTTTTTTTGTTTTTCTTTTGTAGATAACTGCGTGGAGTTTCAAAAACTTAATATGAGCAACTGCAGTCAAGTCTCTTTACAAAATGCCACTTCTCCAGTCATGGAATTCTGGGAGTAAGTGCACCTAAACTTACCTTTGATCTGAGTATTGATTACGTTCCAATATTTTGATCATTTACAGGTAATTAGACACCTTCAACCCTTTTAGTGATTTGAGTTCAGGTGGAAATTTTCTCATATAGTCAGGAGGGTGAGAATGAGAGTTTTAACTCCTTTTAGGATGCAAGGAAAGGAATTCCATATTATGAAAGAGCATAGAACAAAGTGTACCACTTGCTTTGGGAGCTTGCCTCCTGCTGCTGAAGGGAAGAATGTCAAACTCATGCTAATGAAGAGGCAGAGGTGAAAAAAAGTGACTGATTTAAAATATTTCTTGTTTCTTCAGCATGTTTTCCTCTCAAGAACTGCATCTTTGTTTGAGCTGGATGATACTTCAGGTTCTGTATTTCATTACTTTCATTATTCAGCTATAACAGTAACTAGAACATTATTTGTCTCCTTTCTTCAGGTTTCTAGCTAGACTAGTGAAAGAGAATAATGTCTGGACAAAATAGGGGCTGCTTTTGTGATGACAGGCTTGCTTCTTGTTATATTTAATTGATGCATGTGTACAGAATCATAGAATGGTTAAGTTTGGAAGGGACCTCTAGAGATCGTCTAGTCCAACCCCCCTGCTCAAGCAGGGACACCTAGAGCCACAGGGTGGCATCCAGGTGGCATTGGAAGGTCTCCAGAGGAGTCCTCCTCCACAACCTCTCTTGGCAGCCTGTTCCAGTGCTCTGTCACCCTCACAGGAAAGAAGTTTATCCTCATATGGAGATGAAACTTCCTGTGTTTCAATTTGTACCCGTTACTCTTTGTCCTATTACTGGCCATCACCGAGAAAAGTTTGGCCCCATTCTCCCCAAAGATACTTGTACATATTGATCAGACTTCTCTAAGCTACACAGGCGCAGCTCACTTAGTCTTTCCTTGTAAGATAGATGCTCCAGTCCTTTGATCATCTTTGTTGCTCTATACTGGACCCTCTCTAGAAGTTCCACATCTCTCTTGTACTGGGGAGCCCAGAATTGCACACAGTACTCCAGGTGGAGCCCCACCAGAGCTCCTCCTCCTAATGCAGGCCAAGATCCCATTGGCTTTCTTGGCCACAAGGGCACATTGCTGACTCATGATTAAGTTGTTGTCAACCAGGACTCCCAAGTTCTTCTCCACAGAGCTGCTTTCCAGCAGGTCAACCCCTAACCTGCACTGGTGCCTGGGGTTATTCCTTCACAGATGCAGGACCCCGCACTTGTCCTTGCTGAACCTCATGAGGTTCTTCTCCGCTCAATTCTCCGACATGTCTAGGTCCCTTTGAATTATCATCTGCTTTCTTGTCAAAGTAAAACTGGTGTTGCATGGCTTTCCACCCTTGGAGAATAAATGTGCTGTTGTCCTGCTGAGGATGATGTTTGCTTTGTTAAAATTAAGTAGGTTCAGTGTTGCATGGTTTCAAAATTTAGAAGACATGTGACATAAATTAGTTGGAAAGAAGACAAGCAGGCTTGGGAATCTTACTGTTAAAAGATCAGGACTAGTTTTCTATTAAAATGATTACCTGAAATGAACAGATTAGAATGAAGTTTTATGTCATATTATATCAAACATATAACTGCACAGTACAGGTCTGTATATATAACTTGCAGTGCAAGTCACGGAAAAAGTAGGTAGTAAACTAGAAGTTATACTATAGAATTCCTGTTCTCTCAGTGTTGTTTTGCTGCTTTACAAATTCTATTGTCAGGACCTAGAATTTTATTAATAGAGTCTTTTTGCAATGAGTAGTAAAAGAAAGTTGATGGGGTAGATTGCACGGCACAGAAGCTGATTATTATTTCCAGAAATCAAACAGCTAGTGTGTGATAATCTTCAACGCTATGATAACCAGTCACAGGACTGAATTTTTGTGTAATGACCAAGTCCCTTACGATTAATTAGCTTAATGCCTCTGAAAGGAAGGGGGAGGCAGTAGTTTTCTTCTGAACAGCCACAGCATTCAAAACTTCCCTTACATTTTGTTCTTTGCAATGTCTAAACTACAGCTGGAACTCTCTAAGTCAAAGCCACAACAGGGTAAAATTAGTGTGGAATCTGTAAGCTGGGGAAGTGTTCTCTGCTACCACCTACTCTTGGGATAATCTGTGAATGATAATGGTAATTATTATGAATAATGATGTTATTTGCATAATATGAGAGGTCTCAACTCCTATAAAACTGAATAGTGCAATCCATAACTGTCTAGCTGATACTTATTTTTCCTTGGATAACCAGATCACCTTACTGCAGTCTTCTAGGGTATTCACAATATCTTAAGAATTAAAATAATAATAATAATAAATACAGAGACTCCAAACCTTTGGAAAATTGGAGAGGACTCAGTAATTGCAGAAATGCATTTTTCTTTAGTGTCATGTGTTTCTTTCAAGTCCCTGCGCATTATTGATAGGGATTTGCAGGTCATTATCTATCTGCAGGCTAGATTGGCAGAGTTAAATAGCAGCAGATGTTAGTAGAGGGGCAAAAGTTGGATATAATTTCATATGCATGTGTGTGTATGAACATACTAAGCCCATAATGTCTTTACTTCCAGCTTTGAAAAGGAGGCATGTTTTGTTTGTTTTGATTTGCCTTGTTTTTCTTTGAACTAGTGTTGCTAAATCTTCCCCATTATCCAAGTTATAGAAGACTCAGCCTTTTCAATGTGTGATTTGAAAGAAATGCAAGTCCTCATTCTGTGTGAGGATGGCAGATAAAATCATAGCCCCTCTTGTTGATTTATTTCTAGCTTGTTTCTTCTGTGTCTTTGGCTACTTGTAAAGCTTTTGCTAGAGCGAAACAGCAGCTCACCCAAGCACAGTGGTGACTGAGAGCATGCTTTGCAGTACTACGGAACCTTTGTTGCGTGCTGGCTAATGGAATTGCCCCTCCTCAGGTATGCACAGAGGCTGCTGTTTCCTTGCTACAGGGTCAGGTATAGGCTCACTTCCTCCAATTCTTAGACATTCTCTAGCAATTTCACACAGAGATTGATGGCCCACTTATTGTCTTGGATGGAATTTTTTCCCCACTCGATGGAGAGATTAGTTGACAGCAAGCCCTATGGCTTGCTCTGTTTCTCTTGTTACACTCAGAAGCATGCAAAGACTTCAAAATTCAAAGTATATCTTTTTTTTGTTAGCTTGTAACTAGCTACTTATCTGTAGCTGTACAGCTATACAAAGAGTCTGATCCTGCTGAAGGTACAGTAGACAAAATCTGGGAGTTTAGACTCTTTTTACTCATTTTCCTGCTTACTTCTGTTAGTGAATGTTTAAGAGTTCATTTGAGTCAACAGACTTAATTGATTAATTGGCCACTGACAGAACTAGAGGAAACGACCAGAAACTGAAGCATCAAAAGTTCCACAGGAACTTAAGGAAAAAATTCTTAACAGTGAGGGTGACAGAGCACTGGAACAGGTTGCCAAGAGAGGTCATGGAGTCTCCTTCTCTGGAGATCTTCAAAACCCGCTTGGACGCAGTCCTGTGCCATGTGCTCTAGGTGACCCTGCGTGTGCAGGGGGGTTGGACTAGATGATGTCTAGAGGTCCCTTCCAACCTTAAGCGTTCTGTGATTAAAGATAACAGAATTGACAACTCTGGGGAAAAAAAATCAGAAACATGAGAGGTTTCTTAAACATCTTTAAGAAGACCTTGTAAACCATGGCCTCAATAAGTTTAACATATCATCTGAATATACAGTTTTCTAAGGTAATCTGTTTAACCGATCAAATTTCACAGTTTTTATCCTTCAAATTCTCTGATGCTGATTTCCTCAGAAAGACAGGCAAGGGTTTAAACTTCCCTTTTCACTTCCTGTTGGTATTCAGGAAATGTCCACTTTGCCATGTTTATGGTATGTTTTACTTACTGTTTCTCTTGTCATAATCAGATAGCATGGTAAAGATTTATGTAAGAAGAAAAGGTTATATTTTTGAGGTATGGCAGATGTAATTTTTGCATCCAAACTTCAAAAGCTAGTAACAGCTGCAGTAATAATAGAGATAATAGTCATTTTAGATATGTTAAAGAACATCTATGAAAGATGACTAGTTGTCCATTAGGCTGTTTTGCTTTCTTGGGAGGCAGAGTAGAGAGAAGTTGTTATTCTGTTCCATTATTCCACCTACTTTCCTAGCTGTGGAAATTGTCAGGCAACTATAGGGGAGGCCAAAAGAGTGCACCAGTGTGATTGCTATTGCTTCAGTGTGTCACAGTGGCCCGGGACTCGAGCTTTCTAGTGCCCGGGAAGGGGGCTGGACGGGGAGAAGACACATGGTATTGAGGTTGATTCCACCTCAATAGTTTATTTTAGTGGCTTTGTAGCAACAAGATAGTCCTCTACTAAAGAAAGTCTAGTTCTTAGCTTGTCATTCTCTAGAGGGAGTAACACATCCTCAGCATTTTCAAGTAAAGCCTAGCTTTTTTTTTTTTTTTTTTTTTTTTTGTCTAGGGAAAAGAAAAGGCTCTGTTCACGGCAGAAACCTTTTCCTTGCAAGGTCAAAAAGAGTTTTTTCTTTTTCATTCAGGTTGCAAATGACTGCAGGAGTCATATTGCAGTTAATCCCCACTGTCCTATGGAAAGTCATTAGCAATCTGGGCCTGATCCTGCAGTACTCAGTACCCAGAGACTTTCAGCACCCCTCAGAACTAGGCCCTTTGTGCATGTCTTGCAGCAGAACATTGAGCTGTGCCAAACTTGCTCATTTCTGCTCAGTTCACAGGAGGCCGTGTGAAAACAGCTTTTTGTTTGAATTCACATGAGCTCTTCATCTGGTTTTCCCTTGAAACCACAGCCTTCGCCTGGTTTCAGCAGAAAGAAGGGATAGGGATAGGTCTCAAAATGCTTAGCCAGTTTCATAATATTGCTGGAAAGATGGTGTTTTAATAAGATGCTAAACTAGGGAAATGAACTTGGTTTTAAATTTTATCTTCTGCAGTTCACATAATACTTTTATTATGCAGAAAAAAAATGACAAGAGTTATAAAATCAAGTGATTATTAGGAAATACTAAAAGTAAAGTTATCTGTTCAAAGTTAAATTCAATGTTAATGCAGCTTCTTAGGAAAAAGATCATATTTGGCTAAATTACTGTAATATTTTTCAACAGAACTACTTCCTTTTGGCTAGAGGACAGATAGGGAGGAAACACTGTCTACCTATTTATTATTTTTTGTTCTATTCTGTCTTTTATATTCTCAGTATTACTAAATTGCTGCTCTGCTAATGAAGTTATTTTATCAAGTTTTTTGGGGTGTTCATGGTGTCTAACTTTGCAATCATAAATTGATTATTTCCACATTCCTTTTCTTTCACAAAAACTCTGTAAACTCAGATTATTCTTTCTCTTATAAGGGGATCTAAGTTAGAGACATTAAAAGGGCTTAATGTGAGAGGACCAAGAGCAGATTTTTCATATTGCTTAGCACTAGATTCTCTAGAGTTGCGGAAATAATTTTGGTTCAGAAACAAAGTGAATCAGCATGTCAGTTTTGTCCAAAGGCTAAGATTTTTTTTTTTTAAAAAACTTAGATGAAGACACTATACTATTTGTTTGACACAAGTAATTTCCATTTGAAATGAAACAAAACTTTTTATCTTGTACACTTGCATGAAATTTAAGGGAACAATTCATGAATGCAATAATATTCTAGTTCCTTTCTTCCAGTGACTCAGTATGTAGAGGTCTCACTTTAGACATAGGTAAGTTATCTTCTGCATGCAAGAAATAGGATGATATGTTCCACTTTCTTGAAATGTCCTGTGTGGGAGAGGGTTTTCATCTTTTTCTCTTGAACCTATATGAATCCTTTATATAAGATTAAATAACCATGGAGTTCTAGACTGGGATCCAGATGTTCTGCTGCTTAGACGAGTGCCTTAGGCAGAAGTTTACAGAATCATTTTCTCAGTGCCTATTTAAGGGGCTTAGATTGAAATGATTATTCCAAGACAGGAAGGACTGAGGCAGATTACTCTGTCACTTTAATAGACCATCCAGCTCCAGTCTTCATGCCACTCAGTATTTAGTAGTTTATACATAGTGTTAACAGGAGAAAATAAAAGCCTTTTCTGAATCCACATACTTCAGAATGGGAGCAAGTTTGAGAGGTAGGGAGTTCTCTTGGTAGGAAAGTTTACGTGTCTTTAGATAGAGGAAGGCTATAAATACGGGCTTCTAGGATGCTGGGTGAGGTTTTTGTTAGTTCCCTGTCCTAGTCTCCTCTCCCCTGTGTATGCAAATCAGCTTTTCACTTCTCATATTTCTCATCTTAGGTCCAGACACTTTATCAGATGAGTTTTGGTGGAACCTAGATGTTAGCATTCTCCTAGGACACTGGTGAGCTATCTCAGTTCCTGTCTTTTACCTCCTCAGCTGATTTATTATTTCCTTGCATATAGTTTACCAGTGCTCTCACCACAGCTATCCAATCTGTTATCCCTACTCAGGATTGTATCTAATCCTGCCCTTCTCAAATATATGTCAAGGTGCTATCTCTTCTTTATTTTACAACATAATCTAATCTGTTTGGCTGGACAGGTTGTTCTCTGACCTGCCTTTAACTTCTTGTTAAAGAATTGATTCTAGCTTCTAGCCCTGGTCATTTTGTCCAGCCAAAATAACATCTGTGTCGGATGCCACAGACATGGCATCTTCAGATGCCACAGACTCACATCCATTCTCAGAATGGATGCCACCTGCTCTCCAGTTTTATCTTCCTAAGTATTTTTTCCTTTCTCCCTAGATTCCTTGCCCAGCTAATCCCAAACTATTCTTCCTCCCTCTCTTTGCTTTCTTCATCTCCCTCTGCTTGACTGCTAGTTTGAGAAGGATCAGCATTCTTGTCCAGATAGTCTCACCTCGGCTGAGACTTCCAGTCTCCGTAACTCCTAGTCCTCCAGGTGTTTTGTTCCATCTGATGTTCCCCACATTTCATATAGTAAGTATGCAGTGCTAGTGTGTATTGAATGGGAAGTCTGGAGGGATTTAGTCTGACTCCTGAAGAAGTCTATACTGAGCATTGACTGTCATGTAATGCCTGGGTTTTGGGTGCAACCAAAAATTTCCATTAATACTTTTGATACCAGTTATAAAACTTCTTCTCCATCAATGGAATTCTGAAAAGATACATGTGTATCTGTTATAATGGAAATTTTTAGTCTTCTGATAAAAGTATGTTTTGGAAAGGAAATTTAAAATGTTTTGAGCACCTCTTCGCTAGATATGGACACTTTGGTTAATAATAAAGTTTTGTTTTTCTGATTGTGAGTGTGCCATGAAAAAAAATCTGTCTTCTGTTATTCTAGTTAATTGGAATGATATCATTTATACTTCCTTCAGTATTGTTTCAGACCAGATGTAGTTCATAAAACGCTTATTTTACTGTATACTACTGGGAATTTGTAGTGTTGGGTTAATATGAAAAAATGATTGGTATGTTAAGATAGGTGTTGGCAAACATAGAAATTGTGTTTTTGTAGAAAAGATCATATGTGAATGATTTGAAATAGCCCCTGTTGATACTTGTTAATGGAGACCGTTTATTTGCGCATAATACTGAAGTGCAATACCCAAGATAATATATATAGAAATTGGAGAATACTCAAATGCATAAAGTACAATGAGAGACAGAAAGGGGGGAGTTAGAAAACACATTTTCTGCTGGAAAACTTAAACTCACCTTAACATAGAAATAAGCTACTTCTCTGCTGAAATGATGGGAAAGCTGTTCAACATGAATGCTTAGATCTGTATGTTTTGTGCAGGGAGCTAAATACCACAGTTCATAAGGTAAATACAGTGTAGGTGGGAAAAATCCATAGGTATGAAAGAAACATGCCAGGACAGGTAAGAGGCCACTGGACAGCAGTACCACTCCTGTTTAGTCACTTAAATTTGTTTTCCCTTTGCTTCGCACAAATTTGTTTTCCCTTTGCTTCCCACCTCATCTCTTCTGATATTTTGTAAAAGAAAAATATCTTGGAAACTGCTTTAAATCAGAAAGGGTTTGTGAAGGGGCCTTCCTGAAATAGACAGAATCTACCAGAATTCTTCAGTTTCCAAATAATGAAATAATGCAACAAGTACCATGATGCATTCCTTTCAACAGTGTGTTGGCAGCAGTAAATCCTCCTTTTAATCAAGGGTCTGCTACAACCCCACATATTGGAGTGCTTTAATAAAGACTCCTTTTCCCAGGAAAATGTGTTCTCCTGGCCCATGGGAAATGTGCTGTGGTTACCGTGACCCAAAAGAGTGTCCTTGTGGATGGAGAAGCTTTCAGAATAACAGTGATCAAGTTTGGTTTAAAAGGCTACATACACTTCAGCTTTGAGTAGTCAAAAGTAGCAATTATCTTATAATATTGTCCCCCACATCAATTCCAAGGATGGAGGACCCCATCTTCCCTTCAGATGGCCTGAACTGCAAAATTGAAAGCTGTTTCAGCACATTCACAAGCAAATTAAAAGCACTTTCAATAAGCATGTAATGCATTCCACAATACTTACGGGATTTTATCTTTCCAAAGATATAGCAAAGATTTTGCTAAAATATATATGTGCAGAGATGTTAATCGTAAAGCTGGAAGAACAGCAGTAACCATTAGCAGTAGTCCACTCCTGGAACACAGAGAACAGAACTTAGAGCATGCTCTGTAGCTTCTTGCCATGGGTATTATTTCATAGTTACTCTCAAGTATATTAGGTGTGTTGGAATTGCTCATATCTGCAATTTCTTCCCTACCCTGTCCATGTTTGTTTGTTTTATTCACGCTTACATTTTGATTCAAGTTAAGCTGTAAGCATTTGACTTATAATATTCGGTACTTAATGCTGTGGTCAGGATGAAGCCACACTGCACTAATAATGCTGTGATAGTACCAAGATTAGTTTTTAAAAACCCTGTGGCCAAACAGCAGTGTTTCTGATGGTTAAGCTGATATTATGGCTTGAGCTTTCTATGATTCTGCCTGAATTTATCTTTTATTAATTCAATATATTTACTTAATCACTTCCCTTTATGTTATATACGAGAAGAGACAAGTAAAAACCTTTCTTCATCACCATTTAGTCAAGCAAATGCGTAGCTTGAGGTGATGAAAACTTCAAACATAGCAGGTATTTTAGGTATAAGATATGTTATGAATCTGTAGTTAATTCTGAGAAGAACATTAATTTTTCGGTTAGAGGCAAAATGTCCTGTGTAGAGTTAATGTTTTGCTTCCACTAAATTAAAAACTTTACTCTGGTTTGAGTTAACCTGTAGGCCCTAAATTAGCCCTAGTCCAAACAGAGGTATCTAAGGTATCTTTATTTCCCTCAGTATTTTGTTCAAGTCATCTGTCTTGTCTCACAAGCTATTGACAACTCAAGAAACTGAACTGCTGTGTATTTAGAAAAAAAAGGGGGGGGGGGAGGGGAGGGAAATCCCAACCAATCATAATGCTTTTACAAAAATCTATTTCTGTTTTCACCAAAGTACAAAGAGAATTAATGATTTGCTTCTTCAGGCCCTATTGTAAGCCTAGACCTTTCTACAGCAAAGTTTCACGCAGTCTTAAGTTATTGTTAGCAAACTCGCCCAGCATAGCTGGAGTTGCAGTGCTTATAATGGCTTTTAACAACCCGTGATCTTAATAAATTTTATAGTAATTGAAATGGTTACTTGCAACTACTGCCAGTTTGTTGAACTGGCAGTTACAGAAGATTCATAGGTTCTTGGGCTTTATTCTGTCAGAATTAGTCTTGATTTTTTTTTTCTTTAAGTATATGGTGGTTGTGAACATTATCATTGATTGAAAGAATCAGAATTAGTTAATCTTTCAGAACCCAGTATATTTTCCTACAATGAAAAGTTCTAGCACAGACAAATACAAGCGCCAGCACTTCAACTGTATCAAAATGCAAGCCTAGAATTGTATCAGAGCTACTAAGTATGGCCTTCAGTTTGTGTTAGCTTTGTCAGTTATCTGGAGTGGCTTCCCTGAGGTGTCAGTTATGGTAGTTACCTAACTACTGCATCATCAGAAAAGCACTGTTTTTCATTTTGGCTTTTAATATGACCTGATAATTAGAATACAGAATCCCCATATGTTTGCAGCTTGTCTCAGGATACCATTGTTTCGTTGTACTATACCACATAGATTTTTCTAGGAGATCTTTTGGGTGATGATGAGGCCCTCTGTTCAGGAAAAAATACCTTGCAGTGACCACTGAGCATTCACAACCTGTTCCCACCACAATCTATATAAATTACATAACGTGCATAATTTACTTCCTTCATGTGCTCTGCTTTAATATCTGCTTTCATAACTGCGGAAATCTTAATGCTAGCTTAAGACTGTGGATCTAGGAGGCTCTGAAAGGAAGCAGTGGCCCTCTAATCGGGGGAGTGAGTGAGTCATATATAATGTGAGGCTTTTTAGTCTGCCTGTAAAATGAATAAAATGGTTGAAAATCCTCACAGCATCTGCAGTCCAGAGACCACTTTGAAACTGTCTTCTCCTTGCTTGGAGACCAGGCTCCTGTGATGGAGTATTCAATCCTAGGGTGGTTTCGCTGTGGTTATCCATAGCCTGCTCTCCATACAGTGATTGGCCTTTTATTGTCCAGACCCTTTTAAATCATGTTATACCAGTTTTGTTCTTGGCTCTCTTGAAAGCAACACCCTAAGGTTAGCTAAGATTTGGAAGGTTTTTTTCTTTCTGGATGACAATTTGTAGAAAAGTCATCCTAAGTTAAATTCAGCATGATGCCACCTGTCAAATTGCATAGAAGTTGTTGAATTTTAAGTATCCATTTCATCAGTCTTTTGCTATAATTGTAGCTTAGTGATGTTATTCTTATCTCTAGACTGTAGATTTAAAATGTTACATCACCTTGATTAACTCATATCCTTCATTAAAAGTTATCTCTTTCCTTTTTTTTTTCTGCATTTAGATGTCAGTTCTTTATGTTCTTTGTAACTCTTTGCTAGCTTATTCTGTTCCATAGCAGATCACTTTTTTCTCTAACTAAATGATATCAGAAGCTTTGCAGAATAAACCAGGTTAGTAGCCAAAGGGGAAATGATGATGGCAATAACTTTTACAGATAGTCTTTTTTATATTCATTAGAAAGTAAGAAGACAAATCTGTCTAGAGAAATGTTTTTTCTTTTTATCTGTTAAATTTTGTCCTGCTTCAACTGAACAGGAACTTATAATACATGTCAAATCCAGGAGTAGGAGCTGTACCACTTGGAAGGCACAGAAGACAGAAAAGGTCTGCAACAGCTATAGGGCCAGCTGAAGGACTTGATAGTGGTTAGATCTTTTCACTCTCAACATTATGCGCCAGCTGCTGCTCTCATCTCCAGCCTCCTGTTTTCCATCATTAGAGGCAGGTAAAAGAACTCCCCTACATTTTCCATCTACTGGTGGGGAAAAGTGAAAGATCAGATTTCTCCCTGGTAGTGCTGAGCCCTAGTGCACCTTCTATTTACAGTCAGTGAAAGTATCAGTCTTCGTTATACACAGGAAGTCTACTTATACATGGGGAGTCTGCTGCTTCAAAACCTCATAAGGAAGAGGATGCCACTTGATGTAAGCATTCTTAAAGAGAGCATAAAGGACACTACAGTTACAGCTAAAATACGCTGAATGTACATTACTGGCACAACCTTAATTCTACCTCTTGTGAAGAAATACAGCAAGAGTAGATGCGTGTTCAGTATGAGCAGAATAAATTGATGCTGATAACTGGATGTCTGTGAGTAGCCTCTTTTGTGTAACTTGTGTGGGTTGGGTATTTTCTGTGTTAATAGTTATCATGATAACATAAATACATTTTAGTGTAATGAATTTAAAAATCTGTATTAGCTTATTAGTTATACATATATGGTAATATATACAATTTATATATCAGTGATAAATTATACCAATATGGTAATCATATATCATTTGGCTTTCAGAGCTGTATGCAAAATTACATGTTCCAGACTATGATGAGTGCTACTTTTTTCTAGGACTTTAACTATATCACAATACTGATTAAATAGTCTTCTCAGTGTCTCAGGGAAGCAAGTTAGTGTAACCCTTTGGTCTCTGAGGCTAAGTAGCATTCAATACAGACTTCAGAGAAAACTTTGGACAAGATATGTAAATTTGATGCTAGAAGGATGTGTTTATATATATACACACTAATGTAGATAGAATGTGTGCATCCGTGTGCATCCACATGGAAGGACTGTGGCCAGTCCTACACAGATTTGATTAAGACAAATCTGAATGACTGAAAACAGTTATTTCATATATAAGATTAGCAAATGACTGATTGTTGCTTGAAGATCATGAGGCACTTATACATATGTCAGGGTTTCAAATCCTTATCAACCTCTATCTTAATATATAAATTAAATCATACTTTTGTTGCTCTGGGAAATTCAACTTTCTGAAGAAAAGTCTTTTAGTTCTCTATAGGGTTTATTTTAGAGTAATTGAAAAATTGTGAGGGAATTAATGAAACTGAAGAGTTTACAGGAAGAAATTCTTTTTACTGTTATTGTCTTTATGCAATGCAACCTACAGCCTGATAAAAAACACTAAAATTACAGACAAAGTAATTTTATTTAAAATAAACATTAAATGGTATGAAATGACATTGTATTCTCTGGGTAAGAGAATCATTTGAAAGTAAATAAAGAGTTCTCATGATTAAAATGCTGCACACATTTCAGGAGGTGTGCAGAGATGAAGCCTGGTTTTGTAGACTTTCTGTGTGAATACTGGCAAGTCACTTAATTTCTCTGTTCTCCAATTCCTGTTTTACAAAACATTAAGAGTATGAGTAAACTTTTTTTTTCTTTTTTTTTAACTGTCTCGTTTACTCCTCTAGTAAATTTTCTGGGTACAGACTATGAGTTGGAGGGGTATTAGGGCATATATTCAGAACTGAATCTGGGTTTTTTGTTTGTTTTTCTTTCTTTTCAACCAACAGTAAATAGAGCACCTGTTCTTGTTGATGCCATTTCACAGTGTAATTTAAAAAATGGCATTTTAATGTTACATTCTAAATAAGATCCATTTGAAAAATGTCATAATGCTTGACACAATTAAAGAAATGCTTTTAAATAATATTTTCATCTAAAATGACATTCATAGAAGAATATTGCAAGCTAAAAATAAAGATTAATTCAAATCATTCGCTTGTTACTGTGGTGTTTTGCTTTGATTGTCCATGATTTCTCTGTAATTGAGGCAAGCAGAATTACTTTGAGATTTTTGCTGCTTTCATTTTTTTAAATAAAAACTTGCTATACTAAGTATTTTAAAATCTTTTTAATTATTTCACCAACTTGGAAAAATCTACTATTTGTTCAGTTTTAACCCGACGCAAAACCCTGTGAGAATATTCCACTGGTTCCTTCAGATTTTTCTTTTATAATGTGGTAAATCCCTAGTAGTCAGTAGGTAGGAATCTCCCTGATTTCATCCCTGTGTCTCGTAGGTGTATGTTTTATATTTCACTCTGGCTTTTTTACTTTGTTTTGGCAGACGCAGAGTGCTTGCTATATCCGATGGAATTGAACACATTGGGAATCTTCGCTGGGAACTTGCATTATGCCTTCTAGCTGCTTGGACTATCTGCTATTTTTGCATTTGGAAAGGAACAAAGTCAACTGGAAAGGTAAGGTTAAAATTCTGTGCATTAGCTGAAGTATGACTCATGTCCTGTGTGTTACTGTTTACATTTATTGACAATGGTAGAATTTTAAATGCCTTACATTGTTTTAAGTAGCTGTATTTTGGAATACCGAAGATGTGTAACATAATTGCAAATAAGTCATACTGCATTTTGTTTTGTTTCTTTTGATTTTTTTTGTCAATATTTTCCATCTAATTATGCTAGATGAGTCTCATTTCTTTGCTAATTTAATGTTCTATGCAAGTTATGAGTTCTCGAATCTTGAAACTGATGCTGAGTCAGTTTGATTTCTGTGCTCATGGTATGCAAAGTTTGAATTTAATTCTAAATTGAAAGGATTTGAAAATCCCAGTGACACAAACAAATTACACGTGTAGACTGAGGGAATTAAGAAATGCAAGTAACAATTAGGAAATAAAAGTATGTAATTCAGAAGCATAAGTAGACTGGAAAAAATACAAATTGTCATCCTTAAATTGTCTACAATTTAAGGAGTAATGTCAAAAGCAGGAACAGTGAAAAACCTGAGAGGTGAAGATGGATGAATTAGAAAAAAATCCAGTAATCCATGCAATTTACAGAGTGAATGCTCTCACATACCAAATATCCACCAGAGAGGGACTACTTTAAGGAAAGAGGTTGCCCCCAGAGTAGTACAAGACATAGTTCTGCCAAGCATGCCATTTGTGGGCTAAGCTGAGAGAGAAAAATAATCATAATTCTGGAGGGGTCTAAAAAGAAAAAAACACTGTTTTTGCTTATTGAAACTAAATAGCACATGAAATATGTGGGTGGATTGAAATGTTTTGTTTGTTTAATTTTGAGTTGTTTATTACTTAGTTTTTAAGTGTGACTGTGTTTTTCTTTTTTTTTCTATAGGCTGCGTTTATAAATAATATGTGATTGAAATGGTTTTTTTTTTAATTTAGAGAATGTCAAAATGAAATTTTTCAGCTTTGTCAACTGCAAATCCTTCTTCCTTTCAGTTTTGGCTGAAATTATTTGGTGAATTCAGTGTCTACTTGCTAACTGTGTCAGTCAATCTGGAACTGCATTTTTCATTTGAGCATTTGTGCACACGGATTTATGCAACCCTTCTTTTTATCAACTCACTGCACAAAAGATGCTAAGAACTGTCTAGAGATACAAAAACCAAAAATAGTTTAGAGGGAAGAGTAAAAAAAAATGAAGCCAAAAATGTAAAGAAGCAAAGGTGAGATAAGGAAATGACAAGATAAATATCCCCTATGCCTTTGAAGTGTGCACACCAGGGAGATACAGAAATGGTTTAGAGTTGTCTGAGGAGCTACCGCTGGCAGTAAAGAAATGAAGCTGAGCAAATAACTTTTTCTGTCTGTCAAAAAGAATGTCTGAAGATTGAGATACGTCTCGTCTCAAAGGCAGAGGAAAAAACACATGGTGTGTGCTCGTGCATACATGTGCATGCGTGTACTCACACAGTGCATGCCATGCAAAGCGGTGCAAAACTGTACTTAAACAGCATTTGTCCAGATCAGTGGCTGACAGAGAGAGCCTCAAAGGATCACAGGGAAGATACACTTTGTATTTGGCATTTCTGTGATTTGCATTTAAGCTTCTCTTGGTTTTCATGTACATAGCACACCATATTTCTTCAACTTGAACCCTTACCCCTTTCCTAATTTTCGGAGGTAATTAAAGTGCCGCTGATCTATTTGAGAGACCATTCTTTTGATCGCTTAGCTGAAACCTCAGCTTACTAGTAGGTGGAATACAATTTATTTTAGATCAATGTAATTTTGATAGCTGCCTTTCTGATGAGATTAACTGAAGCAGGCTGATACAGAGGCAGCAAAAATAGTGGGTACTTCTCAAACAAAAATTGAGGAAAAAAATAAAGAATTTAGTACCCACTGTTCTGCTCTAAGTGTCTCAATCAAAATAAAAAATCTGCAGATGCAGATAGGTAGATTCCTGTGGCTTTCTGTTCCTCAGGACATACTGCAGCTGTCAGCAGTCCCTCTGTGCAGAGGATGCACTGCTTATCAAGGAACATGCAGTAATAAGGACCTTTCATAGACAATATGGGTCCTTTCTGTCTCCAGTTCTGCTCTGTAATTGGTAAAGGATACTTTTACTAGATGAATATGCAACATTGCACTTGGTTTCCAGTATTTTTTTTTGCTGTAAATAGATTTCCCTTTTTGTCAGATTGACTTAAGAATTTCAATATTCCTTCATATCTCTTATTACAGCCAAAGTCACTAAAAATCTTTGTCATCTCACTATCTCCCTGGACTGGTGAAAAGCATATATAGCAGTTTGGTCTTGTAGATGTTGCAAATGAAAAAAATGTTTTGAAATAATGATGGCAGAATGGTGGCCTTAGCTGCACTTTTGGTTCGTGTTTGAACTTGTTTTTTGCACTAGATTCAGAGACCAGGTAGTCATTTTCAGGAGATATTTACGGCACTCCTAGATTTTTATTTTGGTAATATTGAAAGTGTTTTCAAAGTAGCATGTTGAATTTCCTTGACATTTTGGTTGAATTGAGTAATTTCAATAACACATTTAATCAAAGTGGAAAACTACTTAGGTTTTTATCACTTTCAGAAGCATTTTGAAAGCAATATGTCTATGGGCCAGAACAGAAAGAGAGAAGGGGAAAGAGAGAGGAAGCAGATAAGATGAGAAAGGGAGCATATATGAAAGAGAAATTTGCTGTGTTTGCCTAACAGTTTAGTGAAATATTCAAGAGCTTTGTGCCTTTCCTCTTTTTACTCTTCATCTTAATACATAGTGAAAAGAAAAATCCAAGCCTTAAAAGCTGTCATAAAATAAAACCATCCTTCTCCGGCTAGTGCTAACATAACTACTCCGATTATGAATATTTAATATTTTAATATATTAAATATATTAACTATATTAAATCTAGCATCAAGCTGTACTCCACAGGAAGCATTTGAGACACAGTGATGTTGCAACCTTTTCCCAGCACTGTTCAATTGTCATTTTCTTAAGCTCTGTCCAGTTTCTTTTGAAGCGAGGACATAGATAGATTTGCACAAAGGCATTGTACAACTCTGTCGTATTCATAAGTTCATTGCCTCTCTGTTCAATCATCTTGCTTTTTGAATGCATCAACATATCTCTATCTGGACCTGATCTTGTTAACTTTTAACTGGGCAGGTTCCATAGAATTACAGAATCACAAGATTGTTCATGTTGGAAGGAACCTTGGGAAATCCTTTGTCTAGACTTGCTCAAGGCAGGGTGTACACTGAATTCAGACTGGTTTGCTTAGCGCTTCTTTAATAAAAATACTCTTAAGGATAGAGATTTCACAATTCTTGGTGCAATCTCTACCTATAGATAACTTTTTTCACAACAGGAGTGATTTCTTATTTTTTTTTTTATTCCTACATACAGTGTTTTTTTCCAATAGTTAATTTTATTACTGAATTATGTATTCAATTGCTTGAAATTCATTTGTATCTGTTATCTGTGATCTTTCCCAATGCTGAGTTGTCCCTTAGTATTTGGTCCCACTGATTAGTTGGATCTGCTCAATTGGATGTAGTGAAGGGCCATGCAAGAGTAATTTGTCAAGAAACTGTAAGCAAGCTGTGTATTAAAAGGTCGGACGTTGGAGAAAACAGTAACATGTGGTTGTTTGCCTGGGACATCTTGATGAGGCCTACTGACAATAATAGGAAGCTGGCTTAGCTGGTCGTTTTGACAGTGTTGGTAGTTTGTGAATGTGATGGGCCGGAAAGGATCACTGAAAACTATCATACCATTTACAATGAGAAAATAAGATGGCTAAAGAATTGTTCGGAAAGAAATTGTGCTAAGTTAGTATTTTGCTAAAATTAGTGAGGTTTAACTACAGGTGGAGAACCCTATTCTTTCATCTGTAGCACTTCTGGAAACTTTTTGTCTTAGGCTCAGTGAATAGCTCATTACATAATAGATACTCGAACTCTTGAGTGTTTATTCCAACCGAGCAACTCCACATTATTCATTAAAATATAACTCAAAAAAAAAAAAGGCAATTCCACTTAAATATTGGGTGTGTTTTATCTTCTTGTTGAGTAGAATCTCAGATTTTGTGTAAGCAGTTCAAAATGCCAATGTAAGCTGCCAGGCTCTGGCTGGCTGTATGTAATGTCATCTCTCACTACTGACCTCAACATGCTACTTCCTTCTCTTTTTACAGTCTTTCTCGCTCCTCATGCATTTACACTGCTCGGGAGTGCAGTATGATATATGGACATTTCACTGTTCATTCCCTTGGATAACTTCATTATCCAGGCTGGAATCAGTAGAGGACAAAGTACTGACAAATGATTTTTCATCCTGATGGGATCAGGATGGGGAGAAGGACCAGTTACCTGTGTCAGGCAGTGAACACCTGCATGAACTGGCTTGTGCATAGGCAGAGCTGTTTACTTATGCTAGGAAAGGCCATGAGTTCATCGTCTTCTGGCCTCAAGCAGGTCCCTGCTCGCCCCCTCCATGAACTGTAAGTAGCTCCTTTTGCTTTTCTCACAGTTTGCACTTGCATAAGGGCTTGTGTATCACCCCAGAAGATTTTTGGCTTGCATATTCTTCTGTCTATACTGGTTTTATGCCAAAATGTTCTGCATTGTAGTATCTTTGACATATTGACAAGCTTGCATAGCAGTCATATTTTTGAGTGCAGAAAGTTATGTGTTAATGTTAATGGTGAACATGATCTCACATCTGCTTTATGGCAGTGAGTTTCTGTTGATGTCAGTCTGCCTTCTGATTTACAGCTGTTCAGAGGAGGGGTATGTGCTCCTGAAACAAGGGAAATAGTCGAAGATACAGGTAAAGATTACCTGCCAAGACCTGTAATTCAGACAGGAGCTTTTCATACCTATTGCCCATCATGTTTTGTGCCCTCCCATCAGGAGTTAAGCCCTGCTTGCCAGCAGTTAAGACTGTCAGTACCCTCACAGAAAATTTATTTTTCAATAGCAGGCTGTATAAAGACCTTAATGGGTTCAATGAGGCAGAAAAAAAAGAAAAGAAAAGAAAAAAAAAAAGAGTAAAGGGACAGAAGCAGAAAATAAAAGAGAAAGATGTGTGGAAGAAAAAAAAAAATGGGCCCCATTGTAGGAGCCCAGGAAAAGGAACTAGGCAGCAATGATTGTATCTCCTGAAGTGTCTTTTGTTTTAGCCTGAAGTAATACCAAAGAATAGCCCTTCGGAAAGGCTTTAGCACTCTGTCCAAGGCAGATCTCTGTATTCAAAGGGGAAAGTAGAACACTCATGAGATGCATGCAGAATTCCTGCTATCCACTGCCTGTGTGAAGTTTTAAAACAGCCACTGAGAGTTTTTTTTTTCCACTCTCCTGTTCACTGAGCATTTAAGGGCATCTCAGATTGTTAATAAAGGAGATTTTTCTGCCTCTCCTTCGAGAATGGTTTTCTCAAAATTCTTTTTGGCAGTAAGGGAAAGTATTAAGTAAATAAACTTAAATTATTTTTTCATTATTTGATTCCTTCCAGCTTTACCTTAGCCACAGAGATTGCCTTTTATATGAACCCTTACTCAGATCAGATCTAAGCCCTGATCCACAGCCCAAGCAAGTCAGAAGTGTGTTTCAGAGCACTGAAAGACAGCTCAGCACGCATGCGCATGTGAGAATTTGGGGGCAGAGAAGTCATCTGATTTATCTAGCTGAAGTATGAAAAAGCAGTGTGAAAGAAAGGCCAGGTGTGATAATTCAGCAATATTTGCTTAAAAATTAAAGATTGCCAAAAACCACAAAATAAATTCAGAGATGAACATATCATGCTAGGAGAGACTTATTTATTATCTGGATAAAGGTGACATATATGGATTTGCTCCTTCCATGATATTACCAACCACTTTTAGCCCATTATTGAAAAATAAATGTATAGACACAATTAAAAAAAAAAAAAAGAAAAAAAAAAAAGGAAGACTTCAGAAAGCGAATAGTTTGTCATTTGGTTTTCTGATGACCTCTTTCATTCCTCCTCTTAGAGACCTTAGGGTCTCCTGGCATTTCTGCTGTCCTTCACCAAAAGAATTAGCAAACAATACCATGCAAAAGATTCTTGAACAGGAGCCAAAATATAAGAGGATCTGTGTAGTCCAGTTGATGGTGGTGGGAATGTTAGGGCTACAGCATTATTTTGAGTTGCATGAGACACTGCTTATATCTATCCTTAATAACTCTTGAGGTTTTATGAAGTTATGCTTTCGTATTGTTATTAATATATTTTGTCCATTCCCTAATCTTTTCCTGGGGGTTCAGAAAGTATAGGAATACTGCTATAGTTGGCTCTTGGTTTGTGCATTTGAAATGTCACTTGCAACTTTTCTTCAACAGGAACCTACAGGGTACTTTTAGCTCTCAGTGCAAGTGCAAATATACAAGAATTGGTATCTTTTTATAGCACTATTCTTAGTTTTGTATTTCTTCAGTGAAATGAACAGATAACGTTTCTTTATTTGCATACAGGTAGTTTGTCCTTGGTGGACACTAATTTATATAACTTCAAATGATCAGCCCATTCTTAGCAATCTACAAAGCATTTTGTGGGTGTCCCTCCCCATGACATTATATTCAAAGATACTGCAGCAAGTTTCCCCAGGGGAAGAGCAATCTCTTTAGGTTCTGCAGTCAGGCCAGATTTTTAGTTTTATCTACAATGTACAGATGCCTCTTTAGAAGAAGTTTTGCTTTGTTTACCACACTGCTCCTGTGAGATTCACAAACTTGAATTCTGTATAGTCTCTGGAGTTGACTAACATGGACTGAATCCAAACTCAGTCTTAAGAGTGAGAAAGCTTAATGAAATAAATTGCTACATGAGCAACAAAGGCAGCGTCCGGCAGCTGCTGGTGCCCTGTTGGTTACTAAGACACATCCCAGAGAAATGAGTTGGCTACAGTTTAACTGTTCAGCAGAAATGAATAGCAGATACATTAAAAAAAAAAAATCTTTTTAAGCTTGATTGCGTCAGACCGCAGAAGTGGTGTCCTTTGCTGTCTACATAACACAAAAAATTAAGTAACTGGACTGAAAAAAAAATGTGTTTATTATTATCTCAGATAACAGCAGTTCAAGTCAGCAAATATTACTGTGATTTAGCTTGTTTCCCACTTGGCTCTAGCCTCTGAGGTTAGAATCTCAATTTCCCAAGTCTTGGATGAACAAAGTGAGATGCTTCTGTTCCCAAAGACTTTGCCTTCACATCCACGTAGCAAATATCCAGGGATCTGTGTTGAAGTGACAGTAAAAGGAGAAAAGAGTATTTGCCTAATATAAGAATAGAAACCTATGGCAAAAACACACTCAAGTCAGACTGTTTTTTAGGCCAGTATCTTAATTGTGTGAACAGTGTCCTACTCATCGTATCAGCTTATCTTCTCACACTGTGAGCCTTAGCTCCAAAACACAATTAAATGGTAGCATGCTTTGTCAGATATTCTACAAATGGGCCTTGAGATGATTTAAAAGTTTTATTTAGAGGTTATAGTGAAGAGAAAATACAGCACAATAAGCCTGTAGGAGAAATATTAGTTTAGCTACCTGTATCATAGTAATGTAGTATCCATAAGGAATCGAGAGGGAAACAATTGGGGAACTGGAGGACAGGGGTATTTATTAATTTTAAGTGGTAAAAGTGTTGTTTTTATAGGTATTATAACTGTTACTGCATACATAATATAGCAAATGATTTATGGTAAATATATCTCTGTCACCATAACTGTCACTATGGCGGTAAGGACCTATATGCCTATGCCTGAGTGGAATAAAAAGGAACAACTTTTTGTCATTGTGTAGGTAGAAAAACACACACCTTTATTCAATAATAAATTATAAGATGTGTATTATCCTATGAAATATCTGAATGTCCCATGTGCAAGACTCTTTCATGATTACAAAATTTATCAAAGAAAGGTTTGAGACTGCTCTAGGGATGTTATTTATTACATGCTTGTTTACAAGCTGGCTACTGGCTGCCCAGGATTAAGTAATGATGTGGTATTTCTAGAGAACAGTGTGTGGTTCTGGTTAGTAAGTCATTTAGGGATGACCTGAGTGCTTGAAAGACAACTAAGGAAAATGAAGCAGGAGAAGCAATCAGTCTGAGTGGGAGATGGCGATGAATATTTTGGTCAAACTCTAGTTCTCTTGAAAATCATGCTTCACTGAAACATTCTCCAAAGCATCTAATAATTATATGAGGATTACATTGACCTGGAAAACCCAGTTGCATGTTCTGTGCCATGAAGTCAGAGAGCAAACCACCCTCTACTGTCCTCTGAATCACAGCAGAAGTGACAGAGATTTAAGTCCTTAGAAGGATCTAGTCAATGATTTGGGGTTGACTAAAGTCTTACTTTTTTTTTTTTTTAAACCTCTTAAATAATTTCCTGCCATATTCTGGCCTTCATATCTTTATCTACTTTGTGAATGAAACATTTTCAGAATATGTAAGAATCTACTGACTGGAGGACTTGGTAAGAGCTTGACTGGCATGTCTAGAGCACCTAAGAAATCAAATCCATTTAGTGCCTTACAAATTTTTTGTTTCTGCCTATGTAAATATAGTAACAAAAATGGAAATTTGTAAGAGATGAGTTCGGGCCACTGGAAATTCTTCATAGAAATGTGATTTATCAAGAGCAGTCTGATACTCAGCCCATAAGATTCAGGTTTTTGAGTGTATGTGTACCTAATACCAGTATCTGGCTTACTGTATGTAGTGGGAAACAAGCTGGCATTTAGAAGTCTGAAAATCTTGGAAGGTTTTGATTTATAAAAAGCTTGAACTTTTTAAAGACCTTTTCAAAATGGAAATAAAAAACCCTCAGCTGATTAATTAGCCCTAATTTATATTTAAAATTCTTCCTGAGTGATTTTTAAAATTGACTTTTACTTGATTAAATAGCAGTCTTTGATTTTGAGGTATTTGTGGTTCTGATAATGGCCTGCTTAATGGCAGCTCTGCATAAATACTTTTGCTAGAAATAATGAGCTCAGCCAAGATGCTGAAGTTTGCATCTTCCCTATCCGTACTCTTCTCCATGCTCACAACCACGTGACAGGTCTTCTTGTTCGTACACTAGATTGTAAGCAAATGCATTCTTATTCTAGGTAGTCACAGTTACAGGGCACTAGGAAGCAATATTTAATTGTTTTTTTCTACTTCCACACTGTCCGATTTATGGAGGACATTAAAATTAATTAATTAACTATTCTCCTCAGGCAAAAAAAAAAAAAAGAGAGAGAGAAAAAAAAAAAAATCTATATAGGTGCCTGTAGGGTACGGCGCTCGGAAGATCTCGCGATGTACGGGAAGAATAGGGAACTAAGGCATATGCCATATTAGGTAAAGAGCAACGCTTATTGGCTATATAGGCATGCTTCCGCCTTTGCTACCTTTATAAGATCCAGCCTGCGTATATTAAACGCCATTTGCAGCATCCTCATATTGGTGTCTGTGCTCTCTGGCCCAGGCACGGGTGGGACGTGCCTGGCCGCCTCGGCGGACGGAGTCGATTGCCAATGTCAGGCAACAGTGCCAGTAGTGGCTCTAACAGACCACCTTTTCTTTTGGTTATCTCTTTTGAATTTTCCAGTGGTAAAATTGTATCTGCTTGTCAAACTGTAGTGCTCATTTTGCGAAAGGTTTTCTGGATCTTTCTGATCTTGAAAATTAGAAATTTTATACCACACACCTCCTTTGGAACCACAGAATTGTTTTGGGCAGACATTTTTTATAATTGTTAGGATTTTCATGTTGTGCATAATTATTAATAATGTATTTTTCTAAAAAGTAATAAATCACCTACCTTACATTTGCTTTTAAATCCAGTTAATATTGAAAATGCCTCTTTTGAGTTATGATTTGTGTATCCATAGAAGCAATAGGGTAGCAAATAGAGTAGCAAAAGCCTCTTTTCAAACACTGTATGAGAAATTTCACAGAAAACCATGGTAGTTGAAAAAGAGCATCTTCCATAGATCATGCATCATCTGCAGCACTAAAAAGTCTGAATTTGTGAAGTTGAGAAGTGACTGGAGAAGCAGGATGGCTGGCTAAGTGTAGCATGCAAAACTTTTTGTTCTTAGTAGAAATTGTTTCCATATTGACAATGACTAGAGCACCTCTGCAGAGATACCAGAGCTGTTGGACTGTAGTAGGAAAATTATATTTCTGTAGTCATGCTGATATGCCTTTCTGCATCAACATTGAAAAGCAGAATAAAAATTATTATTGCCTTTCACATCTATCAGGCAACCAAGCTTTTTATTGATAGCATGAGTGTACTGCAGCGAGCATGGTTTTGTCCCCAGCTGCCTGCCCTGTATACACAAATCTTGTAAAGTCACTGAGATCTGAAGGTTCCTCAGAGGTTTTATCCTGACAAAGGCAATTGGTGGTTTCAGTTCAGTTCTCGAGAGGTTTCAGCATCCTCAAAATAGCTGTGAACAGTCAGCAAGCTAAAAACTCTAAATTTAATGTTAAGGATGTACAGGGTATGGAGACTGTTATAACAATTCAAATACTGATTTCAGGTAATTACCAGCAATATTTTTCATTGATATTGCCTTGGTATAGCCTAAGGGAGCCATAGAGGGTTTCAGGGGAGGGAGATTAACAAGGCATTAAGCTTTTCAAGCATTAACTAAAATATATTTACTCCCTATTAAAAAAAAAAAAAATAGCTTTGCCTTATAGCGTTAATAAAACCAAACACCTCAGCTTGCAGATAAGCATAGACTTATTTTTCTGTTCTTTAAATTCTGTGATCCTGTTACAAGATGAGGACTGGTCAGTTATTAAGTGTTAAATAAAACCATTATATTTCCATGTTTGTACGAGGATTCTTTTGTTTGTTCTCCCAACTAGCCTATTGCAGTGGCCCACTCTACACAGGAGTTGTCGCCATTTAGAGCTTAATTTCATTGGTGTCATGCAGAAGTACTGTTATTTCCTCTGCTCAGCCAGGGGGGTTGTACTAGACGATGTGAGGTCCCTTTCAACCTCGACCATTCTGTGATTGTGTTACCTTATGTCGGCAGATGATTGTTAAAACTTACCAGCCAGGGAAAACTGTTTTGCCCATTCAATGCTTGTTCACTTATGGTTTCTGCAAGCATAAAGCAAAGGATTAAAGTTCACTAGTTCCTATTCATGACTAATCCTGTGAAGAAGCTGTTGTGATGAATTGTGTAAACATTGAGCTGGCACATTCTGTAGTAGCTGTATCCTGAGAAATCTGTTTTTAGTCTTTTAGATTTGTATGGCTCAATTCATTGCATGAAGGGGTGTTTCTCACTCTCAACAGATCTATGATGTATTTTTCTACATTCTCTCACAAGCCAAGCCACCTCAACTTCAGCCTTTGTACTATGATGTGGCCAGGATGTTCAGAAGAACAGTCTTTCTTTTAGGCCAAAAGAGGGGCCAAAATTTGTACCTAAAGTACCAAATTTGGACATGTAAGGGTACTCAGGTGTATAAAAACGCACATTGGCAGTGCAGTTAGTTTAATTCTCAAGACCTTCATGGCTATTTATTCATGAAATTGTTGCATAGTTTGATACCTAGATATATTTACCACTTCAGTGATACATAAGCATCTAAGTCTTTTGTGGTTTTGGCACTGAAAATTGCAGTACTGAAATACATGGCAGTTAAGAGCACCAAAAGCTGCTGAAAACCTGTCCTCAGGAACATTGGTCCTAATGTACATCCATGAAGCACCTAAATCCAAGAGCTACTGGTTCTCACAGTAGGTGCCCTTCTATGTTCTTATCTCTATAAATAACTTTGTAAACTTGTCTCTCAGCTATATTGCAATAAGAGAAACTTGGTGTAGAAACCGGCATGCTAGAAATTTTTATTTTGCTTCCAACTGTTTAAACATTAGCATTGCTCTGACAAGGGTTTAAAAAAAAAAGCATTTTGAGCTTTGGAATGCAAATTAATGTAGCAAGCAATTAAAGTCAATTAAAACAGGATACAGTGCAATTAGAAACAGTTGTGTTCACATTTATATGCAGAGAAGCTTGGTAAATTGAAAGGAAAGTAAACAATGCAGGAAACTTTTAATGCTTACAGATGTGATGATAATAATGGCATTTGGTTTCTAAAGCATCCCATCCTTCACCTCAGGAGCTCTGAGAAGCATGATAAATTGAGCATGGCAATTCATGCACTGGGCGCAGTTGCTTAGCATCCTGGGGGACTTGGACATCTAAGTGTGGTGGCCTTCTCTGCCCTCTTGGAACATGGTGTACTTTGTTACTGGCTGCAGCAAGAGAAGCTTGCATTTCTAACACTCTTGTAGCTTTATAAATGTTATCAGTGACAAAATATTAACAGCAATGTTAGCTGGCTCACAGGAAAAGCCTATCTTTGCCTCACATGCTTTCCTGCTGTCTCTTCTGTCATTGTTCTGGATAACCGTATTAGTTCTTGTCAGAAATGTTGAGCCAATTTTCTCCCTATTTACAATCCCTTTGCACCTGGCAGCCAGAGAGGGAGAGTCCTTTTTCCTGTAAAGCTGTGGCACAACTGCCAGCCACAATAGTTTCCTCATGATAAAAACTACTGGGAGTTGTGGTTCTAGTACTGTGGTAAGCTGTGGATGGACTACAACAGGTACTCTGAAAAAGAAGATACAAAATTCAGATGGCTTGTAGCTCTATGAGTCTGGCTGGCTGCTGTGGGAGTGCAGGTTATTAGGCAAGAACACTCTTACCTTTTCTGTCACGGGTGTAGGGATGAGCGGCTTCTACTCTTCTTCCATGATGGAGCTGAATGAGGAAATGCACCCAAAGGAACTTGGGAATAATATGTGCTTCTATAAAACAACCTTTTATATGCTCATGTAAAAGGGTTCAAAGGCAGTGGGAGGGTGCTCAGGATAGCAGAGACTGAAAACCTTTTAGTTTTAGTTAAGGAAGCATGATGCAACAAAACATCATTCTTTAACTTGCATTGCACTCAGGTGCAGTAGCTTCCATGTCATGACATGTCTGTGACTGCTGATTGTCCTTATTAGAAGCTGCTGTTCATTTAAAGGAAGTGGAGAAAAATACCTGGCAATGAATTAAATGTAGAAACATGAAAACCAGCCACTGGTTTCTCTGTTCTCTCCATGCAGCATATGGCCATAAGACTCAGAGCAGCACCATGTCTGTTCCAGGAACTTCCTCTCATTTCTCATTAAAATGACAACCCATTTTTATCTGACACTTCCCTGTGCAGAGCAGTCTGTTTGGACATGGTCTGTTGGACCAGTTAGCTACAGTATGCTTTTCCACTAGTAGTGAATAATAATAATAAATAGAAGCGCAGGGATCAAGCTTTCCGTTTTGTATTTTTATTGATTGGTGAATTAACCAATTCACACTTCAGAGACTCATAGGAATGTTGTGGTAATTTCCATTTTCTGGAAAGATTATATTTTCAAAAAGGATAAGGTCCACAGATCATGAATGCTCACCTCCAATTAAAGTGAGTGACAATGAAGTATCTAAAAGTGTCCTGGACAGTTGGACACATTTGTGTATTTGCAGCATGATTTTTAAGCACCTCCATTCTCTGAGTGTGCCAACTGAGGCACCCTTAGGAAGGGTTATATCTGGAGTTAAATATCCAACATTGTCTGAAATTCATGACTCTGACTCTTATGAGTCATGGACAAGTGTTTAAGAATCCTGACTGTCATGGTGCATGCTCTGATGCAACTCTTCCTTTTATATAAGCCAGCAAATAGATTTTCTTTTTAAAATATTTGGTTTTGGTAGTATCTTTGATCAAAGGACTTCCCCACTCTTGCAGCTTGTTAAGTCGTTTTGGCTTTTGCAAGACATGTATAATACCTCATCGTTTTAGGATCTTATACCTACTTTGCACAGGTGAAAATGAATACAGAGGATAATGGAGAAGTAAGTTGAAATTATTACTCTATTTAAAGGAAATATAGTGAAATAGAATCTGTCATTTTATCTATCTCAGACTTGGAATAGCTAGATATTGCTCTCAAATATATGTTTGTGTATTAGAAGCAATTCTGCTGTTTTTTTCCCAAAAAGAGATTTTTTTTTTCAAAGAAGCACAGTTGTTTCCCATGCACAAAAGTTTCACCGATTTCTGAGTTAAAAAAAAAAATAAAGACCATATATATATGAAACTGGAAACTTCTGATTTTGAGTGTTTAGAAATCTTGTTTGAAGGTGCTCAGCGTAAGTGTAACTTACAGGTTAGGTTGTACGATGTTGGCTTGATGAAATGCTAATTTTTCAAACATGGCCATGCAGATGACAGCATTTTTTTAACATATGAATTGCTCGCTATTATGAGTCAATTCTAATGTATCTGTGCAATACTGCTATTGTGTACTGCTATGCTAGAGTATAGTATCTTCTTAATTGTAACCTAAAGAGGGTAAGTAATAGGTGAAGAGAACTTCCCTCTGTAAGAAAGTGTTTTCCTGAATACCTAAGTGGTTTAGAAGGGAATATTCTTGGGGGAAAATATACCCATAGGCAGGGGGTCATCAAAAGCACTCCAGATCTTCTTTAAACGCCCATATAAGGTTTATATGTTATTATCCAATCGAAAATGAATGCAGAAGTGAGCTTTTTTATTTGCAGTTAGAAGAAAATAGTTTTCTAATGTTTGTTTTTTCTTGTTAGGTTGTATATGTAACAGCCACATTCCCTTATATCATGCTGATGATTCTTCTGATTCGTGGAGTAACACTTCCAGGGGCATCTGAGGGGATAAAATTCTACTTGTACCCTGACCTTTCTCGACTGTCTGACCCCCAGGTAGGTTCATACCCCATGTGTTTATGTTTATTGCTGACTGGTAAAAGCTGCAGTGTTCTTGCTCACTCTTATTTTTTTTTTCTTTTTAAAATTTGAATACACATAATTGCTGGATATTTGCTCATTATTAGGGATTTGGTGTTATGGATAGGGTTTTAAAACCATCACTGCTTGCAGTCTTTTGAGAGAGAAGTGCCCTGGCTTAAAAACCCGAATTTTCATAGGTGCTTGGTGTATGTGTTTAGTTCCTACTGCTGAGGAACAAGTGTATTTTCAGCAGGATCAAATTTACTTGAGACTTACCCCTTTTAAATAGTACCTTTCTGTGCACATTACAAATGTAAATATCAGTCAAGAGTAGAAGAGAAATTTGTTGTTCTTGATGCAAAGGTTTCCAAGCATGAAAGCAGCCATGAAATACTAAAACTAGGAACTGTGTTTTTTCAGTTATTTCAGAAGTAGAGATGAACATGTAAATACTGGTTTGAGTTGACTCTTGAGTGACAGGTGAGTACAGTAAAACAATTATTGTATATCGCTCCTCCAGAATCAAAGAGGGAAAACAGCACAAACTCCACAAAGTTGCATACAGCATTTTACTTGCTTGATTCAGCAATGTGAAACTTACTAGACAGTGTTACTTCTGAGGCAGCTATGATATTAAATGGATCATAGGATGGAGATTAAAAGTTTGGGAATACTTGTATAACTTAATTCTTAAGTGCTCACCTAGACCTACCAAGTTATTAGACACATCTGCAAAAGTACTTTTTGCCCAAGACAATACAAACACTGTTCAGATAACTTTTTTGAAGCTTCTGAAACCACTGACCTCATAAAGGTCACCTTAAAGAAGTAATATTTATATAGAGAAAAGGAGGAAAGAAAAAGCTATTTTAAATATTGGAAATTGTAGAAGAAAAATGAATGATGTTGCTACCTTTGAGCTTAATGGCATGTTCAACGTTCAATGTCAATCTCTTCCTGATTTTTGCTGTTAGCCTGGGTGGCAGAAAGACCTGTGGAGTCAGGGCTTCTGTACAACTTCCTAACCACTGGGGTAGGTTAAGCTTGCTTAGAGGTATCTTCAGGTCACTTTAGAAGCTAACAGAGTAGCAGGGAAACCTGGTAGGATTACATTGCTCAGTCTTGACTACTGTCATGTTTCTGACAAATAGTTACCCACAGCCTCAATAAAAGTGCTCACTGGGCTTTCTTTTCTTGTACTGCATTATGCTGATTCCTCTAATGCTGAATTCCTCCACTTGCAACCTTTGCTGACCTAACGTGACCAGGAGGGAGGCTTCCTGCCTGAACCTCACTTCTTCATTTGTCCCGTGATGTGCCTGCTAAAAGGATTTGGGCCTGTATGTGGATTTTCCACATGCCACTGGCATCCTTACTTCTGTTTGCTATTGAGGGAGGACACGCAAGTTGAAGGAATTGTCAGGTTACAAGAGGGGTTTATATGCTTATTTAATACTTTCGTTTGTAAAGAAATACGTCGTTGCCATGACGATTTCCAAAGCACATGGTATTATTCAAAACAGTCTTTAAAGTACAAAGCACTTAAAAGCCATGTGTGCATGTATCTCTGTGTCCCACGCACACGGCTCAGCTGATATTAGAATGTCTTTTGGGAAATGTTGTGCTTTAACAAGTGAGCTTTTCATTCTATTTGAATATGGCTTCTGCTGATACATTTCTGTGCATCAGCCTTCACTATTGTCAAGACCTTTTCTTTAGGAAAGAAGCTGAAATGGGATATAATAGAGACTAACTGCAATATAGGTGATAATATGGTTTTTGAGATGATGTTTTTTCCATTGAAAAAATGCTAGTTTGTTGAAGTTGAACTATTTCATTGAGACAGATCAATTGAGGCAGAGTTCTTGAAGAAATATTTCTGAGTTAGCAGAGAATTATAGTCATTTCTGAAGAAAGGAAAAAAGTTTCACTTCTCAGTCTTAAATCTAGAACTTGACCCAATTCATTAAAAAAAAAAAAATTGGTTCAGCTCTATTGCAACTTTCATTGCTAACAGGATAGAGATACAAACATTTTCAATGTTATGGAAATGTAGAATTTAATAATGTTCCAAAAATATACACCACAAAAACACTCCCGAATTCTTTCTAGAGGCCTTGCAAAGCAGCTAGTAGAAGACAGCTGAACTAACCTTGGCATCTGTGCTCCCATTTTTCATCTTCACTCTTGTTTATTTGGTTTTGCTCCGTAATATCAAAGCATAATGCATGTGTACCAGCAGAGGTTGTTTTCTTCTTCAGCTGGAGGTCTGTTTAAATAATGCTCCAAGGAGACTGCTGCGTATCTGTATTAGGAAACCAGTATTTGAACCACACTGCCAACTATGTTTACTGTGGATTAAATAAATTAAGTTTCTCTTCAAGGCTTACTTTAGTTTGAAGTTCTTGCAGCTTTTGTTTTGGTGCAATTTGCATTCCATGGTCTGTTACAGCTTTCTAAGCAGCTATTCATCTGTCTTTTCAGTTCTTCTTAGCTTGCAAGTGCTGTGTTCTCTATTTCATTTTTATATTCCATCTCTTCTGCAAACTGGATCCTCTGGGTCTGAAAATGCCATCTTTTGTGCTGTGTATCTGTACAGCTCATACCAAACATTTCTCCATGATAGTGGAGTACTATATTTAAACTTCAGAAATGCTCTCTATTTCAATAGCAGTAAGGCCTCTGTAGCGTTCATGCTCAAATTGCCCTGATACATGTGTGTCTACTGCTATTCAGAAGATGAAGGTGCCGCTTATAGCCCAAACATGGGTTCTTTCCTGAGAAAGAGCGTCCCCCACCCCCCAAAAAAAGATTTTTACAAAGTTAACAAGATTCCTATGCTTTCTGTGTGCAACTCTGACTCAGAATATTGTTCTGGTTGTCCCTCAACAAATCCCAGTCTCCTAGGGTGTAGCTGTATTTGTATGTGGCA
This sequence comes from Tinamus guttatus, assembly GCF_059628265.1. Taxonomy (NCBI): domain Eukaryota; kingdom Metazoa; phylum Chordata; class Aves; order Tinamiformes; family Tinamidae; genus Tinamus; species Tinamus guttatus. Next base: position 2,476,030 of record NW_028288703.1, on the reverse strand, counting down.
CTCAGTGCCTTTTTGGAAAGCATTGCTGCTATCACAGAAGTGTTCTGGCTCTCTAAGATGGGATTTTCCAAACACGTACACTGAAGGACTTAGATCTCTGATTAAGGGACTGACAAACTTGACTTGGAACAAACCTCAGGACTAGATAAGTCTGACAGTACAAAGATGACTCCTTTTCTCTTACATTGCTTCCACTTCAAAAAATTTCTCTCTGCTCTATTTTTGTAGGAAAAAAGAACATTTTATTGCATTCCATACATAATTTAGGAAAAAAAATACTTTTAATAGAAGTGCATTTAGAATATGCACACATTAAAAAATGGTATTTTCCCCTTAAAAATACAACAACGTTTGAAAATCTGTGCAGTAATGTCATTGTGATTCCTGCAAGAAGTCTGTAGCAGTGAGGAGAGGGAACCTAGTCTATGCATCCTTGGAAGACAGCAAGTACAGCAATTGTGTCGCCATCTTGAGGCCAATGGTAACTGTGTTTTAAACGGCAGAAAAAAGAGAACAATCTTACAGCTTTGAAAGCAGAGGTAACTGTTGAATTTGAACACAGGTCTTAAGTCTCTGAGAAAAAGAAAAAAAAGAAAAAAGTTCTTAAATTTAAGCTTGTAAAAGATTGATACATCTGAATCAAATTCTACTGTTTGCACCATCAGTACTAGTAACTGAGATTTTAAGTTGCAAGACAAGCACAGATATAGCTTGATATAGTTTGGTATGATGTTTATAAACAGTTTGCCCTGCAGTGCAGTTTATGATCTGTGCAATGAGGAACTTTTTCATACTACTATTTTTATAACTTTATATTGCAAATTATTTATGTGGTTTTAAAGAATAGGAAAAGCACTAAAATACTGTAGTGGAAATACTGTGTTCTTAGCAAAAGTACAGAGGTTTTTCAAAGAGAGGACTCATTCCTGGGAGTTAGACTGTTCCCACTTGCCCCCTAGAAGGACTAAGGGCAAGCCTAGGACAACATTTCAGTCCATTTGCTGCAGGGAATTTACTTACTGCTTCTCCCCAGTGAATCTGCAGAACAGGCTTTTGGCATGTACAGTTCAACATATGAAGACATACCCAGGGTATCCTCCTGCTGTGCAAAAAGATGACTCTCTGTGATGTATGGAACAGGTAGGTAGTTGTTTACCACATAGGTCATTAGACTGTGCAGAGGCAGAAGGTGTCTTTGGGCATAGCATGCTGAAGGTGCAGCCCAGATGGGAATCGCCATCACTAAACCTTTGCTGCCTATGAGTGAATGTGCCTTGGCTTCATGTCTCAACGTGCAGATCTGGTTTACAGCAGCATAATGTTGCAGACTGGCTTTTCTTTGTAGCGAACAGTTTTTAGCAAACCAGTCACTATTTGGAGCCTTGGGCAAACAGTTTTAGTCTCCTTCCCCTCTCTACCCCTTTGCTTTTTGCTCTTGCTACACAAGCAGCACCATGCTGGGTCGTCAACAGCATATTTTGGCAGTTAGAAGAGACTTGTTGAAAAAACAACATTCTTCATGGGGGTAGTTTTTTTTTCAGGGATTTTAGGCCCCATGAAATCTCTGCCAACTATCCCTATAATCTCTTAGGAACTTGGCAACTGAGAGTGTCATTTGAATTGCAGGGAAAGTCCTTTTGCACTTAAATATTAGATGATATGGCCAGAGAGATACACCACTGGAGGGAGACAGGATCCACACTTTAGCTCGGTGAATTGACATAACAGGGAGAGATTATCAATGTTTACAGTGGTGGTAACTGAAAAGAAGCACCAGAAAGGCCAGAAGAGCCATTTTGCACTCAAATTAATAAATCTTCACAGGAGCATTTGAAGAATTGCTGATAATGAGACTGGCCTGTCAGCTGCTCTAGAAGACTTCTTCCATCAAGAGAAAAGTTACAGATAAAATGCAGTTTATTTCACCAGAATGTAGAACTTGTGAATCAAAGAAATATTCCATACTATTTTTGGGCACTTATGAGTGTGTTTATGATCCCATATAAAAGCACGCACTGGAAAAAAAATATTTTTTAAATGCTAACAACTTTCTAATAAAACCTTAGGGATATAGTCTAGAGCAGTGAGAGAAATAAAGAAAGTGTGTGTGATGCTGGTTGAAGGGCTTACTACACGCAAAAAATCTGTCACATACCTTTTAAAAATGGGATGTTCTTAAACATGACTCTCTAATAGAGCTGCAGAAGATAATGCTTTCTCTTCCTCAAAACATTTCTGGTTGTTTTTTTTTTTAATGTTGATCCTTGAGCTAGAATCATACTTGAATTCTCAGAACATTTTAGCAGAGGCTGGGCCGAGATCTGCAGAGCAGAAAAGCAGTGATGGTCAGGTATATTGTGTGTATGAGCATTGCAGAGACCCCATGGTGAAGCTAAGGCCTTACTGAAAATGGACTTGGTTCGCACCCATTATTTTTTCCTCAGAACTTGCCTATAGAAGGCTGCTGTAGAGGTTCTCCTCTGCAGTTACTATTCTCTTTATTAATGGAAATACCGCAACAGGAGGAAGGCAGAGGCAGACAAAGATGTCTTCCTCTGGGGCAATATCAGGTGGTTGGGAACTGCAATAAGATGTGGGCTCTGCCTTGTCATATATAGTTTCTTTGGGACACTGGTGCATAGGTGTGTGCATTATCTGCAAGGGCAGTGTGGGAAAGAGAGAAAAAATGAGAGAGAAAGGAGGGGGAAGGTAGGAAGAAGGTGGGCAGTGACTGATGGCACATGCTGGTGTATTGTGACAGTGTATGCAGGAAAACAAACTGCCTCTCCATCATCATGAGTGCTGCTAGCTCCCAGACTGCTCCGATCCAGGAGAGCAAACTGGAAAGAGAAGCATATCGGAGGTTATGACTTCTGACGCTCTGTGCTCTGAATGTCTGGGCTGAAGAGTTCACTCTTCCTTTGTTACAGATAAAGCAGCTTGACTTTCTATTAGTATACTCTTTTAGACTGTTGTAGCTGGATTGCTTGTCAACTATTTTACCTAACTTTGCGTAGCTGCTGCTTCCCTCCTTTAAAAGTCTCTGATAATCTAGCATTTGGTGGATATATGCACCAGAATCTTGGCTGTGAGGAAAAAAAAAGTGCCATCAGAAAGGCAAATGGGTGTTTGGTCATTCTAGTGCCAGCCAAACACCGCTGCTGCAACTTAGGACTCTAAATGAGATTAAGGAAAGAAAGCATTTGACTGATATAGAGAGGGTACCTCCTACTAAAGGGGTAAAATGAATTGAGTAAATTTGTTACAGTCTTGGCAGGAAATCATCAGATGTTGAGGCAGGTAGAGGTGCAAGTTCACTGCACCTCTATGATCTTTCATTTATGTATTTTCAATCCATCTGAACCTTTTCGTGTCCCATAGTAGAGCATCAAGAAGGCAGAGCTTGAAATCCTACAGAACGGGAGGTAGGAACTGCTTCCTGGTGATTTTGTTTACTGATAAGTTCTGTGTTCTCATAGTGATGTGTTAGGTTTCTGTCAAATTCAATTCTAAATAGTAAAATATTAATACTGTTTTGGTCTGAGAGATGTCCAATATCTATTCTATAAACTGGATTAAATTTTAACTTTCACTATATAGTCTGTGATGGGTGCAAGTAGAAATAAGAACTGAGTGTGCTTTATCAAAAGACACACTCCAAACATGGGACAAAGTATGTTGGCAGTAAGTGAGAAAGGAAGCGGACAAAAACGTAATTCCTTTTTGTTCTTTCCGTTCTATTGTATTGAGCAATGTGCAATGGAGGTTTCAGGCAGAAGAAAATTGTCCTTCAGATGGAGGGGGAAACATGTAAGAAGTGATCTGAGGCACAAGCACAGCATGTGCTGGAACCACCTATGTGTCACCCTATGTTGCTGGATAGGTATGAGCTAAATTCCAGACAGAATATTGTTTTTTTGAGTATTTTAGATAGTCATTAAAAAGACTACTTAGAATATCAGGAAAAAAAAAAGTTTGTTTTCTAAATTAACTTCTCTAAAGCAAATCCATCACAAGGAAGAAATGGCAAACTGCAGCTCTAAAATTGTCTCACTTCATTACTTTACTTTCCTCTTTCCCCCCTCCCTTTGCATCTGTTTGTGAAAATTATCCAGGGAACAGATTCTTATATCTGTTTTTTAATACTGCTTAAGATCTGAGCTAGATTGGCTAAGTTGTTGCTCTCTGCTTGCTAGAACAGATTCTTGGCATATAAGTGTGATTCAGGAAAAAATTTTCAAGCTGATTCCAGCTACCTTTCATCAGCAATAAAACTCTGAGACACCTAGTCTGATCATACCTGGGTACCACGCTGGACTCCTGCGCTGGAGTCTTAAACACGCAGCCTCGAGGGCAGTGCTTGCTGTCTGCTTGCATGTGCCGTGTGACTTCCTTTTTTTGGCTGGGAATTTATGACAAGTGTAATCTGAAAATGTGGGGAGGGATTAATTTAAAGCATAAATTAATTGTTCTATGAAAAGTGTAAATTAATGACTTACCATTCAACCTCTGATGAAATGCAAAGCACAAGAGGCTAAGGGAGAAAGCAATAGAGAGTCTGTAGACATAGAGAGTCTGTGAACATGGAGTCTTCAAGACTGCAGTGAATGCATAGGGTTTTGTGGCGTACACACACCGAGGAGGCCCCGTAAAGTGGAATACTCTGGCACAACTCTGCTGCAGCTTGTGCAGGACTAAGTGATGGTGCTGCATCTATATTGCAACCAAGTATTTGTATCCAGTTGCTTGTGTGTGACTGTATAAACGACAGAGGACATCACCCCTCAAAGCTGTGCCAAGTGCAGATGTGAGATGCTTTGGTCCTGAGAGTTCCTCTGAGAAAAACTCATGGGGTAGAAGAATAACAGTTGAGACTTGTTGGTTTTGCTGATCCTCAACTAGAAGGCCGTGCAAGCAGCAGCAGTTGCCAGAAAACAGATATGACAGGATAACAGTGGGTTTCCTAGGGCAGAGCGGTTCCAGTGTGTTAGACTCAAGTCATTTGATTATATAATGCTATACAGCATGTTAATGTAGCTAAACTAACTAGAGTAAAATTGCTGTACATCAGCTTGTTATATGCTTGCTGTAATCTTTCCCTGGGCATCTGGTTTTGGGAACCATTAAAAGAAAATATTGGGCCATGGCACTGATTGAATGTAGCCAAGCTTGTGTTAGTTATTTATAGCCAAGTATTTATCCTTTATGCATATGTAGCTATAGTGATATAGTATATGCTAACTTGAATTCTGTGCATTTTCTTGTCTTAATTACTTCATCTTAAACAGAAAATGACAGTTCTCAAAAGAAAAGAGGATTTAAGATGTTTTAGTAAAATGGCTTAGGCTCTAGAACTGCACAGCTTTAGTTCTCTGGGGCAATTTTTGCTGAGTTAGATGTGATTATGCACATCCCTAGCTTTGTCAAAGGCTGGGTGACTAAAGTATGATTAAGTTGTAATGAAATTAATGTACTTTCTTGTTTTCTATTTTGGATTGTTGACCTATATCATCAGTGTCAATAAGTTACATATTTGGCGTTGAACAAAATTTTAATAATCTTTGAGTTTATTATTTTAAAAATATATTAATCACCTAATTATGTCTTTTGAAAGACAATGATTGATTTATTATGGACAGGGTGAAATCAATGCTGTCTTTAGCCATTTACTTGTTTATGCAACAGAGGTAATAGGCTACATTAATTAGTCTATTAAATACTATTTTAGTAGGGGAATTTTCTAGAGGCACTCATGATCTATTTGTTTTCAATGTCTTTTTCAGCATTTTTCACTTTTCCTTTTGGTCTTATTAGGCTTTTTCTTTTAATTTAATTATAGTGGAAATGCTCAGTTGATACTAGCTGGAATCTGGACCACAGTTTTGACTTTTCATGGACCGTGTCACACTCGTGGTCTTCCTTAGAAGATTCATCTTTTCATTAAATAACAATGGTAGCTCTGCATGGCAGTTTACAGCAAATAGTCACTATTATTCTTGTGCAGAAGTCTGCAAATAGCATTGCACACTGTCAGATCTGGACCTGGAGCATGACCCTCCTCGTTCTGTAGCCAAGGCACCATGCCCTGCTTGCATGGCAGTGGGCCAGCAATTCAGAAGATCCTACTGGAACCTTGCCTTGGATTTGGCAAAAGTCTGTCAAAATGGAGACATAGTGGGCTATAAAAAAGCATACAGAAGAATGTACTATTTCACACAGTGAATAATTAAATGGGGTAACTTGGTGCTAGGGGATTTTGTGGAGGCCAAAAATACGTATTTAGTTAATAGGGATTAGTTAAATTCATTATAGATAGATAAATTAAACACACAATGTGCAACCACCAGGTCCAGCCTGGTTCTGCTACAGAATTTCTGTCCAATTCTACTGTCTTTGCATTTCCCTTCTGCAGGTGCCTTCTCTGTGTGTCCCTATTGTAAAATAAGGTGAAGTATGTACCAGCTAGTCAGAACATGCTTATTTGAACAATAAATAATGTATTACTGACTGACTGGTACAGATTTTTTCTTTTTTTTAATTCATATCAGAACAGTTGGAGGTGGAAGGGTGCTCTGGAAATCCTCTGGTTCAATCCCCCTGTCCCCAGGGTCACCTAGAGCAGGATGCCAAGGGCCATGTCAGTTGGGTTTTGACTGTCTCCAAGGATGGATATTCTGCAACGTCTCTGGAAAACTGTTTTTTCCTATGTGTAAATGGTATTTTTTGTATTTCAGTTTTGCTTATTGTCCTGTCACTTGGCACCATTGAGAAGTGTCTTCTTTATTGCCTTCCATCAGATACTTATACACACTGATAAGGTCGTCCCTCCCGCCACTGAACCTTCTCTCCCCCAGCTCTCACTTCCTTTTGCATCTCAGATGTTCCAAGAATTTAGTCATGTCGTGGCCTGCCAGCAGACCCGCTCCAGTATCTTCACATCTCTGTTGTATGCCTCTGTTGTCCACCCTTGACACAGCACTCCAGGAGTGGTCTCACCAGTGCTGAGCAGAGAGGGGCTGCATTTGGTTGTCTGTGTTGCCCTTCTCTTAACCCTTTCCAATGATACTGAATATTTGTTAAATGACTACAGTGAGAACTACATGAAGTGTTCAAAATGTGGGCAAACCACTGATTTACTCAGTGGTGTGAGGCTGTTCTCTCTTTTCTGTTCCTTCCTGAATAAGGCCTATAATTCACTTTCCTTTTTTGACTATTGATGACAGTCTGGGAACTAACATGACCCTAATATAATGCTTCTAAATCATATTTCTCAGCTAAGAGTCCATCTCATCATTAATGTCAAATCAGAGCTTCAAATGTTCAAATGTTTTGACATTTAATTTTTTTTGCTATTTAATTTTCTAGTCACTTGATTCCTTAAGAGCCATCTTGACAATCAGAAATTATTCCTGCTATCTTAGTGCCACTTCTTTCTTGCTGGCTTGTCAAGAACCCGAACAGAAGGGGAATTGCTCGGTTCCATGGCTGGCATCTTCCACTGTAAAAAATATTTGTTTATTCTTGTCCCGAGTTTCCTATCTTTCAATTAAGTATTGATCCAGCAAGCATTTTCTTATATCATAGATGTTTAGTTTCCTATAGAGCTTTTGGTGACAGTTTTTTCCAAATCCCTTTTGAAAATTAAAATAGACTTACCACTTGGATCACCTTCATCCACATGGTGGTCAACACTTCCAGAAATTTTATGGAAAATGAACTGTCTCTGCTGAAGCTTATCTTTTCTGCATTTTGTAAGTTTTACATGCAGTTTCTGTCATATTTCAATGCCAAATATAGAAAAGGAATAGGCTCTGGAAGAAGCGAGAGATGAATTTTACACTGGTAATGCTTTGGAAGCTTGAGAAGTTTCTTAATTTTTGACACGCAGCTGCCTGTGGCACAGCTCCAGCAGCTGGGCTGGGAGCCAGGGGTAAGGTGCCCACCCTCGGCACTATGCCGGTGAAGTCTAAAAGGGGAAATATGTCCTTTACCTCGGGGCAAAGCAACATTGTGGGCTGGTGGCTGCCTTGCCTTTGGGCTTCTTTGCTTTTGGCAGTGGCTGGAGACAGGCAGTGCTGAGGTTACAAAGCTGTGCTCTTATGACTGCCACCCTCTCCACTTTCCATGCAGAGTCAGTAGAGACAGACAGTTTCTTGCAATCATTTATTGGCTGCTGGCACTGAAAAAAAGACATCCTGGGAGTAGAAAATACAAACACAAACAAGATTATTGAGGCTCACTGTCATCTCCACACACAGAAGGAAGGCAGTAATCTCATTCGATGTTATCAATAATCTACAGGAATTAATTATTATTAATTATATTAATTATATTTCTGCAAGTAAAAACAACCAAACAAAAAACAGATATGCCTTTTAGTTGCATTTCCGATTTTACAAATAATAACTCTATAAAAACTAACAGAGCAAAATCTTGGCCCATGGAAGTAATTCTATTAATTTTTGTGCCTTAAAACTGCAGAAGTTTTACCTGTTTAAAATTATCTGTAAACTTTTAAAGCATTCCCTAGTGAGATAAAGTGCTTTCCTTTTCCTCTGAAATTCAGATAATTTGTCTTGCAGCACTTAAGGCTCCCTTAAAAGGGGTGGAAATTTTCACATGGCAAATAGAGATTAAAAGATTTTAGAGATGAAACATACAATTGGAACAGGATCTTCAAGAGATTCAGTGACCTTAATTCTGTTGCACAATTCCCACTGAAAATCGCTAGGGGCTCCTGAAGAGGGGGTACTGATGTCGTTTGATTTTTAGGTACCCTACTGAGGAGGCTTCATGTGGTGCCTTAAGTGCCAAAATTAAGCAATAGGGGAAAATAGGGGGAATAGGGCTTTCTCTAGAGCACAATTTATCGCTTGTAAGGATGGAATCACTTTCTGGAAAGGTCAGTCTCTCTCCACTAGCTATAAGAAAGCTTGGGAGAATATATTCTTAATTTAAAATGAACACCTCCACTAGGTCCTTAATCTAGGTGGCCACCCACCTTTGGCACCATATCTATATTAATAACTGACTTGATGAAGCAGGACTCTTGACTGAGAAAAATCCTGCCAAAAGCCTCCAGCGTAGTTTTTATTTCCTGGAAAACCTGTGATTTTGCTGTGACAGCTTATTTTAGTTGGCGGGAGTGGTGGTACTGCAGATGGAAGTTCTGCTCTGCTAACAGCAGAACGCACCGCAGGAGCAGCTCGCCGGCATCGTGTTAGGCACAGAGGGCAGGGACAGGGAGGCTCCGCGTCAGCAGCCATCGCGTCTGCTCTGCGCTGGGCAGCTCCGTACCACTGCAGTCAGCCCTTCGGTGCGGCATCCTTCAAGCCAGCCCTGCAGCATCCCCACTGTGTGGGCAGATGATTTGCAGTCCTCTGGAAGAAACCATCTTCCTGTACCTGTACATTTTTTTACTTCTGCTTCAAATCCTGCTTTTTTTTATTTAGACACTGTGCTATCCATGCACATTTTCTAAACTATCTCTAGAGGATTGCTTAAATAGGTCTCAATTATTTTTGTTTAAATAATTTAAGTTAATGAACACTTTAAAACACAGTTTTCTCTTAATTTCTGAATGAAATTAATTGTCTGAATAATGATTAATTACCAAAAAATATATATCCTTTTTTAAAGTATTTGCCATTGTGGCTGAATACTGAATATCAGAGAGAGAAAACTGAATTTAGGAGATCTTTAACATTTTGATCAGAGATTTTACATTCCTAACACATTTGCTATTTCCACCTCCTCCCCCTGAATCCAGGGACTGACTCTCTTTGGTCCCTCAGCAAAACTGGGTGTAAAAACACCGAAAGGCTGCCGACCCTCCCAGGCTTGCAGGGTACGCACAGCAGCCAGGCGCTTCTCCTGGGGGCTGAGATGTTTCAGTAAAGGGGTGCACTAATCAGCATGCTTATTTTAGAAATGACATACCTGCATTTCTTACATTTATTTAGAAAATTATTGAGCATCTTCTGTTATCATCTACAGGAAATTGTTAAGCTCATCTTTTTATAACCCCCAAACCTGTCTTCAGTAATACCTGGTGAAGCCTGGTGTCTTCAGGACACTGATGGTAACTCTGCATGTGAGAAAAGAAAGAAAGGCTATTACTATCACTGTGCTTTTTCATACCACACACAGAATGGAACAACAAAACAGAACCTTTATTGCCAGGTGGCTGCATCATTATATAGCACAACTGCAGGAGAAGGCAAGCTGTGCTTGCAAGGAGGCCTCCAGAGGAAGCGCTAAAGTGCACCTGCAGCACCACTGGAATAGATGGGTGCTCTTGCAGTCTGCTGCTTTACACTCCTACATTACTGAACAGTTTTGCGTGAGCCTGAGCTCTCCAGGCAGTGGTGCTCTGCTTGCTGTGTGGGCACGGAGAGCCCGCCTGCCAAAGGGAGCTTTCCTGAGGAGCTCCTGCGGAGAAAGCTGCCGTGCTGGGCGGCCCTGGCGGCTGTTCTCTCCACGACGTGTGGCCCTCGGACGCGCTTGCAGGAAGCCAGCAAGCAAAGCTAAGTGGTTGCTCATAGTGGGTATGTACATAATGAGTTTCAACTGCATGTGACCTTTGGTGCCTTTAACTTTTGCCAGCCCAAATAGCTCACAATATTTACCCAAATAAAAAAGACAAAAAGCAAGATTAGAAGAAAAATTCTCTAACAAAGACCTAACTGAAAGAAGAAAGATCATGTATCTTTTAAGGTTACTTAAGGCTGACAGGAAAAACGTCTCACTAAGGTCAGTGGCCTGTCAAAATAGATCAGATGAATATTTGGTCATAAATGAACAGAGATAAAAATTAGCTCAGCTTTGCAACAGAGAAGTGCTCCAGACCATTGCTGCCGATCTGAACTCTGTGCATTGGAATGCAGTTATAGCTAATGAATGCAGGTAAAAATGGGTGCTATTTAAGTGTTCAGGCTTAATGATATTTTGCTTATCAATACCTTTTTCTTCAAAATTTTTCAGTTTGCCAGATTTCTGAATTTAAATTGCTAATCTGAAAAAAAAAACAAAAAAAGGGTAGTTTCCTTTCATACAGTCAGACACACAGCTACTATTCCAGCTATTCAGTGACCCTTTTTTCTTCTGCAGAAATCTTGTTCATCAAAAGGACATAAATGCTTTTATCCAATAATATCTCGTAAAGGTTTTTGTGGATTTTCTACTGTCAGCAATCTCTTTGCATTATGTCTCCAAAATAATGGAAAGTTGGTCCATTTAGAAAGTAAGTTCTGTACTACGAGATAACTCCTTGCATGTATTCTAGACAACAGTTTGATGAAAACAGGGAAGTTTTATCATAAAGACCAGTGAGAGAAATTCTTGGACTCATAAATACCTCTGTGGATATGTGTTTTTCCTTGGACAAAGTTAAAATGTTCAATTAACAGTGACTGTTATTTGAAGACAGTCTTGTTTCAGGCAGGCATTTGTTCTTTTGTTACCTTCTTCTCATATGTTCTTCACTTAAAAATAGGGAAAGTCGTATGAAGTTATTTGTGTGATTTTTTATATCAGCACAGAAGAAATCAAGCAAGGCAGGGGACAGGTTGGTACTATTGATTTAGAGTAAATTATTTAACAATATCAGCTCCTGAATGGTCTGGAATTTAGAGGTGCCTTAATCTCTGTGATGCTGAGTGAAAAAAGGTCATACAAGGATTGAAAACGGAAGCAGACTAACATCCCATACAAACGCATACATCTGAGCTTTGTACCTTTTGGGGCATGGGTAGATTTTTAAATTTAAAGACATTAGTTTAGACATTAGTACTGTATTTTAATGAAATAACAGAGTTGGAGGTTGTTACTTGGTTTGGTAATGATGTGAATTTCAGAAGAGCTGTGTGGCTATGTAGGGGATATGGTCTGTGCTTCTAGCTGTCCTCAGTAATTAGCCAAGATAAGGAGGCAATCAGTAAATAACTTGATGTCAAACATTTGCATTCTTCAGCTCATGCCAAGCTGCGTTTTCACTTTGCTGGGATGCTAGCCTGTGTGTTTGCATCCTGCCCTCAACGTGTGCTTATTCTAGGAAGAGACCCCAAAGCCTTCAGTCTCTTTCCTGTGTCCTGTTGCATGAGGTAACATGGAGTACGTCAACTGGCAAGTGAATTGTTTGGTGTCTTTTTAATGAGCATATACCCCAAACCTGTGTGCATTCATGATTGTACAAACAGAAAATAGGACAGTATTTTGGTAGTGCTACTTTTGGGATCATGCCAAGACAATTGCAAGGAGTTCAGGAAAGTAAACCAGTCTCATAACACACACAATTTCAGTCAGAGGGAGGGAACAAGGCCATCCTGCAAGTCCTGTATAGGACCTCAGCATCCCCTGCTCCAGTGCCTGACTTCCAACATTGCTTGGCGACACAGCAACATACTACAAGTGTGGCTTGGCTATTGAGAAGCTCCTGTTCCATTTTAACAGGGTGGTGCTTGGCTACCAATCCTGCCTGGGCAAATTAGCATTTAAATATGTGTAAAGTAATCACAGCTATAGTGTGTGGCTCCAAAGGCAGCAATGAATAAACAACACTTCAAGTATTTAGGTCCCTCTCCCCCTCAGCTCACCATTCTCATAATGAATATAGTGTATTCATCTGGTCTGTAAGTAACATTAGCAGAAGGTAGGAGAGAGACTGCCTAGCAACCCACAGAAATCCCAGAGAGAGGTGGAAAGGAAGTGATTTTCATGTAATTATTCACTTCTACAAAAGCTGTTGTCAGGTAGACACTAGAAACATAGCTGTTTTATTATTCTCCTAACCTACTTTTAATCTTTTGAGAATCACTACCATTAGAAAGAGGGGGAAAAAAGAGCTTAATTCAGCCATTTTCTGCCTGGCCGTTTAAGTTGTGTTTTCCTGCTCTAATGAAGGTTGTGCTTTCAGAAGCTGTGTTGTTTAAAAAACCCTGGGTAGTAAACTCCAGAAACAAACCAAGTCCTGTATCCAAGACTCAACATTTTTGCTGCTGCTTCTCCACAATGCACAGTTAATATTTTGTTTGGGTTTGGTTTTCCGTTTAATGACATTTCTCATTAAGTTAAAAGGCTAACAAGGCATTTTTCTTTCCAAGAGGGCATCTGGGGACAGGGGGCAGGGGCTAAAGAGCCTATTTACTTTACGAAACACAGTTGGTGCCAGAGTGCTTGGATCCAGCAGCTTCTTTATTTCTCTGAGCATGGGGACCCCAGCTTTGCCTTTAGCCACAGTTCTTTGAGTTGACTGGGGATGCATGGATGTAACTGAGGACTCTCTTAGTGCCATTCCTGGCTTCTGGGTAAGCCAGGAATTCTGTGTTCACCTATAAAATATTGTGCTAAACTTTCTTTTCCTCCACCGAGTGCCTGAACAAATGGTTGCCACTTTTATATAGCATAGTCAGATGTATTTTCAATAGTCTCTGAGTTACATCCAGTAACATTTGAGTTACTTTTCCATGAGGTCAATATATTTTTTTTTTGATAAACTTAAGTACATTGTGACTTTTCTTTTAAAGGAGTAGGCTTAATGGAATACATCACAGGTATACTGAATAGTATATTTGATGTTTCTAGTTTGTTGAGACAGTTGCATTCAAACAGTTTATTGTGAAGTTTGGTGCAGACATTATCAGAGACTTCAGTGCCTTTCAGAAATGTGACTTCAAAATTGAGTTGCATATTTTTTCTCCATTTCAATCTTGTTTTCCTAGTTGGCAAAATGTTTTTCATTGTGATCCCTGGTTTTAAGTAGTTTAATACTGTGCAATATCCCTTTAATTTGTGATTAAAAGAAGTGTGTCTTTTAAAATTAACTCTGTTGAAAGGATTTGTGGATTTTTATTTTAAACTGAACCTATATCAGAATCAGAAAAACAGTCTTTATTTCTTTTACACAGTAAATCGTAAGGACTTATGCAGTTGTAACAACTGTGCTGATTGTGTAGGAAAATAGTGAAGTGTATTCTTCCCTACTACATTTAATATGCTAGATTCACAGGAGTAAGATACATTATCAGTGTACTGGTAGTCAGAAGAAGAGCAGAATGTGTCCAAGGAATGGATTTATACACTTCAAATGCCTGCAAAGTGTTTGGGTTGTTCTTGAGAGCAGAAAAGTGCTTTGAACTGAAATCTGTTTTTATCTTGTGTGGTTGCAGAACACAGTTGTTGTTGATTTTAATGTGTTGACTGTAACTGAAGAAAAAATTACAGTTGATTACGAGACGGTGACTAGAGAGTAAATGAAAATTGCTCAAGTTCTCTTACTCAGGCCTTTGAACAGACATGAAACTGTCCCAAGAACAATCCTTTCTAGCACTTTTGCAATATAATCTGAAAACCACTGTGCGTTCCAGCTCAGCGTGGCCACCAGCAGAGATGCAGGTGCTTCTGCGTTTTCCTCTCCATCCACCTGACACGACTTTCTCCATTCTTGGTGGCATGTGACATGAACAAGTGAGTTCAGCATTTAACTGGCCAGAAGGACTTTTTAACAACAACAGCAACAAAGGCTCAACTTTAAGAAAACATCCTTCGTTTTCAGTGTAGGACTTGATTCCATCTTACTGCTGTAAAGAGATATAAAGTAAGACTAAAGTGCAAAGTTGCCACTCGTGGGGATTTCCAACTTGAAATTTGTAAAACGTGGCTTTTTGAACTCTGTGGTTCTTTACTATTCGAGATGTTGATGTCATTCATCTAGGCTGCAACACTGGATTCTTGGTAATTAATTGAGAACTATTCAGTTAATGTACAGCTGTGAAAAGGTTGCTTTAAGTGATTTATGGACATAATGTCACATAGGAATTTTATGGCAGAGACACAAAGAGAGTCTTAATTCTCCAGAGCTGCATTCTGTTGTCCTAACTACAGCACATTCTCCTTTTTCCCTTTTTTGTCCTTCATTCATTACATGAACTACAATTATGGCAACAAAAGAGGCAAGGGAGCCTCCAGACAACAGTATTCTCCATTCCACCAGCTTGATGCATCTCTGGGCAGGGCCCAGGGTAGTACTGTAATCATGTAAATGAAGACTGTGTCCTAGACTTTCACATAGGAAGGTCAAATAAAGGTTACGCAGGCAGTCTTGATTTTCAGGTATTCCTAGCTTGGGAACACTGTAATTTGCAATCTGTTTTCAGTAAAACATTCCAACTTATTCTGTTTCATGGAACTGTGTGTGTTCCTACACGAGGTAGTTATCAGCATAGCGCAGCCAAGACCACTGCGTGTGCATTAATGCTGTGAGTCAGGAAAGCCTCAAACTGGGGAGCAGGGCCTGCTTGTTGGCATTCGTTTTTTTTCAGATATTGAGCTGTAAAAAAAAATGAGTTTTACTTTTCACTTTTAGTGTGGAAACATTTTAAATATGAGGTGAAGAAAAGTAAAAAAAAGAAACAGTTAATTCCATCTTTTAAAGTGGGAGTTAATGGAAGACTGTAAAAGACCTTCCACCCCCAAATCTAGGAATGCAGATTATTGAATTGACTTAAATATCACTAACCAAAGGATTTTCAAGGTGTAAAGCATATGAACAGAATGTTCTGTTTTTTTCCTCTGAAATTTGTTCATGCCAAAAATGCATCAAGCCCAGAAAATGCTCCCTGCTTTTGTACAGCCTTTCACCAACTGCTGGCTCCCAAATCCTTGGTTTCAGCTGTATTGGCAGCCTTTTCTTGTCTCTGTTCTTCAGAATGTCATTTCTCTGTGGAATCCTGCTACGTCCATTCCATGGACTTGGAAAAAGTTACAACTTCCAGACTAAGCCAGGCTTTGCAGGTTTACCCAGATATTGCTGTGCAGCAATTCAGCACCTTTCAGAAAGCACCTTTCCAGATCCAGCACCTTTCAGAAAAGAATTTATAAGGCTTTTGTTGCCATAAGTCAAATGGATGGCGTCTGGCTTTTTGAGTGGTATCTACAAGGGGCCATTTGTGTCCTGCAGATAAATGTATTTGGGGGGAGATCCTCTGAGGTGCTGTTCATGAATGACTACGGCTGGGCAGGGCTAAGGCTACCTGACATATCATGTACCTCAAAAACTCTCCCACTTTCAATGAGCATCTCAGTTTGGTATCATGTCCAGTGATAACTGGAAAGAGTTTGAAAAAGTGAGTTGTATTACCAAGCCCTTGCCCTTAAAGGTTTAACACAGCTAGGCTTGTGACAGAACATGACGTGGTCCATCCCTCATACTTACCCACCTATCAAAATACTACCTCTGTTTTCTAAGTTCATTTCGCTATTTGACATTTCTATTATCAGATGTACATATTTCTGTCCTTTTAGAAACATTTCAAACCTGACATAGAAAAATGGTCATCAACTAAATGTCATTGGTTCTCTGACCCAAATTCAAAAGAGCCTGCCCTGATTATTCCATTCAGTATTTAACATTCCCTTTCTTTCCCCTCTGAACACTAGCCATAAATTGTGGTAGAATTTCTTGCTTGATACAATCTAGCGCAACAAAAATATAAGGATCTTCAATTAAGGGTCTTCTATAGCGTATGTGAGCACTTCCTTACAGAATATATTCTAGACAGTATTGAGGATTATTTTTATGTTGATTCACTGTTAGATGTCACTGTCTCTAGAGGAGACTTGTTTTCCTTGAAGGAAACACTTTAAGAGAAGGTTTTTATCTGCTTTTTAAACAAGATACACAGGACCTCCAGAGGGAAGTTCTCTGTGCTCCACTTCTCAAGCAGCTCTGGAGTTTCTCGCTTCAGAGCACAATCCCTCTTTGCCCCCATTTCCACCGGCACTTGCTGTCCCAAGAATAATCCGACCTCCGTGGAGCTGGCGTGTGCCAACAGGAAGGGCTCCTGCTCATCTGCGTGCCATAGAGAGCTCCGAGACGGTGCGAAAACTGCAACGGAAGGAAAGAGTCGCTGCTACATCTGCTGATCCAGTTTCCTGGCTTTTCTTTGGGCTTAAGAAGAGCGTGCATTTTCAGTTGACCTATGCTACTTCCAGCTTTTTGGGAGCTTCCGATCTTGTTAAAGAGCCTGTCTGTCAAAAGGCTTTCTCTGTGCTGCTTTTTCCTTAGCAAACTGTGAAACTTTGAGATGTAATCAGCTGTATCTTATTCACTATGACAGCAGTGAAACCATTTAAACTACTGATGCAAATAAAATGTGATCTTAACATTATTCCTAAATGCTAACACTCTCAGCAACTCCAGAGACTGAGGCTTGATCACATGTAAAACAAATGCATCCTCTTCATGTACTCCCGTGTTCTTGATCATTACCATTAGTATAGTCCCGAAATCATTACCTGAGTAGAAGTTGCCCTCTTACCCGGCTCTGGCTCACAGTAGCTAATGGCTACAGCTGTTGCCTCTGGTTATCAGCTGTGCAGCATTTTGTTACTGCTCTGAAAAGCACTTTGGTTGCTCTGCTTTAAAGCAGTCTCCTGGAGCTCATTTATTCAAGAAAGCCAGGAGGTTACTGGGCTGGAAGTAACACTCCATATGCAGGTACGTTGTTCTGGCAAAATCAGGAGTTAAAATAATACCCTCATTTCTGCTGTCAAGCCCTACCACACCAAGGTTCCAGTGAAACAAGCTTAAATTAACAACCTGGTTTGCTGCATTGTTATTTAAAGAGCTGAAAAAGTTGCATGTTGTATTTGTGTTATGACGTTGCTGGGAAGAGAATAATCATATTGTGTAAGCTCATGCATTTATTTATTTTCTGATTTAGAATGTGGTATTTTAGAATATGAATATTGCCACAGTAATATTATAGGTCTACTTATTTGATAAGTGCTACAGAAATGTGATTCTTTAATCATACAGTGACTAGAACAGCTGTGTCCTGCTGCCTAGCTGGGACTCTCAGGTATTGCTGGGGGGAAAAAAAAAATCTCTGATTAATCTGTCTCTTCTTCTTCCTGGCTTATCTTCATTTGTGTGTTGTCTTCGAAAGGTATATTTTGTCTTTAGAGTGTTTTGCCACCCTCAACTTTTACATTTGAGCAAAAAATTGTTCAGTGATTTTGAAATATATGTAGGAAGTTATTGAGTTCATTAAGGTAGTTCCTTCTTGACCTCTTGCAATGTCTTTTTTGTCTCCAGGTGTGGGTGGATGCTGGTACACAGATATTTTTCTCCTATGCAATCTGCTTGGGGTGCTTGACAGCCCTGGGAAGTTACAACAACTATAATAATAACTGCTACAGGTAATATTTTCTACACCTTTACATTCAATGTCAGTGGTGGAACTGTTCCCATGCTTAGCTTTATATGGAAGTACTTTACCTTTCGTGAAGCCACTTGCATGAATACTCACAAGCAGATGCATGTGTTTATACTGTTTTTATAATTGCTTCAGAACTCTTCTCAAATGTTCTGAGTTTTCTTCCCTTTTGGTCACCTCTGAGTCTTGCACAGTCACAAATGTTCACTTGATGCATGCACATACACATATTGGCCTGCATAATATACTGAATTTCATACATGTGTATTTACACGTGTGTGCCATAGTTAATTGTCTATCGTTTGTCAGCTTTAAAAAAATTGTATAAAAATTGTTATTAAAACTTGACCTGAGTGATTTATATTTTGAATGTCACTGTCACCCAGAGTTTTCTGACTAAAGCATAGTAGAAGAGGATGCTGACAGCCTGTCTGAGAACGAGGCTCGCCTCATTCCTCTAACCGTAGGTGTGTGAGAGGAAATCTGGCACTGGAACTTCCAGAAAACCTTTAAGGGATGAAATGAACCTACAGTCATCTTTCCTTCTCCACTGATTATGCAGAAGTAGTTTCGATGACAAATTGTTTGGGCAGATATGGTTAGGTAAGGCAGACCTTGCCACGAGTAAATGCATATTCTGGATATGTGTAGAACTTAGGTAAATTAAGTGGAATTTTGAGAGAAAGCAGGCTTCATGTGGAAGAGGAAAAGAAAATACCTTGTAGGAAAATTCATGCACAATCAGATTATTATTCAACAGATATTATTTAATCAATTCTAGATGTACATATCCAACTGAAACCAACAACCACTATTTCAGGTACTTTGCAAGCACAGTCTCTTAATGGTATCTATATCCTATTTTTGATCTGGATACTTACACTATTTTCTCCATTAAAATCATATTGCTACAATACAGTTATTATACAGTTAGTTTCTAGATCATCAATTTTAGAGGTTCAGCAAACAAATACAGCAGAGTAATGATGTAAAACTCATCATGTCATTAGTCCAGCTTACTGTCAACTTAATGTTTTCTCCATCTGCTGGTTAAACTGGAACTATTAAACTAAAAATGTCATAATTACTGAATTTGTATTCAGGTTAACATGGATCTGCTGTTTTGGTGCTCAGTAACTTTTGCAACCAAAACTCAACAAAGAACTTAGACAAGATTTCGACAAATCTGGAAGTAATGGTCAACAGCCTTTAAAACAAGAGGGTAAATGACAGCTTGAGTATATTGATTCCTTTGTGATCTGCAGCCAGAAAATTAAAATTTTATTTTTCTATAAAAGAAACCATTATATTTTGTAAAAGCAAAAGCCCAAAGGTGTAAGGCTTTTAATTCTAAATTGCAGTTTCACCTTTACCTGGTGAGTTCAGGAGACAGTTTAATAAAATGTATTCCTCTAACTGTTTTAGCAACAATTGGCTCTTCTGTCAGAGAAATAACAGGAGTCTCCGGAGACAGTGGAAACCAGGAGATTGGTAATAACAGAAATGCGAGTGTATCCACCTACAGACTGTCTGCTAAACTGAACAGCGGTGAACAACAGTGAAGAGCCCTTTAAACATGCAAAGTAGATCAGAGGCTACTTTTCAGAACATCAGTTTCTCTTTGGTTATGACAGCCAAAGTACAAACTTTTTGCTAAAATCAATGAATCCGTGTAGATCCTGTAAAGCCTTCAAGCACTGTTCAAGCACAGTATCTCTGGAATGAAAATGCCCCAAGAGAGGGGGAATGAGTGTCCCACTGGTACAGTGGCTAATGAGCCTAATCAGCATAAGTGATAATTTAAGCAAAGCTACTTCTTTTCCCTCATATTTTATTTCTCTCCCATTGCATCCCATCTAGGAACTATGCTGTCACAGCCTCTTGCACTGCAGGACTCTTCTGCCGCAGTTCATGCTGTAACATTGCAAAAAAAGCAGGATTTTTTATGTGTAGCTTTTGTAGTTCTCTTCCCCTAACAGCATAGTTTGGTCACTGTCCAAAATAAAAAATCAATAGCTCGCTTTCCAATGTCCAGAACAAGATACAGGAGCAAGAATACCTTCTACTGAACCCAAGCTCCACAATTCCTTTAACAAAAGGTTTTCAGAAATTTTCTGAATATGACAGATTTTTTTGTGTCTCGAAGAACGATTCTTAAGAAATCCGAGGTACTAAGTTAGACAGACATTGACACCTTATGCTGTAGAAAGCAGTGATGTTCAATGAGTATTAACAGAAGAAGACATACAGAGCAGCTAAGCAGCCTTTTCCATATAGTGGAAAGCAGAAATAATATTCAATCAGCACTTAACAATGAGCTATGGATTTGTCTCTTGAGATATTCAGTGACTGATATTGCCTAAATGAAACATACACTTTCAGACAAAAAAAAAATTTAAGGAGAAGTTACAGTAGAAAATAATGATATGATGTGTTCTAATGTGAAAAGGGAGTAGAAAACCGAACTGCACAAGGGTTTTCTTATTATCAACCTCATCTAATTCATTAACATTGTAAATGAATTGCAAACAAGTCACTTCATATCTTTGAATAGGAAATGAGCTTTTAATGTCTTTACTAATTTTCATTATAATACACTAATACAGTAAGAAATTACTTGAGGCCAGGTCCTGTCTGGATTTCCAACAGTTTATATCAAAAGTGACTTTTATGAAGAGATGAACGTAACGGCAGCAACATCAGTGTGAAATGTTTTTTTCCAAATGAATTAGATGAGGTATATTGCTGTTTCCACCTAACGCTTTAGCAAGCTAAGCAATCCTAGTCCATTCAGACCTTCTCAGGGTTAGAATTAACACCAGCCATCGTCAACAGACAGGAGAGGAAAATCCTCATGTTCTTATTTCATGCGCTCTCTCCCGGGAAAACCAGCTCCCTACTCAATACTTGGCAATTTCCCTCCAGGAGCGACTCCCCAGCCTCACTGGGAGCTGCACCTCAGAGACAGTTTTTACATAACAGCTGTACATACATATTAGGAGTTGGGTGTAGTGGGACTACCACTTACTGTGGTGCAAGATAAAGCTTCAAGTCTTAAGAGTAACAGAGGAATGGGAGTTTGCAGATGGCAGAAAGAATTTCCAGCACTATGCAGGCAGTTGGGCACAGTCTGAGGATAAGGGGTTCTGTCATTTTCCTGATGTGGGAAAGGAATATAAGATGAAGAATACTTGGATTTATTTGCTGTGAAACCAATGATTCTTAAAACATGAGTGCCCAGGAAACACTGGAAAAAGAATGCAAAGTATATCTAGTTTTTCTTCAATTTTTATAAGCATCCTTGGTAGGAAGGCACCAGAGCTCGACTGAAGTCCGAAGTGATTTCAAATGAAGGGAAGCCTTCAAATTTTTATGAAAACCTCACATTATTCCGAAGGAATGTCTTGCCTTTCATGTGAATAATTCAAGGCTGCAGATTCAGAATCTGTTGGATGCACCAGGGTCATTTCTTCTTGTGTGCATGACAACTTGATTCAGAGCTGGAGTATGATGGGAAGAAGCCAGGCAAAGGTTTAGGCTTGCAGGGCTATTGACTTGCTTTGTGTTTCAGTATTTTAGGAGCCTAATTTACTTTTAGGCATCTAGATTAGAGTATAATTTTCTCAAATATGCAGCCATGTCTTGTATCAAAGTCTTAAGAAACTGAGTGTCACGGTAAATCACACCTACCTCATCACTTGTTGAGGAGGCTGAAGTTCTTTTTGAAAATCAAGGTGAACAATGATACTTCACTGAGCTCGGCACAAAGATAGCACGTTTCTCCAAATGCATTTTCTTTTGCTTTTAAGTGATTTACTGTGGTGACACTTTCAATATATGTAGAGAAACACTACTATGCTTTAGCCTGTATTTCTCTTAGGCTGCTGCTACAGAATGGATAGTGATTTTGTTACCATGCCCTCTTATAAAAGTTTGTTTCTAAAACTTGGATCATAGGCTGTATGCATGTGAATTGCCATTATACTGCAATAGATTTAACTAAGGTCTGACCATAAGTTTTTTTCCAACAAAAAATTTATTACGGCTTTTATATAGTTGATAAATGAGTTTATATCCTCTGGAATACTATAGTAGTTGTAGTAATGTATTTTTTTTTCTTAAAATCACATTTTTTAGGTGTTAATTTGGCTGCATTTTTAGAAGATGCTATTGAAAAACAGTTAGTAGCAATGGGTTTCCAATTTGACCAGAAAGGAAGCTGTCTTCCTGGAAGTGCTCTCAGGCCTATGGTCATTTGGGAGCTTATTCAGAGCTTAATGTCTGTTCCTGCAATTGGGATGCTATTAGTCTTTTGGCTCCATATGTGAAAGAAACTCTCAGGAGATCAGCTCTGTGGTGTTTTTCTCTTTATGTTTTCAGAGACTGCGTCATGCTCTGCTGCTTGAACAGTGGCACAAGCTTTGTTGCTGGTTTTGCTATCTTTTCAGTTCTTGGATTTATGGCTTATGAACAAGGAGTGCCCATCGCAGAAGTTGCAGAATCGGGTAAGTTCCAAGAGCAGTTTTCTGAGCTAACAAAAGTGTCTACAGATGTTGACGGAATACTGTGGCACAGACTATTCTGTGCCACATCTTATAGATAAGCTGATGTTCTTTCAGGCCATTTTTCAGACATTCCTCTCAAGTAACTGCTACTGGATGCATTAGAGTAACTGCTATTAGAGCTCTTAACTTTTTTTATGGTCATGCCTTTATGTATGACTAACATTATTGTGCAAAGCAGCAAAACACAAAGAGGTAAGGGTCTATTGTAATACTAACTCACTTTAACTGAGCGTCCAGCAGATGACTTAGCAGAGATATATGCCCGTGGTGGGTTATGGAAAGAACATGCAGTTTCCTTAAATGAGACACACCAAAACCCATACAAGTATTTGCTCCTTCTGAAAAAAGACATAGCTATTACAGCAACAACAAACCAGCTATTCAGGAGAAGTTTTTGAAAATCCACTGAAGTTTTGCTTGATTTATACTATGTAACTGCTAATATTTACCATATCTAGCTGCTAACTGCTAGATTGCTAATAGACAGACTGCGGATGCTATCTCCTAATGCAGCTCAGTTTTCTGCCTGTGGCATGCCCTGATACAGTCTGCTTAAGTATAATAGTTCGTTCCTAAAAGCCAGAGTGGCACAAAGGCCCAGTGCTGCAAGAAACTGAGAATACTACTTACCATCACTTAGGGTTAGGCCCCTAATGAAAGTTCATAGCTCTTTAATACCTTTGTAGATGTACCATCTTTAAGTATCCCTTAACACTCAACAGAAAAAAGAGGGCTGCCCAGAAAGCAAAGCAGTATAATGCTGGACTCTTGAGGAGGAATGGCTCTCATGAGGTTTAATCAAGGTTAACAGGAAAACTCTAGAACAAGTAGAGCTTTATTTATACTGTCATGGAAAATGCTTCTCTTTTCCTAAAGCCCCCAAGACCCAAGGTATATGAGTCTTGCCATCCATTTACACAAAGAAACAGGAGAACATAAGGCACAGTGATATCTACTGGAAGCCTTGACCTTCATTTAGAGAGGATGTAGGCAGAGTTGATGGGCCAAATAAGTCCTCAGCACTCATTAGCCTCATCACCAAATATTTACACTATTAGAGAAATGTGTAGTCAAGGTTTTCAATCTTATATTTAACTGTTCTCATCTCTCATAAAAGAACAATGAAGTGCAAACTATTTCCTTTGCTTCCTTGCTTTTCAGGACCAGGACTGGCATTCATTGCTTATCCTAAAGCTGTTACCATGATGCCTCTTTCTCCTCTGTGGGCTGCTCTCTTCTTCATGATGCTCATATTCCTTGGATTAGATAGTCAGGTATGAAACAAACACAATTTAAATATTTTGTCAAATTCTCTAACATTTATATATTGGTGCCATATGTTAATGGCATTTAACCTGATGAAAGAATGAACCCTAACTGAATTTCTTGCTTAAAACCAATCACTCAGATTCCTTCTCTTAATTCTTAGTTTGTATGATATTGAAGATTCCTTTATCATGTACTGCAAGCACTGATTGAGCATGAATGTAACTTTCATTGTTAACATGAAATCAGTGTGAACTTAAATGGATGGTTAAAATCCACAATTTAGTAAAACGCCATTTTTCTCCTTTTCCTGAGTTTAAAGCAATTTGCAAAAAAAAAAAAAAAAAAAAGAAACTGAATATCAGGCAGTAAAAATGGAAGTTCCTATGGTATCTTCATATTCCAGGTGGAAACCCATTACATGTGCATGGCTTGGACACTTAATATTTTTGCTGAACTTCTCTTTTCTGTAAAATGGAGAGAACTCAGCTTCTCCATGAAAGTCAAGTTACCCAGTGCTCAGCACTGCAGAGCACTGTGTGTCATCCTCTGAGTGACAAAAGTGCAGGATGCTTAGCGTGAAATTCTGGGGCAGTCTTATTAAAAGGTTTGTTTATCATTTAAGGACAAATCAAAATATTTAAGGCCAATTCAAGAAAGATTTAACTCTTATTTTAGCTATCTTCTACAAGGTGAATTTTGAAATAGTATTAATGCAAATATTTGAATTCAATGGTGATCTGGAAGTCTATAGTTTTGGATTTTTTAATTTTGAAATCATGTTCCTCTCAATTTGAGCTGCTCCTTACAAGCATCTCAGGGATGTGAATCTGTCTCTGTGATGAGAACACAGAAGGGTTGTTGAAAAGTTTTGTGGGAAATCAAAATCCAGAGGGCATGAGACACGTATTTTATTTGTACTTTTTTGTAATTTGTTCTAGTTCGTGTGTGTCGAAAGCATTGTGACAGCTGTTGTAGACATGTACCCAAAGGTTTTCCGAAGGGGCTACCGAAGAGAACTGTTGATTCTCGGCCTTTCTATTGTGTCATACTTCATTGGACTCATAATGTTAACTGAGGTAAGATGTTCCGTGTTGTATTACTGGAGACAACAGGAAATGGGTTCATAAATCAAGACACACTCAAGCCGTAAACATACATTTGGCATAGACAAACTACAAAATACTTGAGCAACTGTTCTCACCTATTGTATAACATCCGAAATGGATACTCAGATTTTCTGTTGAGCTCGAGATATATTCTAATCAAAGTTCCATAACCAAGGAAATTCCATCTTCTTTGCACCAGCTATGCTGATCATGGTTTCTATTTACTCACTCTGAGCAAATCAGTCTGAAAAGAAAAATATGTTCTGGATGAGTAAAGATGATAAAGTAAAACGAAAGCAGTGCTTGCTGGGCTACTAGAGCCTACCTTTACCTGAGGAACGAGCTGCATTTCTGCAGCTCTGTGCTGTTCAACGCATGGGGAACGTGTGCCCGAGGAAGCCCTGCTGCACGGACTGCCAAGGTCACTCCACGGCTCTGGCATTCACAAGCCTGCCAGGCCTTCCCCGACTGATCTGGGCTCACTAACATCCAGGGCCTTTAGGCTGTGTGTTTTTCTAATTGCTTTGTTACTAGAAATGAACAAACTTCCTTTTAAAAAAGGGCATCAGGTATTTGTCAGCCTCAGTATGCAGGTTTTTGGAGTAAATTTGAATAAATCAACTCATTGGAACACTTTAGCTTTAGATACCCTTTGAAAGAAAGAATAATTAAAAATGGGGAGGGATATGGTTATTCCATAACTTTACAGCAGAAGCTGTGTGAAATGGCTGCTTGGACATAGATGTAGTTTACGATTACTTAAAACATTACGATTACTTAAAACATTTGTGTGATTTTGGTTTTTAGACAGGATTTTGAGTTTGAATAATAAATTGTTTGAATAATAAATGCCTATGTGATAGGAGATTAAGCATCCTGCATGGAGATTGGTGTAATATTAGTATAAGGATGTTAGTAAGGTTTTCCATAGTTATGTTAATCAGATTTTGTTATATCTTCTCATCTTGCCTAAAGGCAGAGGAGCTAGAAAGCCAGCCAGTTTTCAGAACAGTTCAGTCTGTTTTAAGCAAGAGAAAAAAATACTGAAAAAGAAGAAAAGAATTATGCCTTTGGTAGACGTGTCAATTGAAATAATTGAGTTGTAATCAAATAATAAGTGAGGAAGTCAAATTATGTTTGCGTTTAGCATATTTACCTTTTATCATACTGGTTTGGTCTGTGATGTTGCTGGATGCGGAGAATTACAGGATCATTGATAGGATAACGCACACTGGAAACCCATGACTGGATTCCATGTTAACATAGGACCCTACCTTGGTTTTTCTTGCTCTCCTTTTTGAAAGTGCACAGGTTGCTATTTTAAAGCCATTCAGAAAATACTTTTGGACTTTCTGGAAAAAAAAAAACCCACAGATGATTACTATTTCATTTTCTGTGAAATAACAATGATTCACATAAGAACTCGGCTGGACAATTGTGAGTTATATTCAAACTTTATAGGGCAGTGTACTCATTTTACAGGGACACGTGCCATTGGACAGGGATTCTAGTAGCTATCACTTGCTTTCCTTCCCAGAATTTAACTTTTATATATTAATGAACAGACATTAAAAAGAAACACGCATATTCATGTGGAGATCAGACACACTTGCCCGAGGATATAATGAATGAAGTTGAAAAAGGTATAGAGGTAAGAGAGCATTTTGCAAACAAGTCAAATGCAGCACCCCATCATTTCGGGCTGGCATAGTGGGTAATCTTAGGTAGTATGGAAAAAATTATCCTTCGCAGTAAGAAATCACTGAAAAAAATGGAAATCTTGTGTTCCAGAAGGAGCTCAGGAAGATTGTAAAGGAACCAACAGACTGTCTAATTAAAATCTTGCATCCAGTGCTTACACACTGTTCTCCTCTTCCTGTTCTTTTTTTGCAGGGTGGGATGTATGTCTTCCAGTTGTTCGACTCTTACGCAGCTAGTGGCATGTGTCTTCTGTTTGTTGCCATATTCGAATGTGTCTGCATAGGCTGGGTTTACGGTGAGTTGCTGCAAAGTGCTGTTCTTTGGAGTTTTTAAGTGAGTTTAGTGTTTGTGCAAAAGCAAAGCCCTTGCGCTCTCGTGGAGTGAGGCCCACGCTGCTTCCCAAACACTACTGAAAGTCAGGACGGGTTTTGTCCTGCCAGTCAGCAAGAAAGCTTGGGTGGTTTTCTGCCCCCTTGACACGATTGACCTCCACCTTTCTCCATCAGGGCAATTCTTAGCTCACTGCCTTAGCAAGCTGGAGTCTCCCAGTATTAGGAAACACCCTGAACTAGTTACCCTTTCTTCTTCTGGAACAATTCCTTTGGGTTTGGTTATCCTGCACTTACCAGCCCTGGGCTGCTTAAGATCAGAGGGCTGGGACTGCTCCCACAGAGCCTTGTTACCCACCATTGCGGGAGATGTTCTCACTCCAGAAATGGACCCTGACCCATTCCACTCCTAAGCCAATCCTGAACTACTTTACCTTCACATAGCTTCATTTCCCTCCCTCATGGAGTTTTAAAAATCCAGTGAGTCAAGAACCAGTTTACAAATGAGTGCCACATCCCTGCTCCAAGAGCAGCAATCTCTGCCACAAGTATGAGTAGGTGACCAGAAGTGGATGTGTGAGGGAACAACAGCATCAGTCTTTGCAGCTCTGCACAGCCTCCATTTTTCTCTTTTCTATTTTGCTTACTAGCCTCTATAACCTCTTGCAAACACATTCTACACACACATTCCAAGTCTACTTTTGCTTTGTGTGTGTGTGTTCTTTCTGTACAGGTAGCAATCGCTTTTATGATAACATTGAAGATATGATTGGATACAAACCACTATCATTGATTAAATGGTGCTGGATGGTCTTAACCCCAGGTATTTGTGCAGTAAGTATATAATATCTGAATAACTTGTCTTAGACATACATAGGGTTTTCTGCATGGGTTTTTAGGAGTTTACAGCAACTGTTGAGAAAAAAAAGCCTGTTGATTTGTAGCATATGTTTTCACTCAAAAGCACTCGATAGGATCTGTAAAAATTTGTGCAATGTATGTGTTCTGTGAATTATGATAAATCCTAGTAATGGGGAATATACTGTAATGGGGAAAAAAAAACTTGGGGATGTAAATGAACATTTGCCCATACAACAGAGGTTCCTGTTCCCTCCAGTCTCAGGGCCCCTGCATCCATCCAGCATAACTCAAGTTCCTCCAGACTTCTGTTCATTTCCTTGACCTTCCAGCCTCCTATTCCCTGCTCTCGCTTCAGGTGACTGGATGTTTCTCAGAGGAGTCTGGGCACACTCTTCCAGCTGAATTAGTGGAAGAGGCCAAAGGCACAAAGTGGGGCCTGGAAGTCCTAACAGGAGCTAGCAGTCCTGGCAGCAGGACTGGTGAGCAGTGCTCACTCTGGCAGTCTGCTGGGGCTCTGTAACAGAGACAAAACCACAAAAAGAGCACAACTAAAATTATAGTCCATAAATTTTATCCATAGTCCTCAAGGATGTGATACGAAAACCTTCCTGTTGTCCAGTGTGTAAATAGGAAGGCACGAAAGCATAGACATTGGGGCGCCTGGAGTTCCACGGACCCTTGAGCTCTGCCCCTGATTCTACTTGGAAGTTTGGAAAAAATTGTAACTTGCTTTCCCCAACTCTGGAACAAAATTAGTATCACTTGTTTTTGTATAGTGCTTCATTACTTCTAAGTAGTAACTTTTTCTGTATTACATAAATTTAAATGATACAAACTGCTTAACTTTAGGCACCTGCCACTTTTAGATAGATATATTTGAGCTTTTGTGAGGATGAAATATTTGGCACACAAGACTGCAGGTACAAGCAGTGGATTAGGGCAACTTGAAACATTTTGCCTTTCCCTTCTCTTAGTGACAGGCTGGGGAGTACCTTGCTTGTGTCACCTAATCACAGCTGCCTCTCCAGAGCAAAACTTAATCTTTTCCACCCAAAGTGCCGGTTTTATTGCCACTGAGAGGTAAACAGGATTTAAACTTGAAAGGTGGTTCATTTCTGTGGGAAGAAGTGAGACGTGTTATTTCAGCTGGTCAGAACAGGATATTGTAGTGGGTTTTTCCCCTCAGATTTCAAAGCTTCTGCTACCTTCCATCTTCAGGGAGACTGCCCTTTCCCCGGCTAACCGTAATTCCTCTTATATAGACAGTGCTATTTCAAATACTGTTAATACATTTCTGCTTATTTCAGGGAATTTTCATCTTTTTCCTGGTGAAATACAAGCCTTTGAAATATAACAATGTATATACATACCCTGACTGGGGCTACGGCATAGGGTGGATGATGGCGCTCTCCTCCATGATCTGCATCCCCCTGTGGATCTGCATTAAGCTGTGGAAGGCAGAAGGCACATTTTTAGAGGTGAGGTATATTCTCAGATTACACATACTCAAAAAAGAGGTGGGAAAGGAGTATGAATCTATCCGTAATTAATGCTTTTCTATGGCAGGATCCAAATACCTTTTCCAGTGGTGTGTGAATCATAGCTGGGCTTAGGCCTTTCAGTCATTGGTGGATTTTCCCCTGAGCTGGATACAATTCTCCTGATTCGTTATCTGCATGAGAAATAGAGGGAGAAAGGCAAAGTGAGGTGTCCCCAGTATAGTTCTCCCAGTATAATTAAAAGGAAGTTTTCTGCAAATCTCAACATTCAGTATTCCCTTAATGTTCCTCTCAATCTTAATGCATTTGTCCAGGGAAATGGCACTTGTTAAAAGAACCTTCTTTTGCATGGCCTTGTCGCCTCAAGCACTGCAGACTTATCACTCTAGTCTGCGCAAGAATTAGAGGGTTTTTTTATTACAGTTGGGAGCTTCCCAGGAAACCACCTTCCCACAACATCTCTGCTTTCCCAGCTGTAAGCAGAAACATTGATCCTGATGTTGTTATTAGAGAAAATTCTCAGTTGGACACACACATATTTTTCTTCTATTTTTTACTGTAGTTAACACACGTTGGCAGTCTCTTGTGTACGTCCACTCAGTGCATAACCGTGACGCTGTCATGAGAAACACCAGGCACTCCTATACCAGGACTTAGCTGGAGCACTGTGCTGAGTTACTTCATGAACTGAATGTGACTCTAATCAGTCACACATGAGAAATACACCTTGACTTTGCCTTCCTCTTCATTCTCCAGCCCCTGGGGTTGTGTGGTGTGAACCACACAGTGCGGCACGTGGTTTTATTGGTGGAACTAACAGGAAATGAGACAGACATGAAGGAGAAGATGATTTTGCAGTCAGTCTAAGAACTGTGTGTCTGTGAGCAAGAAAAGGGTAATGATTTCCACTTTTTCCAATTTTCTAGAAATTCAGGAAATTGATTACACCTAGCTCAGATCTGAAAATGAGAGGGAAACTTGGAGGAGGAGCCTTCACAGCAGCAATAAATGACTGCGATGCTAAACTGAAAGGAGATGGCACCATTTCAGCCATTACAGAAAAGGAGACACATTTCTGAAAGAACTTTTTGCCTTTTTTTGTATAAATAAATAAATAAATACACTTAATTATAGAGGCTGGCTTGTTTTGCACACAATTTTATTAACCAGTTAATTTTAAAGTCAATATTGTATACTTGTTTAAAAGTGATTTTTTAAAATTACTATATAAGTAATAATTATGTAAAAGAAAAAGAAATAATAGTATTGTACGGTATGTTAGTGATGACTTCTTGTAATATGGTGATTTCAGTAAATGTTTTT
Organism: Tinamus guttatus; assembly: GCF_059628265.1. NCBI lineage: Eukaryota > Metazoa > Chordata > Aves > Tinamiformes > Tinamidae > Tinamus > Tinamus guttatus. The sequence continues at coordinate 2,445,162 of NW_028288703.1, read as the reverse complement.
TAGAAGTTAGAGGGACCTGTATAATGTGCTGTAAAACTTTTCTATTTAGATTTCTGGCAGATGTGATGTTGTGTAGATACATGCGTTCTAATCTGTAAGCATTTCAGACCATTTCACCTTTTAATGTATGTATATAAAGGGGACCAGAATGTCCTTTTGTTTATATTGGAAGAAATCGGGGGGGAGAGAGGGGATTACCTGTAACTGCTGTTAAGTATCACTGTTGAAATGCGTATCTGAAGTCCACGGAAATCAGTGGCAGCTCTTCCTATTTGGGGTAGTGGCTTTTGCATTGGGCCTTGAAGGGTTCAGCCTTTCCCTGGCTGTGCAGCTGCAAGACGGAGCTTTACCCCTAACGAAGCTCTTTTCAGGCAAGTCTTGTGCAGCTGACCCAGCACCCTCCCTCCTTCCCCTCCGTCTGCTTCCAATAGGTTGAATAATGTGGTGGAATGGGGTCCGCTTCAGAATCACTGTTTTTCTGGAGATGGGATAGAGATTTTGTTGAGAGCTATGAATTCTGCAGTTCTTGTAAGTCTCCAAGTTCACGTGTTTTGCTTCGAGACCTCTGAAGCTTTTTCATTCTCTTTGGTCTGTGGGTGGCCAGTGCTTCGCTTTGGTTTACTTTTCTCATCCCCTAAAGTGGAATGTGTTTGTCTACAATTTTGCAACAGGAGGAGACTGAGGTTACTTTATACATGTGGAGATGTTTTGAGGAAAAAAAGGATACATTTAGAGCTCTGCAAGTATTTCGGCCTGTCTCTTCCTCTGTCTACCTGTTCACCTACTGATGTCCTTCGAAAGAAGTCAAGGGTCTTGGCACAACAATGTGCAGCATGAACACAGCTTGCTCAAATCTGCACGGTACTTTCTCAGGTTAGGCAGTAGTCTTTACCTTGAATGACATTCAGACCTGCACAGAGGTCAGGATAGGTGTTTACTGCATGTAAGACTGGAGTGGGGCTCCTTGAGCTCTACAGGATGTCCAGGAAGTAAAGTCCACACCGTGCACATGAAGGAATTAGGACAGGGATTTTGGGACTTCACTGTTTCTGCAAGGGTGCAGTACTCGTTTATTCCATCAATTCTGTAAACTCCCTCTGAATTAAAGTAGATGTAAAACCTGATGGAAGGTCAGCACTATGAGGTATCCAAACGCTGGTTCCAAGATTCAGATTTCTAGGCTATCACTTCTTGTGTTTTCTCCCATCTTCTCAAACTGTTACAGTATGTTTTTGTTTAATACCTGTGTGAGAAACTTGTGGAGGAATAATGTGCTGTATTATACATGGTTTGATTACACATGGTAAGAGAGAAACACCAGAAGCAGCTAAATCACAACAAGGATGAATTCAGCGTCACCCAAGCTCCCACAGCAGCAGGTGGCGTTACTGGGAAGGGTGGCGAGAGATGTCCTGGTGCCCTCCAGCCCAAGGAAGAAAGTTCACCACGAGTCACAAGGAGTACTGTGGCATTCCATGAAATACTTATGTAGCCAGCATTTCATTGTGACTTTATGGAATCATAATTGCCTCCTATGAAAGCATCCCTGCTAGAATCACTTGGTCTCAAGTCAGACTCTTCAGTCTAATTCATTTCATCTTATTTTTATTTTTCGTGTGGTAGAGTGGAAATCTAAGAGAGAGGACTCCCCTACCACAGCTCTACTTCAGATGTTTTAAGTGCTGCTTGACTTGGAACCTCTCCATCAGCACGCACATAGGAGAGGCCGTTTGGAGGGGCCCAACCTTCCCAGGGCAGAGCCGCCTCCCTGCCCATGCTGCTCCAAGAGGGGGCTCCAGCTTGGCACCCAGAGCGGTGGTTGCTGCTGAGAGCCTCAGTCTCGCTGAATGCCACGCGCTGGGAGCGCCAGTCCCAGAGCTGGAGCTGCAGACTGAGGGAGTAACTCCCTCAAATCCAGGGAGGCAGCGGAAGTCTGCACACCAATCGGTACTGCTGCTGACACGAGGCTGCAACAGAATTCAGAAATCAATGTTTCTAACCTTTCCAGTGAGTCACAAGTATTTCCAATCCAGTGGCCCTTTTCAGTCTTCAATCTTTCCACTTAGCAAACTGTGGCAGTGAGTCCCAAAGGCTGCAGCTCTCCATGGACTTCGGGCTGGAGCCTCCTCCTCCCCGAGTGAGGCTCTGCACATGTGCTGGAGTGAAGGACGCGCCAGTGCAGACGAAGTGTCGCGTCGCGCTCGGCCCTTGGCCTTCGTTACCACAGGACGGCCTTCAGGATGGTGCTTATAGTGAAACGTGCCAATAGGTGCAACCCTGGCCCTACCCAGCTGGCCACCCGTTAGAAACAAAATGAAAATACCTGACAACGCTGCCCTTCCAATCTTAATGCTCGTTGCTGCAGCATAAAACCCAGTTGTGCATCTCAGCCTGCTGGCATACCCTGGCCTGTACTCGCCCAGGTGTCCCCGCAGGAACGACGGACTTTGTAAGGAACCTGCCTCCTATTCTGCTGCTACCAACCACTTCACCAGTAGCTTTATACACATACAGGAGTTTGGCATGGTCTAAAGCATTATAATGTATTAATGTGCTCTGCTTGTAAATGTGTCCATTTAATATATGCCTTTAACATTTATTCATTTTATAAACTATTTTTGTGGGAAGGGATGTGGGAGGGCAAATTTCCTAGTAATATTTGTTAATTTTTTTTTTTTGGCAACAGAATATGAAGGGGAAAATTGGAAAAAAAACAACTATATCATTGTGATTTTTGTACACAGTAGAAACAATATTGCCCTTTTCTGAAGTATTTACAGTACTATTAAAAATAAAACATTAAAAACGAAGAACCACTATGGTTTATGTAACATTTTGCACAAAGAAGGATTCTGTTTGGTTTTTAAGGGCACAAGATTTTGTCTGCTTACTCATTTTTGGAAATTAAAGGAAGTGGGCAAAACTTGGTGTGTGTTTTTTAGTTCATGTCAGTGTGTTGTACATGGCCCTCAGCTGTGAGACTAAATCACCACAACCTCCCTATCAGGGCAGACGGACGTCCCTCTCTTTAATAATGGGGCACTGAGAAGCAAGAGAAGATGAAACAACTTGTTTGAGGACCTCCACAAACCTGTGGCGGAAACAAACCCAAGATTCCTGAGCTGGGGAGCAGATGGTTGCTGATACCTAACGTGAGCCCACATTGCCATGGAAGAAGGGAGCCCTCCTGCCCTGCTCGCGGGGCTGCAGCCGCAGGGCCGGGGCGGCAGTGGGGGTGGATGGCGCTGCCGCCCTGGCCAGCTCTGCCCCACCTGGCTGCCAGGGCCCCAGGGCACGACCCAGCACCAAGTGCGGGTCCCGTGGCAGGACGGAGCTGCGCCCCAGCTGCCGTGTGCATTATGCTGGATTAAATAACCCTGTACGCATCGCCTCAGCCACAGGCCAGCACCCTGCCCCTTTCATCAGCATCTCTGCTATGATGTTATACTTTTATACTCTGCCTTCTTATGTCACTGGCCTTTGTGCAGGGAAAAATGCTTGTTTTAGTACATGCCATACTGATGAAAAAATCTCATCTTCTACACCCCAGGCACCCTATTATATGGGAGCTTGACACACAGGAAATGAAGCTCTTTTCTTAAAGGCTGCTTCTCATCTTGATTAATGAAGCTTGGCTGTAATAAGCAAAACGTGCTATGGACTTTGACAGAGCCTCCCAACCCCTCTGACTGCAGCCACAACCACCCGGCAGCAAAGCCAGCGCGGGAAGGTCATGCACCCTCCTCCCAGCCAGACCTCCTCGAGCTGCGGCCCCTGGCAGCCCCCGCATCCCGCCGGGTGGCCTGGGAAGCAGCTCGGTTCCCAGCCCCAGTCTTGCAGTAAACGCTGACTAAATCTGAACACACTGGGAAACATGGTTTAAATGTTGATTCCCAGCTCCAAGGCATCCCTGTGCTTCGTGGTCATCGGCAGCACAGCAGCCAGTCTGGTGAGGGCTTCGCAAAGCAATTCCTGCCCGGGTCAGCTCTGCTGGGTCACTGCATGGATACTATAGGTGGACTCTGGAAGCTTCCACTGGCACCCTTGGTGTAGAAGACTGAAAATTTACACATTAGGAGAACACTGGCTGAGATTTGCGTGCTGATTTGAAGCAAGAATTTGAGGAAAGCCTTGCAGATCCCTTTTACTATGTATTTTAATTTTACAAGAATCAGATTTTTTAACCTTTTGCTAAAAAGTGCAACCATCCTCAGCCTTGTCCTACACTCCCATTGGCTTGCCCTAAATTCCAGTCACATCTACTTGCTCTCACAGGCTCACATTGACTGCAGCAGCCTCTGCTCAGGCTTTCAAGCTAATTTTCTACATCTGCCCTCCTTGATTGACTCTATCACCTGTATTTCTCCAGCCTGCAAAAACCATGGCCTTGAGCTAAATACCTGTTACTGTCAAGAACAGGAGCCCAAATGTCATACATACATTGCCAAAAGGAGAAGGAAAAAATATTTGATCTAGAAAATCTAGAAATGTTCTTGCTTTCTAGGGTTGTTTCTGCATATGCTAGGTGCCTGAACCAGGGCCAGGAACCATCACAGGATGCTGCTGTCACTGCTGATGGAGAGGGTCCCTCTGCAGTATCATGAGGTCTTTCTCTTCCCTAAGTTTTAGGACCTGCTGCTCCTGCAATCACAGCTTTTCTCCTTGTGCTTCTTCTTCAGTGCAAGGCAGAATAGAGGCTCAGCCCTGTAACTGGAGAAAGAAGTGGTGATACTGGAACCTCTCATTGCTTAAATTAATTAACTGAGGTAATAACAGATGAAAGCCAGGTGTGGGGGGAAGGAAGGTGATACAAAGGGTAGAGGAGAGAGCTTTGGAGGAGGATGGGAGTGTTGTGGGAGGGGTGTTAAGGCTGCTGGTCTTTGGACCTAATTTGTCCCAGAAGCTGATGCCAAAAATGGATGGGCTGTGGCCTCACCTGTCATCAAGCTGCTTCTTCTAGAGCACACCAGGTAGGAGGAGTAGGGCAGGTGGGAGGGCATCATCTGAACTAGGTCTCCAGCACTGCAGCTTCTGGAGTTTGTAGGATTTTTCTCTTCCTTTCTGAACTGTGTTGGAGGTTTTTGCATGCTGACCTGATGTGACCTGGCTGATAAAATTGTTGCAGGGTTTGTGCTTGCTAACAGGTTATCTGGGTTGTTTCTTTTTTCTTTTTCCCTCCCATCAACCCCAAGTTCCACCTGTTCTTGCATCATCTGTCCTTTCCATTACAATTCAAATAGCGAGTAAGCTCTGGGTGTTGTAGGGAGCTCTGCTGTTCCTCCAATTGTTCTGGTAACTTGACCTAAAGTTCTTTGGAGTTGAGGTCTGGTGAACTTTTATCTTTTTAACAGAAGGAGTTTAATTTTCTTGTTGTTTTGCAGAATTTGTGCTTTGCCCATTAAAAAAAAAACTCATGTTACAATGGATAGTTCTGTATTTTTTTTTCTTCAGGAAATAATATGCAAGTAAGATGGAATTAAAAATTAGAGCAGAATATAGTGTATGACACTTGCCAGACTACACCTCAGGACTGGTTAATATATGAAAGCTACTGTGGGATGTTCAAAAATTAAGAGATCTTTTGGTAAAACATAACTTCAGTGTAGCTTGTGTCTTGCACACCGGAGCACGGCTTTCTTGCAGCTACTAAGTCTTCATTTAAAAGCAGCTGGATCAAACAAAATAGTTCTTGCCTTACAGCTTCTTAACATGGTAGTAATGAAGGAAATCTCTTGCATAAAATTGCTTCTCCCCTTGCTGAAGCTTTAATGAGGACACAAATTGGGGAAGCAGCTTATGCTGCTCGCAGCCTCTTTGCTGTGTGCGCAGTGATGTAGAGAGCTCCTGCTGGAAAGGCTGCTTGGGAGAGGTATCAGTAACTGCAGCCGTGGCTGCAGGATGTGCCACAAACACAGCTTGAAACAGCACTTCTGTGGTAGAGCAGGGACACCTTTTGGTTAGAACTGGTCTAATCCTGATGGTGTTATACGATCAGAGAGAGCAGACGTCTCCTTACCCGCCACTTGCAGCAAGCAGAGATCACCCCTTTGCCGGCAGGATGTTCTCCGGAGCCAGGGCAGCCCTGCAGCCCGCGGCCCTGCCACAGGCTCCGATGCTCCCAGCCGAGCCGGCCTGTCCCCAAACAGGGCTGCTGAGTCTTTAGGTGGCAGCAGATGCCAGCGCAAACCCTGCAGCCCAGACAGGAAACCGGGGACACAGGGCCAGAGAGCCCAGCTGCCCGCACGTCTCCTCTATGTGCTCGAAAGAGGAAGCCCAAGAAACACTCTAATCAAGCACCCCTTGAAAGATGGAGCCTGGAGCTGCCACTGCTGTGTTAGTAATTGTTTTCAGCACTCAACAGATTCGCATCAAGCAGAAAATACTCAGGGAAGGCAGCAGGTTTTTTGTTTCTTTTTTTTTTTTTTTCATATGAGGGAATATTAGCAAGATGACCAAGGATTCCTAGCTTCTATTTCTGCTTATACCTAAAATGCAGATGCTGGCTGGAAATGCTACCCTGCATTAGCTCTTCCCGATTTTTTTTTTCTTCTCTCCTCCTTCCCCAAAACCATTCCATGCCAAATAGTAAAAATTATTCTTCATGTGGTCAGCTATTTTATTTCAATCTTCAAACTGTCATATTCCTACATGGCACAAAATAAGGTGGAGTTGCTACTGGCCTCTGGAAGGACTTGTAGAAAAATGCAGTGGACCATCTCAGGTCTTGTGTTGCATATGGGTCTGCTGCTTAGGTCGAGTTACTCAACCTCTGAAAGTCGCTTTTTTTTTTTTTTTATTTTATTCTTAATTATTTGTGCTATCTGAGTCCTGGCAACCTTCCTAAAGGACATCATCCTTGATAATATTTCCACATATAATCTTGTTTTGGAGCATTTTCAAATAATCTGAATATTTTTGTCACCTTGGATGAGGATTTTTCTTTTTCAAACATAAGCAAACAAACAAGTATTCCTTACTAATTTCTCAGGGAAAGGTGACTGGAGTGCAGTGCTGCACAAAGAGCCTGGCTGGCGATCACAAGGAGACCTTCCTTGTGTTACCGCTGATAAAGCGCTGTAAGAGCTGGTGACTGTGCAGGGGTTCAGCTTTCCGCTGCCCTCCTGCTGCCGAGCCGCCCGCGGACGAGCAGACTGACGGCCCGATGTCATCCGGAGCCTTCCGACCGCGCGGGTCCGGGGCACTATTTATTTTAGTCCCCCCATTGCCACAGCAGCCACTGACTCACAAGAAAGAGCTGAGAGCAATATTTGGCATTTGCTTCCTGTGCAGTACAATTTGCCTGGTTCATTAACCTTCTTTATGTGGATGTAAATTCTGAGTCTGACAGGGTTATTTTGGGGGCCTGTGTCAAAACTACATTTGTCTAAGTCTGAGGAGCATTTGCTTTTGAAAAGTACAAATATTATTGCAGCTGTTTTGTCTCTTAAAGTGCATTTCGTGTTGTATGTTGTTACGCTCATGTCATAAATTCATCCTCTAAAGCCATTGAACTGACTTGCACAGGAGAAAGCAAGGGACAAAGGACAGCATATAAAGCACCAGCTGGGACACTATCCCGTGTCTGTCTTGCCAGGTATTTTCTATGACATTCCTGCAGATTGACAAATGCAGAATGGAAGTTCTGCTGTCACTTGTAAATACACTGGGTTGGCTCTATGTGCAAATGCGTACAGAGAAACGGAGAGAGGCAAGTATATTCTCTTGTACTCATATGAGACACGAACATATCATAAAAAACAAGGTTATAGCATTTAGGCTTCTTTTGCTGGGACAACACAGACGTTTGCAGGAAAATTTTGGCAGTAGCGTGTTGAGGCACCTGGTTTTGTAAAGATGAGCCTTGAAATAAGCTTTTAAGAATGGAGCAGTTTCCTACTTCATTTGGATTTGGGCACCTGATTGCTTGTTTAGTGGATTGTCTTCAAAATCCATGTGCAGAAGCCTTGGAGGCTGAATGCGTAACACAAAGACTTGGGCTAAATGTTCAGACAACAGCCAAATGCATAGAAAACACCTGATGTGCAGCCATGACAAGTGGAAGAACCTCCTAGATGTGCAGCAGTCGGCAGTGCAAGTGCCCCCAGCTCCAGGATGCGGGTCCGTTCAGTTCTCTTTGCCTGTCATTGCTGCTGGCCGTGGTACCCGGGGGAGGGATGGAGCAATGCGCTCCGGGAGCTCCCTCTGCAGAGCTGCTGCTGCCTCTGGGGCCTTAGCTCAGGCAAGCCAGTTCTCAGCAGACTTAGCAGAGAGACAATTATGCAATGGGACAACTGGGAGTAAATCCTGTATTCCTGAAATGCTTTTTTCTTAACCCCTCAAGCTACTGTAAATGGGCTTCTCCTATACTGATGGGTTCTATGCTGAGAGTCTTAAAACATGCACTGAACTGAGACAACCAGCGAGTACCTTGCCCTGCTTTGCAGCTCCTTTCCAGGGTTTGGTCCCCCAGTCCTGACAGAAGCTCTGTCTCTCCAGCTCAGGGGCTTCTTCCTTGGAAACGTGGACACTCAGCATGCAGCTTCCCCTGCTGCTTGGCACACGCATGTCTGGCCCAGAGCTCACCTCAGACACACACTTTTCCTCTCTTTCCCCCCCAAAAAGAAATTGCCTTGGCAGTGAGCTCCTCAGGGACCTTGTCTTGGGAGCACTGCACAGTTCAGCAGCCCTGTCAGTCCTCTGCTATGGTACACTGAGTCCCCAACTGCTGCCAAGGTGCAATTGGATTTGTTTCATCTCATTTTGTACCATGACCTTAAAGTTGGGCCCTTGCCCTAAGTTTAGGATTTGTTTTGGTTTCTCTAGCTTTTGGAATTGGCATTTTCAAAGCAACTGTAGACCAAACTAGGAGGAAAAATGGGCCCTGTAAGTTTAGGAAGAAAGTAGTTCTCTCTGCATCTCCTCAACAGAAAATGTCAGCTACAAAGATCAGAAAAACTGGCAACATATGAACTGAGAACATGGGATTGCTTCTGCCAGTCTCTCGTACTAAGCAGCACAAAGTGGAAATAGTTGTTATTTAGGGGGCCTGAAGTAGCATGTGCCTGATGGGTATAGAGGTCTGCTTGGAGCTGCTGGAATTCCCAACAGTGGCCAGTGCTGCCTTCCCACAAACGCAGCCATTCAGAAATTGAGAGATGACTGTGGGCTTTGAAACAAATCAGCTGGGACTTGCAGAGCTGGGTACTAGACTCATATTCTTCAGAAGTTTTACATGTCCACAAATCCCATGAAAAAGTGCAGTGTTCTGCTCTTACCACCCACGGACCGTTTATACAGGTACTTAAAAATCAATTTAAGCATTTCACTTCAGGCATCCCAGTTTAAAGATTTCAGCTACTGACTTTCCTTCTAATCCCTGACTTACTTATAGGATCATGAAAAGCAATTTTTTTAAAAAAAGCTGAAAGCACACAGATATTGAGATTTATCTGCCATATATTGCCCCAAGCAAGAAAACTTTATGCACCACTGGATGTCACTGTAACTAAGCTTAGAATAGTATTTCAGCAGTACAAATCCTCACACTTCCATGACAAAATGCAGAGAAATGCTGTTAAACTCTGGACTCTTAGGAAAAGGAGAGCAAAATAAATTGCAATATTGGTTGTTCCATGTGGAAGCCATTGACCTCTGCAGAGTTACTGCTGGCAAAAGACAACCAGGTTTCATTTCCTTTCAGGAAACCAATGGGATGCCAAATGGGCGCTGCAGCCATCGCCTTGGCTTTTCCAGGATATTTTTATAGAGCTTTGCTTTGTGCAAAATGCATGGGTTATTTGGGGCTAAGAAGCAAAACAAATGTCAATTTATTTTTCATGTGTCTGTAAGCATGTGCCTGTTTGGCAGAACCCAAGGAAGGGAAGCTGAGTGTTCATGTCCCACTAAATGTCAGTAAGATCTAACCATCTCCTCAGTTTTCTGGTTTTGAAAGAGCAACAGAAAGTTGTAGGCAAGTAACTTGATAATTTAGTTCAAGATACGAGAAAGCTGCAGTGAGGGGCTTCAAATATAAAATGCTGCTGTGAAGGAGGGACTGAAGGAGTGTAAGAGCAACTTAAATACCTGTTTGAAATAATCCAGGTACAGATGATCCTTCCTTGGGCCTGGTGACTTCTCACAGAGGCTGGGGAGGCCTCTTCTACCACCTGCTTACTCAGCGTGGGAGAAAGGAGTCCTGAAATGTTTGCAGAGGCTGCAGCCACTCCTTAAAATTTAAACAAGTTTGCTCACTAATTTCTCCTAAAATACAAACTCCTTTAAACTCCTTAGTTTAAAGAATCCAGCAGGTTCTAATGAAACATGAGCTATTGCAAGGTGGGTAATTTTCATGTGTCATACCCCAGAACAGAACGTCAAGGCACTGTGCAAAATTAACCCACATAATTGACTGAGTCATACAACGTTCTCTCCTTTAGCTAGAGCCTTATTGTAGATGGTTTTGACATGTACCAAGCTATGTTGTCCTGGTACAGCTTTACCTGGGTTCATTAAACGTGTGTATGGGTACACATAATTCTGTTTTTTGTATGCATCTCAGAAGTATCATCCTAGAAATTGTAGTTTGGTGGGGGGGTGGTTACTTCTTGTTACTTTTTAAAGCAGTGATTAAAAAAATGAAGTCATGGCAGGATTTGTATTGTTTTACACTTGTTTTACACTTACTGCAAAAGAGCGACTAGAAAGGTGTTTGTTTTGTTTTGTTTTCTGTGGGGGGAAGGATGCCATTTATGACCTGCAGTTGACTTAGTGGCTACGACTGAAAAGCTCTGGATTCCATTACACATCTCATTTCTGTGAAATCAATGAAGGCTTCCCTGATGACACATAAATAGTCCAGCTCCTTTTAATCAGTGTCTGGAATGGCACTCCATTTTTCCCATAAGACTCTATATTCATTTCTATGGGCAGAGAGTCCTCTTCAGGCATTTCTGTTTTTAAAACCTCATTAATACAAAATACAAAACAAAATTGGCTCCTTTCTCTACCTAGGCAAAATATCTACCTTATATCTATCCCCTACTCCATGGTAAAGGCTGCATTTAAGAAAGGCTATTCCAGCTGAGATTTTATATCACTTCTCATTACTGAGACCCTGTCAGTTCATGCCCATGAGATGCCCTTGTGAGCAGGTTTCTGAATCCATGTGTTAGTCTCTGCAAAAACACCATTTTCACCCATTGAGGAGAATGGGGTATGTTAGGTTCAGAGGTTTGAGTTCAGGTGTGAACATAGTCAGAAAGGAATTGCACTGAGAACAGTGCAGATGTGCACGTAGCTGTCTTATGAACCAGGGCAGAAATGTGATTTGTGACCTGTCGCTTTTACATGACATTACCTTCAGCCCGGGGGGAGAAATCTAATAATTTAACCTGGAAAGAATGAAAGGCTGTTGGCAAACTCCTCCTCTGAGACACACAGGCTTTACCTCCCTTCCCTGGGAATGCAGAAGCGTTCAGAAGTGTCTTCATTTCTGCAAACGTTTGCTCAAGACGATTGCCAGGCCTTGTTCCATCTGACACCCATTTCTGTGGATAGGCAGAGTGCCAAGGCCCTTCTTCACTCCCTAGGAATATGCTGATGTAGAGCCATGGATCTCGCTCTGGTCTCTGCTCAGCAGCTCCCTGTCATAGCGTGTATAGTCAGAAGGAAAGTTTGTGCAAGCTTGTCCCCTTCTGGTGCCTTGGGGCCTATCCGGCCTTGGGAATGTTGCACGCTTTGCTTGTTTTCTTGCAGAGCTTCCTCACGACTGTGGCTGTATGAGGGGAAATTTGCTTTGTTCATCTAGAGCAAATAAGCCTTCTGAGTGAGTTGCCAGTGCACTGAAAAGTGCATCAAGAAAGCAATATGGAACTGTCTTTTTGTTCAAGTGTCAATGGCACATTTTGCAGGGTGCCGTGGTACCCTCTTCTTAATATCTAACTGCTAGAAAAAAAAGTAACAAATACAAGTTCTGGAGAGGCAGTGGTGGCACAATGCACAATACCTTTCTGCAGTAGATCCTCATTAGTCTCAGTATTTTATAATCTTAGAAAACCAAGACACTGCAGAGGTGCCTTGTTTTATTCAGTAAACAATGTTGGCCTTATATAGCCATAAATCTATTGGAAATACCTTGTCTCCCATTGCTGTCAATATATAGAATCTTTTCAATGACTAGCTTTCATTTTCTGTAAAAGAAAAGAACTTGTACCAGGTGGCTGGGGCCTATTTCAAGGTACTTTGGTTACTTTCTGGATTAGAAGCTTGTTTCCATTGGCTGACAGCTCAGTGCCTTTAACCACAAGTGTTATAAGCCCCAGGTGGCTCAAACTAATGGTCACAAATAATGGTGGTACCAAGTTATTGGCTGGAAGCAGTTATAAAAGCTCTCCAAAGCAATCCTGCTAGGCAACAGGTCAGTTGTTTGCATCACTTCATCACACTTGCCATGTAGCAGGTTAAGGGGATGGGGTGGTTCACTGTGGGACATAGCTCTGCATGAAGCCTTGATCACCCAGGAGAAATGTGAGACCCTGGTTTGAGGTTTGGTCTCCTCGGGCCCAGGCCATGCACTTGACAGACGGTCAATCTGCTGTATCTGTTAAAGTGGAAAACTGCCCCTTTTCTAGCACACATCCCAACCTTCATTCTGTAGAATAGTAAACCAAGTCTGCCAAGGTCCAGTCTGACTTGTTTCTTACATCAGTATTTGTTAGTTTACAAGATCTTTGCGTCTTTTAGAAGACCCTCTTAGAGCCTGGTGCCAACTGGACAGTATTTGTCACTGATACTCTTTTAAGGAAGGTAGCTCAGTGAGTTTGGGCTATTTAGCACACAAGCCGAGATCTTATCTATCTTCTTTTATGTGTTTTATAATCTTACCTGATTCTTGAGCCTCTCACCTCCCTCTACATTGCTTTTAGTATGTGTAAACTCGCACTGAGCTTGGGGGCCCAATGCACCCACCTAGGACCTTTGGTTGTTAATGCTACCTTGTCCTTTAAGCAATAGATTTCCTTGCTGTGCTAGTGGTGTCTGTCCTCATACATGTATGCATTTGGATCACTCTCATAAATCCTGAAGAACAAATCTCCTAAAAGGAAATTTGGCTGATGAGCAGTCAAGAAAGGCTTTCCATAGGAAGTTTCTGGGATAAATTTATTCCTGTGACTTCATGAAAATCTACTTAAAGGATTGTGTGAAAATCTTTCTCCTTAATCTAGCAGTATTCTTAAAGCAGAATGGCGAGATTATGCTGCTGGGCTAAGTATCATTTTGCATCTGCAGTGAATTGTGAAATGTTAGCAAGTGAGAACTCTCCTGCATGCAGGTTACACTACAAATGGTGGCCACAGCCCACTGCAGTTAGACCTTCACAATTTCTTGTGAGATTTAAACTTGGTTTCACGTGTACCAAGACACTGGTTGTATTATTTTGTTACATTTTGTATTGTAATAAGGTCAGGAGTCCAGCTACAGCCATAGACCAAGAGCCATTCATGGATAACGCTACATAAACAGAACAAAAGTTTTTCTGTGGAGAGCTGGGGTTGCAGTGGGATTGAGGATGTCCACTGCTTGGAACAGAGCTCTAGGAAAGGCTGGGTTCTGTAAGCAACATCTTTAGTTCAAGAAGAAATCATACCTCTATGTGTATGTAGATATATATGTGTGTATATATACACATACAATATTTTAAAGATATATATGCATGTACACATATGGGTATATATTAAAAAATAGACAGATGGACACATATGTAGTCCAAATACACATATGTAGTCCTTTCCTGACAAACATTCATTTTCTTTCCCTTCAGTGGTGCCAGAACCAAAACCTGTCTTCTCCTTTTTTTTTTTTTTTTTTTAATAAAATAAAAGTTTAATACCTGTTTCCTCGAAGTTTGATGATGTTGATTCCCATGTGGAGTTGACATCTGCCCTACATCCAGTCATGTCTCAATGAACATTGGCGTATTCCAGGGTCAGTGTGGTGGAAAGAACCTGTACCTCTCCCATGCAGATCTGGTTCTGAATGCCTGAAACAAGGCCAGAGAGCAAGGATTTATCAATTTTTTTATTGCATGTTCCCATTTATTTGTATTTTTGGATAAAAATTCACACAGCTCATATCTGTGAGAGGTTGGCAAGCACAGTGTGTGCTCCTCCAAAGTATGAATTCTTGAAGTATTTCCACATTAACACTTCAAATTAGAGCAGCTCCTCCTGATAACAGTGCAGACTGTAGCCACCCTTCTTGCTTTTCTAAAATCTTTTTGTGAGACCTTGCAGGAGGAAAATAGTTAACTTACCACTCATCATTGTTAGTTCTAGATTCTTAGCTTATTTCTACTTCAATTTGCCCAGTAGAAAAATCTCTCCTGTGACAGATAAGGTGCCCTGAAGGTGTATCTGAAGCTGGGATTTAGGCCAATCCATAAACCTCAAGCCACTGAAGGCAATAGTTTGCAGACAGTATTTGTACTGCTGAGAATCAAGCCTTGAGGCTCTCATGTTGCTGTGTTTGGTGTCTCCATGTCTAGGCACACAAGGTGGCTATTGAAAACAAACAGGTACCAAAAGGTGCTTAGCCAGCCCCTCTCCCAAGACGATGCATGGGAGAAGATTTTGCTGAGGTGAAAAGGGGCTTCTTCAGTAAGAGCTCATTTGCCTTGCAATTGAAAGTAATTAGGAGCTTGAGTTGATATCAGCCACCAGTTCTGTCTCTAACACCTTCTCCCTCTTGCTGATGCTTAATATGCAGAGACTTTTGGTCTGTTACCCTGGGATAACATCAGGAGTGTGTAAGCAATGGCCTGCCTGGCCTTCACTAACAATACGTGAGGGGTTTCCTTTCATCTTATAGTAAATCCTTGGGTAGCTTCCCATAGAAAGACCATTACAATCACCTCGTGTGACCTCTGCCTGCCACAAACCAGGTATTTCCTACAGTGATTGTTGCGATGACTCCAATAACTTGCAGTTGGCATTTACTTCAGAAAGATGCCAGGGTAATTTAAAGCTCCCAAACAGTAACATATTTATTACTTCCCTAGCTAAGCTATTCCAACAGCTGATTAGTCTGTCGCAGCTTTAGAGTGTAAGGTAATATAGTCACAATCATATTTCACACACTAATTACATTATAGGAAATAACATTTATAGCACTTCAAAGTCATTTTCCACTAATGTGATTTCTTTGCTATTTACAGTATTGATTTTTTTTTTCCCCTCAAATCATTGAAATGTCAAATTGCAATTGACTTTATATAAAGTGACATGGCAGGCCTTAGAAAAAGCTAACACTGACCAGCAACAAATACATTCATCTTCTCAATGTAGCTGAACTGTCCTACGGGATGCACCAAGAACCAGTCTCTATGCGCATATGACTCTGCTACTGCAATGTTCAGACTACATAATGTGCCAAATGTGTGCCAGTTGCATGGAAAACAGCAGCAAAAATCCCGATTTAGTACTTGAAAAGAAGCCAATGATTTAATTGCTGCAGAAACCATGATTAGAAATCATTAACTGTTAATAATGTGTTTAGAAGACTCTAAGCACTACTGATGGTGAACTATCGTTCATCCCATTCCTTCGCACGCTAGACAAGTTTTAAGGATTTAGGCAGGAAGATTCAAGGTGACATCAGAAAAACTAAGAGAAAATAATGTTGTAAACCTGTATTTCCTCTTGTTTCACTCGGTGTTTTCACTGGTTTGTAGTTGGAACGCTTCCTTTTCCCAAAAAAAAAAAAAAAAAAAAAAAAAAAAAAAAAAAAACCAAAACACACACAAAAAAACTAATGATCCATTTCCAGAGACTAAAGTAACAAAGCAAGCCATTTTTGCACTCTATTTGTCTTTTATCCGGCACTTCTTTCTTCATAGTGTATAGTTTTATTGATCCATCTCTATCTGTGACCTATACATCAAATGTTGAAGCTACAAAATATAACCAGCAGCAGTAGTCCCAACAGGCATTTGCAGATACGGTCTCCTGCTCAAGTAGGCTGGTAAATCTACTGTTTTGTTTTGGTTTTGGCTGGGAATGAGCGCCTAATTATAAGGCAAAAGAACTTTCCTGTCTTCGTAACTGAGATTTTAGTTGCAGTTAGGTTTATAGGAATAGAAATGCATCTATATCTGACTGCAAAGTAAACTCTTCTGTTTGTGTTAGACAACCTTGCCTAGAACTAGAACGTACTACTAAACCTAGTGTTAAGAGTCGAGAAACGCTTTTTTTTTTTTTTTCCCCTATTCCTTACCTTCACTGCTTTTTTCCTCCATGTAGAGAGAACTGAAATATGTCCTTCTATCTGAGCAGATGATGATACAGGAGGTAGAAGGGAGAGAGTATTTAAACCTGGCTGTCCTACTTGGAAAATAAATGTTGTGAATTATCCTGCCTATCAAGTCAACAATAAAAAGCCTGGATGTGCCAAACCGCTAGTCTCTCTGGAGGTAGCTGTTAGTATGAGGAATCACAGAAACACTAGGAGCTGCACTGAAACTCAGTTGTCCTTTGACAAAGCCACTTACAGAAAAAAAGAAAAAGAAAACACTTAATCTGGCTAGCATGTTCAACAAGCTTAAATTTCCCCCCTCTCTTTCTCTTTATATATGTGTATATACATATATATCTGAATTTTAGGACAGCTTCAAAAGTGACATCTAAAAATGCCAAGAAAAATAAGCATATTCTCCTTTTTGCACAATAATTGTCATGAAAAACCAGAAAAGAGGAAAGTAGAAAACAAGTCTTGGAAGTGACACTATATCTGGAAAAGACCATGTGAATGATTTATCTATGGGGCCTCTGCTATGAGGGCAGGTCACAACCCCAGAAAGTAAAAATGGATGAACTTTTTGCAAGAATAAAATTCAACTAGTTTGTCAAACTCATGATTATGTTGAAAGGATCTCCAGCTGCAGCTTGAGTGTCATTGCTGGAATTGATGAGTGAAGGACTGAGAAGGTGCAATTTGAAATGTGTGAGCTAGAATGAAGGCAAACGGCCACCAAACACCAAAAGTTTAAATATAGCAAATAACACAAGTTAGTCACAACTTGTTGTATCTGACAAGGATAATACAGAATAAGCAAGTCCCTAAAGGAAGCCTACTAGTCTCTAAACAGAGATAGTATTACATAATGTGTGTGTACACACATAATAGATGAGCATAGTATAGATGAGCAACGTGATGCTTTTGAGATTACTGCTGGTTTCTCAAACAGAGCAAAACCCTCACGTAGACATGTGTTCCATCAGAAATGTAAAGCAAGCAGCCTTTTCACCAAGAGAAGGATTCATTTGTACTTAAATGTTTTACTCAAGCCGGGTATCTGACCTAGAAACAGACTTTGACTGATCCTTTGTGGTATTAAATGTCCAATGGTTGCTGAGAAAATTATACACTAAACATTCTCTAGCTATAGTTTAAAGAACAGTTGAAGTAAAGTTTATTTCTGGAAATGTATAATCTTCTTGCATTAGTCTTCTGCCTTTGTGGAAAGGATTACTCGCACAGAGTAGCAGGGCCTGTGACAGGTTTGCAGAAGAGTGGCAAGTACAGTATTTGCTCCCAAATTGCCTCCCCAGTTGCTAAGTAACAGATATTCAGCTCCCGAGTGACTGGAAGCAGCTTGATGGTCTGGATGAAGGAAATTGCTGACTTCAGTGAAGCATCCTTGAGCATCCTACAGAATCCCAAAACTTGCCTCTCTGAAATGTTTCAGATGAACAGCAGTGTAACATGTTTCACATGTGCTGCCTAAGATGAACAGCATCACATATTATTCAGATTAAAACTAAGCACATCTCCCAAATACAGTGTTTGGGAGCAGGGGGAAGCATTTCTTCTGCATGACTTGTTGGTCTTTGTGCACCTAAACTGCTGGCCAAGTGCTAGATGCCAGGTGAAGCATCTGGAGTACAAACTTCTGGAGCCCTTCTATGCTCACAAGCCCTTTCGCTTTTGAACTCTGGCCTTAAGACCAGCAAAGGGTGACAGTTCTTCCTTGCTGAGTCAGTCAGGCTGGTCACATTTCTTTGAAAGGCTTTGCACTGCTCACAGCTAAACAAGGGACAGTCACTGGTGCTCTTCAACATATGTTCTTGATTAGCTTAGATTAATTCTTGTGTGTAGTATCTTAGGCCATATGAAAAGAGAAAGCCTTTTTTTGCCCACCTTTGTCCAGAGCCGATGACAGGTTGGCATCTTCCTGCTCCAGTGTGGTGGAGCATCTTCACCTTTGCAGCCAAAGCTCTGCCAGTGCTGGTCTTACCAAATATCCATCGAAGGCAAAGGCACCTTCATTGACTTCAGTGGGTACCAGACTGGCTGCTCTTGTGGATCTTCCTTCACCAGGGTGATGATGGCCAGTGAATGTTCCCAGAATATTTTCTAACCAAGAAAGGCCTTGTGGTACAGGAATGCAAAGTTGTAGCTACTTAAATGAGTAGCCACCTTATCAAAAAACACTGTAATTTACAAAAAGTAAAGCAGCTTGCTATCCAAGATGATAAATATGCCTACTATCATGCTGATTTAGCAGCAAAAGAGAAATTAAACAGGGGGAGGAGATTTTTGTGAAATTTCTTCCATTTATTTTGGAGTAGATTGAGCTATTTATTTCAGATCATTGAAATATTTCAGCCAGCATCTCACCAGGCTGGTAAGTACGCAGTATCAAGGGCTGTGCTGTGTTAAATTGGAAGATTAGTAAGAGCAAACACATCTGTTACAGTAAGCAAACTGGCGTGAACTACATATCCTTCTTGCCTCACCTGTAAGTCACCCAAGCAACTTAGACCCTCAAGGCCTGAAGTGAAGCACACTGAAATCTTAGTAAAGGGATGTTTTCACTGGGCTTTAAGCTCAGCTGGTGGCTACCTGGCTATACAACACAGTCTGAACCAAGCTGCCCCAAGCAGCCCGCCTGCTGTTAGCTACGTGAGGCAGAAGGGATGCAAATATATTTTCAAAATGAATCCATAGGAGACAGCTTTGTGAGGATGGACATAGCTCACCTGAGCAAAGCAGCTGCTTTCATTTCCATGCTCCAAAAGAAACTCAGAGTGTTCCTCAGCATTCAGCCTGAACATGAAAATCATTTCCAATGAAGCTGTCATTCATTCTGACTCGCAACAGGATCTGAATTTGCTTTTGGAGAGGTAGATGTTCCCCACCACTATACCTTTGCCCTTCATAAATCAGTGCCCACTGCTCAGTGCCTCTTATTTGATGGCTGAACAGGAGGTGCTGTCCCTGTAGCACTATGCAAGTCCTGGTATGTTCACTCAGGCATCATGCTTGGAAGTGCTGAAAACCTGCAAGCTATAATTTGATGAATCTTTTGCTCTAAGGATGCTGCAGTCCATTCTCTAGCATACAATTGCTAGAATTTTTGTTAGAATAGAATACTGGTGGATTTTTTTTTGATAGAAACAAAAAGGTCTGGTCTAACATCACACATTGTGTGAGATGAAACATTCTGTGACCATTTTCATACTGGGAAATAAGGATCAACATTATTTCAGAGACAAACTGTTTCCAGGTGAGCAAAGCACTTCAGTATGTGCTTAATTTTAAGCACATGAATAGGTCCATAGCCTTCAATTACTTTTATTACTATGCAAAATCCTGAGCTCCTTTCTCAGACATTTTGCTTCTTATTTCTTCTAATCAGGCAAAACTTCCAACAATTCCGTAACACACTTGAGTAGTTATGCAAGCTATTTATAGATTATTTCAACAGAAATAACTTGGACAAATCTATCGTGTAGAGACTTCCAAGCCATGGCAGGCTGCAAACTTCCTTCTGCATCTCTTGTGTGAATCTGCATTAAAAACTGGAGGGCAAGTCAGGCAATTTATAACCCCTAAGTATTTTGTGTGCAGCTGATGGTAGCACAGTGATGAATACAGCTGCATTTTTTTGTTGTTGTTGTTCTCTACTCAACTGAATTGCAAATTGTATTTGTAAAATACAGCCTGGATAAAATGAAGAGGAAAGATTCACCCCCATATTGTATCTTCAGAAGGTGACAGATGTATTTAGCTAGAACAACCTACTACATAAATAGACTTCTAGTTCTTTTATTTTGGCACATAAACAATGAGATGTGGGAAGAGGAGGAAGAGCATGAGAAATATGGCATGAGAAATACGGCATCAGCTGCTCCCAGCAGAGCCCGGAGTGAAGCCTGCGACATTGTAGCTTCCAAAGTTCCCCAGCCATGGGTTATCTAAAAACGTTAGACAATTTATTTTCATCTTGGATTCCTCAGGAAATGCATCTTACACAGTTACTAAACTTGTGCTCTCTTCATGCCCTCAGTAACCTCTGTACTCAGAAAAGTTCAGGCTGATTTGATAGAGGAATAAAGAGCTTAAGATACTGCATTTCTGTAAGGTTCCTGAAAATAAGTAGTCAGGTGAGGAAGAACAACCTTATTAATGATTCTGGATTTAGGAAATTTAATCTATTTGCTCACAAAGAGAAAGGCTGCACTGCCACTCTGTGAGATAAGAAAACCTACATGGAGGAAAGTAATTTTAAAAAAATTCTAGTCATCGGAAGTTCTTCAATTTCTTTATGGCATCAGACAATCCAACCATGAAATATAAACTCCTTGGAAATAACATTGATAGAACTGTCATTATCTTTGCAATAGATCCAATTTACCAGCAGTTTCAATCCATGTGATGTTCATAATACTATTAGCAGTACAATACCTGTCCCATCAAATAACCTTTCATTCTTGCTCTTTATCTAATTTTTTTTAAATGGTCCCAAATACTTTAATTTGGCTCTAATAGAGAAGAGGGGCGTGTGTGTGTACACATGCATGCATATATAATATATACATAGAGATGAAGGTGGATGAGGCAACAATTGGTCTAGTTTTGCTCAAAATCAATTTACTCCTTCCCCCCCCATCATTAGTTCAGTCATAACAAGTAATGAAATGTGACTGGTTTTAGGTGTGCATTTTGTTTATTCCCTCATAGACCACTTGGTCAGTAACGTGTTTGAGGTGTTAGTTTACTTGGTAGATTTATGGCCTCACAGATTCAATGTGAACAGCATGCCCAGACATTTATACAGTGAAGTAAATCAGATCCCTCACATAAAGAAGACTCAAGAGGTAGAAAAAAATGTTAGTACAAAGCATATATCAAAGTTGAATTCAACCCATTCCAATGTCTGAGTTCCTTTCAGTTCGCTCTTAGTTAACACTAAAGGAAGGCCAAGTGTTTAAAAAAAAAAAACAACAACTAGCAATAGCTTGGAACAGGAAGACAAAACTTCGACACATCATTATGAAAAACCGTAATGTTCTTACCAGGCTGATTTCACTACTATGTAGGGAAGGACCCGAGCTGCTAACCTTAAAGCCAAAGTTGAATTCCTATGTAATAAAGGTGTCTCTGGACCCTGGCTCTTTCTAGCTTCCTGAGAAGACAGCAGTTTGCACTAGACAGCATCTAAAATGTATTGAAAATTTCTGACGTGTGCTCAGCTACTGGCTGTGCATTCAAACTAACCACACCTTTAACTGCAGGGCTGTCCACACTGGAGCAGAATAGTAATTTATCTAATTTGGTACCTTCTTTTTGTTCATGGGCAAAACAAGGTATAAGCAACCTTGTTAGAGACACCTACTGATGAGGATAGTTGAGAGCATTAATTATGAAATGAAAAGGATAATAACCAGTTCTCTCCCATCATTAGCCGTTGTTTATATGAATAGGGAGTAATTATGAAAACGGGAGGAACAAGAACATGGGAGGACTCTGCATTTACACTGAGTTCAGTGAGACTATAGCTACTGCACTTTAGATCTACTGTCTGTGCCTACAACTTCAGAAAGTGGATTTTTTTCCACTGCTAGAATCCCAAAGGAAACCTTTCCTCCTAATTCTCCACACTCACATTTGCTGCTTCCAAGAAGGAGAATAATAATAATAATAAAAAAAAGTTTTAAGGATCAGCTCTTGCTCCAGTCCCTAGTTCTGTCAATACTGGACACTTGCCAGTTTATTCCTAGGGTCTCACCTGCTATGCTCTAAGTAATGTCACCTAACAGGAGACATGGGCAGAGGCCATAGAAGAGGTCTGTCCCAAAGCTACTGGGACACTGTCTGGACACAGCTCACCCTCTTTGTGTTTTACCTCAAGTGCTCCAACACCCAAAGTCTTCAGACTCCTGCGTGGCACCCCAGCTGTGCAACATACCCACAACATTAGTCTATCAAACAGCATTTCACCAGGCAGCAGCACAGCTGTCACTGGTACTTCAGCCATTGTGACCTGAAGATGAGGAAAAAAAGACTAGTGTTGTTCTAGTGGCTTTTCTAAGGTTCATTCTAGAAGAGCTTGACCGCATTAATCGTGAGAAGCCAAGTTTGGTATGCAAGAAGGATGTTTTTGTTTTTTTAAGGAAGAATGAGATGTGAACTGCTATTCACACAGTAGTACAGCATGTGAATGGGAGCGATGGGAACTGGGCTCAGACCTTCCTGGATCTTCTGCTCTTCAGTCTGATGACTAGTGTAGTGGATTTCTAAGAGTCGCACCTCTACAGAGCAAAATAACGTGTTGTGTAGATGCAGACATAATCTTAGTGTGTACCTGGCCAAGTCTATGATATCCCCAGAACATGAGCTTCGTCCTGGCAGACAGGAGCTCTGTGTGTGCCTGTGGGGCTGCTGCAGGCTGGTTGTGCCAGGTGCCACATGCTCTGCACTCGAGTGTGTCTGGCTCTGTGCACGTGGGCAGCCAGGCACACAGTGCACCTGCTGCTCCAGCAGTGCTCGTGCCTGTGGTTTGTTGCCTGTGTGTTGCCCGCTTGCTTTGCGTGTCCGCAGCAGCTCCCTGCCCAGGAGCAACTGCCCCGGTGACACTTCCACAGAAAGAAAAGTCTAATTGCGAGGGATGGAGCACTGAGTGCTTTCGGTGTGTTACTCAGAAAATCTGCCCTTGAACGCTCACTTTGGGCAGGGGCAGACGCTTAGCAAAGTGGGCAGCTGATCTTGGTTAGTTTGGGATGTAGAAGCCAGACAGTGAGAGATCGGAACTGTATTTTTTTGTTTCACCCGGCTGTCACCTCAATGAACCGTTGTCTGCACTAGCACTATTAGTTTCTCACTCCTGCTTAATTGGACATCCTGCTAAAGCAGATGCAGTCTCTGGGATCAGCGTGCTCAGAGAGCACTTGCTCCCCTCGCACGGCTGGGCTCTCACCCTGAGCTCGCACACGGGGCCCCGGGCAGGCACACGAGCACCAGCCGTAGTGGGCTCTGACCCGGCAGCAGCTGCAGTGACAGGAGCATTCCTGCTAATCAGCAGGAAGCGGCAGCCGGTGGCACTGATCCCGCAGCCCCCACCACGACGCAGTGTCAGCCCCTGCCTTCTACATTTACATCTTGAATGTAAATGATGGTGATGGGCTCGCAGGGCAGCCTTTCTCTCATCTCAGCAGGCAGCCTCTTTCCTCTCTGTGCTTTCTACAAATTAGGTGCATTTAAATATCAAATGCACTTGGTGCATTGAAAGAAAAATCTTTAAATGCTGTAAAACAACTCATATCACATGCTTGCATGTGTAGAGACACACACCACACACACACACATGCGCACTGGCACAGACATACACCAGAGCCCATTTTACTTTCCAAATAGTTTTTTTTACCCAAAAATCAAGCATATATTTTAGTCTCCACTGTAATTATAATCAATGTCTTCTTCAGGGAGGATAAAAAGAGTAAAGTGGGAATGAGGAAAAGGGAAATGTTAGAAACCTTTTCATTAGTCTTTTATGTATTTAAAAATTTACATTTTTAACCAGTGGCAAATTTATTTTGTACTACATAAGCTCTAAGGATCCTTTGGGATAAACAGCATGAAAGCTGTCATTTTGGAACAATCATCTATTTTCTCTTTATTGAAAGTTTGCTTTTTTTGCCACGGTGTTTTGCGCGTGGCTGGAAATATTTGTTCAAAGTCGTAATTGTCAAACAGCTTGTTCTGCTAGGAACTGATTTGTTAAAAGGAGTGCCCTCTGTTATGAAAATAGAGGGAATAGAGGGAAGTCAACTTGTTTGGGCTGAAGGTTGCAGTTTGGGAGCCCCCCAGCTAGGTAATCACCCCTGTGTGGGTGTACAAGCCGCTCTGGAGTACAGAAAGTAAAACCATCCAGGATTTTGGGGATTTGGGGGGATTGAGCCTGGAAGGTGTGTGGAGAGTTGTGGACATCCCAAAGATGTCTCAAAGTGTCTGTAAGGTTTAGGGCCACAGAAGATGGTTGTTTTCTGTGGGAAGTGCAACTTCCACTACTATATGGGAAGAGGCAAAGGGGCTTAAATACCCCAGCTGATGAGAGAGCTTTCAGCCCATGCAAAGCCGTGTGTATGTGAATACGCACTTCATACGCCTTATACCCAAACTAGCACTGTTGTCACTGCACAGCAGCTATGACAAAACCATTATAATTGAATTCGGTTGTCCTTGGAGCACTGAAATGCTTATGAATGTGTCGCTCTTCAAATTATTGCATTGTTTATTGTCTGATTAGTTCAATTTTCTGTATGTGTTCTGCATACTGTGAATCAGGGTAATTCCTTACCAGCTTTCCCCCTAACTGGTGAACACAGAGCACAGCTACCACACGTGGTGGTTGGTGCACTGCCTTTCTGGAAGTCACCAGCAGGGACTGCATGGAATTGGTCTCGTTCTGCAAACTTGGAAGTCACATTTGGCAAAGTCTCATTGGAAATAGTGACTTTTGTGTGGTATATGAGGAGCAATAATATCCCCAACACTGTTTGTTTGAAACTCATGGTTATTTTGATGATCCCATTGCTGAGTGTTGCTCCCAAATCTCTTGAGAGGGCTGACAAAATAGTTAGACATTTAGGAAAGCGGAGACTCCTATCGCAGCAAAAGCACTAATTACTTTCTGAGGTAAGAAAACAGGATTAGGAAAGAGTCACTCGCTGTTACAAAGCATCCTTGGGACCCAAAATATCGGCACAAGAATCAGCAGCAGGAAGATCCCAGCAGGCTCAGTGCTGTTGCCAGGCAACCCCTCACTGCAGCTTTAAGGCACTTGCACCAGGATATGATCAGGATAGAAATCAGTTACCGTTTTCTTTAGAAAAAATGGTATCAAGAACATTTGTTGGTGCTTGGTGGTAGGGGACAGATGCTGTATACACCGTAACTTAATGGGAGGCTTGAAAAGCAACCCCATTAAATCTTTGTGCATACATGGCTGACACTATTTGATCGAAGAGCTAATTGGTGTGTGGCCCTTGACTTGTCCTCATCGAAAAGAGACTGAAACCAAGGCCACTTTGCTTCCTGCCTTCAAAATAAATGTTCTGGAAACTACTTCCATGGAGGAAAATTAAGAATCACTGTGCCCTTCTTGCCAGCAGACTCATGTACAAATGGAGATGGTGGAAGCTGCAGACTTGCAGCTGAATGGGGCTTCCTGGGGGAGAGCATTCCAGAGGGCACCGCTGCAGGAGGTGAAACTGTCTGATTAGCTCTGGACTGCGGCGACTTGGGCCGGCTGTGGGAAGCGGGGACTGCTTGACAGCCCTTTTCTTTCATCTTTTTAATTTCTCACATTTTGTCACATCTCATTTATGGTGCACTCCTAACTGAGTTTTGCACCCATTAATCTTGTACAAATGTCATACTCAGGTGGTTAAAAAATCTGTGTGAACTGTCGTCTTAGAACAGTAATGAAATAGGTTTCCTGCTGCAATATATATCAAAGGTCATGTGTCAGCCTTTGGATATGCACGATTAAATCCTGAATCCATGGGCAAGCCCTAATATCCAAGTCTGACAGGCTTGATGGATCAGATCTAGCTCAGAGTCTATGTCCTGGACCTGACTCAACTCTTCTCTTACACAGTTTAATATCTGTGATTCCCAAAGCTACTTTTTTTTTGCCACTGCATTTAAAAAAAACCAAACATTTGTTGGTGGACTACCCTTAGCTGATTTATGCTGCTCTTCCCCACACATTCCAAAATAGCATGTAGCTGCGAGGCTTCGTAAGGACAGCCATGAAATCTTTCCACACAAGGCCAGGACACTGCTAGGTAGCAAGATTTCATGTTCTTTCCTTGACCTTCATAATTTGTCTTCCTTGTTTGAACTGTACTGGATAAAATCCTCTAGTAGTGCCCAGGCCCGGCTACGCTCCTGGCGTTTGCACACGTGGCTCTGCTGCTGACAGGGTAGTGATGCTGCTTTTGACAGTTCTGCCCTGTAGGATTTTTTCTGTGGACTATATTTGTATGCTCTAGTCTCTGAGCCATAAGAAGTATCTGCAACATGAAATTCTCCTTGACTCTCTCATGTAACAGGAAAATTAGCAAATGACTCGGCTGGGTAATTCGGAACCGCGACCCGGTAGCCCACACCATGCTGCAAGATCAAGGCTGGCAGCATCCTGAGCAGCAAGCTGACTGTTTCAGAGCTGCACACTAAGCTGTGTTTCACACAGGCAGCACAGCAGTGTCACGAGAGATGAGTGGTGTTGGCTTAAGTGATCCTGCAGGACAGCGTGACGTGCTGTAAAATGCCGTGGCAAATGACAGACAGTCTTGCCAGCGGAAAAGGTTCCGTGGTAGAGTCCTCTTCAAGCGCGACACCCTGCTCTGCACAGCAGCATTTAGAATGAGAGGGAACGTGGGGAGAATGAAATGAAATGCAAAGAAAGATCACACACACCTTTCTATTTTCCCTGGTGCTTGAAGCTCTCCTGGAGCAGCAGCAGGGTAACTGGGATTGTCTCACTTACTGACTTCATTGAAAGTTTTACCAGAACTGGGCAAAAACTGAATAAATAGAATTTGCCTCAATGTCCGTGTAGGGGCAGACGATGTTCATGGGCCAGAGCTTTATTTTTAAACTACATTCATACACCACATGGAGAGTTTTAACCTGCAATTTTCTTCTCCTTCCTCTACAGTATTTATAATTTGTTCCCTACCTAGGCAGAAATCTCTTTGTTCCCTTGCAGCTTCACTCATGCCCCACGCTAAAACGCGGGCAGAATCTTCTGCACACTTTCATTCAGCCCCTGAAGCTACAAAGTGGAGCCCCTTCCCGCTCCCCAAGCAGCTGAGCTGGTGCCCCTCTCTTCTGCGTAAGGAGCCACCCACAGCAGAGCACCATCTTAGTGCTTCGGATCCACACTGGGAGGTACATGGACACTTGCAGAATTAGCTGCAGATTCACAAACAACGGCCTGGGAAGGGATGCACAGGCTTTGCAGGGGGCAGAGTGCTTTTCCCAAAGCTTGCTCTTAGCAGTGGGGTCCCTTCTGGAATTAGGGTGCACAAGACAAGCTGGGGAGAATAAACTGAGGCATTGGAGTCAGAAAAGAGATATGAGGAAGGGAACGTATGAAAGGAAAAGGTAATTTGTTTCAAACGGAACTGAAGATTTAATCAGTCTTATTCTATAATAAATATAACATATGCACTGTATGGAATTTGCCAGGGCAAGTCTTGAGATCTGATCTCTAACTGTCCTCCAACAAACTCTTAAGAGAAGGTGAACAATTTTAGGTATAATATCTAGCACCTAGCAGAAAACAACTCTCCCCATTTATGGGACAGTAATGGAAAATGTTCCTATCTCTCCAAGTGTTTTATTCAGTCATAAAAACATCAATGAGTAATAAAGGCATTTTCTGCTTTTGCAACTGCCCAGAAGTGGCTTATCAGCACAGCTCAGCCCTGATTTCTTCTCATCCTGTTTTATTCCCTGTAGAGTGCAAAGAGCGGTAACATTTGCCAGCCTCTGTGCCTGGTTGACCAGTGATTAAAAGAAGATGAAGCCAAGCTTCTTAACACTGCAACAAAATCCGCAGTGTATTATCATTCTGACTGCAAAATTTAAGAGAAAAGGTTAATACAAAACCCACAGTTGAGAGAGCAAAGAATATTAGAGGCGACATGTTGGCCATGAGCTCTGCTTTGGGCTCTGGGGAAAAAAAATAGAACAAGGTTAGTTCTAACCTTGAAATTAACCTTTTTCTATTTTTTTCTGCAGCCCGAAGAAGACCTACAGGCCAACATGTCGCCTCTAATTTTTTTCTGTGTATTTCAAGCACATACTTTGACCCCATTTTCAGGGTTTAGTCTTTGGGGTTATCAAATAGGAAGTAGCCAATAGTAGGAATCAGCACAGTGTAGTGTAGTGACAGCAGTCTGTTTTCCTGGACTAGAGGAAACATTAAACATTTTGGGGGGGCTTTTTCAGAATTCTTGCCCTGTTTCAGCTGAACCAAATGTATTTGTCTAGTATTCACTGTGCTGTTTCTTCCTGTGACCCTACTATTTTTTTTGCCTATTTGTTCCTTGTCATTTGGAGTAATCTGATTTCATTTGTTCAGCTCTTGGCATAGTATCCTAATATAGTCAGCTGCTGCAGTGAATATCTGGAATTTCTGTACTCTGCCTAAATATCAACAGACTGTTGAACTTTTATATTATGCATACTTGTAATCAAGTCAACTGCTTGAGAATTTGCACATCTATGCATTTAGATGCGCAAAAAATAGTTTGTGTTCATGTAATTAAAGACTATATCACAATAGTTATGCACAAAGGGCCCAAATTAAGGTTCCAGCACTTCTTATTTGTTTAGTGCTTGACTTTGCAACTTGAAAACTATTTGTAATGTCATTTTTTAATTTATAATATCCACAGGCTGAAACCAGACTGATTGAAAAGGTGCTTTGATGGGAAAGCATTTTCAGCTTTTGGAATATGGATGATCACATTCATTAGCTGAAAAAGGACAACAGTGCTGGAGTAGGACAATTTCAAAATGAAATTTAAAGCTGTAGAAATGGTAAGAGAAATTATATATATATATATATATATATATATATACACATATATATATAAAGACAAGTTGTAGGAGGGACTTGGATGCTGCTAACATTTACTGCTAACACTTGCCTGGCAGATCCTGTGGCTATTCTTCACCAATAGGTTTATGATGTTTGCTGAACATTTTGGGACACAGAAGCCTAAAACAGTAAAAGACAACCCACCGGCTGTGTTCTTCACATCCCTCCTTTTGGGGAAGAGAGACCAGATAGAGAGCACTTACTGACCAAAGCACAGGGACTAGAGATATATTTCTCTCTGTGTCTGCTCTTGGATGTGAAGCAGCAACCTGTGATGGTGGTAGTTTTCAGTATTTCATGATGTGCTGTGGCAGTTTTCTGGGCTGTGGTTGTAGGATTGGATGGATGAGCTTTTCTGATGTGCAGATCATGTGGAATGATCACAGAAGGGTAGCATGCTCCACACCAAAAACTTTCTGATTTGTGTGCCTCCTAGTTTAGTTTAACCATGGAATAAGTAACTGTGGAATGAACACTGCTACTGGCTCCCTTTACGCTGCTCTTTTACCATACAGATGCTCAGTCTTTCCAGTGTTAGAGGTACCCGAATATATGTTGTTACAAATCTCTACCTTAAAGAAGAACTTCCTAAACTTTTCCAGTTATTCCAGTCCTCATACACACTTGTTAATTCTGCCATCTTGCTAAATCTTACCAAAGAGGGGGGATCATTTTTGTTATTTGGACCTCACTCTCCATGTATTTTGCCATGTCCAACTTTACTCTCCCTTCCATACCTCCTATAAAATACAGCCACTTTTTTCTTTCACGGTGGTCAAAATGTTGTCCAATGTCACAGCCTAATGCCATACTAATTGCTATAACCTCCTCTCCTATACTTTTCATATACCATTATCGGGACCCCGAAAGAAGACCTGTGTTTTAAAAGTATACCCAGTAAAACTGTAACACACACTGACTGCCCCAACCACAGTGCCATCGTTTTTATGTTCACATACAGAATCTCTATCCTCATTCTCTGAATTCTGAATTTTGACTTCAGTCAAAATTTCCATGCAGGTCTAGATGTTTTGCATATCTAAATGAGAAATAAATGATTAAATAAATGTCTTAGTGCCACTTCTACCACCGTTCTGTGGCTGCTTCTGGTCCTGCAGAGTTTGTGAAAGGAAAGAGACGCACTGCTGTCCATATGGTGATACCCACAGCTGCCACCAGTGACTGTGGTGACAAACTGGAGCTCTGCTCCTACTCCTAGCAAGGAAAAGTCCAGGCAAAAGACGTGAGGCACAGAAGCTTGTTTGCTCTTCATTTGATGGATGAGACCTCCTGCCTCATACAGGGCTCATCCCTTCTTGCCATGTATCTTCTGTTTCCTTGCCTGATGTCCCCAGTGAAAAGGCATCAGCTAATAAATATGGATAATATCCAAGCTGCAAAAGGGACAGAAAGCGCAGGGAACCCAGACATCCCTGGCCTGTGGTACTGCAGCCCTACAGACACCTGCCAGCTTGGGGAATTCTAAAAGCAGACAGGGTAATTTATCAGAAATAAACCCATCTCACCAGCTATGGGATCATTCGACTTGATTAGCATTAGCCTCTATAAATGGTTACTTGCACCAGCTGCTCTAGCATTTCCTGTCTTTCAGCATGATAGCCTCTATTTAAAATACTTGAATCCAGGAAGGTGTGAACAGCTTCCCTCCAGTATCTGACACACTCGCTCTCTTCCCCTTATTTCATGCTCTGGTTTGCTTTCTAATTCAGTTCTGCCAAGAGGAGCCACTTCCTCCTTGTGCTAGCGAAGCTGTAATGATAATTGTCTTTTGCAAAGCAGTTCAAGGTAACTAATCAGAATAATGATAGCAGCAGCTGTGACTTCTAATGTAGTTAGAAACTGTCAACCTCACAGTAATCATTGTCTTAAAAAAACTCAGCCTGTTAAATTATCATAATCAGTGGCCCTATGTTCCTTACCACTTTGAGGGAGGTGCACGGGAGTTCACTTATTTGCCAGTTGCCATATCAGGAATCTTATACTCACTATTTACACAGTTCTGCTTGCTCTCTTAAGCCTTTTCACTGAAATGCCATCCTTAAAGCACTGAGCTATGTGTGCTGTTGAACGTACCGTGTTAGAGTCAGTACTCACTGCTACAGAGGCTTACTGAGTACTTTAGCCTGATTACCTCAAACTCACGAATGTCCAACTCATTTAGAGTGCAGACGAGAAAGAGTCAAAGGATTAACTCATAGGTGAAGTAGGAACAACTTACCAAATTTCAAAACACCTATGTTATCTAATTTCAAAACATCTATATCTTTGCACCACAGCTTTAAAAGTGGTATGATGTTGACAGTATCACTACAGAAAACTGTGCTTAGAGCTGCAAGAGCCCTCTTTGGAGTGTAGTAGGTCTTGACCCCACCCATCATTAAGCCAGCTTTCCTGCACCTCCTGAGGGCCACAGAGCTTTTAAAATGGGACCTAGGTGCAGTTTGAAAATGCAACCACTGAAGCAGATTAAGGGACCACAGCAGGAATCCCAAACGCTGCAGTCCCACATTGCAATACTTGACCAGCAAAACCGCACTGAAACTTTTTCCATTCCCACCAGACAGCTGCCCAGGAACAGCTGCTTTGGCAGGTGACATTTCATTCTTCTTTCAGCACTTCTTTTTCTGCCCCTTGTTGTCATCCCTGAGAGCCCAAGCTGCATGTGGACATTTTGCACCTTCTGCATACACAATGTTGGTCTGTCTCTAAGTGAGAGACTGTCATGCCAATAGCCCCTCTCCATGGGTTAGGAATTGGGTGTTGCCTTCTGAATGACAGAACACAAGATTTTCTCCTAAATGCACAGAAACAGAGGCATCTGCTTGCTTACTTGCTTGCTCAAGTGAGTATTTCTTCTGCATTGCCATATCTATGATGAATTTTCTTTGAAATACTAAATGAGGCAGTTTCCAGTGTAAACAATCTGTCTTTAGCTGGAGGTATGTACAAAAATGCTTTAAGGAAGTTCCTACTGCTCTTGCACTATCATGCTGAGACTATTTTGCGCTGTTCCCAGCAGATCTTACTATTATTTCTGTAAATATTTGCTCTAAGGAATAGCAAACAAGGTTCTGGAAGACTACAAAAACATTATTCAAAATCATGTTTAATATTCAAGGAATGTCCTCTCAAGTCATTATCTGCTCTCCCCCCTGGATTCTTCTTTTTCGTTCTGGGAAAATTATGTGTGAATCTGAAATCAGTTTCTGTATCCAAGAATATAATAGTTACACCAATGTCCATAAAAGCATCTCTTTATCTTTTACATGACAGCTATGGCTAAAGAGTAAATGCTCTGGGTCAGCTGCCACATATGAACACAAGACAGTACCCTTCCCTGAGAATATGCAACATAATGACTAAAAAATAAACAATAGGCAGGAGACAAAATGATCTCCACTTTCAAACTAACTAAAGAGTTTAAGCAGCTTGTCCAAGGTTACACAAGGAATCTGGCGGATCTGGGCATTCAGATTCAGTCCTCTGAGTATGTCCCCCTTAACCTGATATGGCTTTGCATTAGGACACTCTTTTGTGTACCACACACACTGTGTAAGCGGAAAAAAATTCTAATACATCCTACCAGACACTTTGTAACATATGGGATCACAACAATCTATATTCTTAGAAAATGTCCCCTTGGTTTACATTTAGCTTTATCTTAAAATTTTGTAAATATCATGACTTTTGAACACAAAGTGTTTTCAAAATGAAAATAGATTCAATAAATACTATTCTGTATTTTAAATT
Organism: Tinamus guttatus; assembly: GCF_059628265.1. Classification (NCBI taxonomy): domain Eukaryota; kingdom Metazoa; phylum Chordata; class Aves; order Tinamiformes; family Tinamidae; genus Tinamus; species Tinamus guttatus. Next base: position 2,412,437 of record NW_028288703.1, on the reverse strand, counting down.
AAATTTAGACACAGAATGGAAACAGATCATCTCAGAAGGAGTGATCCAACAGAAAAGCATCAAACTGGTGACTAGCCATTCCCCAATGTGCACGTCTCCATAATTAGTTCTAGTCATCTCAGGAATTCTATTTGACTTGTTGGTGGCACGACTTTGGAGACCACACTTGCGAACTTCTTTTAATTGCAAAGTCTTTAATGAAAGCTGCCATGTAATCACTTACCTCCAGTAGCTGGCTTTTAAGAAACATACAGTAAGTGCAAGACTCATAATATGCCTTGAAGCTTCTTAAGACTTGGGATTTAATCTAAGTGAACATTGATAACCTAATAGCTATTGCTTGATCTTATCATAGGTTCTCTCTTTCCTCACTCAATGGGAGGGCACAGAAACTTCACTGATACCTGCTTACGTGATAGTGGATGCATCACTCTGCCTCCTACTGACATTCTCCAAATGTGAAATGGGTTCAGCTCCATCTGAGCAACTTCTCTGAAACATTTTCATCTCTGAGGTCTCTGTCTCTTCTAGCCCTTCCTGGCAGCTCTGCAACCGCTCCCGTCGAGGCAGTTGTGAAGCCCTGTTGGGGAATGGTGGAAAAAAGGACATCTGTGTTACGCTTTATCTGCCTCTCTCTCCAAGTCTTATAGCAACTCCCTAATTATAGCACTGCGGTTGGAATGCAGGTTGCTTAAGTATTCTGACATCTTCCCAAGTCTGGTGAATAGCTCTAATAATTAAACAATGGGATTTTTCTATTTCTGCCCACCCGCATCCCCTTCACTGACTGTTGCTTGTGATGCTATTATTATCTGCCATATTCTAACAATGTTACTCCTTTCAAAGGATTTTGCAGAGTGCAGCAAAATATCAGAGAAATAATTCAAATGCATGAGCTACAGATAGAAAGAAAGGACAATGGCCCCTATGTGCATTTCACCATATAAGCAGTCCCAAAGTGCAGTATGTCCACAGGCCATTTGCTAGTAATACAGACATTTTACATGCCCAGATACAGAGCTGGAATGAAGCCTCTTCCATGTTGTTTTTCCTACATTCAGATGAAATAGGCACTATTCTTGTGGATAAATAAGAACTGTGCTAGTCACTCTAGCAAGGTTTGAGTATATATGCTACGCAGAGGCCACTGATTTGACTTCTTATCTGTTCACAGTGTTTATTTGAATATCTTCTAATTCAGAATCACAGTTCAAGATTTCCAGGCTAGTAGAAAGATATACTATGTCTGCTACATAAATACTAAATATCTATATCTGTAATACATATTTTATTTGAGAAGGTAATAGTTTCTAGAGCCTTCCAAAACATCCATCGACAAAGCAAGCACATAAACTCTGATATAGGCTGATATGGCCTATGAAAAAACAACAAACAAAAAAACAAAAAAGAAGAGCACAGTTTTTCACTTCTGTAAAATTTAGAGAGGAAATGAGAAGCTCTCTTCTTCTCAAGACACAACATTTATAAGGTCAAAAGTAAGAAAAAGTCTAGTCTAAATCAACAGAAAGTGTATTGAATAAAACATGCTAATATCAGACATACCTGCAATGTAATTTTAATGCAATAAGCTTTAGTTTCTGTAAGTTTTCCAGTCATGAAGACTGAGAAGGATGTATATGGAGTTTTCTTCCACTTATATTATAATGAATGCAGAAGAAAATGCATAACTTATCAACAGGGAAAAACTCAAATTTTATTTTGCTTTGAAGGCAAAGGGTTGTTAGAGAAACATCAAAATCTACACACTTTCTGTTCAACACCAAAGCACCTTCACACAGAAACACGGAAAAGAGCACTGGCTTTGTCTGAAACTCAAGATGAAAATATCGAGTGCAAAAAGGCAGATATGGACTCTGATTTCATTCACAAAAGTGATGCTCTAAATTAACCGGACATGTGCAGCACAAAGATTTGATTGGTACATTGAATTTCTGCTTTCTATTTGCCAAACACCAACGTAAAATTAATGAGGAAAATTGCCTATCGCCCTTTCCCCCTAGCAGTCCCTGCGATGCTGCTGGAGGTCTCAGCAAAGACTGTTTGCTTGCAAGGGGTGCAGCAGCCCTGCGCAATAGCCCAGCACCAGAGCTGGACCTTTCTGGGGCTGCTGCTGTGTGTGCGAGGCCTTTTGCAGGCACTGGTCCCGCTGCAAGGACAGATCAAGATGATAATGTGATGCCAGGGTTTTTCGGAGAGCAACAGCTAGAAAAAATGCCAAGAAATAGAAAACCAAGTCAATTTTAGTCCCCGATCCTCACAACCCTGCAGAGTTGTGGGTGTAGATATATAAAAAAATGTCAGTAAGAAAACCTGAAGTTATTTTTATACCTCATAGTAGCCACTGACTGCGGAAATAAAACTGGTTGCTTAATCATGCTCTGTGGTCTTGGGCTTGTATGTCAGCTTCACAGGGATTACACAAGGCCTGTGGACACTCTTGTTTGGAATAAAAATAATCTGAATTTACTTTATCTTACTTTAAGCATGAGGATAATTTGATGTAAATATGTATCCTCTGCCTGAATGTTCCTCTATGTAGAACAGGTTTCAGTTGTGCTTTGGAGCACATTACTGAGCTGCTCTTCCTTCCTGTCAGTTCTTGCAATTATATCTGCATCTTACTGTGCTTCAGTAGTGACTTGCAAGCAGGAATGAAGAGAATTAGAGAATTACATAGCTAGCAGTAAACTGAGATATACATGCCTTTGAGGGCAGAAATGACTGGACCGAGTTAGGAAAGTGGCTTGGGCTTCCACAAGTTCTGGCTAGGAAAATGTAATGTTTGATTCTGTAGATGTGAAAGCCCTGGGAATTGTTTCCTGTGGGAATATATTGAAAAGAAGTGGGTACAAGAGAGAGAGATGCTGAGGTGGAAAGGTCTGCCCGCCATACTTGGTTATGGTCCATGCATCTTTGAAAAACAGTTCACAAGTGGATTTTTTCTCTCTACAGTCAGTTTGTCTCAGAGTTGGGCCATGATCTGCTGGGCAAGCACTGACTACATCTGTGTTGCCAGCAGTTAATCCTGGCAGGATTTAGTTGTTCGGCACTCTGAAACACGGCCCGTATCCAGTTTCAGGGAAACAAATCTGTTCTCCTCATTCTTGCCAAAGGGACAGACCAAAGCAACGCTCCTGGACGGCAGGGCTCTGGCCCAGTGGCTGCGCGTGATGAACTTCTTCCGTTCTCTGCACTGGGGCACTGGAGTATTGTGTGTGTATGATGACAACTTTGTTGCTACCCTGCACTGTGCAAATTGCTTTAATGTAATAGGCAAAGGTCAGAGCTGAGCATCAGAGCCCTTGGCAGCACTGCCGCAGACACGAGGCAGAGCCGCTTTATTTGCAGCCAGGGGAAACAAACCTCACTCAGAGCTGCTCCTCAGCCTGATCTTCTTTTTCTCGCCAACTCTTCACCCATGTTCATGTTTCTGACAAATTATGGATATTTTGCTTTAACTAAGCATTGAAGCATTTTATACAGCCATTAGAATTCAGGCTTTCATTTTCAATACTAGAAAAGTTTTAAATTAAATTGTCCTCATCCTTGATGGAGTTCAATTTTTTCAGCCTATCAGTGTTTCCCAGACAAGCCAAGTGTCACACTGAGACATGATTTACATATTCATGAAATAATCTGTATTCCTAAGCGTTGTTCCATGTTTTCTGGACAGTTTTCATACTATCAAGTGTTTAACTCGAGAGACCATGCAGGTAGGCTGAAAAAAATGAAGGCCTACTGTAACTTTTGCAAAACACTATTAAATAAATAATTTCCAAAAAATATACTGCAAAACAAATACAAGAGCTTGAAGTTCTTTAAAATGCCAAGCAAGTATGTAGACCAGGACAGTCACTCTGACACTGGATTCCCCTAAAGTCTTGCCTAAATATCTTAAACCTAATCCCTCATAGGTTAAAAGGTAAATTCTTCCCGCAGCCTAATAACTAATTAGAACTAATAATGAGGGTCTGCCATAAGAGGATAGTCAGTACAGGGCAGGGGGTCTCCTAATGTGTTCATGAGGCCAGGCTGGGTATTGATGCCCTAGTGCTTTTGCCCAAATCACGCCTATGTGTGTATGTGTACATAGGGATGAACTCAGCCATCTTCAGCAATGATTCAAACTGCATTTGCAATTACATTATTTTGCATGTAAATTAGGAACCTGCTTTGCACATACACTCACAGACCTAATTTTTCCCTTGTGATTGACAGAGAGTACGGGCTTCCTTTCAGAGGCAGGTTAGCGTTAGAGGAGGAAAATGACAATAAAAACCTCCTGAGAGCCCTTTATTTGGTTGCCTTCCAAGCCACAGCAGCTGCAGAGGGTGATTAGCTTCATGTGGTGTCAGTTGCATTTTTATCCAGCATTATTCTCTGTTTGTTTTCCTTTTCAGACATTTCTTCTTGCTGAGGCTATGCAGATCCACCACTACAGACGTTTCTCCTGGAGGGAGAGCAGTCAGCCGCCCAGGAGGGGCGGCTTCTCCTTTCCAGGGTTCACGATGATGGCCACGCTACGACGCAGCATCCCCTCACCACCCTCCTCAGGTGACCTGCTCTGGAACCATATTTGGTGGCCCCTGGGAACACAGCGTGTGGGAGGCACTGCAACTTGCAGGTAGGAGGCAGGAGCAAGCACTGTACTTGCAACTCCACTGCAGCCAAAGCACTCAAGAGTAAAGGTGTTATCTGGCCCAGATGCTAAACTACCTCCCAAAGAGCAGAGCTCATGATAAAAGACAAAACCATCAGCCTGAAGAAGGGGGCAGAACACTTCCCTTTTTATTATCAGTACTGGCTCATTATCCTGCCTGGAGTTCTTAACCCAACCCACATCTATTCCTTTCCTCAAACCAATACTCCGTTCCCCAACTCATACAGAACTTCGACCATTCATGGCAAAAACCAAACAGCAACATTTGCTCTATCCAGCTGTGGTGGCAGGTGAAATATAGGCCCAGTCTAGAAGGCAGAATGGCCAGGGAGTGACTCAGAGGCTGAGGCTAATACTGTGCTGGGGAAAGTGCCACTATAAAGTTTCTACGGGCACCTTACTATACCTGTACCAACTCCTTTCCTTCCACGATTCAGCTTCACATTTCCTTAGTTATTGATGAAGAAAAAAAGTTTACAGGATTTACTTTAAAAGCCCTAAGCCCTTTCAAGCTACGAATAAAGACCAAGTCAGATTGCTCTTCTTAAGTTAGACTATGTCTTTGCTGATATAACCCAGCAGGAAAGGGCACCGGAACTTTCCTGAGCCTAATCTGCCTACAGGGAAGGAGCAACTGCTTTCCAGAGCACAAGGCAGCACAGAAAGCTGATTATTCTTCCAACTTACCTAGAGAAAATGGATCTTTGGAGACCCAGTGGATTCCCATTTGTACCAGGTGCCACTAATGTTGCTGGCAATGTTAAGCTGGCACCTGAGGTGAGCACAGCACCTTGCCAGCACCCACAACACCTGCCTGCCTCCAGCACCTGCTCTTCACACCCAGGCAGCTTGTCCTGCTCGTGCCCCTCTGCTCTGTTAGTCGGCCTTGCCTGCAGCACTGCTGTGGAGGGGAGGGAAGCCTCGGCACCTTGGAATTTAAAGAGCAGGATTCCCTGGGTAAGGGCTGGAGCCAACTTCAGGGCTGCCAGAAAGGCCTTAGGAAGGCCTTTCACCACCTCATGTGCTACTGCCGGCGTAACTACAGCTAAATGTGATCCAAAACCCAGAGGAAAATGAAAGGCCAGTATATTTTGACTGTGGCTGTCAGATGTCAGGGTGTGCAGGATGACTGTGGGTCAGTGCCCCAAGAAGGATCTCAATCCATACAGGGTGGAGCAGTATTTGTCTCTTTTTTGTCAGGAAATCACAATTTCACTGGAGATGAAAAAAAAAGCTTCCAAAAAGGGATCTCACATTCCATCTCCCATGATTTCTCAATGCTTCAACTTTGATTCTTGTAGTAATAACAGTTTATAATTATGAAGTTATTTCAGCCAAATACATTAGTGTGCATTCAAATCCTCCCGTCGCCAGCAGGCCCTCAGGGACGCTGCGGACAATGTGTTTCATGGATGGGCAAACTGAAGTGGTGCTGAAGGAAGGCAAGCTGCACAGCTGAGATTGTAATAGCACTGGGTTGGGGCTCCTTTCTGGGACTTTCATCCCTTTTCGGAGCATGGAGTAGACAAAGGGAGAAATTCTGCCTGCCTTCCACACTTGGACAAACAGTTGCTATTTGTAATACCAAAGACCACAAGCAAAGGTTCAGTAAACAGCAACAAGAAGCAAAAGCACCAGATTCTGACACTAAAAAAAACAAAAAACAAAAAACACCTCGGCACCAGAGAGCAGGAGAATATTTTGCTGCTGCTTCATTTTGACTTGATCTGACAACCTCATTTCATCCTCATGTCACTAGAAATCACAGTCCAATTTTCTGTGGCACAGTGTTAGATATAAAGAGCCCTGTGTATGTTTTGCATGTTTTGGTTCAAAATAGAACAGAGTTAACATTTATAGGCTTTGCCTTGCAGGGGCTGCCTGGAGCACCACAACTGCCTGTTCCATCCCCTCCCAATTAAAACCAAACAGGGTAGGTTTTACTCTCCCTGTGTTCTGCTGCCTTTTCACTTGGCTGAGCATTGCTGGACACTGTCTCTCTGTCAGTCAAATTTCATCTCATCCTTTTGCCTGCAGCCCTTTTGGTCTAGAATTGATTTTCTCACCACTTTAAGCAGCAACTGTGAGATTTTATATAGGTGCATTTCTTAGAGCTTTATGCAGCAGTGGCAGTGGGCTGCATCCTACATGCAGCTGCTGAGTATCTTTATTCCCCTCTTGAAGACAACGGAAGTTACAGGCGCTTAATAATTCCAGTGGGTGTTCAGAATTTTGCATGATTAAATCCACTTTTGATGCTTCCAGCAAATGTCTGCATGAATGTGTATGCATATGTATGTATAAATACATAAAAATGTGCGCAGGCATGTGTGCATCCGCATGTAAACACATTTTCTGACTGGAAAAATTCTGCTTTAGAAATAAGACTTTCTCTCTCAGCCACGGGAGAAATATCAAAATCTCTCCGTCGTTTAAACAAAATTTTAAAACAAAACAAACAACCTCTTTCCCCCCCCCCAAAAAAAAAACCACTATATTCCAATCAGATTATATTCCAAATAACTGAAATTACCTCTGATTTAATTTGCAATGTGAATGGAATACATGGTATCCACACCACCCTTCCTGCAAGTTGCTCAAAGCGCCTGTATCCTAGTCCTTGGCTTGTGCCTAGACTAGAGACATGTGGAACTCCTAGAACCCCTTTCCCATAGGAGAACAGGCAGGGGTGCTGGGGCACAAGGCATTTGGGCTTGTCCTCTTCCTTGGAGAAGCTGTGGAGCTACAGTGGGTTT